>NC_068910.1:32362659-32979882 GCF_023091745.1 Budorcas taxicolor
ACAAATGCTCGGTAAGCCTGATTAGGATCCTGCCTGCAGGAGAGCCAGGTTCGATCCCTGGGTCAGGAAGATCCCCTGGAGAAGGGAAACCCACTCCAGCATTCTTGCCTGGAGAATGCCATGGACAGAGGAGTCTGGTGGGCTCCAGTCCATGGGGTCGCAAACAGTTGGACACAACTGAGCAGCTAACACTTTCAAACCACTTTCATTTTATCCTAAAGCCTGTCCCATATGGACATAGCATTAGCCCATTTTAGAGATGAGGCAATTAAGGCTAACAGGAGGTTAGAGGATCCTCCCAGAGACCCTCAACAATGAGGCAGAAGGAGCACAGGAGACTGCATTATCACTGACTTCAGGGTTTGATACTAATCACACCCCAGCTCAATTCAGGGTACCCTGGAGCTGCCGGTGACACAAGGCCTGCATCCAACCGTGACCCACAGCCTGAATGGGACTTCACCCCCTTCCTGATCATGTACAGCAGAGACACAGGGCACCTGAAAACAGCTTCTCTCAAAATTCTAGGGGTGACCCCTCTGTCCAGGACTCATTTCTGCACACCCTGAGGTCCTCTGCCAGGGAAAAAGCTCATCAGACTCCCCTTCCTGGAGAAGGGACCAGTGCAGGGCCCATGTACACACGGGCTGCACTGAGGCTCCGCCCCTTAGGCTCCCCATAAACAGACTCACGGGGTGGGGGAGAAAGATGGATGCCCGGGTCCATCTGGTAGTTATTTTCTTTACAAGAGTAATCATTATGTTATACCACTTCCCTTTCTTATTGGAACAGGCTTATTAGAACCCCATTAGTCAGGGGGGACAGAGGTGACCCACAACTCGGGTGAGCAAAGAACAGAACAACATGGTGTTTTCAAAGACACAAGTGGGTGTCTAACGAGTCCAGGGGTGAAAGCTGTGCACATTCCCCTTTGTACCCAGCAGTGCCCATCCCAGTGCCTGGCACACGGTGTGTAAGCATGTGAGAAGCTAACCCAAAAGAACACATTTGGAAGAATTTCATTTGCTTCCTACCACTAGCCACTCTTTAACTTACTAGGTTCAAAATTAGGGAATGATTAAAAATTAGGGAATGAGGCATGATTCCATCCAAGACACCATCTTTTTCGTTTACTTTTGTCTCTCTTTTACAGTGAGAACCTGTTTTGTTTTATACTCCACGTGCTCCACACCAGACCTCTGAAGATGGGAATTACAGCCCGGGGTGAACCCACTTCATCACCATGAACCACAAGCCATCGGACCAACTTGGAGCCAGAAGATGATACTGGGGAAGTTATTTGACCTTCAGAATCTTTTCTTTTTGCATCTGTTATGGGTTGTGGGTACTAAGTTTGCCGAGTCTTTCTGAAGTTGCACCCACATCTCTAATCTACACAGTGCTGGCACATACAGAAGCAGCCCTTTGGAAACCTGCATGAGCCTTTGGAGGGGACACCGCCTCAGGAGAAAATACTGTCTTATTTTGGTAACAGCTTGGAATCAGGTTCTGGGTTCACATCTCTACACAATTAGAATCTGAATCGATACAACTTCTAGCCTGAACCCAGCTGTTTTATAGTGTTTTACAATCTGTCTCTCTTACCAAAAAACACCCCCAAAACCATCTACCAAATGAATAAGACGGGGAAGTTAATGTGTGTACATACACAAAGCACCCTAAGTGTATGGCACCCAGTAAAACCCAATGAATGTTATTTCTCTTCCTTTTAAGCTCCGTGTCTACAGCCAACACAAACCAGCTTATAAATAGATTCTCTCTCATCAAATATTTTTACAAAGAAGCAAACACCATTTCTGAACTCAGAAAGAACCACTTACAGATAGACAGCAACAGAACTCCCAATTCCTATTATTCAGTTATGATCATTTGAGCCAGTGTAGCTGGGAAACACATCTGTAAGCTGAATCCTAGTTTTCTTTATATAGCACTGAATGAAATGGATGCCAAAGCCCACAAGTTGTTTTAGCTGAACTGGGACAGCATGGAACAGTCATTCTCCTGATGCTTTTCAGAAACAGAAAAGACGCTGAACTGCGAACACTCTGATAGACACATTTCAAAGTGTTTGGACATCTGGAGCACCTTTCCATACAACTGTCTATTATAGATTCACTCATCTCCAGGAGTTCTGAAACGGACAAAACTGTTTCTGGGATTTGGGGCTTTATACAATTTGATCTGGGTGGATCTCGGGGAAACAAAAAGCATGCCTCCCGCAAACCTGGAAACAATTTTGTTCACTTGCAGGTCACGGGAAAACTCATTCTTTTTTAAGAACAAACTAACAAGCTCGCTCTTGGTCAGTAATCTGAAAAGTTTTGACGGCTGACAAGACACCCTTTCGATCTTGAATTTATTCACTGAAGACATATCGGGAGTTCACAGGGTACCTGGAGACTGGACTGGTGCCGGGACACAGCCCTGAAGCATGCACACGCGGTCCTTCCTTTACCGTCCCTCACAGAAAATGAATGGCTCTTCCTGTTACTCAGTCACAGCACTGAAGAGGCCATGCAGGCGGAGCACCAAAGGGAGAGTCTCAGGGTACCAGCCCTAGTCTGTCAGGCCGGAGAGGGAGGGCCTTCTGCGGGTGATGATGGTGAGAGCATAGAAAGGCTATCTAGCCGTGAGCAAACCCGAAGTGCCAACAGCAAGGCAAGGGGTAGAAGGTGAAGAGTTGGAAAACCTGCTGGTTACCTAGGTTACCTAGTGATGAGGAACTGGAAAGACTATTCCTAGGGGAAAAAAGAGCGAGGGCAAAGGCCCAGTGGCAGGAAGGAGCTCATGGGTCTATTCTCAGAGATCACAGAACCCAGGAAGAGAGACTAAAGCAAAGAAGAGCACAGGCAGGCAGGACCCAGAGTGTGCTTCACGTTACATCCATCCAAGAGGAACTCACGGCACGGCAGGCTTGCAGTTCCCAGCTGGCGCAGTGGCAAAGAATCCACCTACCGATGCAGGAGATGTGGGTTTGATCCCTGGGTCCAGAAGATCTCGTAGAGGAGGAAATGTATTCTTGTCTGGAGAATCCCAGGGAAGAGGAGCCTGGCGGGCTATAGTTCATGGCGTTGCAGAGTCAAACAGGACTTAGTGACTGAGCAGGGTATCAGATTTACATTTCTAAGAGATGATTCCCAGCATGAGGTCACTGGAAGGAAGCAAGAAGATCCAGAGAGGGAACAGCTCTGGTCTAGGTAAGAGGTAATGGGGGTTGAGACCAGGGCTGATTTCTATCCCACAGGGGAAAACGACAGTGTCTGGAGGTATCTGTGATTGTCACGATGTGAGAATTGCTCCTGGCTTCTAGTAGGTAGAGGCCAGGGATGCTGCTCCGCATCTTATAATGCACACAGCGCGCACACACACACACATGCATGCACACACGCACACACACACACACACACACAAACACACACACCCAAGAATTATTCAGCTCAAGATGCTAACAGTGCTGAGGTCAGGAAATCCTGGTTTGGACCAACGTGATGATTTGATGGGGCTGGAGAGCAGTGAACAGACTCAGGAAGTGTTCAGGAAGTAAAATCAACCAGGTTTAATGAAAGACTGAATGTGGGGGTAAAAGAGCAGATGCTACTGAGGTTCAGTCTCAAGTTTCTCAAAAATTCCAAGGAAAGTTATGCCCAGAACCTTCCCTTTCCCAGAAAGTCAAAGACTTTTTTTTTTTTTTTTTTTTGCTGTGGAATGCCTTTGTTCTTAGAATCAGGTAGAAAGTCGGGGTGGGAAACTGAGGCTGGGAGCCAAACTCTTTAACATCTTCAAGTATAGTTTCACCAAGTCTTCTGTAGCCTGGATAGGGCTGCAGATTGGTTCAAGATGACTTTCTGGGCCATGTTACTGATCATACAACTGCTAGGCGCTCTGGGTTTGAGAACTATGTACTGGTCCTTCATAAAATATTCAGGAAGAGATGTTAAGACAATGACCAGTAAAATCATAACTGTGCGAAGAAAAAGAATACATGTTGGTCTACATCTATACCTGAGCCTAAACTCTCTGTCTAGCTAAGCAGTTACCCAAAATGTGCTAGGTGACCCAGCATCAGCTGGGAACTTGCCAGAACCTCACGCTCCATACCAGCCCCTGATGGGGCAGAATCTCCAAGGGTGAGATTCAGGAATATCTTGTTTCATCTCCAGGTGACTCCAATCATATGAAGGTTTGAGAAGACCTGTTCCAGCTCACCTTTCAGAGCAGAACAATCAATGCCAAATCCTAGCTCTAAACCCTAAATGCTTAAGTGTTTGTTGCTCAGTGGTGTCTGACTCTTTGCGACCCCGTGGACTATAGCGTGCCAGACTCCTCTCTTCAGCAGATATCAAAAATTGCAATCTAAGATTATTTAAATAATGCCAGATCATTTTATGGTACAAGTTCTAAAGCCCTGAAGAAGGGGGTATGGAAAAATCTTCTGAGTGTTTCTTATCTACTTTAGCTCTTAACAGAGAGGTAAGTGATAGGACTTTTTAAAAAATAATAAAAGTTTTGTGCATGCCTGTTTCCAAGGAATATAAATCCTTCTGCCTTTTAGAAGAGAATAAACAGTACCCGGTGGGAGCAGAGTCCGGCCAATGAAATAAACAAGTTCTTAAACAGCTTGCAGTGGGAGGGGGTCTGTCTGGCAGATGCAGGAACAGCAAAAGCTTTCCCCAAGGGTGACTAGGGGTTAACTTTAAGGCAAAAGCAGTGCGCTTTACCCTAAGGCCTAGGCTGAGACGGCCAAGGTCTGAGGCCAGAAAAATGAGTTCAGCTTTCAAGCCAGGCCTTTCTTGGCTGTTCTCAAGCCAGCACTGAGGTCCATGAAAGTCCTGAGCAGCACTCCAACTCCAGAAGGAAACTTTTGTCTGTAAGCTCAGAAAGCAACATCTTGTCCCCAAGCTTAATGCCCTTGATTATCCTCCTGACTCACCCAACAGAACTTCAAAAACATCCATAATTTTGATTCAAGTATCATATTTTTGATTCCGAGAGAGAGTTTACCCAAACACTCCAGAAAGAAAACAGAAAGGCAAGAAGAAATAATAAACCAGCTTAACAATGAATGATGTATAAACTCCAGGGAAGTGAATGGCTTGTTTATAAATAAGCATCACTTAAAACTCCACAGGAAGTCCAGATGACAGCATAAACAGGAGAAACTCCGGGAACTCCTTCACCCCAAGCCCGGCGCCTGCTTGTAGACAGAGCTTGGCCCCCTGCTTTGGGGACTTGCAGGCTCACACCAGTCTTTTGTACGCCTGTGCGGTCCTGGGTGAGCCTCACAGCTGTAAATATTTGCCCTTCGCCCAGAGCCGGCCAGCTGCTGGGGCTGCAGCTGACAGACAGGCAGGGGGCCAGGATGGGGTGGAGGCGAGAGGGGGGAAGTCAGTGTGCGCTATGGGAGAGGGGGCTGGGAGAGGGCCAGAGAGGCGAAGTAGACAAGCAGACGCAGGCCCCTGGGGATCCCTCAGGCACACACATTCTCCTCCCCTGCAACAGGCAACCAGAGTGGCAGCGATATGGCCCAGGTGCCTCACCGGTTGGTGAAAAGGTGGCCTCTACAATCAAGGGAAACCTTGGTTCTCTGTGGCTGACTGTGTCCCCTCAGGGAATACATGATAACACACGCAGACATTTCTGGTGGTCACACCTAGAGGTAGGGGGTGCTACTGGAATCCAGTGAGTAGAGGCTAAGGATGCCCCTTAGTGCACAGGACAGCCTTCTATAACAAAGAATTTGGGGGTCCAAAATGTCAAAATGCCCAAGGCTGACGACTGAGGTGGAATCTGAATCCTAGCTCTGTCTCCTGAGTCACCGTTTGACTCTGGACAAGTTCTGTGACCTGTGCCTGCTTCCTCATCTCAGAGGATTACATACAGAATGCATGCAGAGTGCTTGCTACTGTGGCTGGTACATAATAAACCCTCAGTAAATGGCACTTGTGGTTACACTGAGAAGTGACACGATGATGGCTAAGAGCTTGGGCATCCGTGGGTTTGGAACCCAGTTCTGCCACCTCAAAGCCATGACTCGGGGCCAGGGCTGCCCCTCACTGGTCCTGAGTTCTCTTCCTCTGCAAAACGAGAAGCAACCTGCCTCCCTTACTTGATTAAAAAGGAAACAGCTGAGAAGCACAAGAGCTTTACCATAGGGCCTGGAGTAAGGCAAGCCTCCAGCAGTAGTGGCTGTTGTAATTATACCAACTCCCAGAACAGGGGGACGGCTTACAAGGGAAGGAGGGTAAAGATAATTACAGGCAACACTTGTTGAGCATTTGCTCTCTACAGGGCAACTTGCTAGATCCTTTTCATATGTTCTCTCCCTGAAGCAGGCAAAGAATCTATTTTACATTTAGAGAGACTGAAGCACCTGGGATTAAGCCACAACACTACCCAAGAGCCCAGACTCAAAAAAAAGTTCTAACTCCAGAGGCCTCAATGCCAATTATTACTTTATATTTGGTGGCGGTTCCTTTAATTCTTTCTGGAATTCTTTCAATCCCTGGAGGAGTAACACAGGAGAGGCCTGGCAGTGTTTCACCGCCCCCCCCCCCCCCCCCCCCCCCCCGCACCCCGTGTCACATCTCTAGGGCCCTACTTTCCAACTTGAGAAAGCTTAAGCAGCCTGCTCAAGGTCAGCCAGCTAGTTGGCAGCAAAGCTCACACTGGAATCCAGCTTTTACTCCAGCAGCCTCTCCTCTGGCAACCTTGTTAACCTAGTCTCCACGGGCTGGGCTGTGGGTTCCTTTGATTCTTTCCGGACCGCCTGAGGGTGCATGGATATAGTTAACATCGCGTGTGTCAGTATGTTATCTCCTGTCACGTGTAGAGGAACCCTGTTTCCCAACTTTCAAAGAGGTTAAACGACTTGCCCAAGATCATCCATCTGATCTGTACCAAAGCACTTACAGGGTTCTGACTCAAGAGCCACACTCACTCAACTCTGCGCTGCTCTCGAATTCCTTTTAGTTTTTCCAGAACCGATGAAGCTGCTGCAGCTATACTTCACCCTGAGTTTAATCTGTAAGGACAACAGTTCCCAAGGTGAGACTGATTCCCCGACCGGCTCAAAGCGATCTATCTGGCAAGGAGAGTTAGAAGAGGGAGGCAGAGATGCTCCCGGAAGCTCCCGGTAACCCCAAGACCACAGGGACTGGGAGGCGCCCCAGGGCCAGTAGGGGGTCGGGGCGGACGGCGGGCGCCTACCTTGCCGCCGGGCGGCGCGGCCACGCAGCGGCTAAGCGAGTCAAGGCGCGCGCTGTACTCGGTGAACTTCTTCTGGTAGCGCAGAGCGGTCATCTGCAGCTCCAGCTGTGCGGCGGCCAGCTGCGCCACCAGGGACTTCTCGCGCTTGCCGGCCCGCAGCGCCTCCTTCTTGAGCGCCTTGTGCAGCGCGCCCAGGCGGGCCTGCAGCGCGGCGTTGTGCGCCCGCAGGGCCCGTGCACAGCAGTGGCCTCCGGCGCGCTGCTCGCCGTGCGTCAGGGGCAGCCCGCAGCCCTCCTGGCAGCGGCCCACCGGCCGCGCGTCGCACGCGTCGCGCATGTGCTCCTCCACGTCTCGCCGCAGCAGCACCTGGCCGCAGCCCGCGTGGCGGCAGCGCGCGGGCGCGAAGTCGCAGCGCTCGAGGTGCTCGGGCAGCTGTTGCAGCTTGACCACCCGGCCGCAGCCGCGCGCCGCATGCGCGCACTTGATGTCCAGCTTGAGGATGAGGCGCTTGAGCGGCAGGACGTGGTTGAGCTCCTTGGCCGAGAGGCGACCGCGGCAGCGCGCCGGGCAGCTGCCCTCCTGCACCACCCAGGGCAGCACACAGCCGGCGCAGAAGACGTGGCCGCACGGCGTGGTCAGCGGGTCCTCCAGGACCTTGTGGCACAGAGCGCACTTCAGGTCCGGGTCCACGTCGCCGTCGAAGCGGTCCAGCTCGAAGCCCATGGTGGCGGCCGGGGCCCGGGGTCGCCGCCGGGCGGCCGGCCGCCCCCTCCCTCCCAGCGAGGCAGCCCAGACGCGCCGGCAGCGCCGCCCGCTCGCTCGCTGGCTCTCCCCGGACTGAGCCTAATTGCTCCAGACTTCCTCGGAAAATGCCCGAGGAACAGAACTCCTCGGCCGTAATTGCGCGAGCGCGTGCGCAAGAACATTCTGCCTCTGCGGCCTCCCGCCCGCCCGACGCAAAAGGGAGGAGAGAGGGAGGGAGGCGGAGGAAAGTGGGAAGACACAGAAGCTCGCCGAGGGGGCTGGCCCGCCCAAGACGCCAGCCTGAGCCCTTCCCTCGGGAAACTCCACTCCTCTCTCTTGCAGTTTTCACTGCAGGAGACAAAATGCCAGCTGAGAAAGCTCAGAGTTAGCCTCTAAGGATGCTGCAGCCGCCCAAACTAGTTTCCCTGGAACCCCGTCCGGGCCAGACTGCGACTTTCGACTCCACTCCCCGGCCTCCTCTTTCCGTGGCTGACTGCAGAAAGATTAGTGTGGGGTCCGCTATTTCAGCACTTACGGTCTTTATTTATTTATTTTATTCCAGGGAAAGTTACAGAGCCGGCGGGACGCTCCGGCAACTACAGGTCAGATCTGAGGTTCAGCGGATCCCGAAGTTTGCCAGGCCAAGGTTTCCAGGTGCTGAGATCGAATGTGTATGAGGGCCAGTTTTCGGAGACGAGAGCTGCTTACCGGCTGCTGGCTGGCTCCACCCAGTTCACTTAACACCTTTGACTTGTCTGCACTGCAGTATGGTGCTGGGCCCTGCTACAGTGGTCCCTTTAAAAATCATCAGTACAATATTGTGAGAGAGCGTCAGCTGTATTTAAAATTATTTTTCCCCATTACAAAAGAAGTAACCCTGGTCTTACGTTGTTGAAAACTGCACAGTGTATAACTTCGAGAAGTTCCCCCATAGTCCCCCGCACTCCTGTGCTCCTGTGAACTGTCTTCTTTCAGGTTTTTTTCCCCGTTTGTATGCACTTTGTTATATTTCCATATTCCAATTGACGAAACTCAGGCTGAGAAAAGACAAAAAATAAACTACTCCTGAAGACCCTGTAGAGCATTCTTTCTCAAATTTTACTGTGGATGCAGATTCTGATCCTGTAGGTCTGGGGTGGAGTCTGAGAACCTGCTTGTGAAAAAGAGCCTCCAAGTGGTGCTGATGCTATTACTCAGTGGTTTTCCCCCTGATTGGGAAGTGGCAGTCCATGAAACTGGACGTTTTGCTTCTGCTGGGGAGTAGTTTCAAGCAGGGCAGTTTTCAGCAATAGTACTTTGGAACTCCAACTTACGTGATCAATTCATAGCAACATCCATGGATTTGGTGACTTTTTAAAAATTTTCTTTCTCTACCCCAGGCTCTAGACATCGCTAAGAAACATCTGGCCAGAATTGGTAAGAAAGAAATCAAGCTATGGCATTCTCATTTGGGAAGTGCTGCCAGATCCTGAATAGTGAAGTGGAAAAGTTGAATCTCAGTGTTTAGTGTGGCTCTGGGGTCTGGAAAGTGGGATTACAGCATCCATTTTGTCTAATTGCTTTTACTTCTCTCCTTTCTGTGGCTGAGAAAGGCCCATGACCTTTCTCTTCACTATGCAACTGTTTTGCCAGTGAGAAGGTTGCCTGGATGTCCAAAAGGATTACTTGTTTTGAACTGGCCTTTCAAAAGTTGTCACTGATTAGATTTTTTAGGACCTTGTTAGGTCCCTGGATAGTGTTCTTTTATCTGTGTTGGTGGCATTTGTTTCTATTTGTGGTAGGGACTTTAATTGCTTAAATCAATTAATTCATTCCTTCACTAGTTCTTGGAATATAATTGGCCTTTGTTCAGATAAGCATGTGCCAGAAATCCTCCATCAGTATGTTTATTAAGCAGCTCACAGGTTCTCAGATAATGGGTAAGAAACACATTCTTTCACCAAAGGTGTGTGGGCCTGTCAGTTTCATAGGGTGGACTAGTATCAACAGGGTGATCCTCGTCAAACCAAACTGGTTTTGAGAAACAGGGAAAGCTCATCATGAACCATGAATGAGAAATTACTGCTTACTTTGGGTATAGGTTTCCCTTAAGACTTGTCCCACTACCCCCACTGCATTGCCAACTAAGAGGCTGTTGAAATTCTACAGCTGAGGCCACAGAAAAGCTATAGCAGGCTGTGGATTGGCCTCTTTAGGCAAAAGAAAAGTCTGTCTGAACCACTCCTTGTTGGTTAATTTTAGAAGCAAAATTCTTGGAGGTCAGGAAAAAAAAAAAAAAGCCTCCTAGAATGTCAGAGTTGGCGGATCGTGCCTATTATTTAGTGGCTGAATTTAATAGGGGAATTGAGAACCAGAAAGGTTAAGAAAAGAAAAGTTTAAAGGCAAGATTTCTGTTTTCAGGCAAATAATTTTTTGCCCTGGGCATTGTAGGGTGTTTAGTAGCATCTCTAGTTACTACCTACTAGATGCCAGTAGTATTCCCCACCCTGCAGCACCCTGCTCAGTGGTGTCAACCAGACATTGCCAAAGTCCTGAGGAGGCAAAACTGCCCTAGGTTGAGAACCACTGGTTCGGGGGCAGTCTTGCACTCACCGCTAAGGTCAGTCAGTACTGGTAGCCCATGCCATGCCCTCTGCTGGCTGAGGAATGACTGAATGCAGCATAGTGAGAGGGGTGTTGAATTGAAAAGTTGGGGTGCCACATTAAGAAACATGAATACAAATGGTAAGAAGGTGAACATTTGGTATCACAAGTCATGTGAGAAAAGCAGCTGGTTGTTCTGGTATGGACTAGATACTCAAGCATCTGAGAATCATCTGAATGTTTATGAAGGGATGCTTCCTTGTGGACACTTTACAAACAATTTCCTGCAGCTTGGACCATCTCTGCCACCACCCCTTCTTTTCATAGTCTGACTCTGCACTTTCTAACCAAAGTGTGGTCCCAAACCTAACATGCGATGTTCACCATCACTCTGAGTTAGAGTCTGTTCTTACTCTCCTTTCCACCATGTTTTATCAGAAGATCATGTGCGTAATATTTACCATTTTTGAGCTGCTACTCGGTGGCAAGCTTTGTGCTCACCAATTGACCTTCACTATTCCTTAATCTTCACAGCACATCAAGAGACAGATGTGTTGTTGGCCCATTTTACAGATGAAGAAACTGTTTAATATACTAGTGATCACTGGAATCAAGATTGCCAGGAGAAATATCAATAACCTCAGATACGTAGATGATACCACCCTTAAGGCAGAAAGTGAAGAGGAACTAAAGAGCCTCTTCATGAAGGTGAGAGAGTGAAAAAGCTAGCTTACAATTCAACATTCAAAAAACTGAGATCATGACATCTGGTCCCATCACTTCATGGCTAATAGATGGGGAAACAATGGAAATAGTGACAGACTACATTTTCTTGGGCTCCAAAATCACTGCAGATGGTGACTGCAGCCAAAAACTTTAAAGAGATTTGCTCCTTGGAAGAAAAACTATGACAGACCTAGACAGTGTATTAAACAGCAGAGACATTACTTTCCCAACAAAGGTCCGTATAGTCAAAGCTATGGTTTTTCCAGTAGTCATGCATGGATATCAGAGTTAGATCATAAATAAGGCTGAGCACTGAAGAAGTGATGCTTTTGAACTGTGGTGTTGGAGAAAACTCTTGAGAGTACCTTGGACTTCAAAGAGGTCAAACCTGTCAATCCTAAAGGAAATCAGTCCTGAATATTCTTTGGAAGGACTGACCCTGAATCTCCAATACTTTGGCCACCTGATGCAAGGAGCCAACTCATTCGAAAAGACCCTGATGCTGGGAAAGATTGAAGGTAGGAAGAGAAGGGGCTGTCAGAGGATGAGATGGTTGGATGGCATCACGACCTGATGGACATGAGTTTGAGCAAGCTCTGGGAGATGGTGAAGAACAGGGAAGCCTGGAGTGCTGCATTCAATGGGGTTGCAAAGAGTCAGAAACAACTGAGGAACTGAACACAATAAAAGAACAGCAATCAGGAATGTACATAAAAGGATTCCAGAACCCTCACTCTTAACGTCTGTGAGCACACACTGCCTCCCCCACAACTCCTAAACTTGGAAGTCATCGCCTTACAGATCATACAGATAATCTCTCCACACCTCCAGCATTACTCATCTCCCCTTTCTCTCTATCAGTCCTCAGTTTCCCCTGAGCTTTAGATAATTTGTGGGTTCAGTACTAGAGAAAGGAAAAAAAAGGGCAAGTTTTTTTTTTTTTTCTTGTTTTTGGTGGCTTCCCTGGGCTTAAATATATATACTCTAGTAGCCAAACAGCACTAGACAATTAGATTAATAAGCATCTTTTTTACAAAACCAAATTAAAAGTACCACCAGGTTTTATGAAGGTGTATTTGTCAAGTGTGAAATGTCTCGATCAGATTGCTTGCCTCCAACCATAGCAATGTCAGCCATTCTGGGGCCTGCGAGATGCATCCCTGATGGCTCAGATGGTAAAGAATCTACCTGCAATTTAGGAGACTCAGGTTCGATCCCTGGGTTGGGAAGACCCCCTGGAGTAGGAAATGGCTACCCACTCCAGTATTCCTGCCTGGGGAATCCCATGGTCAGAGGAGCCTGGCAGGCTACAGTCCATGGGGTCACAAGAGTCAGACACAACACACACACACAGGTAAGACAGGTTATCTTTGACCTGGACCGTGGAAGATTGGGCAAGTCAGGATGAGCTCACACAGTGGGAGCTTTGGACAGAGAACAGGAAGCGTTGGGAAATGTTTCTTACCTGCTTCTGTGCACAAGTCTGGTGCTGCACATCAGCAAGATGCCATCCCTGTCCCTCCAGATGAAATGAGCTTCTACAGCACTATGGACACCTGGTGTAACACTCATCCCACTTAAAGTCTCTGAACTTACCCAGCAGGTATTTATTTAGTAAGTAGGCTTCCCTGGTGGCTCAGATAGTAAGGAATCTGCCTGCAATGCTGGAGACCTAGGTTTGATTCCTGGGTTGAGAAGATCCCCTGGAGAAAGGAATGGCTACCAACTCTGATATTCATGCCTGGGAGATCCCTGGACAAAGGAGCCTGGTGGGCTACAGTCCATGGGGTTGCAAAGAGTTGGACATGACTGAGTGACTAACACACATACACACACGCACACATGCATGCACACACTAGGAAGATGGTGTTCTGGCACCAGGGCGACAGGTGAACAAGATGGGCTCAGTGAGCACTCCTTCCAGGCTGGGGAGATGCATACATCCAGACACAAAGAGCTTCCTAAGACAACAGTGTGATAGGCAAGTTCTCTTGAGCAGGGCTACTCAGAGTGTAGTCATAGGCATAGGCAGAACCAGGGAGCTTGTAGGAGATGCATAGTCTGAAACTTCACCCTGCACCTACCGAGTCAAGACCTGCATTTTAACATCCCCAAAAGATCAGTGTGCACCAAAAGTTTGAGAGAAGCACAGCTATAAAGACCAGCCACCAAGACAACTTGCTGGAGAGAAATCAGAGGAGACTGTTCCAAATAGAGAAGTCTCCAGAGAGGAAATGAGATGTGGCTTGAAAGATGAGACAGGCCAGCAACAGTCAGCAGGAGAAGATTCCAGGCAGAAAAGCAACAGAAAGTGCAACGGTCCAGAGGGAGTCAAGCTCTTGGTTTATTGAAATTGGACAGAACATCCCTGGAACAGGCTGAGAAGAGGGGGAGAAAAGTATCAAATAAGGGTAGAAAAATAGGCAGAAGCCAAACATCCAGTGGGCTGCAGAGCTTACATGGTAAGAAGTGTTCATTGCCTTTGTGAATGCTGGATGCCGATGTTGAAGGGTTTGGTCTCTGTCTAGTTCTCAGCCAACATTCTATTAGAGAGTCAGGGCCTCATGCCCACATTCTATCTCACGTGGGTAACATGTAAGTGTTCCTGCTCCCTGGTCCATGTAAGTTCCTGCTTCTAGGATCCTAAGCACAGGCTCAATTTAAGAGCATGAGTGTCCGTGTCACAGGATGGGTTAGACAGCCCGCCGTGGCCTATTCAGAGTGTGTGTCATCATTTAACATGTTGTTTCCAGAAGAAAATGTATTCTGAAATTGAGAGCAATCAACTCTCATAACAGAAGAAAATAACAGCCCACTCCAGTATTCTTGCTTGGAGAATTCCATGGACAGAAGAGCCTGGTAGGCTACAGTCCATGAGGTCACGAAGAGTCGGACACGACTGAGTGACTAACACTTTCAACTCTCGTAAGAGCAGCTGGATCATGCTCTGGTCGTGAATTGGCAGGCTGTGCACAGAAAAAGTGTGCATGTGATAAACATGATTCTAAAGATGCATGTCAGAGAAGGCAATGGCACCCCACTCCAGTACTCTTGCCTGGAAAATCCAATGGCCGAGGAGCCTGGTAGGCTGCAGTCCATGGGGTCGCTAAGAGTCGGTGACTTTGATTTTTCACTTTCATGCATTGGAGAAGGAAATGGCAACCCACTCCAGTATTCTTGCCTGGAGAATCCCAGGGACGGGGGAGCCTGGTGGGCTGCCATCTATGGGGTCGCACAGAGTTGGACATGACTGAAGCAACTTAGCAGCAGCAGCAAAGATGCATGTAGATTCTAAAGATGCACTGTAGACATTTGGAGCTGGAAGAGGCTTTCCCTTTTATTCCACAAATACTTATGGAACAGTTATCCTATAAAGAGCTTAGAAGGAAAGAATATGAGAAAGGACACAGGCTGTCTTACCTTTAAAGAGCTTACAAGGACCCCAAGGTTACCAGAAGTTCCCATAGTTCTAATAAAGAAACAATATGTTAAGTATCTTATCCAGTCCCACCTACTCACTATCAGATGAGGAAATGGAAGCTAAAGAAGTTAGATGACTTTCTAAATATTTATGATGAAACATACTTTCATAAGACACACCCAGGTACCCTGCATGCCAGTTCAGTGGAGAGAGGATTGGACTAAGCGTTGGGAGATGCATGTTACACTGATCACTGGGTGGCCTTGGGTCAGTTATATGAATGTATGTAAACATAAATGTGTATGTATATGCAATGTAATTAAGAGAAGCAAACCCCTAATTCTCAGAGACCTCAGTCTGAAGAATTGTTTTTCCCACTCTTATCCCCTGGTGTGGATATCCATATGGTCACGCAGAGCCCCAGGCACCTTCCCCCTCATGGCTCTGCCTCCTCAAGTCCTCTCCCTAAAGTCTTCTCCATTTAGTCAGTAGATGGGGAGAAAGAAGGAAAGACTGCCCTACTGACCAGGCTTGTGGATGGCGTACATTATCTCTACTACTTTCTATTGGCTATGGTCTAGTCACAGAGTGGCAGTGGTAGTATGGAAATCTGGGAAATGTGGTCTAGCTGTGTTCTCAGGAAAAAGAATTAGGCTTGATGAGGATTCTCACCAATATACCCATATGTGTGTATATGTATATGTGCACACCCCATATGTGTCTACATACTCATATGTGCATATACGCATATACACACCCACTCCCACACATACATGCACATGTGCCAGAAAATAGAGGATTATGTTGAGCTAATAGAACAGAACAACCAGGGAATAAACAAGCTTGATTTTTATTTCTCTCTCCAAGAAAACCATATGACTTATAGTTAGCAGCCCATGGCTGATGTAGTGGCTTCCAGGTCACAAGGACTCAGGATTCTTTTATCTCCCTGCTCTAATGTTGATAGGATGGGTCTCTAATCTCACTTCACTGACCAAGATGCCTGCTGCAGAGCCAACAATTCAGGCAGAAGAATGGGAGGATGAAGGAAAGGCCCCAAATGACTTCCCCTTACTTGGCCAGTCTTCTTTAAGAGCTTTTCTCAAAGCCCTTCCAAACTACGCTCCCACACAGCTTACCAGGAACCACTAAATGCAAAGAAGGGGATCTGTGAAATACAGCCTTTCATGAGAGCACATTGCTTCATGGAATATTAAGAGAGTTTTACCATAAGATATCACTTCACACTCACTGGGATGGCTAATGTCAAAAAGATATAATAACAAGGCTTGGCAAGGATATGGGGAAACTGGAACCCTCATACATTGTTAGTGGGATTGTACAATGGGACAGCTGCTTCGGAAAACAGTTTGACAGCTCCTCAGAATGCTAAACGTTGAGTGACCATCAGACCCAGTAATTCTATGCCTAGGTGTATACCCAAGAGAATTGAAAACGTTTATCAACATGAAAACTTATATACAAATGTTTACAACAGCATTATTTGCAATAGCCAAAAAGTTTAAACAACCCAAATATCCATCAACTGATAAACATGTAAACAAACTTTGGTACATCCATGCAACAGGATATCACCTGCCACAAAAAGGAAGGAAGTACTGATTTATGCCATAACATGGATGAGCATTGAAAACATTATTCTAAGTGAAAGATGCTTAACAAAAAAGGCCACATATTGCATGATTCTATTTATATGAAATTTGTAGAAACAGAAATTAGGTTAGTGCTTGTCACGAGCTGGGGGGAGGCAGAAGTGAGGAATGCCTGTAATGGATATGGGAGTTCTTTTCGAGGTGATGGCAGTGTTCTAAAATTAATCAAGCCGATGGTTACATAACTGTGAATATACTAAAAGCTACTGAATTGTATACTTTTAAAGGGTGAATTTCATGGTATATGAATTATATCTCAATGAAGCTACTATAAAAACATGAAAATATTAATAGGGTTATATAAATAAGGAATAAGGAAATGATGAATATTAGTTACACAGATACTACCACTCTGCATGTATCCATATATATGCATAAGCTTTTCAATCTAAAAAACCAGTGTTTATTTTCTTGTTCATACCAAAGGCTATATTTTTAAAAATTATTGATTTGAATTGCAATTAAAACTCTTTTCTCCTACAAGTTTTTGACACTCATTTCAAAGTGACTCAGGCATTGCTGGGGGCGGGAGGGGGAGGGGGAGACTAGGCCCCATCACCGAAAAGTCCAGGAAGTAAACTGGCTTCAGGTACGGCTAAATCCAGATGTTCACACAAACACAATACGAATCTACCCTGCTTTCCTCGGGGTTGGCTTGCTTCTCAGGCAGGCTCTCCCCGTATGGCTACACAGCCCCTGTAATCCAGGTTTACATCTTACCAGTGTCCCAACCCCAAGAGAAAGAACATACTTACCTAATAGTTTCAAGAAATGTCCTAGGCATATTTCTTGGCCTGCCTCTGATAATGTGCCCATTCCTGAACCAGGGAGTGGATGACAATCACACCCATACCACAAGAAATGAAGGCAGGGGAGGCAGTGGTTCTCCAAAGAGACTCCAGAAAGGCAAAAAATGCACGCCTACTACAGTCTTATTACAGAAGTCATCACTAGCCCTGGAGGGGGAAGAAGCATGACCTGAAAAATACATACACACCCACTGTTTGCTGCTGCTGCTAAGTCACTTCAGTCGTGTCTGACTCTGTGCGACCCCATGGATGGCAGCCCACCAGGCTCCCCCATCCCTGGGATTCTCCAGGCAGGAACACTGGAATGGGGTGCCATTGCCTTCTCCACCCACTGTCTAGGAATGACATTTAAAAACACCGTCAGCCGCCCTAATTGTTCTGAGTTATATCCTGATTTGAAGCAATCATCTGTGAAGGGAAAACAAATACACATACTAAGACCACTTAAGGGCTTCCCTGGTAGCTCAGACAGTAAAGAATCCACCTGCAATGCGGGAGACCTGAATTCAATCCCTGGGTCGGGAAGATCCCCTGGAGAAAGAAATGTCTACCCACTCCAGTATTCTTGCCTGGAGAATTCCATGGACAGAGGAGCCTGGCGGGCTACAGTCTATAGGGTCACAAAGAGTCGGACACGACTGAGGCAACGGCACACACACATGCACAAGGCCATGCAGTGCTTTTTTGATGGGGGCTGCTTTTAAAAACACAAAGTTTAATCTCTTATCGTTCTAGAAGTAAAAATCTAACAGTGGGTTCCATGGGACTGAAACCAAGGTATTGGGAAGACTGCATTCCTTGCCGAGGCTCCAGGGGATGATTCTCTTCCTGACCTTTTTCAGCTTCTAGAACCGCCTCACATTCCATGGCTCATAGCTCCATCCTCTTCGCTTTAAAACCAGTATAGCATTTTTAAACCTCTTTTACTTTTTAATAACTATGTTCAAAATGACTATTTTTGGTTCAACAATAGACCCTCCTCCTTCAGCTAAATGACAGGAAGAAACAGTTTCTACAGTCAAATTTAAACTTGAAGTTTAAAAGATACCTGTCTCGTCAGTCAGTGCTAGATCCCCAGGCCCTGGGACAGTGTTTGGCCCACGATGGACACTCACTAAACTTGTATATTGCATATGTAACTTACTCAGATATTTACAAGTCCAAAAAAAAAATCTGTTTTCTGTTAATTAATAAAGCCTCAAAGATCTTTGATTATTCCAAAAGAGCAAAATACCAAGGAATGAAATTTGAAGAGAGTTATTATCACATGAAATCCCCATCAAAAGGAAGACCTTCATAGATGTATGGAAGTTAAAAAATCATAGAAATAAATATTCATAAATTAATAAAACCCAAAATCCCAGCATTGGTTTCATTGATAAATAGGACTTTTTTTTTTTTCCTAAATTTGGGAAACTTGCTTTTCCAATATTTAAATTTCTCTTTTCCAGAAAGCATGTTCTTTAAAATAAGCAAGCTCTTTAAAATCTTTGCAGCTGAGGCTTGTGGTCTAGAAGCTCATTCATGTTAATTTTTCTCCTGGCACCTTGTCCATCATTCTCACTTATTCTGTCTGTAAAATTATGATAATAATAATCCATGCTTACCTAACAGAAGGTAGTGATTGCTAATTAACTAATTTTTATATGTAGAAGCCCTTGAAGAATGTACACAGTTGCTAAATATGATCATTTTAAACTGACAGCGAAGATAGTACTTTCTGTTTTCAAGAATGCTGTCCCTTCCACAGAGATGGAATTTCATACATTGCGTCCGTGTATCTTCCATTACTGATAGATATGACAAGTAAAACCCTGCAGCGTGATATCATTTTCTCTCGTCACCTAGGACCTCAAATAGCCAGAGCCGTGCTCAGTGGTTCATCAGCGGGGGCCTCTTTACAGAAAGGTATAAACGACTTTGGTATGGTAGCAACAAACAGCGGTCTGAGCTCAGCTGATGTAGAATGGCAGCTCTCAAACAAATGGATTTCCAGAGTGACTCCCTACTGCCTCCATGAAGTATAACACAATTGCTTTCATTTAAATCCCATTTGATTGCATTAAAACGGCTTGCCCATTGTTTGTCTTTTTTTTCCTCCTTGCCTTTTCCTTTTATAATTTTTACCACCAAAGAATAACTTCTTTTCTTCTGGGAGGGCTTTAGGCAAAACATTTTTGAGATGTCAGCCAACCAAGAGAATTGTCGTATTGCCGTTCTTTGAAATCTTGTCCATAAACTGTGGTTTTGGTGCCCAGATCAAGCTGGCACTTGGCAATGAAAAAGCTAAAACATAACAAGAACGAAAATAGTGCTATGATGGTATGGTGTTTCTAGGATAATCATTTGTTATATTTTAACAAACAAAACTCACTTGAACCTTTCATTCTATTTTCATCACTCTATAGGAACAGACAAAAAGCATTTCACGAAGCTGGTGCGGCACTTTTTACAGGGGCAAAAAGCAATCATGGGGAAAAAAAAACACCTTAGTATGACAACACTTTTTCAATACAGGCAAAGTGGAAAATATGTCCCAGTGCTGGCACACTCTCTGTCATTTTGGCAAATGGCACACTCCGTCTTGACAGAATATAAAAGAGCTTAGAAGTGGAATCCAGAGAGATGAAAGGATGTGGAGGACAGGGAGTCAGTTTGTCATTGGTGGGAATCGTTATCATAACTTATAATTTATCTGTGAGTTGTGTAAGCTTCAAGATGAAGATAAAGCTGGAATCAGAGAGCTCATACTGGTTTTCCCTCCATCCCAGAATGGCAGATTCTGATGGTTCTTTCAGGTGCAGGTGAGTGAAGGTGTGTCTCTAACTTGTGTATTGCATGCTTTGCTTTTGTTTTTCAGATGGGCAGAAACCAGCTGACTAGCCAGGGTGAAGACTGCTCAGTCCACAAATAATCTCGACGGGTGAAGGTCTCAGAAGTACATACAACTCCAGATAGCCGCAAACACTTAGGGGTACCTTTGGGAAACGTCAAAAGAAGTTTCACATTTCACATGCTAAACTGGGAATGGTGCATTTTCTTCTCTATCCAGAAATCCCCCTCGGATGGACTGATGACCATTTTTGGAGGTAGGCGATGGGGTGGGGAGCAGCATTTGATAAAAATGTATTGAATGGAACAAATATTGTATAGATATAAATTTAACAGTTAAACTGACCCTAAGCCATTGAATGGGCTTTCCTGGTAGCTCAGCTGGTGAAGAATCCATCCGCAATGCAGGAGACCCCGATTGCATTCCTGGGTCAGGAAGATCCCCTGGGGAAGGAATAGGCTGCCCACTCCAGTCTTGGGTTTCCCTGGTGGCTCAGCTGGTAAAGAATCTTCCTGCAAAGATCCCCTGGAGAAGGGAATAGCTACCCACTCCAGCATTCTGGCCTGGAGAATTCCATGAATTGTATAGTCCATGGGGTTGCAAAGAGCCATTGAATACCACCAGTCTATTCATTAGAAAGAATTTAATCAAAGAAACAGTCTATATGATTGCGCTCTATATGAGGGTTTGGCAAACTTTTTTTTTTTCCTAAAGAACCACATAGTAAATATCTCAGCTCTGTAAGGGCTTTCTGGGCTCTCTGTCACAACTACTCCAGTCTAACATAGGCAGCACAAAAGCAACCACAGACAGCATGTAAACAAAGGACTGCGGCAGTGTTCCAGCTCAGCTCTGACTCCAAAGGGGCTGGTTTGGCCCACGAGGCTTAGATTGGCGACCCTTCTCATCTATAAATGCACTGCCTTTTGGTGAGACAAAATCAACTAAACCTGAGACCCTTAAGACTATCAGAGTAAGACAGAGTGATATGGACTTTATGATAAATAGATGCTCAATAAATAATAATACTGTCAACTTGAGAGTCAGAAAAATCAGCCTTCCTGGACCCACCAGTGATTGTACAACATTTGCAGATTTCGTCAATTTGCAAAGGGGAGAGGTTATTAGCGCCTACTTCACAGAGTTTATGTATGTTCAATAGAATAACATTTAAATGAGGAAACTCATGTGAAGTGTTTGGCATGGTGCCAGGCACATTACTGACTGAACTGGATAATATTAAGACTGAGTTATTGTCCATGGGAAGGGTGAGGATTCTAGTGGTCTGGCATTGCTGGTGCTTCCTGAAGTTATCACCTACAAAAGAAGCCCAGAATCTCTGCCCTACAGCCCTGGAATTCCAGGATCCTACAGTAGCTCAGCAGAAAAGAATCCACCTGCAGTGCAAGACATCTGGGTTTGATCCGAGGGCCGGGAATATCCCCTGGAGAAGGAAATGGCAACTCATTCCAGTATTCTTGCCTGGGAAATCCCATGGACAGAGAAGCCTGGCAGGCTACAGTTCACAGGGTCACAAAAGAGTTGGACACAATTGAACACACACACACCCCCCTGCACGTGATACAGAGAGTGAGTCTGAAGCCACATATGTAGTGATACTGAGAAGCAATTTGCTGGCAAACTTTACCAGAAAGGAATTAGAGGGAGAAGAAGCTATAAGAGAGCCACAAATGAATCATCTCTCTGTTCTGAAGTTATTTATTATTTTGTGAATTAGCTGGTTAGTCGCTGTCACGATGTTGACAACCTCCAAAAACAAATGAATAAAGGAAGAGTGCGATGGCCTCTCTTTTTAGAAAAAATGGTGCCAAGAGTCATTCAGGCAATTCCCTGAAACTGAATTACTGAGTGGCATTGTCTTTCAAGGTCAAATGTGTCCACTGTGCTAAGTGTAAAAACCAAAGTATCTTTTTAGGCCTTCTGTAACTCAGATTGCCAAGATGCCTTCATTACTGGAAACCCATATTAAGCCATTTAGGGAAATATTTATTCATCCCTTGTTTACAGGAACTGGAGGCAGAAACCAGAGAGCTATTTCACTGAGGAAGTCACAAGGTCATGTCTTATTCACCTCTCTGTCCGTAAGACAGCATGGTTCTTGGCATCCAGTAGGTGCTTAGCTGATGCCCGCAGCAGTACTGATTGAAAGAAAAGAAGGTGCCATGGCTTTCTCCGGCTTCTGATGGTACAGACACACAAGTCTGGAACATTCTACTATTCAAAGCCCTTGCTCTGCACCGCAGGGTATATTGGAGACAGTAACCAATTGCATCATATTATACGCTTGGCATAATTATACTGTAGGCTTTTGTCTCCTTTGGTGCCAGTCAGTCTCAAAACACATGCTTTGCTTATGTCAAGTGCTGGGGTTGCCCACTCATTACATTTGGGACTTGTGAACTCTGTGTCTGCATCCTGAGTGGTTTCAGCCCAGAGGCTCATGCTTGGGAGTACCAGGATGGCTTTAACCTTCAAAAAAGATGTTGAACGATGGGCATGTGAGTCTTGGAGGAAAAAGAGGAACACAGCAGACAAGGACCAGCTGGGGCTGGATCCGATGCTCCATGTGGATCATGGCAATCACATCCCTTCTGTTTTAAAATATTATGAATAATGAAGCTGCTTTTTCTTCATTCCTCAGAAGGGAGTTTAATCTGTAGGATGCTACAGATTCTCTCCTCTAAATCTCTCTCCCATTCGCTTATGTAATGTCTTCACCTCCATCCTCATTCAAGCTACCATCTCTCTTACCCCAATGATGGCAGCATTTTCTGAAGTTGTCTCTCTGCAAGCCCCTTCCACACTGCTGCCAGAGTGGTCTTTTTAAAATGGAAAAACGGCTCTGAACTGCTGCTGCTGGGATATTCCTATTTCTCTTAGGAGAAAAGTTGTAACCTTACACTTCATTTCACCTCTAAGGCTGGCACGATCTCACCCTGCGTGCCTCTCTTGCCAGCCTCATTTTGTGCTTCTCTCTCAACTTCAATTCAGCAACTGAAGACACTGCCAAGTGTCCCCCAGTATCACTTCTCTCTTGTGCTAAAAAATTTTTTTAAAAAGCTGAGGTTTTCCCTGGGCCCACGACTGCCCAGTAAAGAACTACATTTTCGGCCCTTTGAATTCTGGACAACTGAATGTGAGCAGAAGTCATGCTGTCCCTCAGAAGGATGTAAGTCTTCCACCCCCACTGGTCAGTATGCGTACCAAGCAGATGTGACCAGCCAGGGCGCCAAATTATATCCCGCGGGCTAAGGTTGGTTCATCGCTTCTGTGTCAGTAAAGTTTGATTGGAACACGCCCCACCCATTCATTTAGGCATTATCTCTGGTGGCTTTCAGACTGTCAGAGTTGAAAAGTTGTGATCAGGACCGTTTGACTTGCAAAGTCAAAACACTTCCAATCTGGTCTTTCACGCAAGAGTGTGCCAACCTGTGCCCTAGAGGACACAGAGCAACAAGCGAGAAGGAGCCTGGGTTCCGGGCACTACAGAGCCCGTCATATCAGCCAAATCAGTCCATCTGGCCTATGAGACATATTTTTAAAACACACTTTTAAAGCTTCCTTGGTGGCTCAGTGGTAAAGAATCCGCCTGCTAATGCAGGAGACACTGGTTCAATTTCTGGTCGGAGAAGATCCCACATGCCCCAGAGCCACGAAACCTGTGCGCCACAGCTACTGAAGCCTGCTCACTCTAGAACCCATGCTCAGCAACAACAGAAGTCACTGCAATGAGAAGCCCACGTACCACAACTAGAGAGTAGCCCATGCTGGCTGCAACTAGAAAAAAGCCCACGCAGCAGTGAAGACCCGGCACAGCCAAGAATTTACATAAAGAAAGAAAACTGTATCTTGTTGAATCCTCTGTTTGGGCTTCCTATTGATCAGTCCCTCAGCCTTGATGTTACTGACATTTGGGTGAGAAAATGCTTTGTTTAAGGGGGCTGTGCTGTGCACACCCCCCGTATCCCTGGCATGCACCTGAAGCATCCATCTCCCAGGGTGTGACACTGTCACATAGCCCGCAGGGGCTGGAATCACTCCTGGTTGAGAACTGCTGCATTAGGCAGCTGAACCAGCTCCACTGAGCACCTCTCCCCTTCACTGTACCTCTGAGTATCTCTCCCTCACTGCTGGGACCACTCCCATGCTGCGCCCTCTTGCGCCCACCTCGCTCACTTAGTCATCTCCTATAGAATTGCCGAGTATCAGCTTCCACATCACCTCCTCAGGGGAAAACTTCCATGGATCCTCCCACCAAATAAATGCTCTGATAGTCACCTGGAGTTCCCCTGTGGTGCAAGAGTGTGATGGTTGAGAGAGGTTCACCAGTCATAGACACACAGAAGGCCACTCAATAAATCACTGCTGACTGCCTGAGCCCTGTGACATGGCAATTTTGAGGGGAAAGCAAAAGACTCGATGGTAAAGAAAGTGAACGTTAAGTCTTGCCATGGTCCTGATTGGGGGGGAGGGATTCTAGACGGATGGAGAAGCTGATTATAGAAGAAGGGAGAAGCAGCCAGTAAGAAATGAAGTCTCCTTACCTCTCAGCCCCAGGATTCCCATAAACTAAGAAACCTGCCTTCTTCCCACGCAGCCAAAACAGCTGCTATAGCGAGTGCCTCTCTGTGTTTCAGAGCAACATATGGATTTGTACTTTCTTTGGTTTTGACATTGGTTGCATTTTAACCCTGTACTTTTCAGGCTACATTATATATAATATGATTTATTAACCCTCCACTACCTTTTGAAAAGTCAAAAATAATCCCTACGATCACATTTAAAATTCACACACAGATAAAATGTGCGCCCTACATTCTCCAGCCCCACTGGTATTGGAACGAAGAGGCTAAACATTCAGAGAGGTCTAGATGCTTCCTTGGCACAAGGCCATACAGGGAGATGTGTGTGGTCTACTTAATTCCTTTACATTTTTCTCTCTACTCGATGAGTCTGTCTTCTGTCTCAATCCCTCTCGTTAGGTTTCTGTGCCTTTAAAGCCAAAATCTCTTTCTCAAGATTCTTAGCATTCTGCAAGTGAACCTGTATATGTTTATAATAAAGGTACCCTTCTAATCCTCCCTTAGTAGAAATACGCTAGGTGTTCTACTAAAGGTTGCAAGAGATATTTTACCAACAGACCAAAAGCATGTATTTTGCGGTCAGATCTCATGCTAAGACTTATTTCAACCAATTGTTTAGGGTACTACAATGGCTAGGAGCAATCGCATAATTTCTCTGGAACTGTAGTTTGTTTGTTTATCTTTTTAATGGGACTAAGAATGCTTACCTCAAGGTGGTGTTGTATGGATCAAATAATACAACATCTTGCATCTGATGAATGTTTCTGTGATTGATTCACTTAGTTTTTTCTAGAAACCCTGAGACAGATCACAGACTTCCTTAAGATGGCCAGCTGGTGCATGGGACAAACAGTGACAGTGCTGTGCTAACTAGACCATAGGGGACCTTACCATTTTTGAACTGTGGTACTGGAGAGGATTCTTGAGAGACCCCTGGATGGCAAGGAGATCCAACCAGTCAATCATAAAGGAAATAAACCCTGAATACTCATTGGAAGGACTGGTGCTGAAGCTGAAACTCCAATCCTTTGGCCACCTGATGCGAAGAGCCGACTTACTGGAAAAGACCCTGATTGCTGGGAAAGATTGAAGGCAGGAGGAAAAGGGGACAACAGAGGATGAGATGGTTGGATGGCATCACCAAGTCAACAGACATGAGTTTGAGCAAACTCTGGGAGATGGTGAAGGAAAGGGAAGCCTGGCGTCCATGGGGTCACAAAGAGTCGGACACGGCGGAGCCACTGAACAACAATGACAAGCATGTGAGGGAGCTCCTGGCAGACACTGTAGAGGACAGGTGTTTTTTCCACGTGAATTCTGGGACACACATGGTGAGCAGGATGCTCATGTTCTGACACTTGCACACGTGCAGAGGCTCACTGTATACACACCTGCATTTGCAAGCATGTGCTTATGTTCATGCAAAAATTCTACCTCGCATTTGAGTCAGTTCTAATGAGGTAGATGAACCTAGAATCTATTACACCGAGTGAAGTAAGTCAGAAAGAGAAAGATAAATATCATATTCTAACACATACATACACAGTCTAGAAGAATGGTACTGAAGAACTTATTTATAGGGCAGCAGTGGAGAAACAGATATACAGAATAGACTTATGGACCTGGGGCGAGGGGAGGAGAGGGTGAGGTGTATGGAAAAAGTAACACGGAAACTTACATTACCATATGTAAAATAGATAGCCCACGGAATTTGCTGTATGGCTCAGGAAACTTGAACAGGGGCTCTCTATCGACCTAGAGGGGTGGGATGGGGAGGGAGATGGGATGGAGGTTCAAAAGGGAAGGGATATATGTATACCTATGGCTGATTCATGTTGAGGTTTGACAGAAAATGAAAAAATTCTGTAAAGCAATTATCCTTCAAAAAAAAAAAAATTCCACCTGCACATATACCATCAGAACCTTTGGAATCTGCTCAAGAAATCTTTACCTTATGCCTTTAGGAAAAACACTGTGTAGAGTCTTGGATTCATGGTTGGAAGGTGTTCATAATTGCTTAGGGGAGCCTTGGGATAAGGACAGGGCACGATAGAATGTGAAGTCTCATTCAAGTGAGGACAGGCTGGGAAGAAAGGAATAAGAACAAAGTGTCAAGACATATGAAGCGGTAAGTTCACAAGTGAAGTGGAACTAAGCATCCAGAAATTTTATCCTGAGATGGGTAAAAAAAACTCCTGTCATTTACTTTGCACTTTATGACAAAAGCTTAGCAAATAAGATACGAATGACTTCCTTTAATCTTCACAACCTTAATGTGGTAGATACTCTTCCCTGCATTTGACAGATGAGAGAAATGAGGCCCATAGCTGCCAAGACTTCCTGTGGACCTGTGAGTGACGCAGTAGAATGTCAAGCTCCTGGGGACTAGATTGCAGACCCTGAACTCACCCTGCCAGAGAGTGGGGTCCCAGGGATTCCACAGAGTAGAAGGCTGAGGATTTCAGTGGTGGAGAAGGCTTGCGGCCACCCCCAATCCCTTCTCCTCCACTAAGGCTTGATGCTGTTGCTTTGACATGGCTGTCCAGGCAGGCATGACCGATCCTGGCACCATTCTTGGATGTGAGGTGGGACTTGTCACTCACATTCTCTAATGAAGTGTGACACGAAGAGATCTGTGCTGCCACAGCCATTCTTAAGAGGCAGGCATGCTTCTTCCATGCTGTTTGGCCTTTCCACTAGCTCAATTCCTAAGACCACCAAGAGCCAAGCTATGACTGAACTTGGAGACGAAGGAACTTGGGTCTTTGAATCACTACATGGACATAAGGCTGACCAGCAACTCTCTCTGGGACACTTCCATGAGAACGAAATGAACTTTTATTCGAATCTTGTCATCATAATTTTTAGGCCTTCTTTGTAAACAGCCACTGAAAGAAAGTGAAAGTTAAAGTCTCTGAGTCGTGTCCGACTCTTTGTGACCCCATGGTCTATATAGTAGTGCACGGGATTCTCCAGCCCAGAATACTGGAGTGAGTAGCCATTCCCTTCTTCAGGGGATCTTCCCAACTTGGGGACTGAACCCAGGTCTCCCTCATTGCAGGTGGATTCTTTACCAGCTGAGCTACCAGGGAACAGCATCACAGCCACTAGACTATGCTAACTAATACAACTAGGCTATCCTAGTCCAGTGGGAGTTGTAGGCTACCCTAACTAATACAACTTCTCACTCTGCTTTAAGGAACAAAAATGGCTCCCGCCTAGTCTAATCAGTTAAGAAGAAGCCCCTAGATAGCAAGTAAATGGCAAATAAAGTATACCTCCATAAAATAAACATTTCCATAATTGGGAGACAAAATTAAGTTCCAACGTGACTTATTAGACATGGCTATTATTTAAAAGCATTTACACTCCATCTCCTCTTCAAATAAAGCAAGACAGCAGTTTGATAGAGAAAATGTGAAAAGACGGCAGACTATGCTAATAATATTTCAAACATTGAAAGGTGTTCTATTGAATTATTTCAGATTAATACCAGGAGAAGAGAATGAAGCATTTACTTTAAAAAAAATAGTAACAGCTACTTTTTCCTTTGGCTTGGAATTGGTTTTCCTCATTTTCTTCAGTCACACTTTATTCAGTTGAGTGTCTGGCTTTCTGAGCCAGCTTGTCTTTTATGAATTTTCCAGGTGCTTTGAAACTCTGACTAATTAAGTGACTTCTGCACAGTAACTAAGAGCTGTCAGATCCATAGCCTTCTCTCCTCACTTCCAGCTACCCCTCCCCAACGTGTTCCTCTCCATCTCCATGCACAGAACCAGACAGTGATGTATTACTTAAGAAAGGAGCATCAAAAAAGAAAGGAAGAAAGGAGCATCAAGCCTCTTTTAACCTTAAAATTAAACTTACCTACTTTACCATTTCCAACCCGTCTCATTTCAAGGTTGGGAATTCATATTCGATATGAACAAAGATTCAGAACTACCTTTGCTAAGGCTGATGCCTGATAAATGTTCCCAGACAAGTGGAAACCAACTCTCTGCTTTTCTCTCTACTCTTTGCTTCATACTTTCACGGAAAAAGGGAAAGTGCATGGAATTAAAACGCAGACGTGGCACCCAGTTACAACTCCCGGTGGTTCTGGTTTTCTGTTTTTATGTGACAGGCTCAGAACAGAGACAATAGCTAGTACACAAGCCTAATTACTCTGTGTGTGCTACTTGTGAGCTGCAGTCTGGACCTGGGTTTGATTTAATGTTTTTGAATAGAACACAGAGAGCACAGCTAAGACTCATTACCGCAGTTGTGGTTTCCAAGCTGTCACACCCACACAGAAATTCTGGGTCAGCCTCCTTTTCTAAAAGCTGCACATATTTCACCTTGCTCCATACCCTTTCCCACCAACTTTGACTTATAAACTTATCCCTTGGCAGGTGTCCCCAACCTCCAGGATCTAATGCCTGATGATCTGAGGTGGAGTTGATGGAATAATAATAGAAATAAAGTACACAATAAACGTAATATGCTTGAATCATCTAGAAACCATCCCCCACCCCCACCCTGGTCCATGGAAAAATTGTCTTCCACAGAAATGGTCCCTTGTGCCAAAAAGGTTGGGAACTGCCGCTATAGGATATTTGCATCTAAAGTTTTCTTATTAGGACCTAGGCCTGTGACCCTGATAGAATTCTCAGACATTGGCCTTCTTCGAGTAAGGGAAGACTGTAAAGGTGGCATTATCCGACACAACATCACCCAGTCTAGTTAGAATTCCAAGTGTGTCCACTTTCATAAGCCGCCACTGTTATTTCTCCGACTTACCTTCTATCTGTCCATTTGTCCTCTTACTCTTGAGGCGAGGAATCTAACCTCTTTATTTTGACCTCTTAGCTTGTGAGTCATCCTACAGCAGCCCATCCCCACCCCACTCACTGCCTGCCTTCGGGGTTTGGCACATAATGGCCATCCACTAAAAGTAAGGCAACTTTTATGTCGATTGCCTGATGGGACAAATGGAAACTTCAGGGACTTCTATGTGGTCAGTGTATTTTAGAGACAGAAGTGATCCGTAAGCATGGCTGCTGCTCTTCCTGGCACAGCATCAACACTCTCTTCTTTTCGGAGGGGCACTCGGCTTCTCCCTCTGAGGCATCATACACACACCCATTGGATCGAGTGTGCTATCTGCATGTCTTGGATCTGCACACACATATTGGATCGAGTTGCTATCTGCATGTCTTGGATCTAGGAATGGGCGAGAGAGCCAGTCTGGCCAAAGTGCATATGCTGCACAGAGTGACCAGCACCACGTTCGACACGTGACCCAAGTGCCGTAGACCGAATGCTCGTGTGCCCGTCAGATGCATGCTAAATACTAATGTCCAGTCTGATAGTATTAGAAGACAGACTCTTTAAGAGGTGACCAAGTCATAAGGTCAGAGGCCCCATGAATGGGATTAGTGCCCTCATCAAAGAGGCCCCAGAGAGCTCCCTTGCCATTTCTGACATATAAGGTTACAGAAAAAAGATGGCCATCTATGAAACAGGCCCTCATTAGATACCCAATCTGCAAGTGCCATCATCTTGGACTTTCCAGCCTCTAGAACTGTGATAAACACATGTTTTTAGTTGTAAGTCACCCAGTTTGAACTATTTTGTTGCAGCAGTCCAAATGCACTAAAACATCAAGATAGTACAATCAGAAGAAATCCACACATTTTTCTAGAACTAGCGGAATGGAAAGCTGTATTTAACTTTGAGTTTTCCAATAGAAGAATGTCTAAGTCCAACTCTGGCTCACCACATACAAAGATCTGGCCTGGAATGGAGACAACAGAGAGGGAAGGAAAGCCAAGTGACCGAGTCCTGGTGGTATGTAAGATCTCCTGGATCCATCTGTACCTGAAGGCATATTGACCCTTGGTCTTACCAGTGTTTCAACAAGTTACCTATCCTGCTTAATACAACTTGATGGGGGTTTCTGTCATGGGTCACCAAAAGAGTCGATTACAATAAGGCCAATGCAACTATATTCAGTAATTTTCAACACATGGGCCATGGAGAGTTAAAACTGCTAAGGCTCCTCTTTTCAGTCTTTCTATATTGTCTCATTCACTCAGTTCAGTTCAGCTCAGTTGCTCAGTTGTGTCTGACTCTTTGCGACCCCATGAATCACAGCATGCCAGGCCTCCCTGCCCATCACCAACTCCCGGAGTCCACCCAAATCCATGTCTATCAAGTCGGTGATGCCATCCAACCATCTCATCCTCTGTCATCCCCTTCTCCTCCTGCCCTCAATCTTTCCCAGCATCAGGGTCTTTTCAAATGGGTTAGCTCTTCACATCAGGTGGCCAAAGTATTGGAGTTACAGCTCATTTACTCATATGACTTTAAATATCTTTTATATTGTACTGATTCCCACATTTATATGTGTTGCCCAGATTTCTCCTCAGTGCCCCAGTTTATCTAAACTGTTTCATAATGTGTTTGCCAGGGCACTCAGAAACATCCCAAATGTTACCCTTCTAAAAACTGAATTCTTCATTTCTCCTCCCCAGTACATTCTTTCCTGGGTCACTCTGGTGTCAGTGAGGGCCACTGCCATCTATTCAGTTGTCCAAGCTAGAAACTGGAGACGCAATTTGGATTCCTCCCTCTCCTTCGCCGCCCACATCCAAGCTGTCAGCATGTCCTGTCTGTTCTATCTCCTAAATAGATCTTAGATCTGCAGACTTCTATCTTTACCGTCTCCACTCTAGTTCAAGAGTGACCAGTTCTATCCAAGATTACAGCCAAACTCGATTTTCTGATTCTGCTACAACTCACTTTTGAATCCATTCTCTACACTACACCCAATAAAAATAGATTTAACAGAATCATGGCATGCCCCTGCTTAAGGTACTTTGCTTCATGTTGGATGCAGATTTAACTGTTTACCATGGCCTAAAGGGGATCCATACACTCTGACTATATTTGCATCTCTCATATCATTTTGTACCAACTCACCTCTCCAGCCCCATAAGGCTTTGCTTGCTGTCTGGGACATCTGTAGGCCACTTTAGGAGCAATTTCTGGTGGCGTTACCTCTACTGAGCATGCTTGCCCATCCCTTAGAACTCTTCCGATGACTCTGACCTTGGTGTCCTTCAGGAGGCCAGCTTTGTGGGCACGTCAATCTCCATTTCAAACTTTATTCATTTCCTTCGCAGACTTGCATGTTTTGAAACCACTTATTTATTGGTTTGCTGTTGTTGTTTAGTCACTAAGCTGTGTGTGACTCTTTTGCAACCCCCTATCCTGTAACCCACCAGCTTCTCTGTCCACAGGATTTCCCAGGCAAGAATACTGGAGTAGGCTGCCAGTTCCTTCTCCAAGGGATCTTCCCAACCAAGGGATCAAACTCACATCTCCTATACTGCAAGTGAATTCTTCACCCCTGAGCCACCAGGGAAGCCCTATTTATTGTTTGATTTACATATGTACCACCTGTCTCACCTTACCTGTCTCCTGAGAAACCTGTGTGCAGGTGAAGAAGCAACAGTCAGAACTGGACAGGCAACAACTGACTGGTTCCAAATTGGGAAAGGAGTAAAATAAAGATTTTTATTGTCACCCTACTTATTTAACTTATGTGCAGAATACATTATGTGAAATGGTGGGCTGGATGAATCACAAGCTGGAATCAAGACTGTTGGTAGGAATATCAACAACCTCAGATATACAGATGATACCACTCTAATGGCAAAAAGTGAAGAGCAACTAAAGAGCCTCTTGATGGGTGAAAGAGAAAAGTGAAAAAGCTGTCATAAAACTCAACATTCAAAAAACTAAGATCATTACATCTGGTCCCATCACTTCATGGCAAATAGAAGGGGAAAAAGTGGAAAAAGTGACAGATTTTATTTTCTTGGGCTCCAAAATAACTGTAGACAGTGATTACAGCCATGAAATTAAAAGATGCTTGCTCCTTGGAAGGAAAGCTATGACAAACCTAGACAGTATATTAAAAAGCAGAAACATCACTTTGTTGACAAAAGTCCACGTAGTCAAAGCTATGGGTTTTCCAGTAGTCATGTATGGATCTCAGAGCTGGACCATAAGGAAGGCTGACTGCCAAAGAATTGATGCTTTCGAATTGTGATCCTGGGGAAGACTCTTGAGAGTCCCTTGGACAGCAAGGAGATCAAACCAGTCAATCCTAAAGGAAATCAATGCTGAACATTCATTGGAAGGACTGATACTGAAGCTGAAGCTCCAATACTTTGGCCACCTGATGGGAAGGGCCAACTCATTGGAAAAGACTCTGATGCTGGGAAAGATTGAGGCAAAAGGAGAAGAGAGTGGCAGAGGATGAGATGGTTAGAGACCATCACTGACTCAGTGGACATGAATTTGAGCAAACTCCAGGAGACAGTGAAGGACAGAGGGGCCTGGCGTATTGCATTCCATGGGGTCACAGAGAATAATACAACTTAGTGACTGAACAACAACAAATCTGTCTTGCCACTAGACCAAACTACATGTGGGCATGTGGTAAGCACCTGATAAATGCAACTGAATGAAAAGGAGTTCTGTGATTCCATGTGCAGACAAGACATTTTCCACAGACAGAATAAATACCACATGACGCCCATACACAAGCTCTGTGTCAAATGTTTGCAGATGCTGTTGTGTGTACCAAAGCACAAATTCATTTACAATGCTAATGAATTTGTGTGTGTGTGTTTTTTTTTTAGGTATTTTCTTAATCCAGGGCTTCTTTACATGAGGTTTCCCCCACTTCTACCTCCTGACAACTAGGCCCTGTACAGGGCTATCAATTAGCTTTCCCCAATTCCTCTTTTAATGTTGAAAATTGTTCCTTAGGGTCTTTATGCTGAGAAACTCCAATTTAGGATACTTAAAAAATGAGGGACATGTATCCTCAGGAAATAAACACATATATATAGATTTGATGAGAGAGTATAACAGATCATAAACCTGAGTGAAAGCTATGGGTTGTTTCAACAGAAATGTAATTATATCACAATCTGCGTTCAATATGTTGTTTGATTTATTCAAATATATAGATAAGAAAAGGATCAACATGAAGCTAATGCAAAAGAACTGGAAAAACATAAATAATAAAAATGATATATTATGAGATGGTTGGATGGCATCACTGACTCAATGGACATGAGCTTGAGCAAACCCCAGGAGATACTGAAGGACAGGGAAGCCTGGCATGCTACAGTGCATGGGGTTGCAGAGTTGAACATGGCTGAGTGCCTGAACTGATTGAACTGAAGTCTGAAGATAAAAAGAAGAAATACACAAAAAACGATGGAAACCACCTCAAAGAAATTATATACAATATAATCTCACTAAGAAAAGTTTAAAAAAAGAGATGCAAAGACTCAAACAAGAGGCTATAAAACAATAGAAGATCCTAAGGGTGAGTTGGCAAAGATTGGGAAAGAAAGAGAAAAAAAGTAATAATGAATTTTCTAATAGAACAATTAACAACAAAAACACATAACTCCAAACTGATTTAAAGAAATCCTGCAAAAGAAAAGGAAAATTAATAAAGATATAAAAATGACTGTGGCACTAGTGGTAAAGAACCCACTGGCCAGTGCAGGACATGTAAGAGACACGGGTTCAATTCCTGGGTCTGGAAGGTCCCTTGGAGGAGGACACAGCAAGCCACTCCAGTACTCCTGCCTGGAGAACCTCACGGACAGAGAAGCCTGGCGGGCTACAGTCCATAGGGTCACAAAGAGTCAGACACAACTGAAATGACCTAGCACACGTGCATGTAGAAGAGATAATAGGTATGGATGGTAGATGAATGAGATACAACTTATGTATAACTGGGTTGCTGAAGAAGAGTGGCAAAAAAATGCAGTAGAAGAATACATTCAAAGATAAAATGGAAGAGAGTTTCTTGAAATGAACACTTTAATTTGAAGAGAGAGGGCCATACCACATTCTTGGGAAAAGTGATATATAAAAGGAACAAAAGATATATCCTGGAAGAAGTTAATACCACTTTATTTTAAAAAGATTAATTTGAATGTTTTCACAAGGAATGTTCCTGCTCTTTTTAAAATAAGAACGAAGCAGATAACCTCATTGAGGGAGACAACCACGTAATCTACAACATGGGAAAGTATTTCAGCTACGATGCTCTTACCCATACGAAACTCGGACTCAAACTGGCTTACAATCTCACTGCCCCAGATGCGAGCCCTTTGCAGCAGCATTGTCTCACCTGGGAGCCTGCTAGACAGGCAAAGTCTCAGGCTTATCCCAGATCTACTGAATCAGAACCTGCATTTTGACAGGATCCCCTAGTGATTCATATGTACATTACACTTTGAAAAACACTGGCTTAAATGATCTAAGATTTCTTTTTAGCGATGTTCTCAATTTGGCAACACATTAGAATCTCCTCAGAAGCTTTAAGCCATCTTGCCACAGAGGCGACAACTCATATCAATTAAAAAAAATCTAGGATTCAGGCAGCCTACTGCATGTTTTAATATTCCAGGAAATTCCAGTGTAAAGCTGTAGCTGAGAACAACTGTAGTAAAAGTCGAGAAGTAGGTGTGATTCTAGGTTTGGCTAATTCGACAGTTCAGCAGAATCAAGCTGGATCCAGGATCTTTCCATCTCTTTACTTTGCCTTCTTCAGGACTGACTTTTTGATTCACAATGGATCTTCTTTTGTTTTACTTCCCAGCGCTCCTTCCCTCTATTTTTTATTTTCCCCATTTTCCCTGTATTTCTTCTTTCCTATCTTCCTTTTATTCTTATGAAGTAATATTGACTATAATTATCACCAAATATTAAGATGACTGTTTCCTGGAATTTTGAGTGATTTGAGGTATAACTTTAGAAACTGATGTAACTATATTCTAGTCCTCAAAATTATTTTTTTAAATGTGGGTTGGGTCACCATTATTAACAATATTGGGAACTGTTGGTTTAGTCCAACACTCTCGCCTTACAGATGAGGAAAGAGACCCTAGAGTATATCGTTAGGAACAGCATAGAGGGGAAAGTAACTGAGGGGAGTCCTTGTGCTACTTCGTATGGCCCAGAACCATCAACAATATCCATGGTATTAGGGACGCCTCTTTGGATTAAGTGTTTCCTACAAACTTCTAAGCATTTGGCGTTGGGTGAGGAAAAGGGGTGGGGAGGAAAAGATTGGATCTACAGCAGGGTTTAGCCAATGATAGGTGCCTTGGAGAGGCACAGCTCCTGAGAGATGGCCAGAAAGGAAAAAGAAGGGCTTCTATATTGATGGCATCTTGAGCCGGTAACAATTAGCAAGAAAACTGCACACCACTGAAATCAGAAATGACAGGAAGACATTTGTGTTCCAAGCACAATTCCATTCAGAATTGTGCCAGCGTGGGAAGGTCACTTCTCTGAGGAGGTGACATTGGAAGAGAGACATGAATGAAGTGAAGAGGTGAATTTCAGGGTCCACTTCAACCAAGTTAAACCAAAGATACAGAGGTCTTATTTGTTGGTGTGTTTGGCTGTAATTCTTGATGTGTAAAAGAAAGAAACTTCCCCACTATTAGAGAAAGGACAGAATTGCCTTCTAGGTTTGCAACTTTCATAACTGATAGTGTCTGCTTTTCATCATTTTGCCGTGTTTCTAATAATTGTGATTTTTGTCCTCTGCAGAGTTGGGAACATGTAAACCCTGCCCCATGAACTACCCTGATACTTTAATTTTAGTCACACAGAATATATTGTTATTATCTAGAACTGTGCTGTCCAAAATCATAGCCATTGGCCACATATAACTATTAAACACTTGAAATGTGTCTAGTCTGAAATTAGATGTGCTATAAATGTAAACTATACACTTAATATAAAAAAATCTCAGCAATAATTTCCTTTATATTGATTATATGTCAAAATGATATTTGGAATATATTAGGTTAAAGAAAAAAAATTAATTTCACCCATTTTTACTTTTTAAAATATGACTACTAGAAAATTTTAACTCACTTACGTGGCCTGCATTATATTTCTATTGAGTGTGCTGCTCTGTTCTGGATTCATGCCAAAGCTCAATTCACTTTTTCAAAAGCAATAGGTGGTCACTGATATTTTATTATAGATGGGTATGAGATTACAGGCTTCCCTGGTGGCTCAGATGGTAAAGAATCTGCCTGCAAGGCAGTAGACCCAGGTTTGATCCTTGGGTCAGGAAGATCCTCTGGAGAAGGGAATGGCAACCCACTGCTATATTCTTGCCTGGAGAATTCCATGGACAGAGAAGCCTGGCGGGCTATAGTCCAGGGGTCATGAAGAGTTGGACACAACGGAGTGACTAATATACACACACACACACACACACACACACACGAGACTGCAGCTCAGACTTTGGTCCTAGTTTATTACCAGAATGGCTGAGGTATAGGCAGAGGCCATAATAACCGTAATAACAGTATCAATGCTCACTAGTGTGATTATTACTAAGACTGCTGCTACTCACTGTACAGTTCTTGCTACTGTTACTACTTCTATTACAACCTAGACTCTCATTTTGAGAGTTCCAAATACTGAGCCAGGTCGTCCTTACACACTTTCTTTCTGATCTTCACAAGCAGCCTGCTAGTGTATTTGGTTTTCTCACCACTAATCGAAGAGGAAACGGAGGTTCAGAGAGATGAGTTCCTTTCCCCAGGACACAGGGAATTAGATGGCACAACAGGGACTCGAGCCCACATCGCCACTCTCCACCCTGCTCACTCACAGCCATCTCCCCGATACTTGGCTGTGGGCCACCCAGAGTCTCCCAACGTTGAGGGTGGTTTGTCCAGAGTTAGTCCAACAGGCTGACCCCTGCTAATAAATGCATTTCCTCTCCAGTTAACAGTGGACTCAGAGCCAAAGTAAACGGACTGAGCTTCTCCAGAGGATCCTTCAAGAATAAGACAAATGCTGGATATTTCAGTCAAGAGTCCAGGCCAACGGGGTGGTTGATATCTCTGCCTAACTTCCTGTTGACAGCCCTGAAATTCTACCTCAAATATCATCATCTTCTCTGCTTGCAAAGAAGTTTGATCCTACAGCCAACAAGAAAACCAAATTTCTGAATTCTACATTTTCCAGTGAAGGGTGGGCTTCAGATTCTCATTCCTGGAGCATGTTTTCTCACCTCTTGGCTCCCCTCTCTTCCCGTCCCTCCGCCCCATTCTTAGTTCTCACATCAAAGGTCCCCCTCCTCCGTCCTGGCAGACTGTCTCTGCTCTAAAGAGGACCCTTTCTGAGTGTCCCTTACTCAGTCCCTTGTTTATTCTGTTCAAAGAAATGATGGCCATTATAATTAGTTTTTTTTCTTTTGTTCCTCCTCCTGTTACAAGTTAAGTCCCAATGAGGATCTCACTGTCATATCTATAGCTTGTTCCAAGCACATGCAATGAAGTGCGTGTGTGCTCATGTCTGACTCCCGGCAGCCCTATGGACTGTAGCCCGCCAGACTCCTGTGTCCATGGAATTCTTCAGGCAAGAATACTGGAGTGGGTTGTCGTGCCCTCCTCCAGGGGATCTTCCTGACCCAGGGATCAAACCCTCATCTCTGCATCTCCTGCATTGCAGGCGTATTCTTTACCACTGAGCCACAGAGATAACCCATGAAATGAAGTAGGTGCTCAATAAATATTTGTGGTCTGAATAAATGATTCTAACATATTTTCTTTTTTAAGGATTTTTTCCTTTGTCCTAAAAGAGAGACTATACTTCTATCTGAGAAAATATTCTGCTGCTGCTGCTGCTAAGTCGCTTCAGTCGTGTCCAACTCTGTGTGAGCCCATAGACGGCAGCCTACCAGGCTCCCCCGTCCCTGGGATTCTCCAGGCAAGAACACTGGAGTGGGTTGCCATTACTACGATGACTTAATTCCAAACTATGGCCATCAATCCATAGGTACAGGAGGCTCAAGCCCTGTTCATGCCCATCTATGTGACCTTGGGTAAGCTGTTTACTCTTTCTGAGCCTCAAGTTCCTCCCCTGTATGATGGAGATAAACAGATCAGTTTGAAGAATTATACAGATGCTGCTCTAGAAGCATTTGGAAAACTCTTTAGAACTATGCAAAGTTCTATTGCAATATGCTGTACAGCGGAAGGCAGACTATTAAGATGCTTGTTGTAACCCCACGGATTAGATGGGTCCCCAGTTGCAGAGCTTCCCTGGTGCCTCAGAGGTTAAAGTGTCTGCCTGCAATGCGGAAGACCCTGGGTTGGGAAGATACCCTGGAGAAGGAAATGGCAACCCACTCCAGTATTCTTGCTTGGAGAATCCCATGGACAGAGAAGCCTGGTGGGCTACAGTCCACAGGGCCGCAAAGATTCAGACACGACTGCGCGACTTAACTTTCACTTTCTTTCTTTCTTTCTTTCAGTTGCAGAGCCTTAAACTAGATTTGTGTGAAAGCAGTCTATTAGGATGGAGAAGGCAATGGCCCCCCACACCAGTACTCTTGCCTGGAAAATCCCATGGACAGAGGCGCCTGGTAGGCTGCAGTCCATGGGGTCGCTAAGAGTCGGACACGACTGAGTGACCTCACTTTGACTTTTCTCTTTCATGCATTGGAGAAGGAAATGGCAACCCACTCCAGTGTTCTTGCCTGGAGAATCCCAGGAATGGGGGAGCCCGGTGGGCTGCCGTCTATGGGGTCGCAGAGTCGGACACGACTGAAGCGACTTGGCAGCAGCAGCAGCAGTCTATTAGGAAGTGACCCTGGGGAAATGAGTGGAAGAGAAGTGTAAACCAGGGGAGGAAGGAGATCAAGGATGCATCGTCCTAGTGAAAGTGGCTCAGTCCCACTGGGAGGCTGGGGACACAGACAGGCTAAAGCCTCAGCTGGCATCATCAGGCGTGAAGGACCAGGAATGTCCACAGCCCCACAGCCATCAGTTACTGTCAATAACTGCCCCCAGGGGTGGGAGTGCCTGAATTCCCCAGTCCTTCTACCTGAGCAAATCTGGCTCTAGGAGCCGGAGGGGGGCAGCTCTCAACAGAGAAGTAAGGTGCTGGCTGTTGGGTGTGAAACCAATACAGTATTGTAAAGCAAAATAAAGTAAAAATAAATAAAAAAAAAATAGTATTCCAGGAACCAGTGTGCCCAGACAGGGATAAAAGGGAGAGGAAGCAAGGGCAGAGCGTCCACCAGGAAATTCCTGTCTCCATCAGAAACTATTATACTTGGCAACAGGGTTCAAGTTATGAGTTAAGATGAGATTGGAGTCACTACTACCTTGTATCTGTGTGGCGTTTCTCTTTGAAGTGCTTCTCTGTATAACTCATGCGAAAGGCTCGCTGAGAGCAAGCTTGGTTGGATCACGTGCGGACCATAAAAAAGCACATTTTCAAGGGCAAAGGGTTAAATAAAGGAAAGAGGTTCGCTGGTTTTACAGCCATGAGTGGTTTCTATTTTTCAATAAGTCAAACCCCTTAGAAGACATGGCTGAATGGCCAAAGAAAACTCAGGGAAATTCATGATTTGACAGTTTGATTTTCTTTGGAGAAAGGGGGAAATGCAAGCCATTGGCTCAAAACTATTCATTTCATCAAGATCCTGAAAAAAAAGGTGTGGTGTGTTTTGTGGCAGAGAGGATGCTTTCTAAAATATGTTCTAAAAGTGTTACATTTGGATTTTAAGTGTTGCTCTCCACAATCAGTGCTCTTTCCATCCACCAGAATGGTTCCACTTTACTGAATGTCAGGAGCTGACCCACAGGGATGACACGGGCCAGGAGGGAGCTGTCATCCTATTAGCCTCCGGCCTGTCTCTGGTGTGGGAGACCCTTCTCTTTTTCCTTTCTCTCTGTGGAAGCTTCACGGCTCAGTGCAAAGAGATCTGGTTTGGAATCAGACATGACTCGGTGACGTGACCTAGGCCAAGGGTTGGCAAACAGTGACCAGTGGATAAATCCTGCTAGTGGCCTGGTTTTGCCTAACCCCTGAGTTAAGAATATATTTTACATGTTTAAATGGTTGAAAGTAAGTCAAAAGAAGAAGTATTATCTGTGTCATATGAAAATTATATGAAATTCACACTCCAATCTCTCTATATAAGGTTTTATTGGAACACAGGCATGCCCATTGGTTGATGTTTTTCTATGTCTGCCTTCTCAGTGCAGTGTAGGGGTACAAAGACATGAGGCCACAAAAGCAAAGATACTTACTATCTAGTCCTTTACAGGAAGTATGCTGACTCTTGAACCAGAACCATTCCCCTGTCTGAGCCTCACTTTCCTCACCTGCAAAATGGGATAATACTGGGGCCTCCCTCCCAGGCTGGCAGCTTAAGGAGGCAAAATAATGTATGGGCACGAGGAGACACTCCATTGCTTACTAACCAGGTGACGTGATCTCTCAGTGCCTAAGTTTCTGTTTCTCATGGGGATAAGAGCGCCTCTGTCGCCTCGGTATGAGTTCACTGCGTGCAGCACCAGGAAGACTGCCTGGCACAGGGTAAGTGTTAAGTGATGTTAGCAACTGTTAACCTTACAGGATTGCGGTGAAGAGAAACACTCGTGTGTATTAAAGAGAAGACAGATGAAGTCATGTTCTTGTTCAAAATGCCCAGCAGGTGCTCATCTCACAGTAAAGATACTGGCCACACACACAGACAGAAAGGACTCTGCTGCCAGAATACTCCAGGGGAAACCCAGATTTCATTCACCAGTCATGTGACTAGTATGTGAATTAACCTCGCTGAGCCTCGGTTTTATCATTTGTAAAATACAGGTAGTAATATAATAATAATAATAATGATGATAATAATAATAATAATGATCCCCTCCTTGGATTTCTGTGAGGATTAAATGATGGTGAATGTGTGAAAAGGACTTAGCACCCAGCGCAGAGTAAGTAAATTCTACTTTTTACTTCGCAATTCTGAACACCATAAAAATAAAGCATAATGATGGAAAAAACAATAAAGTTAACTCAGTGATGACCTAAAACTCATCTCTCATACACTAAGAGGTAAATGCACCCCCATATGGGAAACTTGCACTGGCTGCCAGATGGCCGGCAGAAATCTTTATAAGGCAAAGGGGAGCAGGTAATAATTGTCTCTGCCCTTTTAACCATCAGGATCTATCCCCAAATATCTGTGAACAGAAGACTGACACGTGAGCAAGGGCTACCCACCTCCAGATTTGGGGTACAGTATACCCCACCCACTGCTGCACCCCTCTGGCCCCCGATCATGTGTTTCTTGGTTATCTGGCCTGCCTCACATCCCTTCTGCTCCCACCTCTCAGCTACGGTCGGTACACCTTCAGTCTCCATCTTGGGGAAGCTTCTCTAGCTCACCTTCTGCCCTCTCATACACACAGTCCTGGCCCTCACCCAGCCTGCTAGCCAGACGGAGTGGACCTCTGACATTCTGGTGGCTTGACATTTGAATATTCTATTTGAGGGGATCCCAAAATCAGAGCTTCCCTGGCGGTTCTGATGGTAAAGAACTTGCCTGCCATGCAGGAGACCCAGGTTTCATCCCTGGGTTGGGAAGATCCCCTGGGGAAGGGAACGGCTACCCACTCCAGTATTTTTGCCTGAAGAATCCCATGGACAGAGGAGCCTGATGGGTTATAGTCCATGGGTCACAAAGAGTTGGACACAGCTTAGCAACTAACACTTTCACTCTCACTCTCAAGATCAGAGCCAAACAAAGCCCACTTCTCACTACAAGAGCCCCGAGGCTGGGTTGTACACTGTTCTCCCTTGGTTCCTGGCCCCACAGTCCATCGGGAGCAGAGGCCCCAGTCTCTGAGTCTTGGGGAGTGGCACAAAGGCATGGGGCCAGAGAAAGAGCATGCTCTGTGGCGCTGAGAGCCCCGGCCGTGGGAGGTGCCGGCAGGGGTGATGGCACCCTGGGAGTGACCGTGGCCCTGGTGGAGCACACTAAGGGGTCGACGAGACTTGGCTCTACAGCGCCTGCCCTGGTGCCTGCCTGAGCCGGGTCTCTGCCTTCTTTGATGCTAGAAGCAATGTGATATCCTTCCAATAAATTTCATCTCCAAGTAAAGCAACCAGAGATGTTTCCATTGTTCATAACCAAATCCCTGACCAGAGGGTCAGGGTTGAGGGGTGGGTGTCACCAGGGTGACAGTCTGTATTTACACAAGTTCACCCGGTGACTCTCCCATCTAATGAGCCAGTCTCTCTACTGGAGAACGTAGACAACGACCTACATTTGTATGCTGTCTGATTATTATTTGCATCATCACTGTCACGTTCATCCTTTTTTGCTATTTTTCATGCTTTTCTTGCCTTCTACATTCCTTTCTGGCCATAAGACATTCATCTGGTTTACAAAATCTAAAAATTTTGGAAGCCTAGGCATCAACCAGCAAGGAAGGGGAAATTTTTTTTTATTAAAAATCTAAGTCTAACTTCTTTGGATGAAGCCAACTAACATTATTGGGAAAGAATTCTGTCTCATTTTCTCTACTGAATTTTCAGTGATTTGATAGCACTGGGACGTCTAGTCCGTGCAATGTTTTTAACTTTTAATTTCCACTGTTGTTTTGGATTTTTTAAATTGCACGTGGAAAGTCATCCTTTTAGGTTTTAGGGGGTGATATTTAGAGAAGAAATTAGGATAAGCTGTTGTCTTATATAATATTGAAGCAACATCAAGAAATGTAAAATATACGTTTCAACATCCTCACACAAAGAAGTTTCTACTGTCCATATAATTCCAAATGATAGAACAGAGCATATTCCAGTGTCCGCCAATAGTTTAGACTTCTTTCTTTCCCTACTGGATATATTTATAGCCTAATTTATGTCCCATTTCAAGTAGATACTTGCTTAAATATTTGTCATGAACCCATCTTCTTCCAGGCACATAAAGACATGAAGAGAAAACACCTTTCCTTTTTGCTTTTCCAAATCAAGATCTCGCTGAGAACAAATCCACAGCCCATGCCTTATACACCTGCACATGACTGGGGTCTAACCCTGTGCCTGGTGTATTGTTTTGTTGTTGTTCAGTTTTTAGGTTATGGCTGGGTCTTTGTGACCCCATGCACTGTAGCCTGCTAGGCTCCTCTCTTCATGGGATTTCCTAGGCAAGAATACTGGAATGGGTTGCCATGTCTTCCTCCAGGGGATCTTCCTGACCCATAGATCAAGCCCACATCGCCTGCACTGCAAGCAGATTCTTTACCACTGAGCCACCAGGGATTCCCACTGGGTGTATAGTAAGTGTTTAATAAATGTTCATTGAAAGAATAGTCCCACTTTCAGAGAACTCAGGATCAGTGGCACAGGTAAACATGTACAGGCGTAAGTGCTGCATAAGGGGGTTAGTGTTCTTGACAGAGGTAGAAAAATAAAGCAGGGTGGGTACCCAAGAGAAGAAGGACACCAGTTTGTTTAGGCAGGGCAGGACAAATATCTTACTATCTTTTGCATCCCAATGTAATGCAATCATCCCACCACTTTCAATTCTCCCTTTTAAAGCAAATGTATGGGAAGGGGGTTGCACGGATGCTCACAGCACCCGCTGGGGCAGTTACAGTCTCTCTGTGTGCTCTCTGGTCTTGCCTTTTGGCTCTGCCATCCGCTCTTGCCATCTCTTTCATGGGTTGGACTCCTTTTCTTTCCTTCCCCAAAGCACTTTAGACAGAAATGTCATGGGCAACGGTGGACTTCGAATGAATTTGGGGAATCACAGACCATAGCCTGCATGATACCAGATTCAGTGTTTGACATTCCTGTTCCAACAGTCTGATTGACCACGCCTCATCTTTGGGACTTTACTTACTAGTCATAATTTCACCTGCCCCCCACATCGTTCTACACCCTCCGCCCCTTGGTATCAGCAAACTCCCAGCTGCTCACAAATTCATAGTGAGTTTTTCACGACGAGCAGGTGAGCTCTCCTCCACCTACTCCTAACTCATATCCGGCCTTTCCCTTGCTTTTCCAAGGTGTCTTGGCAGTGCCATGCTATATAAAGGACCACTGACTCCAATGTCTTGTTAGCATGACCAAGAGCTAGAAGGATCTTCAGACTTAAAAGATCTCACAGTGAAGCAGAAATCTCTTTTCCACTGTCTGGGTGGAGGTGGAGACACGACTATCCTATTACACTCCTAGCACACAGTCAGACAGGAACAGGCACTCAAAGGTGTTTGACAATAGCATGAACGGAATGGGAAGGAGACAGAAAGAGCAGGTGGCTGGGGAGGCAGGTTCCCATGGGAGTCAAGCACAGGGAGATATAGGCTGTTGGTTTAGTCCTGGGAAGAACAGGAGAATGTTCTTTCTTAGAAACAAGCCAAGAAAGGCAGGACAGGTGGGATAAAAATTAAATAAATCATGGTGTGTCCCTGCTTGATTTCTTCTGCACTAGACATGAATGGGCAAGGGTTGGTGAGCATTTTCAACTATGAGCGTTGTCCCAGGCCCCCTTGGCTAGGAGAGGGACCCGTAGCTTGCCTAGAAAGGGAAGGCTGAACTTGGGAAAACCAGTCTAGGGAAACAAAGAGTTTGGATGTGTGGAATCAACTCTAAATGTGCCTTGCAGAACTCTAGGCACCTTTCCGTGGAGTTTACAGGATTTATTGCTCTTAAAAAAAAATAAAATTCAGCAAGCCTGTCTCTTCTTTCTTCTCTTTCATTTGTCTGGGTCCCCTTCATAATCTGTCGGTTCCAAGAGTGGCTAACACAAGGAATGAAGTGTAACTGGATCCCAGCCCTTGCTTTTATGTCTGCTACCTTCCCAGACTGCACAGACGTGTCGACTTTTCCAGCTTTACACTGAGACAAGAAAAGGAAAGAAACAATAACAAACCACACCCTGTTGTTTTCCCAGGAAGTTCTGACTTTGGAAAGGGATTGTCTTACACGGAAGTAATCAAGTGAGACTTATGAGATGTAGAAACCAATGCTCTAATTTGCCCAAGTCTGAAGCCAGTAAAATACAATTTGACTGTGTATTTTTCTTCCCTTCTACGTGTATGAATGATAATGGGTATTAAGTCCCTTACCAATTCTGTAATACCTCATAGCTGATGAAAGTTCATGACTGGAAGGACCCTTGTAGGTCACTTTCACTTCGTTCTGCCCCTAATTGGCATTTGAGCTCCTTTAGAAAGACTGCCAAACAGTTGTCTTCCTTACCTGTGCCAACCTCTTACGTGGAAAAGTCATCATCTTTAAATCACTTCATTCCTTCCTTTGCCAGATATGACTGCTGGAAAGTATTTATATAGCATCCCAGTCCATCTACCATTAGTTCCTATTTCTATTCCATAAGGCATAAAGTAAACAGAATCTTCACTACCTAGTTACTCATGTAAACCAGATCCAAGAGCTACTCTTCGCTCTGTCTCTTCTACTTGCTATTCAGTCTATCTGCAAACACCATCAGATTCACCCTCAGATTTTCACCAAACTTCATCACTTCTCGTCTTTACTCCAGCCACCCTAGTACATGAGCGCCTTTATTCTCCAGCCTGGACTACTATAATCATTTGTTCAGTGCTTTCCACGCTCTCATATTTTCCTTCCTTCATCTGCTGCCTGTCTGTCACCCAAGGCGGATGTGTTTTAGAAATAATTCTACTGTTTACCACAGCCAGCGGAATGAAAAAAGAAGATGCAGTATATATACACAATGGAATACTACTCATCTCTAACAGAAGAATGAAATAATGCCATTTCCAGCAACATGGACGGACCTCAGATTACCTCACTAAGTGAAGTCAGACAGAAAAATACAAATATCATATGCTATCACTTATATGTGTAATCTAATTTTAAAAAATCATATAAATGAACTTATTTAAGAAACAGAAATGAACTTAAAAATATTGAAAACAAACTTATGGCTACCACACAGGAAACACCACGGTGCTCTCTTTCTCTCTGATCTATTCTCCTCCCATTCCCTCTTTACTATCCATTCCTGGACATCCACTGAAAAAAAGAAAGCTTGTGCATTGCTGTTCTCTCTGCCTGGAATGCTCTTCCTTCAGGTAACCCTGAGGCTGGCTCCTTCACTTCACCCTGGTCTTTGCTCAAATGTTACCACTTCATTTGCAAACATCATCACCACTCTTCATAGCATTTATCATCTCTTACTTGGTATATTCATTTATAAAATGTGTTTCTTGTCCACTATGCCTAAATAGATTGCAAGCTCCATGAAAACACAGATACTGTGTTTATTTGCTTCTGTAACCACACATTTCAATAAAACAGTGTTGCGAAAAGAGTGAAAGAATTAATGACTACAGCTCATCTGTCATCTTTCTTCCAAACAACGCTCCTCTCGTGCTGTAAAGATCTTTACCGATCTCCAGGTCAATCTTTCTCCGGGAAAACCAAACTCATTCCATGGCTGGCATACACACGATTTCCCCTTCCCTCTTGGTCCCTCTTTTCTTTCCTCCATGTAGTTTGCCAGCTCTCCTCTCGTGGCGGTTGGTGCTGGACCAGAGCATCAGTCATCAGTTAACTGTGTGGGTTCTGTAGTCAGCCCCAAAGGGTTCTTGAATGACTTGTTTATCTTCCTGCAAGTCACTTGATGTTCTTTATAATAAGCAACAGTAACTGGCTGAATTAAACAATAAAAAAGCACACTTATTGGAAGTACATGCACTGGCTCAGAGATCCGATGGGGAAAAAAAAAGAAGGCTCTGGAAAAGTCAGAAATAAGGAGAGTTGGGGAGCAAAGCCACAGGGGCATTTCTGCAGAATACTGATGCTGGGTGTTATCAGTTCCATTATTTTCTGTCCTTGTTATACTCCACTCATGGCTCAAATTCCTGGAAGAATACTGGGCAGACCAGGCGACAGGTGCCCACCACACTCTCTAAACTGCCAATGGCTGCCTTATTGATTACCTGAGGCTTAAATCAGATAGCATGCATAAAGGTTTCATCACAGAGCTGGGCATATCGTAAGCACAGTATGCCTACAGGAAGCAGGGGACCCACGTCGGAATTCAATACTCTAGGTATGGTAGAATGCACTGCCATTTTCCTCATTTCAGACCCTAGTAACAGAGGCTGAGGGGGGAGGTACATTTTCACTCGTCACAGTAATGATTGACTCTAACTGAGATTTTCATCACCCAATACTCCTGGCTTGTTTCTGTCAGCGCTTCTGCCAGGTCTTGAATCCTCTTCTCACATGAACATGGTTGATGGTTTGATCCTTACGCTTATCCCATGACACTTAATCTTATTAGATAACATCTGGATCCTATCTTCTAATCAAGTCTCTTAGTTTTATATCACCTGCACATCTATAACCAGATTAATTGAAATTATAAGAGAAAGTATATATGAAATTCTTTGGAAATATGCATCACAGTGCAAATTAAAGGTATTATTTTGGTTAATAAAAACTAAAGTTATTTAGTTAATAATAACTAAATAATAATTATTTAAAAATAACTAAATAATAACCAAGTGGTGATAGATGGAAATTACTTAGTACAGGATCCATATTCCTGGCATTTGCCCAATTAGTTTCTTCCCCCCTCTGGTTTCAGTTCCATTAGGTGAAATAATGCCATATGCTTTCCGAGGGCAAGCAAATTTAACTACTTTACAAGCAAGAATATGTGGGGCTTTTCCATTAGCATTCATCTTCTAGATAGCTTCAAGGAATTTTGGTTTTCAACAGACAGCAATCTAGTTCTTAAGCCATATGGGCATTTGTTCTTCATCTTTTAAGTCTGACCTTGGGCAGCTTCAAAAGCAACAGCCAGTGCTATTTCAGAGCAAATGTAATTTACATTATCTGATTGTCAACAATGCAATATCTCTATGCTACATAGTCATGGTCAGGAAGATAGCTACAATAAAGGCTTTATATGAATAGCTCTGGTTAGGGATTTAGGGTAATGTTATTTACTTAACTTCAGCTTCTTCTGTGGAAACCACGCAGAGCACTGATACTCTGTGAAGAATATATTAATGATATATGCCTGTGGGTGGCATGTCCTTCGCCTTTTTACAAATTTATTTAGATGCCAAACAAAAGTCCTAAGCACTACTGTTTTTTTTGACTGGAATGAAATTCCTTTCACCATACTAAAATAAAGATGTCCTGCTTAGCATGCAAAGATATTACAGATCCATGAGCTTTAAGCCATGGTCTGTATACCTAGGTGCCTAATGTATTGTCTGATACTGGTGTTATCATTTTATATTTTATTTCCTATGCCATTATAAAGTTCATGTCTTTCCTGTTTATCTTTCATATTGACATTTATTCATTTCTGGGGAAATAGACACCCATTGATATATTTGAGGAAAATAAATGCCTTGTGGGTTCTGTTCAAAAAGGAACATTTTCAAGTCACAAAAGTCATTGGATTATAGCTTTTTTGCTTTTCAAACCAAGGCATCTTGAAAGCATACTAAGGGTATGAAAAGTGATTTCCAGCCTCTGTCCCCCACAAACCAGCCCTTGGTCCTCAAAGGAAAATGATGACCATCATAACTGAGGTTTAATGGAATAAGGCAGAGGGGATAGCTAAAGACAAGAGCAAGTACTTAGGCCAAACACTGACTGTTAGACATTTTTCTTCCATCTTTGAGAATTCTCTGTTCTGTAGGTTTGATCCAGGTAAACTTCTGCTATTTTTAAACAGCCCCTGGGTCCTTTGAGGGCAGTCTGGTTTCAATCCTCTTGGAGATAAGAAATGCTCAGTTGTGACAAGCGGCATTTTCAGGCCAAAGCGTGTATGGGACAGCACAGGGTTGGGGTTCGCTGGGTTGCGGCAAAGAGGATTCTAAACAAAGACCCTTGAAAGTGAGAGTCCCCCACAGAGACATGCTGTTGCCATGTGAGTCTCCCCTCCTTGGGCCTGGAGGGGATTCCACATCCTCACAGAGCTTTGATGTTCTGAACGCTAATTGGCAAATGTAAACCCAACAATGATTCTCTATTTATTATTTGTACTTGGATGAATTCTGACCTCACAAGGCAAACTCCTGATCTTTGGTGTAAGATTCTTTATCTGGGCAATGTTTTTATTTTTTCCTGCACGCTGTTTTTTAAACATCCTGGGGCCAGACTCCATTAATTCACTTTTCTCTTCTGATTTCAGAAGGCAGCTGATGATTCCAATGACTGGCCTTTTCTCTTCATTTTCTTTTTTCCTTTTCTAGCTAAACATGTTAAAAAACTGCATAATTTTTGCTAGAAGATAAGACCCAAGCAAACCTATAGGATGAATATACGTAAGTCACTAAAACAGAATGCAGTTTTGGTGACATGACATCATGACTTGGGATTTGGACAGTAAATACAAGCAGGAGTTTAATGACAAAGCATGAATGAGGTGGAGGAAAATACAGACTGAGGGGTTATGTAGTAAAGCATTGCAATTTCCTGAGTGGCAGGATCTCAAAGCAGATTCTAGCTCAGGATAATGTATGGAATTTGGTGCTGATCATGCAGTCTTGTGAATGGCCTTTAGTTCGGGAGGATGGCTCTTATCTTAGAGGCCTGTCTTGTATCATCCTCTCTGGTTCACTCTTCCATGCAGCTAACAACCCTGAGAGCCCCAGGCTGTACTGTGGAATGTCACATGTATTATAACAAATGACCTGCCGGGCATGGAGGCAGATGCAAAGTGCCTACCATGGTATTAAGGACCCTGCTTTGCAGATCTCATTTCATATCACGTGTGGGAAAGTGATCTGCTTTAGGTTTTGTCGGATAGGGTTATTGAACTTTGTTGACTGTGTGTCTGGAGGAATTGCAGAGCCTGCTGGCATGTATAACAGGCTGCACCATGCTAAGGTCTCTCGCATCATTTAGCTGAGGTGGAAGCAGGGCCAGGGCCCTTAGGTGCTTCCAGATAAGGCAGAAGGGTCCTCAGAAAAAATACATAAATGCGTGAAGAGCAGCAAGTCTCAAATCACTGTGCAGAAGATTACCTGGGAGGGCTTCCCTGGGGGCTCAGTGATTAGGAGTCCACCTGCCAACGCAGGGGACGCAGGCTGGATCCGTGGTCCAGAAGGATCCCACGTGCAGCAGGGCAACTAAGCCGGTGTGCTGCAACTACTGAACCCATGAGCCACAACGAGAGAAGCCACTGCAATGAGAAACCCGAGCCCTACAACCAAGAGGAGGCCCCACCTGCTAAAACTAGACAAAAGCCTGCATAGCAATGAAGACAGGGCAGGGCCAAAAACAAAGTCATTCATTAAGAGAAAAAGAATACCTGAGACCTGCTTTCCTCCTGCCCCTACTCCCTACCATTCTAGGCCCCAGTCATACAGATCGACTTCTCTAGGCTTTAGACAAGGCGCTCCATACTTTTAACGAGTTCCACATTCTGAGGGCAAGCAATCCCTTGACTATACTTTGTGAAACACTTATTTGGAAGGTGCTGCTTGGTGTAGCAAAGAACTAAAACACAGGTGTCCAGCTGGCATGGGTTGGCTGCAGTGCTGCTCACTGGTCAAATGTCTTAACTTCTTTACCTTTATTTTGCTCATCTATAACCCTGGTACAACAGCACCTCCCTGGCGTGTATTGGTGTCAGTAAAACGCCTAGAACATGCTTGCTCAGTCGCTCAATCGTATCTCACCATTTGGGTATACTACAGCAACTCACTGAATCACAGTATTACTCTGATTACTACTATTATCTTATAAAATCATGTTCAAAGATGTGCTAAAATGACTTCAACACCAGAAAAACTCCACAAAGCAGGGAATGGGGCAGTAGAACCAAGACAGGAAAGGGGTTATTAACTGGTTGATACTCTACCATCCACTCCTTGCACTAGCCAGGCCATCTCTCTGTATTTGCAACTTCCTTGTTTTTATTTTCTATGGTATCTTTTCTTTTTTTTTTCAGTTTTATTTATTGTGTTTTTTTTTTTTTTACTTTACAATATTGTATTGGTTTGCTCTTTTCTTCTTTAAAGGTAACCATCACCAAACTTGTTTTCTTGCCATCAATTATTATTTTTTTATGGATATACCAGGAAAAATATGGAGGGAATTATACCTAATTGTCTTGATTTTCCATACAAGGCAATAGCCAATACCACTGGGACTGCTCTAGTATTCCTAAGAAGTACTTGAGTATGGTAAAGGAAAACTGCCACGAAGATATGTTCTGAAACCCAACTACTGTCCACAGTGATAGGAGCTGTGTGTACGTACAAGCCCATTTTCCAAAACAGCACTCAGTGCTCCAATGTACTGGTTGCAAAAAGGATATAGTATGTCGGAGAGTTAGTGATGGTGCTGGTGGAGACTGGGCTGGCTTCACGGTTGGGTCACCTCTGAAGTGGCACAGAGTCCCATAATTAGAAGGACGCCACATTTGTTTTAATACTCTCCTGTTGCCATCTTGAAATTTGCAATAATACTGTTCAAAGGCCCCATGCTTTCACTAGCTGGTCTTGGGTATACATGATGGTGGATATTAGAAAAAGCATTGATGGTTATTGTTAGAGACATCAATAGAAAGTTTAAACACAGATGTGCTCTGATTTATACTCTAAAGAGATCATTTTTGTTTTTTCTGCTGAGTAAGAACAGATCACATATAATAGGAAGAAGAATGAAAGCAAAGAGACCAGCAAGTAAGGGGGTCATTTTACTATCTGGATAAGAGATGATAGTGATTGTGGACTGGGGCAGATTGTGGAAACAGAATACTCCAGGTCCCAGAAGGAATAGAGTTGAGATATATTTTTGGTGGTAAAGCCAACAGGATTAAAGTTTAAAAACAGTAACAGAAAGACACTGATGTTATAAATTTCTCTCATCAGCAAGTTGGCTTCTTGTCAGTGCTCACAGAGCCGCACTGGTGGGAACAGTAAATGGTACATGAGATTTCTGGCTCTGACCCTGACAGCTTTCAGGCCTGGGGCCTAATGATCAAGCTGAACGAGAGCTCTACAGGGCAGGTTTCAGGCTGACCAAGGTCAATCACAGCCAACCTCGTGGATGGGGTCAGAGAAGATCCCAACTTGCAGCTGTGGCCCAAAGCTGCGCATGACAGTGGTTATTGATGGCTGTTCTTTGTCCCAGTTCGGTAGCAGTCAGGAGACCACATAGGCAGCATAAAGGGACTGATGTGGGATTGACTATGTGTATACCAGCTTGTTAAGAGAAAACAGCGGAAGAACATCACCCAAACATGAGTTACATGATTCTTTTTAGAGCTCCAATGTTGTCTAGAGTAAAGGGGGCAGTCTTTAAATATTTATATATATAAAATATTTTTATATATAAATATTTATATTTCTTGTTTATTACATTTAATTTTATTTGGCTTTTGGAAAATGTTACAAAGGTGAGTTGTATTGTTGTTACTAATGATTAAATTCCATAATTAATTTTAAACTCAACATGGCCTACTGCTACTTCTTTACTCTAATTAATGAGACTCCTTGGAATTTACATTAACCAATTAATCAACATGACTACAGAGAAGACACTTGCATTGCTAGTTCTCAAAGCCCTAAAGCTGAAAGTCCATTCATATAAAGAAACCTCAGAGACCCAAGCTTATTTTCCCCCACCAACAGTGACTTTAATCATATTTGTGAAATAGCATTGAGCTAACATTATTTTTCTTTAATTTCTTTAGCTTATTCTAATTATGGAACTGAGGATGTCACATGGTTTTGAGATAATGAGTTTCTTTTGTAGTGGTCCCATGACAGTCTTTCGTGCTTGCTCCCTTACAATGGAAAAAGAAAGCTAGGCTGGCCATTCCTAAATGAAAAATGATGCTCCAAACATGTGAGACGCCGTAAACTAACCAGTCTACAGTCTTGTATTCAAATGCAAATGGAACCCTACAAATGCTCACTGCCCAACTATCCATTTTTCTTCCAAAACAACTGAAACACAAATTACAGTTTTCTGAACCACTTCTGCCTCACACCTTGTTTGCTGTGTTGGGTTTTTGCTAATGCAGAATCACTGTTTGATGAAATGAATGGAAGAGGCAGGGAGGAGCATACATTCCATCAAAAACAAGATGACAGAATCAAATGAAACTCTCTTTCATCAGAGTTAAAACATTTAGCCTGTTTTTATGTGTAAAGCACAACTTGAGGGCTTCAGAGAGGCATTGGCCAGCAGGCAAATATATTTGTTTTAATTTGTGTATTCAATTGGTCCTAGAACCCACTTAAAAAATACATAAATATTTTCCTTGGAAATGCAGATACTTCCTGCATTTATGAAGGGGAAAATAAATGAAAGCTCTGTTTGCTTTTCATGACCAGATGTGGGCTGGATACAATGTGGGATGGAGCAAAAAAGCCTGGGCTGGCTTGAGGCCCCACACTATCAGCAACCATGACCTTGGGTGAATCCCATACACCCTTCCCCCAGCCTCAGTGACATCTGTAAGATATCAATCAAATAGGATGCGGATGCTAAGCTTTCTTGTAGTTCTATAATTTGATACCACCAGCAGTCAGTTCCCTTTCTTCTTTCATTTCTGCATTTTCAGTAATTCCAGGGAGTTTTTAAAATTTGAAACTCAGTATTCAGTATTTTTTCCATATTCTCATCTTATCTTCCCTTTCTTTTTTTTTTTACCCTCTGATGAAACTCAAGGCAACCCAAACTGTCTGTACAGGATTTAATCAGCGGTTTATTGATTTTCTTCACATTGGTCCATTGTCCTTTGGTTGTTTATGAACACACAAACTTGTATTTAAGTGTTTACAGGCAGAGACTATATAAATAATTATTGGAGAGTCAAGAAAACATATAATCACAAAATGAGTCGGTTGTTGATACATTTAAAAATGTTAGATTTTTCTCTTGGAAGAAAAAAAGGGTAAGGCAAAGAGAACAGTCTACAGCCTGCATATATATTATGTAAGCTTCCATCTAATCTGTTCATCTAGCCACTTATCTTTTTTTCTTAGCAGGAAACACTGATGTACGTTGTATAATGACAACATCGTTCATCTTGGGAAAGATTTGAACTTAAGCACTATAAATGTTAGAGTTGTCATATAATTTCACTGTTTGTAATGCTACTTTCCCTTGTCCAAGCCAGTACACATATTCTAAGTGTTAACACACAATTATGAAAGGCCCATATTAGAAAGAACTATCCCAGGTCTCAGGAACGATTTCTTAAGTCTGTTGTAAATTATTCTAGTATCACCCTTATATTTTCTTGCAGAGCTGTTAGCATTTTTCTGATTTTAACTTAATTTCCACTGAGGAAAAAGTAACTTCACAAAAATTGACCACTGCAAAATGTTTATCAAAGTACATTTTTTCCTTTTGTCTGAATAGTTAATATCCTGTTGGAAACAGGATGGGATAAAACTTCAAAATATATTACTGGAAGATACAATTTAAACTTTCACAGACATATGAAGACAAATATATTATTCTGTTTAGATGAGGTTCCTACATCAGTCAAATGCATAGAGACAGAAATTTAAAAGGTGATTGCCAAAGGCTGGAGGAGAAGGAAATTAGGAGTTAGTGTTTAATGGGCATAAACTTTCAGTTTGGAAAGATGAAAAGTTCTGGAGTGAAGGGTGGTGATGGCTGCACAATGCTACAGAAATGTAGACTTAAAATGAGATAGAACTGTATACTTAAAAATGACTAAAATGGAAAACTTTACATTATATATAGTTGGCACCTATTTTAAAGACAAACAATTGCACAAAAAGAATAAAATATTTAGGAATCTTTTTAAACCAAGTTGGTGAAAGACCTGCATAATGAAAACTCTAAGACATTGATGAAAGAAATTGAAAAACAGAAATAAAGTAAAGATATTCTATGCTCCTGAATTGGAAGAATTAATAATGCTACAATGTCGATGCCCAAAGAAAACTACACATTCAGTGCAATCCCTATAAAAGTTCCAATGACATTTTTTTTTGCAGAAATATAATGTACAATCTTAAAATTAATATGAAACCTCAAAAGATCCCTAATAGCCAAAGCAATCTTGAGAAAGATGAACAAAGTCAAAGGCCTCACACTCCCTAATTTCAAACTATATCACAAAGGTACAATAGTCAAAACATATATTTACATAGATCAAATGGAACAGAATAAAGAGCCTAGAAATAAATCTATGCATATATAGTCAGCTAGTTCATGACAAAGGAGGTAAGAATAGACACTGAGGAAAGGACAATGTCTTCAATAAATGATCTTGGGAAAAATCAACAGTAACATGCAAGAATGAAACTAGACTACTATCTTACATCACATACAAAAATAAGTTAAAATGGGGTTAAAGACTTGCATATGAGACCTGAAATCATAAAACTCCCAGAAGAAAAGATAGGTAGTAAGGTCCTTGACGTCAGTCTTAGCAATAATTTTTTTTTTTTTAATCTACCTCCAAAAGCAATGGCAACAAAAAACAAAATGAACTACACCAAACTAACTTCTGTGCAACACAGGGAAAAATTAACAAATAAAAAGGCCACTACTGTAAGGGAGAAGATATTTGCAAATTATATGTTCAATGAGGGGTTAATATTCATGATACATTAAAACTCATACAACTCAGTAACAACTACAACACCAAAATCAACGTGATTTTTAAAATGGCAGAGGATCTGAATAAACATTTGTCCAAAGAAGACATACAGATGACCAACAGGTTCATGAAAAGACACATTGCTAATTATTAAGGAACTGCAAACCAAAACCACAATGAGATATCATTTCACACCTGTTTGAATGGCTATTATCATAAGGACAAGAAACAAGGGTTGGCAACTATGTGAAGAGAGGGGAACATACATGTGCTAATAGGAATGTAAATTGGCATAGTCACTATGGAAAACAGTATGGAGACCGCGAAAATTAAGAATAGAACTACCATGTGACCCAGCAATTCCCCTTCTATGTTATGATTTCTATTCCTTAAAATTTTTTAAGGTGTGATTTATGGCCCTGAGTGTGATCCATCTTGGTGAGCACTCCATGTAAGTTTGATAAAAATATGTGTTTTGCTGTTGATGGATGAAACAGCCTACTAATGCAGTTGATAGAAATAAACTTTTTGAAGCTTTAAATTTACCTTGTGCATGTATAGGGTGATATTGGTGCAGAATATAAATCATTCTGCCATTTTTTGGTTTGGAGCGTTAAATTTTGACAAGCATTCATTTTTCTTCAAGAAAATCTCGGAGTGGAGTTAAATCTTTAGAAACTTCTTCCATGACTCAACTGATGTATATTGGCAAAGTATACAACATCATTAAAATCACTGTCTTCTAATCTCATCAAGAATTCTAAAAACTGGTGATGATTTCTAGCAGTTTCACATACACTAAACAATTTTTAACAGCTGCACTCATGATACTTTTAATAGGGTTTGCTTTAGTAAATGAAGCACAAATTGTTTCAATATGAATCTTTACAGTGAGTAAACTATTAAAGGAATCACCCATCTTGTGTTTTAACGTACCACTAACTTTAGATTTGTAACCTAACATATTTGGAAGTCCATCATGATAGAAACTAATTTTTCACATTTAGCTGAAATTCTTCTTTGACAGATACAAGTTGAAAAGTATCTACGCAGTTTGGACTTTTAAAATTTGGTTTGATATTTCTTAATAAATTTGGAAGCCCTTTAAGACAAAACCTATCCAGAGTACTATTTGAGCTGTATCACTTATCACACAGTTCATGGAAAGTGAAAGTAAAGTACTTGCAAGGTTTTCATAGTTTCATCATTTGCTCTTTGATACTGCCAGAAAAGTCTTGCATTCTAGTCAATTGTTTTCTGACTTTGTTAAAGATCTTTCATTTTTCATATATTATTTTGTCTTTTCCTCATGATTTTCTAGCATAATTTTCATAATGGGATTAATTTACTTTACCATGTCTCTGTCCTTAAAATACTTTTCTTTTTCTATACAAGAATCCAAGATGCTTATAGCTGGCCAAAATTAGAAGCCCACATTCTGTTTTTTTAACACTTTATTTATTTATTTAATTTTTGGCATTTAATTTGGATTTCAGATGACTATTTCAGTGATTCCTTTTTGAATTCTGAGAGGAAACCTATTACCAATATTATGGAATAATATTTTGAAATAGACATTTGCAGGATGAACACAGAAGTATTAGACTCAATCATTCTTAAATTTGAATTTTTCCAACCTTAATGTGAGAAGAAGTTAGAAGCTAAATCTAGGCTTCATGGTAAATGTTCCTGGTTCAATCAGCTATATATGACTTGGGCATGGAGTAGGAGTTGTAGCAAATATACTACCATCTGTTTGGAAGAAATCTGGGATTGAGAAGTCTAACTGCTTATATGTGATTTTGGGTAAAAATTCCTTACATTTTCTGTTCTTAAAACTATGGAATATAACTGCTAAACCAGAAACTAAAATAGTTCCATGATCCAGCTACAACTATTCTCTACTAAACTCTTTCTCTATATGCTGCAAATTCTTTTATCCATCAAAAACTTTTTCCTGCTTTTTCAAAAATTCTACCTTTTTTTCCCTAGCCATAGCACTTGGCGTGTGGGATCTTAGTTCCTCGTGTTCTATTCAGTGGAAGCATGGAGTCTCAACTGCTGGACTGCCAGAAAGTCCCTCCAAATTCTGCTGGTTTATAGAATGGCTCCTGCTTGCGGTGGTACCAGTTCTGTTTTGTAGCCCCTTCATGGCACATTTTCACTTATTTCTACTAATTCTAACTGGCTCAAGTGCTCTATGTTTCCAACGTGAAGCTGTTAAGAACTAGGCAGGTAACCATTTGTGAGCAAAAAAGCTAAGGAATCGAGGTCCTGGGAGAAAATAGGACCAAGTGAATAGCAGTGGCTGTCCAAAGTGTTGTCGTCCTCAGAAAGAGGTGTGGGCAAGCAGACAGCAACTAAGGACATTGGGAATCCTTAGGACTGGCACAGAAAAACACCACAGTGCATATTCTGACATTTGTGTCCAACTCTTTGTGACCCCATGGACAGTAGCCTGTGCTAGGCTCCTCCGTCCATGGGATTTTCGAGGCAAGAGTACTGGAATGGGATGCCATTTCCTTCTCCAGGGAATCTTCCTGACCCAGGGATCGAACCCAGGTCTCCTGCATTGTAGACAGACGCTTTACTGTCTGAGCCACCAGGGAAGTCCTATTCTGACATACTATAGACCAAATCATTGGAGAGACTGAGAACAACGTTCTAAAGCAGGGAGATTTGTGAAGAAGAGTTCTTTATCCCAATATAATAGAAGAAAACTTGGACACCAATATTATCAATGCTCTTCAAACTATTTTTAAAGTTGACCTTACCTTTCTGCAATTTTCCATTATACCACTGCTGTATGCACCATCCTTCACCTTGCACAGACTCCTCTACTAGTGAGCTCCAGGCTGGCCTCCCCACAGCCAATTCTGTGTCGTCTGGTTTGGTCCACACACAAAGAAGAGTATATTATACTACTTAAATGTGACACTTGGTTTTTACTTCCCAAAACTGAGTTGCCACATTTAATTAATTCGATTTGATAAGTAAATATTGAGTATATACTATGCTAGATGTTTGGGGGAATATAATTGTGAACAGGATATCTATCCTGCCCTTGAGGACTGTACAATGTAGAAAAAATTTTATGACTTACAATCAAGGATGCATAGGAGAGTATGGTATCCTAAGAAAGGGTACTAATTGAGGGAGGGAAAGATCAAAGGTAGGACCTTCACTTGAACCTGAAAGCAAATGGAGGATTTACAAAGGGAGGGAGAGGCCTATTCCTAAAGGAAGAAAACAGGAGAAGGAATAGGAGGACAAAAAGCTGGGGGCAAGAATGGAAAAACTGAGTACACTGGTTCTGTAATCCAATTCCATCCCTGACTGTTGACCCAACTCAACACTAATTCTCATCTCCAACTCCACCCATTTCAAACCAATGACAGTGATAACAATAATAATAACTAATATTTGTTTAATTACTGCTCAGTGCCAGGTACTGTTCTAAGGAGCAAACCTTCCTGTTTCCTTGTTTACCATGTTGCTGAGCAGCCTCTGCCTCCTCTGGGTGAGGCCACTCCATTCTCCGGCTCACCACAGAGCTTGCCAGGCGCCATTGTCTTCCCCACACCAAAGCGCAAGCTGCCATTTGCCACTGAACTTGCGCAAGCGCGTTATGGCAGAGTGAAGCAATCTCTCTGCATCCATGACTCAGAAACGGGAAAACAAAATACAGATGACCACATCTTTCAAGAAAGATGGGAAAGAGTATATTTCTTTGTTGAAGCCAAGAATACTTGTGTGGAAATACTTGATCTTTTTCGGTTAATTTATATTCTATTGGCACTCTCATCATGCATTTTGAGTTGGAGGTCCTGTTTCTGGTGGCGACAGTCCTATCAATAAGGAGTCAAAGAAAAGACAGTCAGTTCCTTAGTCAAAGGCTTGTTGTGCATAGGAAGTCCACAGTTTCAAAATGTATCCAAAGTCAGCATGGAACTTGACATGCATTAAAGGAGTTGTGAGGCTGGCTCTCCATATGAAAGTTTTGAGCAGTTAGGATGAAAGGAAGGAAAAAAAAGACCTAGCTTTCTTTTGCCGGTTTTTTACACCCCATCTCTTTGGAAGCAACCCACTTTCTTGAGATTTCAGGTTGAGAAATTATAGGACCCTCTCACTATGTTGTCACTCAGATTCTAAGACGGATGGGAAATAGAAAAAAAAGTGAAAAGAAAATTAAGATGAATGGTGTTCCAAACATGGCAAAACTAGTTATTCTATGTTTATTTGGAAATCCATTTATTTTGGTAAAATTCACCTGTGCTCAACTTTTAGGAAAAGTCTACTTACAGAGAAGCAGTCTCTCTATGACTCAAGTTTGAAACTTGTTTATTAAGGAGAGATGAAATATACAATTGTGAGGACATGTGCAAGGGCCAGGTGAGGGCACTCATAGGGATTACATATCATGCGTCTCACAGGAACCAATGTTAATTGAGAAACCCTATAGCTTCAGACACTCTAGAGAAACAAAATAAATTGTCACATAGGTAAATATGAGTGAGTGAGTGTGAGTATGTGTGTCCTTGCAGGGAAGGGAGGTTAACCAAATGATGTTTTCTTAGAATTTATTTGGCTTGCATCTACAAAAACCCCATGAGGCGAACAGTCTTACTGTTCTCCAGGAAGGTATGTTGAATGATATCAATATTATTTTCACATTAAAGATAAGGCCAGTTGTTTGCTGAGGGTAACATGAGGTATATGGCTTCAGAATAATCACACCAGACTTGCCAATAAACAACTTCAGTGAACTCAATTTTCTCTAATTTATAGTCAGCCTGTTTAAATTACTGTTATTTGGCTAGGATTATTTCATAGGGATTTAATTGTGCCTGTGAATTGAGTTTCTTTCAAATTCATCTCTTTAATTCACTTTATTTCCCTCCCCCATGTCTCATTTTGCATATGCTCCAAAACATATCAATAATTTATGCCACAAAGCCTTGTTTTCGCCTTTGTAATGACACACATGTTCTGCATTGTGTCGTGATGTCAAAGGAAATGTGTATATTGTGAAAAGGTCTTGAATTTTTCATGAAAGCTGGTGGGGGCCAAATGGCTATTTGCAGTGCTTTGGGAGAAGGACAAATTTAGTTTTTGAGAAAGTTTCAGAACTGAGTCAAAGCAACAAAGATAATATTTGCTGAGCCTGTATTTTTTCCTTATCACACACAAACCTCAGTATTTACACACACTATCTCATCCTTATAACTGCATTGCAAGGGAGATGTCTCTCATGATCTCCGTTTTACAGATCAGGAAACGTTTTACAGATCAGGAGGCTCAGTCATAAGAAGTCACTGGCTCCATATCACACAGTCAGGGAGTGACAGAAGAGGGACTTAAAGCTTGGGCCTTTGGGACCTCAAAGTCCAAGTGGTCTTTTTATAAAATTACTTAGGTAACTTTCTCATACTTGGGCCACAGTTGTTCAGAAAAATTGCTTTTGCTTCAGTTCTAGATCTAAAACTTGAACCCTCAACTCTCCTTTTCTGTAAAAAAAGAAAAAAAAATTTTTTTTCAGTCTTGTCTGTTGTCTTCTCCTCTGACTGCCTTTTAACTGACCACCAAATCAAGTGAACAGAGCCTGATGGAATTTTTAGCCTAAGTCAGAGGGAATGACATCACTGAGGTCTGTAGGGCACAGACAGCATGAGATCATCTCTAGCCGACATGAAGCTGATGCAGAATATTCATTCATTTAGCATTTACTGAACTCTAACTCTGTTAGATCAAGGGGTCAGCAAATTGTCGCCCATGAAACAAATATGTCCTGTCTCCCATAGTCACAAACAAAGTTTTACTGGAACACAACCGTGCCCATTCAATACGTACGGTCTGTAACTATTTCTGTTAACAGCAATGCTGAGTAGTTGTGACAGACACCATATGTCCTGCAGCAATGAGGATATTTACCCTCTTCCTCTTTCCAGAAAATGTTCACTGACCTTGTGCTAGACAATGATCAAAACAGACACAACCTCTACCCTTGTGAAGTCTATAATCTCACGAGACATTCATCAAATAATCATTCTATTATTAAAAACCATGATGCCTGCTATGAAATCAAAGCGTGGTAGAGTGGACAGAGAGTTTTATTTATGCTCATCTCTTGCCATCAGTTCTTGATATTCAATCATTTGGGCCTTATTCTCTTACTGTAAAAAGAACTTCTTGCCTGGACTGACAAAACTATCATTCACTTATTCAAATGCAATGACTATGCCCTGAGCACCTGCCATGGACTTCACACTGCCTTAGGCGCCCTGATATTGGAATGATAAAAAGTTGAGAGTTGGTCTCCCATTTGGCCTTAGTCCTTGATTGGTTCAGAACCCAGGAAATGAAGAGGAATTCTAGTTATTGGACCCCATCAGCCTCCCAAGAGTCCATGGTAGGATCTGGCTCCTTCTTATCCCTGAATTCTCTGAAATGACCTTGTATTCTTATAGTAAGGTGCTTCCCAGCTGGAGCAGTGGTAAAGAATCTGCCTCCCAATGAAGGAGACACAAGAGAAGCAGGTTTGATCCCTGCATTGGGAAGATCCCCTGGAGAAGGAAATGGCTACCCACTCCAGGATTCTTGCTTAGAGAATCCCATAGACAGAGGACCCTGGCGGACTACAGTATATCCTCTTTTTAAATTGAAACTAGCTTGAGTAGGTTTCCGCTACCCAGAACGCCTAACACACGGGGTTTAGTGACTAAATCAGCTGGAGGAGCATGTAGCCTCACACACTCTGGCAGCAGGAACGATTAGTCTGGTCTTTGTGTGGACAACCAGGTCTGCCCCAGTTCTGTTTCTGAGTCTCTAATTTTCCCTCCCTCTGTGTTCTTCAACTCAGCCTCAGTGATGTGAACCAACAATAATTTCTCCAGGTCTTCCAGGACACAGTTCTGTCCCAAGTCCTAATTTCTGGTAGCCTGCTGCTCAGTAGACTTGGGAGTCCCACTGGCACCTCAGACCTCACAGGACACATTGACTTCCTCCACCCCTCTTGACTTGTTCCTGATCTTGAGGATACCCTTGGAGATAAACATGGATCACAGAAACAGCTGAAACCACAAGGCCATGTCACACCCCAGTGGGGGAATTGCTGCAGGCTTAGGTGGAGGCCATGCTGGTAGAACATCCAGGTAAATTCTGTCTCCCTGGCCTTAGGCAGGCCGGGGTTACCATCATGAAAACTGGCCTTTCCTGTTCCTCCTCACTCTGACCTTTATTCCTCTTGGGCCTTGAGGTGATTCTCTGATTCTTAGACCTGAGTTCTTGAGCTTGATTCTGTACTTTCTAGTTCTGTGTCATCCTCGACCTTTGGATACTAATTGGCTATTCAGTGTGTTATATAGGTTATCTAGTATAGTCCTTAAAACACATTTGTGAGAAAGGTAGAATTGTTATTAAAATCTATCCCCAGATGAGGAAGCAAGTGGGAACATGTTCAAGCGACTCGTCCAAGGTGACAGAGATGTATGTGTTTGGAGTTAGGATTCCAGCTATGTCTGATTGGCTCCAAAGTTCATACTAGTCGAATTCCTTCTTCCAATCCTTTAGCCACCTGATGTGAAGACCTGACTCATTGGAAAAGACCCTGGTGCTGGGAAAGATTGAAGGCAGGAGGAGAAGGGGGTGACAGAGGATGAGATGGTTGGATGGCATCACTGACTCAATGGGCATGAGTTTGAACAAGCTCCAGGAGTTGGTGATGGACAGGGAAGCCTGGTGTGCTGCAGTCCATGGGGTCGCAGAGTCGGACACGACTGAGAGACTGAACTGATGCTGATACTGATTACAGGAAGTTGATTTCTTTTCCCTTTTTCCTTAATAGTGCTGTTTTGGAGGTCCTGATCTTGTAACTTACTTTAACATTTAAGCTAGTGGTTAGAAAACTTTTTCTCTGAAGGGCCAGGCAGTAAATGTTATTGGCTTTGCAGGACATATGGTCTCTGTCACAACTATTTAACTCTGTGACAGACAATGCTTAGAAAATGCTACACTGAGTGTGGCCACGGACAATACATAAATGACGGGTGTGGCCCTATGCCAATAAAATCCTATTTTGGACACTGAAATCTAAATTTGATACCCTTTTCTCATGTTGCTAATTATTTTTTTTCAAAAAGTATAAAACTATTCTTAGCTTGTGAGCTACACAAAAGTAGACAGTGGACCACATTAGATCCCTGGGCCACAGCTGGCCAACTCCTGGGCTATATCTCATTATTTGGATTTATAATTTTTTTGAAACCCTCATGCATTAGTGAGCATTTATGGTGTGCTTGCTACACACCAGTGTTCTAAGTTTTTTACAAATGTACACTAATGTGGTCTTCATAGCCACCCTACGAGGAAGATGCTATTATCATTTCAAATTTACAGATGAGGAAAATGAGCTACCGAGAGATGAACTGATTTGCATAAGGCTGTATCAAGCTAGGAATTAAGTGAATTGAGACTGGCACCCAGGTAGTCCCAGCCCAGGGCTGGGTTCCTATGAGATAATATATTTAAAAGTGTTTTGAAAACTGTAAAGGGTTCTATAAATATAAGTCAATAGCTATCATAATTAGTGATACATCTTTATCTAGGTTTCTGAAGGGATTGGACAGCCATCAAATTGATGTTAATCAAAACAAAAACACCCAGGCATGTCGTGGGATGGTATTTGTTTTTCTGTCCATCTTAGCAATAAATTTCCATCTCCAATAAACAACGGAGGAGACTTCTTGTGTAGACTTCACTCCTTGCTCCCATCTGCATGAATTTTACATTACGCTTCAGTTTTTATGAAAATGAAAATGAAGCTGCATATATGAAAGAAGTTATATATCAATAAGGATTGTGATTGTTTTTTTTTTCCCTCCCACTATTTCTTTCAGGTTCTTAAATTAGATAGCAAGAGAGACATGACTTAATTATTGAGAATACTTTGGAGCCAAATGGAAAATTATACAACTACTTACTCAGATGCCAGGGTAATTAGAGGCCAATTATCTCTCTCATTTGGCACTAATGAATGAAGATCAATTAAAAAAATAATGTAACTGTGAATTGCTTTTATTGAGCAGAGAACCCTAAGCAGCTGAAATTGTCTACTCTTTCACTAATTGAAAATCCAAAATGAAGGCAACCCAGAATTTGATTGTCTTCATGTAATTTTAGAGCAGTTCAATTTTCAAAATCCATGCAGATGGCCAGAGCCTTGGATTAGAATCATTTCCTGGGTACAGCATGCAATTCTTCCACAAGGAGAGTCAAAACATGGCTCAAGCAATTCCTAATTCCTATTTCCCTAGTGATAACATCAGGTTTGCTGGCAGGACTTTATCGTCGCTTCTCAGCTGGTCGTGCTTGGGCTAAGATGGAATGTCTGATTTGCTTGGCTATTTCAGTTTTCTCTTGATCAGTATATCCATTTCATCAAATGTATTCTGAAAATATTTATTTTACTGTAAAAAGCTGATTAAAAAGGCATCTCCTTGATTAAAATTTGAGATCCCATTTATGTGGATATGGAGTTACCTGCTCAAAGATCACCTTGGAGTTCAGTTAGCCTTCTAACATCATGGTTAAATCATCTCCACTTCAAACAAGTTTATGCTATTTTACTTTATCTAGAACATAGTTTCCCCCCACCCCCAGAGGTATAAGAATTTCAATTTTTTAGGTTTGTTTGTGGTCTGAATAAATATTCCCTTGAAGCAGCTGGAGGGTCTTAGGACATGAATCTGTGGATAAGGTAATGGTGCCATTTGTAACAGTGGGCTTCTGCTTGTAAAAGGTCAATTATATTGGGTTGGCCTAAAAGTCTGTTTAGGTTTTTCCATAAGATATTATATATTATAAAGTAGGGAATTCCCTACTTCTCACTCTAACACACACTTAACACACTCTCTAAAGAACTTTACAATTCATGAGATGTTTACCCTAGATTATTTCATTATCCCCAAACAGCTTTGGCAATTTACAAAGGAAAAGGTGAAACTTCACAAAGCTTAAAGGGCACCAAAGTATGAGCAGAGCTGTTGAGTCCCACTGTGGTCTCCATGAAAGGTGACCCCAAGGACTGTGCAGAATGCAACCTGTACACTCATACTGGCAACCTGGCTTTGACCCTTAATTTAGCTTTACAGAAAAGCAAAAGAAAATTCTAGAAAGCATGAGTCACAATGAAGGCAAAGCTTACAACATTAGTTCTCTTCGCATTTTCCCAACGAAAAAGGATTGGGTGTGACCAAGGCCTGAATCAGCTTTGGTCATCAGGGCTTGGCTATGCGGCTGAGTATAAGCGGGGACTCAGAAGTAAAAACCCCCTTTATCCGGAAATGTAGTCAAAATGGCACACCGGTGTCATATTCAGCTCATGAAGTGACATTGACACCGAAGTATGGGGATTATGAACTCAACAATCAAGGCTTGGGTTTTGATTTTTCAGTCCTTGGCCCATCCCATGTCCCATGAACTGCTACTGAGGCCCATCAGCACTCCCAGGGCCCCTCACAAGGTGTGGAGTGGGAGAAGGAGAGCTATTTATCATTCAAGCAACCAGGGGCCTCAAATTACTACTGCCAGATGTGGCCATGCCTAAGGGTAGGGACAGGAGCAGAACTTGCCATTCTTTGGAGCCTTGAAGCTGCATCTCCCCACCTGGAGTTTATTATGCATTACTGTTGTCTGTTTAATAATTCTATTATCACCTTGTAAACAGTACTTAGAGCTCACTGTGGTTTCCGTGTGTCTTGTATGTTAGCAGTGTAACTTTGCTAAGTGAGCACAGTTAAACTAGTCTATAATTTGTCTTCCTTAAAAACAAAACAAACCATATTGAGAGGTTAAAAAGAGGAAAGGACCTGCCCCCCTGCCCAAACTCTGAGAAACTTGTTCAGTGCATTAGGGATGAAGGCGGGCTGTAGAAGGGGAAGAAGGTAACTCTGAGGTTAGCATGCTTGGGACAAATTCTGGCTTTTCACTTTATACGTTGAAGTCTTGCACAAGGTGTTTCTTTTTAAATTTCCATTTTCTCACCATTAAAATGGAGCAATTAAAATTAAATACCTCATAGCGCTGTTCTGAGAATTAACAAGATCTTGAAGGTCAAGGACTTAACACATACCACACACAGAGATGTTCACTAAATGTGTGTGCGTGCTTACTAGGTCATTTCAGACATATCCAACTCTTTCTGAAGTTATGGACTGTAACCTGCCAGGCTCCGCTGTCCATGGGATTCTCCAGGCAAGAATACTGCAGTAGGTTACCATGCCCTCCTCCAGGGAATCTTCCTGACCGAGGGATCAGACCTGCGTCTCTTATGTCTCCTGCATTGGCGGGCAGGTTCTTTACCACTGGTACCACCTGGGAAGCTCCACTAAATATGAGATCTAATGACTTCTCTCTTTAACTAAGATGGACGCATCTATCTGTGAGGAATTCCACGTAAGTGGTGTGTTTTCCCAAAGACAAAGGAGAATTGGGGGAAAATGGGAGCACTGAGGCTGCTGGGGTTGAAGCTGATGTTATGGTTGTTAAATAATGAATTCAACAAACACTTATCAAATTCTGCTAAGAAGAGACCCATATAAGGCATGGGAGATCCAGAAGTGAACAAAAAACTGTGTTGTGCGCTATGAACAAGGATGACTCAAGGTGATGGTGGGGACAGACAAGGATTAGATGTGCACACATTAGATGTGAGTTCTGGGGGTGGGGGCTCTTTTAAGCGTGTGGACAAGTAACTCCTCTCTGATGAGGGGAACACCTGAACAAAGCCCCGGAGAAAGTATTGGGGAGCGTTCAGAAAGTGGAAAGATGATTTCCAGGAAGATGGAAGGATACATGCAGAGACCCTGAGGTGAGAATCAACTTTGCTTGTTCAAGCTATAAGACCTCTGAATGCTTGCAGCAGAGGTTGTGTGTTGGGTGTCGGTACTGGTAGGGTTGAGGAGAAATCAGGTAGGGTATGCAGATCTATGTGGATCAAGTTAACAACTTTGGGTTTTATTCTGGGTATATGGGGAAAAGTAGATGGGTTAGATGCAAGAGAGAAATCATCTGATTTGCCTTTTTCAAAAGTCACTTTGATTTCTGGATTGAAAGTTGATTCCAGCAGGCAAGAGAGGATGCAGAGAAGATAGGAGACTATTGTAGTGGTAAGAAATGCCTGTGGTTTGGAATAGAGTAGCTGCCGTGAAGGGTATGAAGAGTAGACTGATCAAGTATAATCTTGGAAGTTTCTACAGAAGGACTTGCTGTTGGACTGAATGTGGTGTGAAGGAAAAAGAAGAGTCAAAGATTCATGAGTTCAAAATTTCTGCTCTGAACAAACAGAGGAATATGGTTCTTGACCAGCATGGGGAAGCCTGGAACACAAGTGGGTTTGAATCATGAAATCAAGAATTCTGCTTGAGGTGGGTATTCAAATGATGTCACATAAGCACTTGCATACATGAAATTAAAGATTAGAAGAGAATTGGACCTGGTGATATTAATTGGGATACTGATACTCATTAGCATACAGCTGGTGTTCAAGATTCCATAATACACCATAGTATTTATTACCTCCAACACAGAAGTCCACCATGAGTCTCTTCTCTTAAACAATCAACCACTGGGTCTTAAACTTTGCTGTGGTTTTCTGCACTTCAAAATCATCTAGAAGAGTCTATAAAAATGCAAGTGCTGAAAGTTGTATTTCTTAGAAAATTATACCTGAGTTTATGATTTTATTAGTTTCTGTGTAATAAAGCTACACACATGTCTACTATTCTAGTCTCTCCCTTGGTGGCTCTTCAAACATTTGAGAACAGGACTCATAATAATCATGGCTATCAATACTGAACACACTGCAAAGGCCGGCCCTTAAATCCCAGAACCATAGGGAGAATTTCAGGGGTGCAGACAGTACAAGGGATCTGGTCAACAACCCTAGCAAGAAGAATAATGATGGTGATTTTGTCCTGATGCGGATAATTGGAGATTACACTGTCTGTATCTGAGATGTTTCAAAAAATCTACCAAACCCAATGACTGTGACCTCTCTTCTCTGATACTCCAGTGTTCTAGGGCTAACTCAGAAATGCTGAGGGGGGCGTAGGAAGACACAAAGATGTAGAGAGAGTGATTAATTTCAGTCTTTCGTATGAAACTGTGACTTGAGCTTGAAATTGTGACTTGGGAAGGCTCAGGTCTACACTGCTTGCAAGCAATACAACTCATATCAATTGGATAAAGAAAAGGGGGGAGAAAAATTAGGTGATTAACTTCAAACAGGGCTGACTCCAAGTCCTAAGATGAAGTTGTCAGGAACACCTTTCTACTTTTTGAGCCATGGATTGACAAGCGGGCAGTGTAAGTGAAAAGTGAAAGTGAAGTTGCTTCATTGTGTCCGACTCTTTGCGACCCCATGGACTATAACCTACCAGGCTCCTCCGACTATGGGATTTTCCAGGCAAGAATGCTGGAGTGGGTTGACATTTCCTTCTCCAGGGAATCTTCCTGACCCACAGATCAGACCCAGGTCTCCTGCATTGCAGGCAGATGCTTAACCATCTAAGCCACCAGGGAAGCCCAAGTAGGCAGTGTTACTCTGCAAAGGAGAATCAAGTTTCCATAACCATAAAGAGGGAGAAGGGGCGACGGAGACAGAAAAGCAAGGCATGTCCACTATAGAAAGGACAGGAGGAGAAATGGACCTTGATTTCACAGCTTATTTGGAAAGTGAGATTTGTGTTTAATTTCTATTCAAAACAAAACAAACCACAGGACAATGGGTTCACACTAAAAAGTGTAAATATAACCACAATGTGGACTTAGAGAGTTCTCTTGTCATTAAGAGAGGAAGAAGAACAGGTGGTCAGGATGGTGAAGGGTTTGGCCAGACCATCTGGGCTCTGGTCCAATTTGACCACACACAGTTGTTAAAGAGTTAATGGAAGACTTAGGTTTCATAATAATTGAATCATAATATACCTATTTAAGCTTCACATCCTATCATTTCTGCAAAGATGGTGCTGAAAGCCTGGTGCTATAGAACGAGGACACAGCTCACAGTCAGATATGGTATTAAGTCATAGTTCAGCCACTTACTAGTCAGGTGACTCAGGAAGCATTTCTCTGCCTCTCTGAGCCTAAGTATTTTCCTCTGTACAACAGGGCTAGTGGAGTCTCCTTCTAAGGGCTTTCTTAAGGACATATATGAATTCTGCACACATCACACCTAGCACAGCACTCTGGACATGGTAATCACACAGTAAAGGTGACAATGCTTCCTCTGCTTCATCATTGCCATCATTGCCTTACTGTGGCTAACCTGGACCCACAGTGAGTGATAAAATACACGCAAGGCTGATTCAAGACATTTCACTATCTGCCTAGGCTTAAAAGGATGTGTTTTGTCTAGAAACAACACCTTTTTGAGTGGCTGACAATTTGGCTTTTGGATGTAGAAAGACTAAGACATTTATCTGGGATCAGGCAATCCTAGTAGTCAGGCTCTCCGACACTCAGTTTCCCCATATAATAATCCTCACAGGGCTGTGAGAACAGCATGAATCATTCATCTATTGTACCTAGCATAGTGTCTGTAAGATTTCAATAAATAAATGATGATGATCATCTTAATATCTATTATTATTATTCTATAGTGATTTAGTGATTTCTGCCAGGCTGCTTTGGGCCTTGTGAAAAGAAGAATTCAGGAAAAAAAAAAAAGGATTTCCCTTGAGGAAGATCCCTTTTTGACATGACAGACCTTCTCCACCATATGGATCACCTTAGTCATCCTCGTTCTAGTTGGTAGGAATGTGACATCAGAGGCAATTTGTCTGCTGGTGCCTCTTGAGGAGGGGCACCTTGACTCCAGTCCACGGATGATTTATTTAGTAATGCCTGGGAGCCCAGAGACACAGAATGTTCTGAGCAGTCAGTGTGTGCACCTTGTCCCGGGGTGATTTCATGACTGTTCACTTGTTGTTTACAGGCTTAACTCTCTAATTTATAGACTCTGAAAGCACCGGTGAAAGCAACAAACGCGCTTTTGGATCGCCTAATATAGTTTATAGCACAACCATAAATTTGGAACCATTTATGGAACATTATGACTTGCAAACATCTCCCCCAGTTTTATTACTCAAGCAGAAATGTGTGGAGCTCACAATCGTTCTAAAAACTGTAACAAGCATTAACAACTTTTTCAGTTGTTTCACAGACAACACAGGGCAGGATGCAAGCTTTTATCTTGAGTCATATATGGGAAGCCTAATTTTTTTTTTTTACTAAAATGTCAGCTGGTTTCAAAACACACGAGATGACTGGCTTGGAATCTTTACTGAAAAGAAGTCATCTTTGCTCTTTTCTCTTTCAAAAAAGAAAAACTGTGCTGTGCCTAAGGAGGAATTTAGCAATTAGATGATTGCTGCAAAATAGCCATTGACATCTGCCCTATTTTTTCTACCATCAAAGAAGTTTAATTTGAATAAAAGCTTTCTCCTCCACAATCTGACATTCTCCCTGAGTTTTATCTGACTCGAAATCATTATCTTACAATTAGGTCTGAACTTAGGGGTAAAACAACAACAACACAGACCAGGAACTTCAACACAGAGACGTTACTTGGGCTGTCCTGTGGTATCTGATGCTATCTGGGTTGAGCTGCCTTTTATCCTCTTGGTGTTTAAAGGGAAAGGTCTCTTCTGTTGCCTTCCACCCCTGCCCCCCACCCTATTATTCTTTTCAGTGGAACCTGCTGAGTAGTCCCAGGCCTGTGTGTGTCAGGACAAGATATTGTTGTCATAAAAATGGATGTGGAGGTCATGTGTTTATCTCTGTCTCTGTCTCCCGTGCAGGATCCAGAGAAAGGAAAAATTATGGATGGGGTGCTTTTATCCAAGCGAAGTTCAGATGGAGATAAATAGTTGGGGTGGTGAGCAAAGAGAAACAGAACTGGGCCAGGGAGAGTATTGGAGGGGAAGAGTCCCTTCTATTGAGTCCTGTAATTGGCATCACACAAGGGACTTTAGAAATAATCCAGTGTGACCCCATTAGGGCACAGAGGCGATGCAGCATGGGAGGTGTGGGAAAGTGCAAATTCCTTCCAAACTCTTGTTGCATTAGGAATTTAAACACCCAGGGGAGTACGGGGTCAGTGTATGTGGTCTAGGGTCAGACAGCTTGGTTAAAATCTTGCCTGGGTCATCGTTTGGTTGTGTATGGGCAAGATATAGAGCTTCTCCAAAGCATAGGGCCCCAGCTGTCACATGCAAAAGGACACACAGCATGCATTACTGAGTGTATTACTGAAAGTCAAAGATGGAAAGCACGGGATGCTGAGGCTGACAGAGTCGGTACCCTTTCTTCCCCCCTCCCTCTCTACCTTTCTTTTTTGCTCACTCCCTCCCTGCCTTTCTCCCTTCCTTCCTTCCATCATTCTTTCAACTCCGCAAACAATTATTGCATATACATAATGTGCTTCTATTGTTCTTGGCACTAGGGATACAATGATACACACGATGGGGCTCCCAGTCATATAAATTTTGCTAAAATGTTAATCACAATTATTATAAGAAATGAAGGAAATTGAGATGCTAAGAAGTTGAGTCCTACACCAAGGAAGTAAAAGAAGGCGCAGCAGGGCAGGGTCTTCAGAGCCCCATGCTCCCCCTCACCTCACCCTCTTCTGTGCTGCTTCTACTCAACGTGCCACCTGTGATGTTCTTTGTTACCAAATGGACTTTTTTGAGCAAGATTCGTTGTTTAAGCATAGCTTTTAGATTTATAAAAACAAAAAACAAACCATGAACACAGTACAGAGAATTCTCATACACCTCCCACTCAGTTTCTCCTATTACCTCTCACAGAAATATGGTATATTTGACACATTTAATGAACTGATATTGCTACATTATGAAGTCCATACTTTATTCAGATTTCCGTAGCTTGCTTTTTTTAAAACCTGATGTTCTTTTTTTCCCTTTCAGGATAACAGATTGCGTTCAATCATCCTGTCCCCTTCGCCTCCTCTGCATTGCATCAGTGTTTCTGTCTTTCCTTCTTTTTCACGAGCTTGACGCTTTTGAGGAGCGAGTGTGTGCTCACTCACTCAGTTGTGTCCAACTGTTAGTGACCCCGTGCACGGCAGCGTGCACGGCAGCCTACCCGGCTCCTCTGTCCGCGGGATTTCCCGGGCAAGAACACTAGAGGAGGCTGCCATTTTCTTCTCCAGGGGATCTTTCTGACCCAGGGATGGAACCCACATCTCCTGTGTCTCCTGCATTGGCAGGTAGATTCTTTACCACCGAACCACCTGGGAAGCCCTAGCTTTGAGGAGTACTGGTTAGGTATTTGGTACAATGTCCCTCAGTTGGGATTTGCTTGGTGCTTTTTTTTGATTATTGGAGTTTTAGGTTTTTGAGAGGAAGGCCACAGAGGTAGAGCTGGTGCTAGAGAGATCTGCTGAGTACCAGTTAGGGTCTCAGGGCTGGCTGCAGTCACGGAGCCTGGTTCACGAATGCCCTTGCATTAAGTCTTTGCACGGGTTGTGGTGGCTGCCACATGAAACATACTATGTAACTGTTTGGACGAAGAGAGCAAAAGCACAGCCGAGTGGATCAAAGGGTAGACCGTATCAGACACACCTTGGGTACCACCTCAGCACCTTTTATCTGTTCTTATCGTTACCTCTTATTCTAGCCGATCTAAGATAACTGGTTCTGCTCATCTTTCAGCCAGCTTCATGCAGGTGAAACTGATGGTGCTTTACCGCAAGATTCCACTGCCCTGCATGTCTCCCACTTCCTGCTCTGGGGTCCTTCTGATGGTATATAGTGCGGGATGCCCCTAGGAATCCACTTGGCACTTGCCCAGACACAGCTTGTGGAGCAACGACTGGTCCACAGAAAATAGGAGCCAGCGGTAAACATTCCTCCATTTCTCTGGGGTAGATGGACCTGAGAAGCATTTCATCTAACTCCTCTGAAAGTCCCATGGCATTAAGCCTTCAGTCTCCCGAAGCACTTGTCAACTTAAAATCACATCTGTGTATCGGGTCTCAATCATTTCCTGTAGTTGTCTGTCCATCTGACACTCCCAAATAAGCTGCCTGCACAGAAGTCTTTCTCTTAGGGGCTGCCTTTGGGGAAATCTAACTCTCACCGAAACTAAAGCAAATAAGGAAAAATAATTTTATATGGACAATGACCACTTTCTAATTTGATGTGAATTAAGAATAAAAGAATTTTAGGGATCTTTGCCATTTTAACTATTATACACAATATTATTACAGGAAAGCCTGGCATGCTGCAGTCCATGGTGTTGCAAAGTGTTGGACATGACTTTAGTGATTAAACAACTACATTATTAAAAGCATCAAGGGTTCTAGGCAGATACAGTACCCAGATACATCCTCTTCCCACAAGACTATAACCCTTATATAAAAGTGTTGAGCTGCCAATGAATCAGAACTTCTGACGTGGAGAGAAGTCAGCACAAAAAGAGCTCTCTCATTATTTAACCATTTAGAGCAGGGATGGAGGAAGGCGGTGTTTGTGCAACTGGATGGTGGGGGTGTTGCCATTTCTAAAAGCGCATGATAATCTCCCTACTCTATTTGCCTCATGTTCTCACCACCGATGTTTCAATTAGGTACTGAAGAGAAAGATCTCTGTTCTTTCTCTGACAGTTTTTCATCATGGCCTGAACGTCATTAAAGATAATTCACTAAAGACACTTCATTAAAAACCTGTTGTTTTTTGAGAATGTGTATGTTCCAATGATCTGTTTATCTACAAGGAACCACCCCAAATAAAGTGGCTTAAAACAACAAATTTATTTGGCTCCCAAATCTGCAATGTAGGCAGGGTATGATAGGAACATCTTTTCTCTGCTCCACCTAGTGATTGGGGTGACTCAAAGCCTGGAGTCTTCAGAAAACTCCCGACTTGAGTTTAACGCTCAGCTGGCTGTGATGAGAGCTATCAGCCAGAACACCTTCATGTGGCCTTTTCATGAGGCCTGGGCTTCCTCACACCTTGGATTCCAGAGCTGATCGTTTCAAGAGAGAAAAAACCAAGAAGAAGGTCTATCACCTTTTCTAACACAACCTCAGAAATCTCAGTTTCACTTGCATCTCATTCTGTTCAATAGAAGTGAGTCACTAACAGCTCATACCCAAGACAAGGAGAATGAGGTTCCACATTTTGATGGTCAAAAGGTCTATGACATGTTTTAAAATCACCAGAGTATGCCTGAGAATAGCAGCTCTCCTATGAATCATCTACTATGAAAACTGTTTTTCATGTAAATCACTTACTCCATGATGCCTGAGGTTGTGCTATAGAGCAATACTGACCAGTAGAACCTTCTGTGATATTGTCCCTGGTAGCTCAGTGGTAAAGACTTTGCCTGCAGTGCAGGAGACCCAGGTTTGATCCCTGGATCAGGAAGATCCCCAGGAGGGGGGCAAGGCAATGTGTTCCAGTATTCTTGCCTGGAGAATCCAATGGACTAAGAAACCTGACAGGTTACAGATCATGGGGTTGCAAAGAGCCAGACATGACTAACACTTTCACTTTCATAAAACAGTCACTGGTCACATAAGGTTGTTGAGCACTGACAACAGGGCTAAAGAGAGTGAATTTTATTATTTTATTTAATTTGAATTAATTTAAAGTTAAATAGTTTCCTGTGTATCATAGCTACTACACTGGGCAGCTCAGTTCTAGATAAACAAAGAAATAAGAGTTCAAATTCCAGCTGTGATGTAAGTTTTGGGCAGGCTTTCTAGTACAATCCTACAACATTCCAATTATAAGCAAAATTTTTCCAGGTCCGACTGCATTCAGAGATACAAATGGAGATGATTTGGCCTAGGATGTGCCTGAGAGGAGAAATTTCCTCAAGTGTGGGTGTGAAAAAGCAGAATAATCACTGGTGAGAAGAGTCAGGACAACGTCTCAGGTGGGCAAGATGCTGAAACCATTTAGACATGCAGAGCCTTGCTCAACAATCCATCTCTTCACACAGAAATGCTAGCCAACTTATTTTGGCATGAAGTGTGAGCACTGTTCAAGATTGGATCTCACAGGAGGATGACTTCTGAAATTCCTCTGTGGGTCTATCTCCCATGCCTGCTTCCCGTAGCCTCTCTGCCCTCCTTCCCCTCCTCCTTCCTGGTCCTTCATCTTGAAACTTGTGATTTTGAAGATAAACTGTTGAAAAGATTATGGCTATCCCATCCAAAGAAAGAGCAATGATTATCCAAAAAGATTTCTTGATCATCTCCTATGTGTAAAGTTCTATGCTGGGAATGGCGAGAAGCATTAAGCTCCACCCTTGGAATGCTATTCTTTCATTGGTGAGATTTAATAAAACAATTAGTATTTATAGCGAGCTTACAACGGGCCAAATACTGCACTAATGTTCACATGAATATGATTTCATGTGTCCTTTTAAAACCCTATGACACCGAAGCTTCTTAACTCATGCTTTCCAGATGCAGAAACTGATGTCTGGTGAGTTTAAAACAGCTCATCCGAAGTAAAACATTTATTTAAGTGGTTGAGTAGATTCGAACTTAGGCTGAGTAAATGCCAAAGCCTGCGCTCGTAACCACTCAACCATGCATACTCCCCATTATTCTGAATGGCATTTCCTACTTCTCTGGGGCTGATGTTTGGCAAATGTAAGTCACTGACACTTAGCGAGATTTAGCCGAATTCCTGAAGGACAGCAAGCTATTAGTCTTTGGTGCACACCAAAGAGTGAAGGAAGTAAAACTGGCTCACCTGTTTTGAAGACATGATGAGAGGGTGAGGAGAGAGTCAGCAAGAGAAACTTTGTTTTCAGCATTGTCCAATGGAAGAAAACATTTTTAATCAATGACAAGGCAACTGGGAAGGGATACGCGATAAATGAGAGGCTTTTTTGAGAGTTAGAGCCCTTCTATGAAAGGTTGAATGAATCCTGCCAACTTACTCTACCCGGGAAGGAATGTTACATTAGATGTGCATGTTTCAACGCACTTAGCTCATCGGAAAGCCTTGAGGAATTGCACTCAAATGCCAGCATACGCCTCCCTGAGACAGGGGAAAGATCCCTATCACTATGAAATCCAATTTGAAGGACTTTGATTACCTATAGGGAGGGGGAAGTATCTCTGCTGAGGGCACAAAGAAAGAGAAAGAACCTAAAGGAATGATCATTTGTCTAAAACTAAATATGGGATAGAGATTAACTGCTCACGACCTGGGTTCAGGGACTCTGATTCAAATCCAAGCTCTATTATTTACTACCTAAGTAACTCTGGATAATGTACTAAACTTTCTGTATCCCTTGTTAGAAAAGGGAAAAAAAAACCAAACAGTTTCATCCTCATTAGATGAAGCGATTCATGTAAACTGCTTACTGCAGTGCCTGACACATAATAGATGTTTATTAAATGGTGGTTGCTCTCAGCCTTAAAAGGTCTAGGAAAGCAGTGTGGATTCTGAAATTGCACCATTTGGGTGTGAATTCCAATTCTACTGTTACATAATAAGCATGTAACTTTGGGCAGGTTATTTTTTCTCTCTCTGCCTCAGTTTCCTTCATTTACAAAATGGAGACAAATGCAGCCCTGCACATACCACACACCCGTTTAGATGGCGGCGGCTGCTGCGGCTGCTGCTGCTAAGTCGCTTCAGTCGTGTCCGACTCTGTGCGACCCCATAGACGGCAGCCCACCAGGCTCCCCTGTCCCTGGGATTCTCCAGGCAAGAGTACTGGAGTGGAGTGCCATCGCCTTCTCCAATTTAGACGGCTACTTTTATTTTAAAAAAAAAAACAAAAAAAACTTCAGTCAATTCTAAAGGAAATCAGTCCTGAATATTCTTTGGAAGGTCTGATGCTGAAGCTGACACTCCAATACTTTGGCCACTGGATGCAAAGAACTGACTCATTGGAAAAGACCCTGATGCTGGGAAAGATTGAAGGCAGGAGGAGAAGGGGACGACAGAGGATGAGAGGGTTGGATGGCATCACTGACTTGATGCACATGAGTTTGAGCAAGCTCCAGGAGTTGGTGATGGACAGGGAAGCCTGGTGTGCTGTAGTCCATGGGGTCACAAAGAGTTGGGCACGACTGAGCAACTGAACTGAACTGAATTAAAAACAAACAAACAAACAAACAGAAAATAAGTACTGGTGAGGATGTGGAGAAACTGGAACTCTTGGGCCCTCATGGTGGGAATGCAAAATGGTTCCTTGCAGCCTCCATGGAAAAGAGAGGACCATAGTTCTTCACACTATTACATGCAGAATTACTGCAGGACTCAGCAGTCCTCCTCTCAGTATATACTCAAAGGAATTGAAATCCTGGCCTTGAAAAGATCTTTGTACACCCGTGTTCATTAGCAGCACTATGCACAAGAGCCAAAAAGTGAAAGCAACCCAAGCGTCCATTGATAGATGAATGGATAAACAAAATGTCTGTGTGTATATGTATATATACAAAGTAATGTTACTTGGCCTTAAAATTGAGTGAATTTTTGCAAATGGTACAACAGGGGTGAACCTTGAGGAAATTATGCTATGTGAAACAAGCCAGTCACAAAGGACAAATATGGTATGATTTCTCTTATATGAGGTTCCTAGAGTAGCCAGATTTGTGGAGAGAGAAAGTAAAATGGTAGTAGCCAAGGGGTGAGGGGGAGGGACGATGGGGAGTTAGTCTTTAATGGGTGAAAGTGAAAATTGCTTATTCGTGTCCAACTCTTTGTGACCCCATGGACTATACAGTCCATGAAATTTTCCAGGCCAGAATACTAGAGTGGACAGCCTTTCCCTTCTCCAGAGGATCTTCCTAACCCAGGGATCGAACCCAGGTCTCCCACATGGCGGGCAGATTCTTTACTAGCTGAGCCACCAGGGAAGCCCAAGAATACTGGAGTGGGTAACCTATCCCTTCACCAGGGGATCTTCCCGACCCAGGACTCAAATCAGGATCTCCTGCATTGCAGGTGAATTCTTTACCATCTGAGCTACCAGGCAAGCCTGTTTAATGGGTACAGGGCTTCAGTTTAGGAAGATGGAAAAGTTCTGAAGATGGATGGTGGTGACGATTGCACAGCAATGTGAATATACTCAGTGCTACGGGACTGTACACTTCAAAGTGGTTAAGATGATGAATTTCATATCATGTGTATGTCTACCCAATAAAGTTAGTGTGTGTCGAGTGTTTAGAGTATTTCTGCCACTTAATATAGAACTTTGCTATGATGATGATGATGGTTATCAGTATTATTTATATTACATCTTTCTGTGTGTGCTAGCCTTGTGCAATGTTGTGTTAATTAATATTCCCTTTCTGTCTCTATATGACAAGGATAACAATCAGCTAAGAGTTAAACAGAAGATTCACACTCAGCCTAACCTACCTGCCAGATTCTTTACAATAATGATTTTTTAACATATGAGAAAAAATGAATATTAATAACTTTCAATTTTTTCTCTTTTGTCTTCACAAGCAACCATATAGCACCAACATAAAGAGGATAGGGATGCAGGAAGATTAAACTGATGGCTCTTTTTTTCAGTAACAATTAAAAAATTCAGGTGTCTGACTATTCAGAGAGTCTAGGAGGAAATCTGAAAACAAATGAACTATGTCATCCCATCATTAGTTAAAAGATTAAGAACAAACTCTGCAAACCATGAGACTGGAAGAGAAATTGCTCACATGTTAAAACTAATAACGGTAATTTTCAAATGCCAAACTAGTTCAACTGACAGATTCTGGGAAATTGTGTGTTCCCAGTGACAGTAATTCCTAATGCTGGGGAGAAGGAAATTATGTGACAGGCTTGTTCAGCTTTGCCAACAGCAAAGACTGAGGCTTGCTCCCGGGGTGTATATGAGAACCTGGGACACTGTGACCAGAGCTACAAATTGAGACAGCAGACTCCAGCACTGGACCTGAACATAGGTTATGTGTGTGGACTGACCTGCGATGGAGGCAAGGAAATGGGGGGCAGGGGAAACGGCAAGGCTTGAGGCGTCACACTGTCCGGTCCAAATCTTGGCTTGGCCACTGATTAGCCATGAGATCTTGGACAAAATCTGTAAGACTCATTTCCTCACCCGAAAGTGATGATACTAACAGCTCCGGCCTCAGTTGTGATATTAGATAATCGATAAATAGATTTTTAGACAGCAGCTTTGAGTGCTAAATAATTATTAGACAACAAGCTAGATAATGATTTTATAAATATGAAATTAGACAAGAAGGCAAAAAGGTAAGGCTGGTAAATGTTCAACAAACATTAGCTGAAGTGATGATGATGGTGACAATGACCAAGGAGCCCAGCACCTCTCACCTCACTCAAGGGCTGTCACAAACCCTCTGGGGGCACACTAAACCTTATTTTATCAGAAATGATTTTAGCAACTAGTAAGAGAAAACCTGAGCTTCCCTGGTGGCTCAGATGGTAAAGCGTTTGCCTGCAATGCGGGAGACCCGGGTTTGATCCCTGGGTCGGGAAGATCCCGTGGAGAAGGAAATAGCAACCCATTCCAGTACTCTTGCCTGGAAAATTCCATGGACTGAGGAGCCTGATAGGCTACAGTCTATGGGGTCGCAAAGAGTCAGACACGACTGAGTGACTTCCCTTTAAGAGAAAACCCAGCTTTAAGTGGCCTATAAAATAAGTCAAGGTTTATGAAGGAAGAGTACTACCACAGTGGCTCAGAGCCTCAGTGATCTAAGACCCAGCTTCCCAGTGGGTCCTTCAGCCCTTTTTCATTCTAGTTGCCTCATAGTCACAAGATGGTTGCTGTAGCCCCAAACACCAAGTCTGAATGCAAGCAAGGAAAATGTGCAATGGAGCGTAACAGACACATTTCTCCTCTCTCACCAGGAAAGTAAACATTTACCCAGACACCCTAGCAGAAATGTGATGACAGCCTCTTGGACAGAACTGGGCCAAAGGTGACTCCTTGCAACAGGTACGGAAAACAAGTATTTGTTTTTGTCCTAGAAAACAAGTATTTAGCTGGGCACACTGCTGCTTTGAACAATCTGGGTTACCATAGCTAGGAAGAAGGAGGAAGCGGACGTAGCTACTGCACTTACACTTGCCTTCATGTTTTCCTTTTAAAAGTGGTATGAGATTCTGGATGCTAATTTACAGGCTTTTTCTGTGAGAATTACATCAGAAAGCAGACAACAGCAACAGTACAGCCCTCAATTTCAGGACCCCTTATGCTGTAGTTTTTTTTTTATCAGTCTTGTAGATCAGGGTTGGCAATTTATGTCACCTGACCCAAAGCTGACCCATGGACTGTTTCTATAAGGCCACCTTCTTAAGAAGGGTAAATTTCACATCTCTAAAGGGTGGCAAAACAAGCAAGCAAGCAAGCAAATGACAATGTGTTTGCAACAAAGATGCTAAATTGCCCATGAAGCTTCAATCTATTTACTTTCTGGTCCTTTTTGGAAAACCTCTGCTGACCTTTTGTGGTCCGTGGACAGCCCACTCAGGCTGTCATTCTGTTTATCTTTGGGTCTCTCTGACAGGGTCTGGCACATCCTAGGTGCTCAGTGAAAGTGTGATGAATGGATGTAGAAAGAATGTCCTGAATGACTAAATAAATTGTGCACCTATATTCTATCAAGTGTTTTAGATTAATAAAGCGTTTCCACTTAATTTACCTTAATCTTCACAATTAGCCCTGCTGATTGATGCCCGGGTTTCTTTAGCTAATTAAGCTTGCCCAGGACTCGTAGCTTTAAGCATCCTGGAGAGGCATCCCATCTGGAAACGTCTTGTTTACTTCTTTCCCTTGTTTACTCTGTACGAGGTCATGGCTCCTGGCTGTCTCATTCACTGACTACTGAATCTCTGGGTCTCAAAAATATCTGTTCCATGAATGAGTGAATGAATTTGAGCCTTCCCACAAAGTGAGGTCGTGTTTTAATGGGTCAGTAATGCTCCTTGCCCTCATTGCATTGGGGATTGATGGGAACTTTGTTTACCTGTTTTGCTTTCCTAAGCAAAGAATTATTCCTCATACTCATGGTACTTTCATTCAGATCTGAATTCAGATTCACCACTCAGGCCACTGGAAAATCTGCTCCCTGATTCTTATGGGATATATACAGGTGGGCACAGGAGCACTGTTCTCACTGCATATACATAGGTATTCAATCTTCTCTTTACATCCTCCAAGATTTCTCTCAACTACACGCCAGCTAATTAATTTGTGAACTCACCCGTCATCAAGCGACGTTTGAGCCTCCTCTGCATCCAGCAAGGTGCTGGGATTCATTAGTTCCTGATTCAGAAAGACATATGACCTAGATGGGGAGACAGATAACAAGCAAATAAATACCATGTGGTTTTCCATATACAGACTAGGAGGTGACATTTTGAGGTTGATTTTGTTTGTGTGCTTCTTTTGAAAGGTACCTTGTGTAAGGAGGTGGCATCCATAGGGAGCCAGCTCTCTACCGATGAAGCTGATCAGGACAAAAGAATTTGGTTAAACAAACCAACCTTCATGTCTTAGGAGTGTCAACCGCAGGGTGATTTACTGCTCTGATAATTGGCTTTGTTTTCCTGGTTAGACACCTGCCTGGTCTTGGTACGGAAACACGGGCAACAGAGATGGAGTGAATGGACCATTAGGCCTCAACGTCATCTGAGTCCTAGTCTGCACACAAGTAACGGCGTCATTAAACTCATGTGGTTTAATATGGGTGACATTCATCAATTTTTAAAATACATTTTCTACTTTGAGATAATGTTAGATTTACAGAAAAGCTGCAAAGGCAGTGAAGAGAGTTCTTCTAACATTATCATCTGACCTGTGATACAGCTGCAAAAACTAGGAAATTAATATTAGCACACTACTATTAACTAAACTTCAGATTGTGTTCAGATTTCACCAGTTTTCCTCCATCCCAGAACTAAATATCATATTTAGTTATTCATTGTTATTCATTGGGGAGAAAGAACTATAGATAGAAGTGGTTTTTTCTTTTAAAGTCTGTAAGTACATGCAGCTACCTTTTGAAATTGCTTTGTCGCTGTATAAATGAGTATAAAAAGAAGATATAGCCACTAGTTCAAAATTTTCTTAATATGAACCTATGCATGTCAAAATAATTCACCATATTTAAAACAGAGACTGACAAAGACAGGTAACTTATTTGGAAGAATTAAAAACATAAACTTCTTTGGCAATAATCATTAAAGAATTGAAGCACACGCCAATAAAACATTCCAGCAAAGGGTAGTGTTGGCCTACTAAAATATGCATCTCAAACACATTAAGTGCCCTATGGAGACTAGTTTTAAGTGATAAACATTTATTTGGAAAAAACTCTTCTAACTCTGATTCATAAAACTCTGTTTTGTAAATTCCCCAACATTACATATAATTAGGATTGCCTGTAAAAACATTTTCTACCTGACAGTCTGAGATTTTTCTCTGCTAGTTTTAGCCAATAAATAATTTTTATGGGCAAACCAGGGAGATACTGACAGATTTGTGATGTCTGAATGGTGTCTCTCTACTGAATTATATTTAAGTGTATTAAGCCTCTGTGGTCATGTCACCTCCCTACACTTCAGTTACTTTATGTCTGAAAGCTGCTCCTTCTTGGAAAGGAAGTTCCCCTCGCCTTGCACACATTCCAGAGGTTTAGTTCCTTTCAAACCAGATTTCAAATAGGTTTCCATTCTGTACTTGGCCCTAAGATTAGCCATGGGATTAACACGGAGTATTTGAAACTATGAGGAGATCGTACATTTGGTATTTGGAAAGATTTTAGACAGCACATATTTGTGTTTTCACTTTATCACAAAGTAGCCTGACTCTATTTAGTGTTCCTCAAAGTCTATTTCTCAAGAAGAGAGCGTAGAGTGAAGGGCTGAGAATGTGGACGTTGGAACCACACCGTGTTTTAAACCTGAGCTCGGCCGCAAGCTGTGTTGCCATGAACCACATTACTTAACATTGCTGAACCTCAGTTTACCGTTCTGTAACATCACCCTGGTGGCTCAGCGGTAAAGAATCTACCTGCGATGCGGAAGGTGCAGCAGGAGCCGCAGGTTCGATCCCTGGGTTGGGAAGATCCCCTGGAGAAGGAAATGGCAAACCGATTCCAGTCTTCTTGCCTGGAAAATTCCATGGACAGAGGAGCCTGGCGGGCTACAGTTCCTGGGTTTGCAGAGTTGGACACAACTTAGCGACTCTGATAGCAACAATGTGAGAATAGTAACAGTGAGCCCTACTGCCACTGGGGGAATTAGTTGATGCTTAAAGCCTGTAACACTGGATCTGGAATGTAGTTAGCACTCCACACACATGGAGCTTCTACTCTGTATTCTATGCTTTTCTTCCTTGGAACGTTTGGGAAGCACAGAACTTAATTTAATATAATTCAACTTTTAACAGTTATTTAAGTTTCTGATATATTTCAGAATTACACACACATTAAAAAGCATCAAAATGATTGTTTTTTCTCCCCTGAAAAGACCAGCAATGCTGAGTCTGAAAAGTATATGAATTTTGCCTTCATTGATATGATCTCTGATAACTTAAGCCCATAGAGTGTTTCTTATGTGCCAAGTAACCTATTTCATGGAAATTATTTTAATCTGCATAGCAACTGTATGAAACACTGGGTTGGCCAAAAGGTTCATTCAGTTAGTGAATATGTTGTTCAATAAAATTATTGGTTAAAAGGAAAAATGTCTTATTTTTAAACCAAATGAATTTTCTGGCAAGCCAATAGTTAGTATTATTTTGAGAATACACACAAACACACACAAAAGAAGGAACAGAAGCTTAAGAGATGTTAAGCGCCTGCCTGAGGCCACATAGTACTGATGGAGGAGTGTGTGCTAGCTTTCAAATTCATGTCTGATTTATTTCAGAAGTCCACAGTCTTTACCATTATGCTATTCTCTTTTGGCAACCCTCACACATATTGCTCTCTCCCTCTCTCTCCTCTTTTTTGCACTGGTGATATATACTCAAGGCTTCAACTTCCTCTATGGTATAAGTTATCGATTGCTATGTAATGAATGACCCCAAAGCTGAGCGGATTAAAACAACGAACATTTATTAGTTCTCAGCTTCTCTGGGTCAGGAGCAGCTCAGCTGGGATATTTCACCCCAGGGTCTCTTGCATCAGCTGGGGCGACAGTTATCCATGGAACTGACTGGGTGTGAAGGATCTATGTTCAGTTGGCTCACTCCTGTGACTTTGCCGGGAGGACTCACTTCCCCACCAGCTATTGGCAGGAGGCCTCGGGCTCTTGCCACATGGACCTCTCAGTAGTGCCTCTTGAGTGGCCTTATGTCATGACAGCTGGCTTTCCCCTGAGTGTGATCCAACAGAGAACAAGACAGAAGTCAGAATGCCTTTTCCGACCTAGCCTTGGAAGTTACACTCATTATCCCAGCACCACCCTGTTGGTTACAAAGGTCAGCTCCATCCAGCATGGGAGGGAACCACATGAGGGTGTGGGTACTGGAAGGTAAGAATCTTTGGAGACTGGCTCCAACACGTACCACTAAGGAAGCTAGCCAAGACACCTACTATTCCCTTCTTTCTTAACTCTCAGTACTTATTCTCCTCCTTGCCTGGGATTTTAGAGACTTTCAGTAGATTTTATAATTCCCTTCTTAATTATAAGATTTTTAATTTGGGGGGCTGGATTTAACAATCCTTCATCACTCCCTCCTTTTTCTCCTTGGTTTTCATTCAGATCCAGTCCTTAGTGTGGTCCAGGGCACATCTGATGGCCACTTAACATACCCTTGTGACATGAATGAACACATTCACTGAATGAGCTCTTGATTTCCTTCCCCTGCTGCCCTTCTGAAGGGCTGACTCTTCACTAGGGCTCAGGTGCCATCTGGGCATATTTGGGCCACCTGATGTGTTTTATTTGGCTCACGCACGATTAAAAAAATTGAACCAACATTTGAAAGTTAGGAGGTTTCACACAAAAATATGAGTTCCTGCTTCTCTTGAAAAATACAAAGCTCTGGCATGAAAACGTCTACCAGAGCTAAGAAATGAGGGCCCCCTTTTAGAGATGCAGGTGCCCTTCCATTCACCAAAGTCCCCAGCTTTTTGTTTCTCTTTCCCTGGCACCAAGGCTCTGGCAGCTTGTCATTCATTACTGTGATTACACTGTTATTTTAGAGTACAGGAAGGCCCCTAAAACTTATGGCTCTATCAAAATGGGGAAATGAAAAATAACCCAGGTGTTCATGTGATTTTTTTTAAAAACAATACCTGCCTGGCTGAAGTAGCCAATAAAGTTGATAACCTAGATTCTCTGCTCCAAAGGTCAAGAGAGTGATTTCATCCTATAGTTTTTCAGTAGGACTGTGAATCCTTATCTTTGGTATCTTTTCTTTCTTATCAGTCCAGGTTTGCCGTGGCAAGTGAAGTCCATGTTCAACTTCAAGACTAACTTTTCTGCTAGCATGTGGCAGATAAAACAGCCACGAAAAGAAACCACCAGCTTCTTCTGTTAACACTACATGTGTACACACACAAATCCATATGGCCAAGGCTTCAGTTCTACTGTTGGGAACCGTTCTCCAATTTCCACTCATCTCCCTATTTAGTACACTTAAGGATATCTAGATCAGAATCAGATTCTGTGCGTGGAGCCATGGAAGAATGGGAAGATGAAGGTGCCTTTTTCAATGGGTAGAGTTGTAGGTAAAAGTTGAAGGATGCTTATCTCCCCTAAGACAAAGCAAAGTTTAGGCCAAAGAGAAGAAACAATTTGTCACCACAGAGCTAATGGAAGGAAAGGAGATAAACTGGATACAGCTGTATAACTAGTGTGAGTTGGCAGGTCAACCTGAAAGTGAACGGACATTCAGAAGCTCTTCAGATTTACTTATCTGAGTTATTAGTTTGTTGTTAATAACAGAGACCCAATGAAGCAATTAGGGATTTACTTTCTCTCATTCAAAAGAATATGGATAACAGTCATCCGCGACTGCTGTGGAAGTCCCCTAGAATCCTTGCGGGGCCAGTTTTGTACTGTGCTTTGGCTCCGCCACCCATTAGTGCATGAGCTCCATCCGTAGGTCACAAGACGGCTGCTGGAGTTCCAGCCATCATGCCAGCTTGCTGAGTAAGAGGAAGGAGAACAGAAAGGGCTCTCCCAGATACCCCAAGCCCCAAACTTGTGCATATATTTAAATGACCATCCCTATATACAAGGGAGGATAGAAATGTATTCATTCAGCTGAACACATTGCTTAGGGTTTTGAAACTAAGGAACAAATGATGAATAAATGTAACAAACTATGCCAAATCTACTTAAGAAAAGTAATTATCATTCACTGACTTTTAAGACACGTGGTGCCATGCTATAACTAACCTTTACTAGATAGCTAAAAACCCACACTGAATAAGAAATAGTATGTCACTTTGTACATACTATAGACAAGGAAACTGAGGCTCAGAGAGGTTAAATAACTTGCCTAATGCCACACAGTAATGTGTGTGCATGTTCAATCACATTCGACTCTTTGCGACCCCATGGACTGTAGCCTGCCAGACTCCTCTGTCCTTGGGATTCTCCAGGCAAGTATACTGGAGTGGGTTGCCACTTCCTCCTCCAGTGAATCTTCCTGACGAGGGATCAAACGTGTGTCTCCTGCAGTGCCTGCACTGGCAGGTGAATTATTTACCACTGCCACCTGGGAAGCCCAAGTCCATATAGTAAGTAGGTCAGCATTTCAGAAACTGTTGATTTGTCCTTGGAAATTTATGTGACGTAAGATACCTTGGCAAGCTCTCAGAGCTTCTCATTTTTCTCATTGTGGTATGAATCCTGCAGACCAATATGAACTTCTACCATGAACTCTTCTGTTCTTTATTATTGAGATTTAAAGTCATAATAAAACAGTGGTTAAAAGCCTTTGAGAACTTTAGGAAAGTGATAAACTGTCTTTTGATTTTCTCCATTCCTCCACATTTAACTTAGCAGTTTTCAGGGCCCTACAATGGACAAAGTATTTTCCTTGAAGCTGTGTTCCTATATGTGTACTTTGCTCACTAAAATCAAGCCCTGTCTCCCAGGTGGATATCCCTTGCTCTTGTTTATGCATTTTGTCATTCCAGGATGAGAAGTAAGTTGTACCTATTCTACTCAAACCTCATATACATTTTGTTCTACAAACTAGGACAAAATTGTGAATTGCCTTCTGTCAAAATCACATTTTATCGTCTTAATACACTACTTCATTGTTATTCATAAAGTCAAACTCAGCGATTTACCAGCGAGATTTTCAAAGAAAGCATATTAACTCATGAAACTCATGATGGGAAATGTGAAAGTCTAGCAAGACTAAGCATAGTGTCATGGGCTTTGTTTTCTGTAGAGAACAAAAGAGGGGATTTTCGCAAACCCAGGAAGGAAACAAGTCACACCTAGGAGGCTGAGCGGTGGATCAAATGTTCAAAGCCGGATGAAATAATACAAGCCATTGTCCTCTCTACCACACTCCCAGTGTGAGCTAAAAGAGATTTATTATTGCTAAATCCTCCAGTGTCTTTCTTAGAATCTTCCAGAAAGAAAACTCAAAAGCTTGCTGTGTTAGCATACATTTTGAGGAGCCTGAGTGCCAGTATGCAGAAAATACTAGGATTGAATCTTTCCAAAGGCAGTGATTGGTTTTCCTTGTTCACTGCATATGTGGCACCAAGCACATAGAGCTGCACTTCGTTGCTCAGTCGTGTCCACCTCTTTGTGACTCCAAGGACCGTAGCCCGCCAGGATCCTCGGTCCACGGGGATTCTCCAGCCAAAAATACTGGAGTGGGTTGCCTGCCCTCCTCCAGGGGATCTTCCCAACCCATGGATCAAACCCAGGACTCCCATTTTACAGGTGGATTCTTTACCATCTGAGCCACCATCGAAAGCTAATAAGCATATAGTAGGCACTCACGAATTTACTCAGTGAGTGGATGAAAGAAAATATTCAGGAAATTTCTTAGTTTCTTTTACAGTTTGAGGATCTTATTAGGGTCATGCCTGCAGCTTCCAGACCTCAAAGCCACCTCACCACTTCCTACTCTTTTGATACCTGGACTCCATATACCTTGGCCTAATGAAATGGTGTTGAAAATCAGCCTTGTGTTACTTACACTAACTCCCGGACCTTCTCTCAGACCTTTTTCTACCTGATCTGACAGCAGCATTGGCCAAGGTTGGCTTGACCTGGGAGCGGTCTCCTCCCTTAGTTTCTGCGATGCCTCATGATTTTCATTTTCTTTGGCCGCTCCTTGTGGCAAGTGGGATCTTAGTTCTCTGGCTAGGGATTGAACCCATGCCCTGTGTATCCAGGGAAGTCTCAGTGCTACAGGATCTTGACTCTCCTTCCCCTTCTGTGATCTTATCTCTGTCTTTCTCTGAATTTTCTTCCATTGTTATATGGAAAGTCATTTCACTGATACTCAATTGTTCACTGAGATCTCCTCCGCCTTTCTAAAATTCTCTCCCTGGCGATCTCGTCTCTACGTGTTTCCTCAAATATGCTCCTAACCTCACTTCTCTGCTCTGCTTTTTCCTCTATTCTCACCTCACACTTTCATTATCTGGCTTCTGGAGGACTTTGACACACATGTCTAGAGTGGAAGTGATTACCTCATCTCCTGCACACACACATCTCCTCCACATACACTCACACACCCTCACAGTCACACACACACTCACTACGATGGGTAATTTTATATGCCAACTTGACTGAGGCATGAGGTCCCCAGATATCTGATTAAACGTCATTCTGGGATTGTTGGTGAAGGTGTTTCTGGTTGGGATTAATAAGACTCAGTAGATGGTATAAAGCAAAATGCCCTCCCCAGTGTGGCTGGGTAGAATTCAATCCCCTAAAGGTCTAAATAGAATAAAAGGTTGAATAAGAAAGAATTCTTTGTCTCCAGCTGATGGTCTTTGAGCTGGGACCCAAGCCATTTCTTTTTTTATCTTTTTAAAATACTTAAATTATTTTATTTGGAGGATAATTACTTTACTATATTGTGATGGTTCTTGTCATATATCAACATGAATAGGCCATGGGTATACATGTGTTCCCCCATCCTGAACCCCCCCCCCCCCCCCACACACACCCCTCTTCACCATATAACTGGGTTTTCTCAGAGCACTGGCTTTGGGTGCCCTGCTTCATGCATCAAACTTGCAGTGGGGTCATGTATTTTTTGCCTTTGAACTTGAACTCAGACAGAGATTTATACAATCAGCTTTCCTGGTTCTCAGGCCTTCAGACTTGGACTGGAAATTATATCACTGGATCTCCTGGGTTTGGATTCCTCAGCATCCCAATCAATTGAGCCAATTCTTTCTAATCTCTCTATGTATAGATGCAAGTCTAGAGATATTGGTGTCCCTATATGTGTCAGTAGGATTTGTATGTCCCGCTGCATCCCATTTGTTTTGTCTCTCTGGGGAACCATGACTGATGCACTCCCACAGCCACTCCTACTCACACTCACATAAGTAGCTCCACACTAGTGGACTTTCTCAATTCTCGATTCTGCATCACAACCTCAAGGAACAGTCATCAAGGTAGCTTTGGTCCCCCCTACTCCTTCGTTCTTTAAAGCCATCCAGTTGTGAAGTCCTGTTGGTATTTCCTTTCATGTCTTTTAAAGACAATTTCTTCCATTAAAAAAATTATTAAAAAAAAAAGTTGTCTAGAAAAGCTGTGAAATAATACAGAGAATCCCCATACACCCATTATCTAGCTTCCCTTACTATTAACATCTTATGCAACTGCTGTACAATTAACAAAATTTGCTCAACTACAGGCTTTAACATTTCATCGATTTTCTCCTTTTTCTCCCCTCAGTTCTATGACCTCTCTGCTGTATATTTCATGTTTCTCGGAAAGCTCTTTGTCTTTCTCTGCCTCCCGACTGCCCATTTCGTAAAAGCTTATGGCCCACATGCTACCGGCTCTATCTTCTGAACATATTCAGAATCTGGCTCAATCCTACTCCCATGGCTAATCCCCAGTTCCAAGCTTCTACCCTCTTACTCCTAGATTTCTGCAGGAACCTCCTATCAGTTTCACCCTCTTCCCTTCTCCCCAGTACAGTCCAACCTCCACACAGTCACAGTGATCTTTAAAAATGTTCATCAGAAGAAGGTCACTCCTTTCAAAGATGCTGCAATGACTGTTTCATGAAGGTCATAAATCAAGGGGCTTGGGAAGTACTCAACCAGATCCGCTCTCCACCATCACCTCTCCACCCGGACATCTTTCTACTCTCACCTTCGCTCACTCCACTCCAGCCACACTGACCTCAGCTAGAATACTCCAGTCACAATGAAGCTGTAGGGCCTTCATCTTGGCAGGATCCTCTGCCAGAATGTTCTTCTGCCAGATATCCACATGGCAAATTCCTTCAGCCCTTTCCCATGTTCACTCAGATGTCACCTTCTCAGTGAAGCCCAACCTCACCTTGAAAATGTCCAGCCTCCCTCATCTTGCTCTGCTTCCCCTGTGCTCACAGTGCCTATTACCTTCTAATAAACTGCAAGCGTCACTTGTGTTTATACCTATGGGATCTTGTCTCTTTGGAATGGAAGCATTAGGGAGGCAGGCATCTTTGTCTGTTTTGCTCACTGACATATTCTAAGCACTTAGCACAGAGCTTTGTACACAGCAGGTCTTCAGGAAATTTCTGGCGAATGATTGGAATGTCTATTCATAATGACCTCCTCCTACTATGTCATCCTATGACATATACAGTGTTTGAATGATCCTTTTGGCTCATACCAGGTATGCCCTGTCTTACTTCATTTCTAAACCCATAGCCTGTCTCCTTGGCAAGATTCTAAGTTTGGAGATGTGATATTTGTGGGTTTGTTCTGCTGAGAGTCCAGGCCACCATCTTTGGTTCAGCATTATAGCTTCCTTTGAAAAGTTATATTTTCCCCAGCTCTCAAACTGTGTGGCTCTGGTTGGGCTAACAATAGTTCCCATTCCAGGGATGAATAGTCAAAGCTATGGTTTTTCCAGTAGTCATGTATGGATGTGAGACTTGGACCATAGAGAAGGCTGAGTGCCACAGAACTGATGTTTTCAAATTGTGGTGCTGGAGAAAAACCCTCCAGAGTCCCTCAGACTACAAGGAGATTGAACCAGTCAATCCTAAAGGAAAACTACCCTGAATACTCATTAGAAGGACTGATGCTGAAGCTAAAGCTCCAACATTTTGGCCACCAGATGTGAAGAGCTGATTTGTTGAAAAAGACCCTGATGCTGGGAAAGATTGAGGGCAGGAAGAGACAGACGATGAGATGGTTGGATGGCATCATCGACTCAATAAACATGAGTTTGAGCAAACTCCAGGAGACAGATAGTGAAGGACAGAGAAGTCTGGCGTGCTGCAGTCCATGGGGTCACAAAGAGTCAGACCTGACTTATTGACTAAACAACAGTAGGGATGGATGTGTGACCCATAACCATCAAAGGAGAATATGACATTGTCTAGCATATGCAGATAATACCACCCTTATGGCAGAAAGTGAAGAGGAACTAAACAGCCTCTTGATGAAAGTGAAAGAGGAGAGTGAAAAAGTTGGCTTAAAGCCCAACATTCAGAAAACAAAGATCATGGCATCCGGTCCCATCATTTCATGGGAAATAGATGGGGAAACAGTGGAAACAGTGGTAAACTTTATTTTTGGGGGCTCCAAAATTACGGCAGATGGTGACTGCAGCCATGAAATTAAAAGACGCTTACTCCTAGGAAGAAAGGTTATGACCAACTTAGATAGTGTATTGAAAAGCAGAGACATTACTTTGCCAACAAAGGTCCGTCTAGTCAAGGCTATGGTTTTTCCAGTAGTCATGTATGGATGTGAGAGTTGGACTGTGAAGAAAGTTGAGTGCTGAAGAATTGATGCTTTTGAACTGTGGTGTTGGAGAATGCTCCTGAGAGTCCCTTGGACTGCGAGGAGATCCAACCAGTCCATTCTGAAGGAGATCAGCCCTGGGATTTCTTTGGAAGGAATGATGCTAAAGCTGAAACTCCAGTACTTCGGCCACCTGATGCAAAGATTTGACTCATTGGAAAAGACTCTGATGCTGGGAGGGATTGGGGGCAGGAGGAGAAGGGGACCACAGAGGATGAGATGGCTGGGTGGCATCACTACTCGATGGACGTGAGTTTGAGTGAACTCCAGGAGTTGGTGATGGACAGGGAGGCCTGGTGTGGTGCAATTCATGGGGTCACAAGGAGTCGGACACAACTGAGTGACTGAACTGAACTGAGCAGCAGGGATTGATTTGGGGATGTCTACTGGGGAATTTGTAGGTACTATTTCTGTTGAGGTGGTGAGAAGCTACAGGTGCTTCCCTTTGCCTCTATACTTTTGAGCTCCTGACTAGAAATAAAGCCTATAAGGAGGAAAGTAGAGTCCAGAGATGGAGCGTGGCAGATTTGTGTCACTATTCTTTAAGCACCTAGATTCAGTGGTGTCAGAAGTCCATCACTAGAGTTTCCCAATTACAAGGGCCAAAATGTCCTTTTTCACTAAAACTGTACTAAGTCAATAGTACAGTACCCTATATTATTTATTTATTTCCAGCCTTGTTTCACAGAGGACTTAAAGAGGATTACAAATGTACACACAAATGTAAGGTTAAAAATGTTTCAGGAAAACAAGACAAAAACAGTAAACAAATGCAGAGAAGAGGGAAAAAAGATAAAAATGGATCTTAGTCCACAAATATATACCCGGAAGTCCTGTACATTTTCAGTGGTTTCTCACACATTTAGCTCTGATCTTTGTAGATTAAAGTGTACAAGGTATAGATGAAAATGCAGTCAATTACAAGAGTCCCAGAGAACAAAAGATAAAGACAGGAGAATGTGAGATTTCAGAGTGGAGGGCCTGGTCTCATGCATCACCTCTTTCTAAAACTTTGTGAGTTTGTTTATCTCCTCGAGGCAAGGAGACCAACTTTATTTGTTTCCCTGTTTCACACACAGCTTTGAAATTGTAGGCGATTACTAGCTGCACACTGATTGATCAGCTCTCATTGAGTATTTTGTCCTCTTTAGCTTGCATCCATCAACTCCACCATGCAGCCCTCTCTGTTCACGGACCTCATCACTCCCTTGAATTTCTCTGGTGTCTCAGTCGACCAACTCTATCGCTAGAACTTCGTCCTCATCACGAAGAACTGTACTTTTTGCTCTTCTTCCAATTCATTTCCCCAGTGTACCAACCTATCTGTGCCTTCCAGACTTCCAAGTCCTGAATCGGCCACGCTGTCTCCTGCTGAGACATTTCTCACACCCTCCTTTCCTTCTTACCCCAGTAACATCCACGGTCTCTCACCATCATTACTCCCTTGCATGTATCCTCAAATACGTCACCCCTCACCAGGCACATCTATTCCTGGCTGTATCCCAAGCCTAACCCTCTGCTTCCTCCTGGGTTGGTCCCCAGCTGAGAAATAGAATTCGAAGAAAACAGACAGCCACACTGATGGGCATCCCATTGCATCCATAGCTGTGATTATCAAGTGAGACGCAGCCTAGTTTGCAACTTGGTTATGCTTCCTTATTTTCTTCTCTTACTTATCTAGGTGACTCCTGCTCGTTCAGTTTTCTCCTTTCCCCGAGACTGAGGTGGCAGAGAACTCTCCCATCTCCCCCCTCACTGCATCTGGATTTGCATTCTCAGTCTGCCATTCTGCTTCAATTCAGGCTGCAGATGACTGCTCTTTCCTTCATAATCAAGTTCTCCCTCTTTTCTGGGTCATCTTGACTGAAATGAACACTCTCCTTTCTTTGAAAACCCTAAGTTCCCACTTCTACTTTCTGCTACTGTCTCCTTTCTGTGCTTTTATTAAGACTGCCCAGTAGAGTAGTTAGCTCTATCCATTGTTTTTCTTACTTTATACACCATTCTTTCTTTACTCATTCTACTTGGGTTTTCTTCCCCACCATTTCACTGAAACTGCTCTTGTCAAGGAAGCTACATTTTGCCAAATTTGGTAGTCCAGTCTGTCTGTCTTACTTGATCACTTAGCAGCACTGGACAAGTCAGTGGCTCCTTCCCTGTGCAAACACTTGTCTCCTGGCTCCTCCTTCCCTTCTTATTGTCAAAATGTTAGCATCGCAGGGCTCAGCCTTTAATTTCCTTTTCTTTTCTCTGTGCACACACATCCCAGACAATACTGGCTTTGGGAAATGTCTCCCCTGATGATTCTTAAATTTATTCTCCAACATGGACCCCTCTCCTGAACACCACCAGACTTAGAGAATCACTCACAATTGCCACTTGGAAGTCTATAGCAGCAAATGATTTGTTCCAAACTGAACTAAACATGTTCTTCTCTTTCCCCTCTTGGAAAATATGAGTCATCCTGATTCTTTCCTTTTTTTCACATCTTATATTCAATTTAATAGCAACTGAAGCTGGATCAAAAATGACAGAATGATCTCTGTTCATTTCCACGGCAAACCATTCAATATCACAGTAACCCAAGTCTATGCCCCAACCAGTAACGCTGAAGTAGCTGAAGTTGAATGGTTCTATGAAGACCTACAAGACCTTTTAGAACTAACACCCAAAAAAGATGTCCTTTTCATTATAGGGGACTGGAATGCAAAAGTAGGAAGTCAAGAAACACCTGGTGTAACAAGCAAATTTGGCCTTGGAATATGGAATGAAGCAGGGCAAAAGCTAATGGAGTTTTGCTGAGAGAATGCACTGGTCATAGCAAACACCCTCTTCCAACAACACAAGAAAAGACTCTACACATGGACATCACCAGATGGTCAACACCAAAATCAGACTGATTATATTCTTTGCAGCCAAAGGCGGAGAAGCTCTATACAGTCAGCAAAAACAAGACCAGGAGCTGACTGTGGCTCAGATCATGAGCTCCTTATTGCCAAATTCAGACTTAAATTGAAGAAAGTAGGGAAAACCACCAGACCATTCAGGTATGACCTAAATCAAATCCCTTATGATTATACAGTGGAAGTGAGAAATAGATTTAAGGGCCTAGATCTGATAGATAGAGTGCCTGATGAACTATGGACTGAGGTTTGTGACATTGTACAGGAGACAGGGATCAAGACCATCCCTTGGAAAAGAAATGCAAAAAAGCAAAATGGCTGTCTGGGAAGGCCTTACAAATAGCTGTGAAAAGAAGAGAAGTGAAAAGCAAAGGAGAAAAGGAAAGACATAAGCATCTGAATGCAGAGTTCCAAAGAATAGCAAGAAGAGATAAGAAAGCCTTCCTCAGTGATCAATACAAAGAAATAGAGGAACACAACAGAATGGGAAAGACTAGAGATCTCTTCAAGAAAATTAGAGATACCAAGGGAACATTTCATGCAAAGATGGGCTCGATAAAGGACAGAAATGGTATGGACCTAACAGAAGCAGAAGATATTAAGAAGAGGTGGCAAGAATACACAGAAGAACTGTACAAAAAAGATCTTCATGACCCAGATAATCATGATGGTCTGATCACTCACCTAGAGCCAGACATCCTGGAATGTGAAGTCAAGTGGGCCTTAGAAAGCATCACTACGAACAAAGCTAGTGGAGGTGATGGAATTCCACTCGAGCTATTTCAAATCCTGAAAGATGATGCTGTGAAAGTGCTGCACTCAATACGCCAGCAAATTTGGAAAACTCAGCAGTGGCCACAGGATTCGAAAAGGTCAGTTTTCATTCCAATCCCAAAGAAAGGCCATACCAAAGAGCACTCAAATTACCGCACAACTGCACTCATCTCACACGCTAGTAAAGTAATGCTCAAAATTCTCCAAGCCAGGCTTCTGCAATACGTGAACCGTGAACTTTCAGATGTTCAAGCTGGCTTTAGAAAAGGCAGAGGAACCAGAGATCAAATTGCCAACATCCGCTGGATCATCAAAAAAGCAACAGATTTCCAGAAAAACATCTATTTCTGCTTTATTGACTATGCCAAAGCCTTTGACTGTGTGGATCACAATCAACTGTGGAAAATTCTCAAAGAGATGGGAATACCAGACCACCTGACCTGCCTCTTGAGAAACCTATATGCACGTCAGAAAGCAACAGTTAGAACTGGACATGGAACAACAGACTGGTTCCAAATAGGAAGAGGAGTACGTCAAGGCTGTATATTGTCACTCTGCTTATTTAACTTATATGCAGAGTACATCAGGAGAAACGCTGGACTGGAAGAAGCACAAGCTGGAATCAAGATTGCTGGGAGAAATATCAATAACCTCAGATATGCAGATGACACCACCCTTATGGCAGAAAGTGAAGAGGAACCAAAAAGCCTCTTGATGAAAGTGTAAGAGGAGAGTGAAAAAGTTGGCTTAAAGCTCAACATTCAGAAAACGAAGATCATGGCATCTGGTCCCATCACTTCATGGGAAATAGATGGGGAAACAGTGGAAACAGTGTCAGACTATTTTTTGGGGCTCCAAAATCACTGCAGATGGTGACTGCAGCCATGAAATTAAAAGACGCTTACTCCTTGGAAGAAAAGTTATGACCAACCTAGACAGCATATTCAAAAGCAGAGACATTACTTTGCCAAGAAAGGTCCGTCTAGTCAAGGCTACGGTTTTTCCAGTGGTCGTGTATGGATGTGAGAGTTGGACTGTGAAGAAAGCCGAGCGCTGAAGTATTGATGGTTTTGAACTGTGGTGTTGGAGAAGGCTCCTGAGAGTCCCTTGGACTGCAAGGAGATCCAACCAGTCCATTCTGAAGGAGATTAGCCCTGGGATTTCTTTGGAAGGAATGATGCTAAAGCTGAAACTCCAGTACCTTTGCCACCTGATGTGAAGAGCTGACTCATTTGTAAAGACCCTGATGCTGGGGAAGATTGAAGGCAGGAGGAGAAGGGGATGACAGAGGATGAGATGGTTGGATAGCATCACCAACACAATGGACATGAGTTTGATCAAGTTCCAGGAGATGGAAGGACAGGGAAGCCTAGTGTGCTGCAGTCCATGAAGTTGCAAAGAGTTGGGCATGACTGAGTGACTGAACACAACAGCAAAATTCTCCCTTTATTTATTTTTTTACTTTACAATATTGTATTGGGTTTGCCACACATGAATCCGCCATGGGTGTACACGTGTTCCCCATCCTGAACCCCCTCCCACCTCCATCCCCATACCATCTCTGTGGGTCGTCCCAGTGCACCAGCCCCGAGCATCCTGTATCATGCATCGAACCTGGACTGGCGATTCATTTCACATATGATAATATACATGTTTCAATGCCATTATCCCAAATCTTCCCACCCTTGCCCTCTCCCAAAGAGTCCAAAAGACTGTTCTATCCATCTGTCACTTCCCTCCACCCACCAGGAGTTCTCGCTCCATGTTGAAAATGCCAAATCTGTTCCTGCCTCAGGACCTTTGTATTGCTGTTCTTTCTGCCTGAAATCTTTCTTCTCAAAAAATCTTCACATCACCTATTCACTTATTTTACTCATTTTTCTGTACATATCTTCCTTGGAAGGGCCTCCCCTGACACTCCATTTGTAGTTACCTCTAAGCCCATCACTCCCTATCCTCTTGCCCTGCTCTCATTTTCCTCACACCACTTATCACAGGTGAAATAATTTTACAGAAGTGCTTCTTCCGTGACTGTCCTACTAGAATGGAAAGTCTCTGAGCTCGTGAAATTTCCCTGTCTTATTCACTGTAGAATTCTAGCTTCCAGAACAGTTCTGAATGCAGTAATGAATAAATATGAGTTAAATGAGTGGAGAGAGTTGGTCATTTATTGGAATATGTCTTTGTACCAGACATAGGACAAGGTGTTCTGAAGGGATGAGTAAGCCAATTCCTACCCTCAAGAAGCTTATAGTCTTGGAGAGTGAGTACCTCTTGACATGTCCTCCTTGGACTTGGAGCATCAGCACCATCTGGGAACTTATGAGAAGAAAGGCGGATTCTCAGGCCCTCCCTGGGACCACTGAATTAGCAGCCCCGGGGATGGGGTAGCCTTCTGTGGTTTCACAAGTCCTCCTGGCAATCATATGCTCTGTGGAGTTTGAGAATCACTGTTCAAGTGGAAAACTCAGACCTAAACAAGCGATGATCATTTAGTGGGGGCTAGTGCCATTTGCAAAAGCCTAACATTTTAAAGAAATTCTTTGGTAAAAGTAAGAGGGCTGTGCCAGTACAAATACATCGCTCTAATCTACTTGTCATTTTCCATTTTCTTATCCTTTCCACTTTTCTAAAGGGAGTGAACTTGTGTTTCAAACAGAGGGGAAAGAAAAACAAAAACAAAAATAAAACACAAACAGCAGGCCCGAGACCAGGGAGCTGTAGCCTTGTTTAACCAGTTTTCTAAATCCAGTTAAACTAGGCTGTAACTCTGGAGGCTGGCCCACGCTCTGTGTTGTTTAAACTACAGAATCTCCACGGGAGTTGGAACAAGAGGCCCAGTGTTGCCTGGTCTGAGTCGGCAGCACACCTAGACAATGGGAGTTGCTCTCAAAACAAGGACTGAATCCACTGTGAAGGATCCAAACCTCAGGGGAAAGTTAGCTTTGGTCCAGGAAAGCAGGCCAGCTGATTTCGGCCCACCTCTGTCTGCACTGCCCACCCGGAGCACTCAAGGTTTCAGTCCGTTCACGAGCTATTGTCAGCACGGTTTTTAGTGACCACCTATGGGCTGTCTCTCTACCACCCTGATGAATACCGATCAGCCTCTATAGCTCCCTCTGATTTTAGCTCCACGTAAGAGAAAACTCCCCTGGACATTTACACTTCATATTTACCCTCTGAACAATACTTGGTGAGCCAGTTTCGTTGGCCTGAATACCCCAGACTTGCTATCAGCTGATAAATCTGCAGAAGGCACTTAGAAAATTTGTCTTAATCTTGTTTTAAAACTTGGGGGAAAAACATAAGCAAAAAAGAAAAAGTTTGACTAGGTTTCAAAGCATTGAAGTGACTGGCCATTTCAAAATTTCCAAGATGTCAGCTGAAGCCCATATGAAAACAGTTAAATGCTATTCTGAGAGAATCCAATATGCTAGGAATATGATAGGGGACGTTGAATGGAAAAATCTGTAATTACTATGTTCGTGTTTCATGGCAAAATATATTCAAGATTAACTGTATTCTAATGGAATGGTACATGTATACAAAACATTTGGGAGCAGCTTGGTTGGGTGGGAAGGAGGAATAATTTAATCAGGCCACAGATAGAGTTTTCACAGAATTCCTGGTCATAAAGCACTAGGTTTGAATTTCTTCTTTCACAACTTTGAGGCACTGGTCATGAAATCAACATTGTTAGGGAACAAAGCTGGGGTGCAGCTGGGTCATTTCTGGGCTACCCGTGTGGGGCCAGACTTGACCTAGTGGGGGCGGTGAGGGTCAACACAGATGCCCAAGGTATAGCTCATATACATAAAGCCCTGTGTGGGTTTCACAGGCGTCCACTGACTTTGGAAACCAGTCAGTTTCTCTGAAAATATACACAACGTTAAACCACAGGCCGAGATTTCAGTATGTTGTAAACATTCTCACAGCAAGAGCAAAAATAGCCCCCTTTGATTCATGACCTGCCACTGCTTGCTCTTAAGAGTGGCCGAGAGGAGCAGAGATGCTGGAAAGTAAAAAAAAATGAAAAAGAGACAGAGGCAGAGAAAGAGAGGGGAGAGAGAAAGCAGGAGCACAGCATTGAGAGAAAGAGACAGACAGAGAGAGAAAAAGGAGAGATTTCAAAGCAAACCAGCAATCCTAAGTACCCTGGAATTTTCAACTTCCTAAAAAATTCAGTGGAAAAGGGCAAAGCTTACTTACTCCTCAGCTAATACTAAGACACCTTGGTTGCATGAGGGTGACTGGCATTGCCAGAGCTTCTGGCTGGCTGGCTGCCTCGCACCATGATTGTAGAATTTCTTTTGGAGTTTGGATTCACACAAATATGAGCATCAGGGAGAAAACAGTCCCTGCTGACCTCCAGAGTGAATTTCTCAACTGGGCTATCAATGTATCATTATTATGAAGCAAGGAGGGGTTTTCCAGGGTTTCCCAATTCACAATGCATCTTGTTCTTAAGAGACAAAATAATAACTAGAGTTCATTCACAGATTGTAGAAAGGGAAAAAAACACAAGAAGAAATAGTGTTCATGATATTTCTCATGTGCATATATAAGAGGAAAAGATATTCAAAAGAAACAATGTTGATTATGCTAATATTTTATTTTTGAAGGTTCTAAAAATTTTTAGTTAACGGTATTTTTGTCTTATTATTTCCTATAGTGTTCACTGCAAATTTACTGAGTTAAAGAGTCATGCTTTTTATAGAGGCATTTTTAACTGAGGTTTAAAAACCTTACTACCTGTTTAAAGCCATCTCACTTTCACATCACTCAAAGGAGTTGGCTCTTGGATCTCACAGAGTCAATTTTAAAACTGATACTCACTGTTTCAGTCTACCAGACTTGCTCAATTTAATGATACATGTGATTTCAGGGGGCTTCCCAGGTGGCTCAGTGGAGCTCTAAGACCTTGGCCATCTGATGTGAAGAGCTGACTCACTGGAAAAGACCCTGATGCTGGGAAAGATTGAAGGCAGGAGAAGAAGGGGATGACAGAGGATTAGATGGTTGGAAGGCATCATCAACTCAATGAACATGAGTTTGAGCAAACTCTGGGAGACGGTGAAGGACAAGAAGGCCTGGTGTGCTGCGGTCCATGGGGTTGCAAAGAATCAGACACGACTTAGAGACTGAACAACAATGACCGATGCAAGGAGGCGCAGGAGATTGGGTTCAAACCCTGGGTTGGGAAGATCCCCTGGAGGAGGAAATGGCAACTTGCTCTAGTATTCTTGCCTAGAAAATCCCATTGGATATTGGATGGAGTCTGGTGGGCTACAGTCCAAGGGGTCGCAAGGAGTCGGACACAACTGAGCAATGGAAACATACACACACGCGTGCGAGCGATTCCAGGAACTTCGCAGATCATCAAGAAAGCTCTGGTTTTCTGCTTCGGCTCGGTGCTTGGGTTCAAATCCCAGGTTGACAGTTAACTGTCTAACTTTGGAAGAGTTAAATATTTTCTCTGTAATTCAGCATCCCCAGTTGCAAAATGGAGACAATAAAAATACTTGCTACACAGGGTTGTTGTGGAGGTTAAATGAAATGATACTGATAAGCACCTAGAATAATACCTAGAGTATAGTAAGTGCCATAGAGAAACATTAACTACTATTCTGAGTCAAACGTTCATTCCTACATTTATTTTTATTGATCAACTACTCTGTGCCACACTTCCTCTGACCACAGAGTCTTTGCAACTACAGGTCCCTTTGCCTGGAATGTTTCTCTCCTTTTGTTGGATTAAATTACATCTATCTTTTAGCTATTAGCTCAAATGTTAATTTCTATTGGAAGCTTCTCATGAACCTCTGGAAGAGATCAGATTATTAATGTCCTGAGTCTCTTGGCTTCACAGCATTATTCAGAGATTGTAATACGCGTTTGAATTTTATTATTTGACTCCTGTATACCCCTCACTAGACCATGACAATGTACTCCATGCAGATTTTGGTTCACCATTACATTCTCAATGACCAGCAGGAAGTAATGCTCACTATATAATGGTGTTCTGAACCAGTGGGTAAGGGTGCCATCCCCATGCTGAGTATTAATGAAAGATCAATGGTCCCTGCCCTCAAGAAGCTCAGAGTCAGCCAAGGGTTGGAGACAAGTCTGAAATCAATCTCAATTGTCCAAACGAATAATGAGAGGCCTGACAAAAGAAAGCAACAATGTGCTGGCTCACTCAGCTCACCAGCTTCATTTCCTGCTGTGGCAGCTCCAGACAATTTGAGGGCATGGTCCAGGAACAATGAGAATCTCTCTAGCAAAGCAAGACAATGGGTCCCTTCAGGAAGCTGCATTTGGGAATTCTCAATGCCTATTTACTCTCTGGTCAAATCTAATGGCTGGTTAGCTAGAAAACCCAGGAAGTTTCTCTTAAGTTTTGTGTCCAGATGTTTCAGGCTGTTACTAATAGTACTTCTGCAAACTTTTCTTCTTGAAAAATAATTTTACATTTCAATTGTGAGTTCAGCGCTATTTGTGATTCTGAGGTCTACTTCTTTTGGAATTTGGCCTAAATCTACTGTTTCATGCATAACGTTTGACTGCATCTTTAAATCTTGCTTAGTGTTCACTTCCAGGCATACACACTCCGTCTATGTAGTATAGACGGAAGTAGAGATTGGAAGATTGTATCTCAAAAATTAAATCAGCTGAACCTGTATTTTTTTTTTTTAGCTTATCAACATGCATTTATTAAATGCTTGCTATCTTTCTTAGTGGGTCCTGAAATTTAGGTCTTCAGGCTATAGTACTTTAACATCTCTGCTATCACCTGACTCTATGACATTGGGTTAATCAATTTCTTAATGTGTTGTATCCTAGCCTTTTCTCTGAACTACAGGGATAATTATAATACCTGCGTTCTCGGGCTTCTGTGAGGTTTAAGCATGATAATCCATATGGTGCACTAATAAGTGCACCAGAATAACAGGAATAAAGATGCTGACATTGACAATATGCTCCTCAGTTGTGAAGTCCATTATTACCTCAGTCTAGGAATTTAAAGTTCTCCTGGATTGACAGTGTATCTGGCTGTGTGGTAGAAGCAACTCACCTTATCTCTGGAGGAAGGAAACTTCAACTTAAATGCAATCTCTACAAACACTTTTTAAGGACAATGACCAACATACAAGTAAAAATGATCAAGCATGTAAGGAAACAAGGCACCAAGAGTGAGAAGCGGCAGAAGCAATACAGAGCAGAACCAAAATTATAAAGACTTCAGATATGGGACTCACCAATAAAATATAAAACAATGGTTTTAGAATGTTTAAATAAATAAAAGGCTAACTTCAGAATATCTTCAAGTTATTATCCGACTCCAGACGGCTGAGATGAATTCTGAGTATCCTTGTAGCAGAATGCCTTTTCTTTAGCTTCTCTGTTCACTTTGGCCCTCTACTCCACTTGCTCTCCCAAGTTCTGCTTCTAGGTCCAGGCCTGGCCTTGATGTTAACGCTTATGGATTGGGGTCCTTTTCGGTATTTCTCTTTCTTGGAGGAAGAAGGTTGATTTTACATCCTGCACTTCCTGAGCAAAGCTGGAAATCTTCCTAGGACGGGATAGACTTCCTGGGACTTCAGTTTTTCTTATGGTAGTAATATTCCCTGCCCTCAATTCACCTTGGTTCCTATTTCACAGAAAAACAGGCCTCCAATTAGTTAAAAAATAAGGAAAGGTATTATTTCACTTAACAGAAAATCAAAAGGTAGGCTGGACTTCAAATTAGGTTAATTAGCAATTCAGCAACAGACCCAGATTCTTTATATCTGCTTTACTATTAAGACTACTGACTTCATTCTACAGCTAGCTATAATTGCAAGGTAAGTGTCAGGGGAACTTAGACATATGTGTACTTAATTCAAGCCCAGTCAGAGATGGTGAAAAACACACTTTCCAAGCTGGTGAGTAAGTTTTCTCTATGATCTGATTTGGCCAACACAGGTCATGTGAATACTATGGTCTAAAAAGGTTTATTGATTGGCTTAAGTCTGAACCAATCACTGGCAAGGAAGAATTCATTTATGTAAAGTGCTTAGACCAGTGGTTCATGGTTCTCTGCTAAGTCGCTTCAGTCGTGTCCGACTTTGTGCGACCCCATGGACGGCAGCCCACTAGGCTCCCTCGTGCCTGGGATCCTCCAGGCAAAAACACTGGAGTGGGTTGCCATTTCCTTCTCCAATGCATGAAAGTCGAAAGTGAAAGTAAAGTCGCTCAGTCGTGCATGGTTCTCTAAGGGGATAAAACTAGGCTTGGGAGGAAATTTAAGCGGTTGTTACAGTCCTTGCAATGATTTAGGGGAAGCAAGTGGCTGAGACACTAAAGGTCTGGCAAAGTATAAAGAGGACTGCAATAAAGTATCATACAATAGTGAATTGTCCTCTGACCTACAGGACTTTAAAAAAACTTTATTGAGATATAATTCATATGTCAAATAATTCATCTAGTTAAAGTACATAATCCTTTTTTTTAAATATTACTCAAAGCTATGCAACTATGATCACAACAAATTTTATAATATTTTGCCTTCTCTGTGGCAAATCTGCCCTCCCTTCAGCTCAACCCCACCTCCCAACACACACACCCTGGAAACCTAATCTATCTTGTGTCTTAAAATACTTGCCTCTTCTGGATATTTCATATAAATGGAATAAAACAAAATGCGGCCTTTGGTGACTGGCTTCTTTCACTTAGAATAATGTTTCCAAAATTCATCCATATCATAGCATGCATTAGAACTTAATTTTTTTAAGTGCAAAAAATACTTCATGGTACGGATATACCACATTTTATTTATCTATCAGTTGAAGGATATTTGGGTTGTTACCAGTCTTCAGCTGTCACCAATAATGCTGCTTTGGACAGTTATGTACAAGTTTTGCATGGACACAGGTTTACGTTTTTCTTGGGTTATAAACCTAGGAATGGAATTACTGGGTCTTATGGTAACTCTATGTTTAAACTTTTGAAGAACTGCCAGATTGTTCAAAACATTTTCTATTCTTACTTTATCTGCAGATGAAAATACCCCTGTTGCTAATTATTTGAGAGTGCTATATGACCCTGATTTACATATAAACACAAAACATTATTTTGCAAGCATTAGGTGCATTACTAGCATCTCTTAGACTTGGTTTCATGGAAAAGAATGCAGCCACCGTGTGAACTGAGGGAAGGCTTCACTGTGTTGGGAACTTTACTAGCAGCTGGTCACCATTTCAGAAAAATCACTGTACCGACAACCACACTATTTGTTATATTTGAGTTACCCTCATACCTTTTATCAGTCTACATCAGTGATTCTTAACCAGAGGTGATCTTGCCTTCTGCCCCAGGAAACACTGGCAATGATTCAGGGCCTTTTTGGTTGTCTAGGAGTGGGTGAGAGCTGGTACTGGCATCTAGGAAGCAGAGTTCCGGGATGCTGTTAAGCATATTTCAAGGCTGAGGGTAGTTCCTGCAAGAAACAACTATCCAGCCTCAAATGGCAATAGTGCTGAGGTTGAAAAGCCCTGGTGTATGCTCATAGTTCCCCAATTCACAGTGCTTCATCCCTCAAGCACGGTCTTCCCACTATTTATTATGTGCTTTAGTGGAGCTATGCTGGGGCATATTCTGATTGAAACGTATATAATTTTATCATATGAAACTTTTATTTATCCTTTGTATGGCAGTTAGGGAATCATATTGCTTTTTATAAAATATGTATCTCTGAATTTCATTTCATGATAATATAGGGGATGCCACAAATTACAGAAATCTGCTAAAATGGGAGTCAGTGGTTTGGGTCTCATTGGGAGCTGAGCTGGGCTTCCTCTGCAACCACTGGGCCCTGAAGGGGAGGGCTGAATACTGAGGGGAACTGGGACTCTCTAAGGAAGAAGGAAGGGAGTTCTAGGAAGATAGTCATGGACACTGCAGTTTTCAGTGTTGCCAAGATCCTGGTTTTAGATCTATGGGAAAACGGAATGTACTTCCTATCTAGAATGATCCCTGAATACCCCGATCACCTATACCCCCCTTTCTTTTCTTGATTAAACTCATTTCAGTAGATTCCATTATTTCCAATCAAAAAAGGTCAAAAGCACAACAAAGGCAGGTGGGAAAACATAGAACGGCATTCTCAGAAGCGTAAATAGGGACTGCCAATGATATGATTCAAACCTGGGTTTCCTAATGCTTCTTAGTAGAAGCAGATGTTGCTGTGGAGTGTCTCCACCTAAGAAGACAACAAAAGAGAAATGGAACTCTCCTGCTGAGAATGGTCTGGAGCTTCCATGTGGACAACAGAAGATTCTTCCACAAAAGATCTGTCATGGGACTCATAGGACTGAAAATACTTCCTGCCCCTGGGAATGTTCTGAAAAGGGATGTTCTGAAACTTTCTTCTACTCGGCGATCAAGCAATGTATTTCTCCCCTGGTCTATGAAAAGTGAGGTAGTTCTCTAGTTGACGCTTAGCCTTTTCCTGGTGGTTAAAAAATTGAGCGTGCATGAGAATCTCCGCGTGTGTGTGCATGCCCACACTTGCTGGTTTTGGTTAATAATCAGATTCCTAGATTCTGAAGGATGACCATCTCAGTAAGTCTGTGGGTCCCTGGGAACCTGTATCTCAAACAAGATGCTACCCTATTGCCACTTTTCCTGCCATGACTCCTTGTGATCCAGGCTCTGAGGACCCTGCTTTAGACAGAATGATTCTGGTCTTTGTTCCTGACTGAAGCGAGAGCTGTGAAAGAAAACTCTGCCAGCGTTTTTCCTGCTGTAGAAAGCTTACTCAGATCCATCTGTCAGCTCGGCTTTCTGGCTGTGTACAGAGGCCCAGAGAAGCTGGCTCTTCTAGGGCTGGCTGACATTCCTTCTGCAGTGGAATTTCCTTTGCTGCAGAACCTGTGGCCTGTGTCATGCTGAGCACAGATTTTGTTGCTACTCAGAAAGATTTCCTTGAAGTGGCCTCAGCTGACAAATGGTTAGGAATAGGGCTTGCAGGCCCTGGGATCACTTGATTTGTGGTATGACCATCACACACAGTTTGGCCCCACAGGGGAAAATGCCTATTGCCACCCCCTTGGACGGAGGAGCCTGGTAGGCTGCAGTCCACGGGGTCACTAAGAGTCGGGCACGACTGAGCGACTTTACTTTCAATTTTCACTTTCATGCACTGGAGAAGGAAACGGCAACCCACTCCAGTATTCTTGCCTGGAGAACCCCAGGGACAGGGGAGCCTGGTGGGCTGCCGTCTATGGGGTCGCACAGAGTCGGACACAACTGAAGCGACTTAGCAGCAGCAGCAGCAGCAGCAGCAAGGGACTGGGCCACTGATTGTCAGCTCCCTTATATGATATGCTGCTCATGCCCTTGTAAAGGAGTTACTCTTGATAGAGACCAGGGTTGGAGGAGTGGGTAGATGTATTTCTGTATGTATATAACCCCTGATGGGTTGAGGTTTCTGTGTTTCCAGTGGACTTTGATGTGGAGGAAAAAATGCATTTTGGCAAGAAATCTTCATCAGAGAGAAGGCTGGAGGGCCCTTCCCCACCTTGCGAAGGCTTCTGAATCAGACAGAAAGCAGGTCTCAGGAAGATGAAAAGTGGAAGTGCTGTGGAAAACAGTAATTTCAGCCAGGATTTCTGGTAGGTGTGGAGAAATGACTCAGATTCATGAAAGAGAATCAAGGAAAGGCTGAAAAGGAGAAATTGGGCGCATACGGTGGTTGTGACTTTTTCTTTTTTGGGAATGGGAACAAACACTTCAAGAAGAGGAAACGGGACAAATAGGAGTGTGTGGCAAAACCAGAGAGTTAAGTGCCTCCTGCCAAAGCCAGGTAGGTCCTCAAAAAGAATTACAGACCATTTAGTGACAGAAACGGTTCCAGCTCTACAAGGATAGAAAGTGTTAGGCACCCGTGTCTCCACTCTTGCCTGTGGTAGACATTGCCAATGGGTCACCGCACACTTTCTCATTCTAGGCAGCCATTAGCAATTGATCAGAGTTAGCGCTCAAGATGAGATAGGAGATAATTAAATATACCCCAGGGAAGATTTGAGAGAACATCTCGAACTAGATAAGATGTAGGAATAAGAATGATGTCGAGGTTCCAAAATCTCATGAATCATGGGGGAATCCTCTGATTCTAAGGATGGTGGGGAACCTGGGATAGTTTATATGAATGATAACAAAGGCAACTTTTCAATGTACACTGAACTATTTTTGTGTCATTTCATCCTCACATTAGGGGCATGAAGGGCTGGCATTCCCATTTTATAGATGAAGGAACAGAGGCTCAGCGAAATTAAGAAATTTGCCTGAGGTCACATAGCTAGGAAATGGTCTTAAATTCAGACCCAAGACAGTTTCAGTGCAAAGTATAAACTTTAAGCTCAGAGGCCTTGGGCCTAAGATGATTTCCCTCAGTCTGGGTGAACACAGGATATTATGAAGGTACAGCCCAAGACAAGATTTTGGCCAGCGCCCTTAGGTGTCTTCATCCCCTAAATTACCAGTGTAGAGATTTCTGCCACCTACCATCTCTATTCTCTGTTTGCAGAGGGTGGGTTCTGTCGGAAGAGGAAGCATGCAGAGATTGTAAACTGACACCTCGCCCTGGTCATTTCCATGACTTATAAATGCATATTAGACTCACAGTTGCCAAATATCCTTGCACATACTCATTTTCCTTGGGTCCCAGCTGCCTGTGAATCCAGAAAGAAAGCTGGGGCCAGCTCCAGGGTCAGCTGAATGAACAGATGGGGATGAGCAGAAGTGACACCCGATCACTCCTCGGCATCTGCTGGGCCTGTCACGGCTGTGTCGGCTGGCTCATGTCTTGACCCAGCTAATCCTGGTGGTCATCCTGGTGCCGGCTGCATCATGTCACTCATCCAGCCCTGGAGGTGACTTCTGCTTCTAGAAGATTTCTTTCAGAAACTCAGACTGACAGTGCTCTGACCTGTTGCTTCAATTTTGACCTTGGGTTGGCTTTCAGCAGACAAACCCTATGCAGGGGCTAAAGGAGCATGGTTGGATGGCATCATGGAGTCAATGGACATGAACTTGGGCAAACTCTGGGAGATGGTGAGGGACAGGGAGGCCTGAGATACGGCAGTCCATGGCGTTGCAGAGTTGGACGCAACTTGGTGACTGAACAAGAGCAACAAATATGCCTGATTCTAGGTAGTTTACTGAAAACATGGGTCTATCTCCAGCTACTTCCTTTCTTGACATTTGTTATCTGACACCAAAAACACTCACATACCTGCTATGGTTAGCTAGATTTTCTCGAGCACCATGCTAAAACAATGAAGTAAACTGACTTAGTTGGGTCTATGGCCGCAGATCTAGTTTATCATTTACCCTCTAGTAGTTACTCAGCACCTAGTATATGTCAGTCAACCTTAATTGGGCACCACCAAATCAATGATAAAAGATTTACCTTCAATACTGCCACTTGGAACTCCCAGTCTACTGGGAGAGGGTGAACAATAAGCTAGTTAGAAACAGATTGGTATAGTTATAATTTGAGCAAAGTTAGGAAGGAAAAGAGCGTTTCAGGGTGATTTGTGAAAACCCAGAAGTAGGGAAAATCTTGGCTTGATCTAGAAACTGCAAGAGGCCTTGAAGGCTGGAGTTTAATCAGTTGCAGGGATGCGGCAGGAGACTGGGAGGGAGAGGCGCTTACAGGTTAGGTCTTGCGGACTAGGGCTAGGGAGCCTAGGTTTTATGTGAGGTTCACTGGAATATGATAAAGGGTTTTAAACAGAAAAAATGATATAGTCTGGGCAACATATACTGTTTTCTGCAATGTGAAGAATGTTTTGGACAAAGCCAGAGTGGAAGAAGTCACGCAAGTTAAGAAACTAACACAATACCTCAGAAAACCTGAGATGGCTGGAATGGGTATGGAGAAAAGTCAGAGATCTCTTAAAATTCTTTGTTTTGAATCTGTGGGAACCAAAGGACAATAGGTGGATGGTCGGGGTGATTAAAATTTCCCACTCTGAATTTAAAAATTCTGAGAGAAAATCTAATTAAAAATTATACTTCTAGTAATGTATTATGTGGACGTAAACAAGTGAAGGCAATAGCAACCCACTCCAGTACTCTTGCCTAGAAAACCCCATGGATGGAGGAGCCTGGTAGACTGCAGTCCAGGGGGTCGCTAAGAGTCGGACACGACTGAGCGACTTCACTTCACTTTCACAAACAAGTGAACACAGGTTAACTACAAGAATGTTCACTACAACAATGTTTATCGTAGCAAAAAAGGATGGTTTGAATGTCCCAAGTATTCAGTCTAGGAACTTGTTTAACATATTTCAATTCATCTACATAGTGAATTTTATGAAAAGATTATTGCATATATAAATCTTCTTAATGATATTGACAGTACCCATACTAAAAAAAGTACAGTGAATAAGGCATATTAAAGATCAGTATGGACAATATGATGCCCTTTGGGGGTTACATTTGTCAAAAAAAAATCCTTCAAATGACATCCAAGTAAATATTAATCGCAGTGAACACTAAGTGCTAGACAATCAAGGTGATTATAAATCCTTTTTATTCTCATGTCTATTTTCTGTTTATTCTACTATATGCAAGAGTATCAGTATCAATATCAGTTCAGTCACTCAGTCATGTCCGACTCTTTGCGACCCCATGAATCGCAGCACGCCAGGCCTCCCTGTCCATCACCAACTCCCAGAGTTCACTCAGACTCACGTCCATCGAGTCAGTGATGCCATCCAGCCATCTCACCCTCTGTCGTCCCCTTTTCCTCCTGCCCCCAATCCCTCCCAGCATCAGGGTTTTTCTAATGAGTCAACTCTTCGCATGAGGTGGCCAAAGTACTGGAATTTCAGCTTTAGCATCATTCCCTCCAAAGAACACCCAGGGCTGATCTCCTTTAGAATGGACTGGTTAGATCTCCTTGCAGTCCAAGGGACTCTCAAGAGTCTTCTCTAGCACCACAGTTCAAAAGCATCAATTCTTCGTCACCCAGCTTTCATAATTTTATATAATTTTAGGTAATTTAAATAAAATTCCCTATACATAGATAGTGGATTGATAGTAATAACCTTCACATGCAAACTGCATATGTACTTGTCTGTGTTACAGCTAAACATAGCTTTACTCTCTGAGCCTTGGCATGTGCTTTATATCTTATCTCTCTTTGATCTTGCTTATAATTTCTGTTTACTGCCTTCTGGAATATCCTTTCCACTCTCCATACCTTGTATCTAAATTCAGTCTTCCATAAGTAGGGTGACCACATAACTCCTCATGCAAACTAGGACACTTTGAAGAATGAAAGTGGCCAATAATACACCATTAAGTATAAACTAGTGTTGCCTCAGCCAAGTCAGTACATCTGCTCAACCTCTTGTAATCCCTTGATCATTGTACATCTCTCATGTAATACTCTTTGCCATTTTGAACCCTAATCATTTACTTCATCTTCTGGCAAGAGTTATAAACATACCGTTCGTTTTCTGTTATTTTCCATATAGTTCTTTTCATCTTTGATTGCTATTGACCATTTCCCCTGCCTCTGTCTTCTTTTTTGACTGGACCCCAAGCTCAGTGATGGCAGGCACTGTATCATCCCCACACACACCTCCACTTCACTGCTAGCACAGAGTCTCTTACCTAATAAATGCTCAACAAGTATTTTCTTTATTTGGTAGCAAAATTATTACATCATTTCACCCAAACAAACAAACAAAAATTTATGCGGGTCAGAGAGAGAGAGAGCTAAGGCAAGTCTCCCGGGAAGGTGCAGCTCGCAGAAACACTGCCAAATCAAGCTTGGTTTCCAGTTTTCTAAGAGTCAGGGAGCCCAGTGGATGTGCTCTATCCCACACTGCAGAAATTGGGAACAAATGCTTTTGGAAACTTCACGTGTTTAGGGGTGGGGGATGCTTTGCAGGCTTGTAGGCCACATGGCAGTTTAAAGTTTCGGTACACAAGGCTTGGGAGTGAAAGTCTGATGTGATTAAAAATACACATCTTACAGATGTCTGGATGCTGTTCAAACCCCCAAAAGTGTGATAGAAAACCCAGTTGCTTTCCAGATTTTTAGGGCGGAAAAAAAGGCCAGTGTGGCCCCTTTGTCTCTTTATTGAATGGGTATGTTCAAGCGACGTTTTAAATTTGTAGTGTTAGCTCAGCTGTCTGTTTACCTTTTGAGCGACCCTGCTCAGCGCCCTGAAACTGAATGCAGGGTAATTGGAGGAACATGTGACACATCCCAAGAGATGAAAAATCCTTATTATTTTTAGCGTATGCTAAGTAAGCCTAGGTAAATGCAACACATAATTTATGGGACTGAAAAAAACATAAAATCCTAGATACTGTCTCCTTGATACAAAAATAGAACATTTTTAACATTCTCCTACATTTTCATTTTTAAAAGAGAGAATTGAAATTTTGTTTATTTATTTTTGAAAAAGCGTTCTCTAATCATATCCAGCTCTCTGGCTTTGTTTATAATAACCTGTTTATTCCTCATCAATTTAAACATACAATCTGGACAGCTGTCTCCTTCGACCCCAGCTTATTTGCTTTAAGTCCTCATTTTAGCTTGAACTTGAAGTCAACAACTTTTTCTCTGGGGCTCAAAGGAGTTGCAGAGACCCAAGAGATGTTTCCTTGCTTGAGAGGTATGTCCAATTTAAAAATTCACATCCCACCCCTGCCCCTTAAAAAGGAAAGGAAAAAAAAAAAAAACATTGGTTTCTTTTACACAGGCAGAGAACAAAATGGGAAAGAAAGGCACTTTGTTTGCCAGACAAAGACAAGCTATCAATTTTCATAAATCTGCATTCCCAAGACAACTGCTCGTGTCTGGTAAGAGGTCTGTATCTTTGAACTTACATACCAGAAAGTATTTTCTCCCTAGTCTTAGAAACTGAAGAATACAGTTAATAATAGTAAAATGAAAGTATTATGACATAATTAATTTTGTTAATTTCAACAATCTATTTTATAAGGATGGAGGTCCTGGGGGTGGGAAAGTGGCCCATGGTCAAATATGGAAAGTCATAAACACAAGTTGTGCAAATATGCTTCCTGGTTTTCTAACAAACCTTATTTGCAACCATAATGTATGTGTTTATGTGTCAGTTTGCTGATTATAAGATGGATGTATAAATATGTTAAAGAAACAAGTGGAACCTGGTACATCTCTAACGAGACAATCTGTCAAAATTAAAACTATTTTACATTAAAGAGTCAAATATTACCAACTTTCACTAGTTTCCTAAAACCAGTAGAAGGTGGTAATAATTTATTTTCTTCGACTCCAAAATCACTGTGGACGGTGACTGGAGTCATGAAATCGAAAGACACTTGCTTCTTGAAGGGAAAGCTACAACAAACCTAAACAGAGTATTAAAAAGCAGAGACATCACTTTACTGACAAAGATCCATATAGTCAAAGCTATGGTTTTTCCAGTAGTCATGTGTGGATGTGAGAGTTGGACCATAAAGAAGGCTGAGCAATGAAGAATTGATGCTTTCGAATTGCGGTGCTAGAGAAGGCTCTTGAGAGTCCCTTGGACTCTAAGAAGATCAAACCAGTCAATCCTACAGGAAATCAACCCTGTCAATCCTAAAGGAAATCGACCCTGAATACTTATCAGAAGGACTGATGCTGAAACTGAAGCTCCGTACTTTGGCTGCCTTGTGTGAAGAGCTGACTCACTGGAAAAGACTCTGATGCTGGGGAAGATTGACGGCAAAAGGCAGAGGGAGCAGCAGAGGATGAGATGGCTGGACAGCATCGCCGACTCAATGGACATGAATCTGAACCAAGTTTGGGAAATAGTGAAGGACAGGGGAGCCTCCAGTCCATGGAGTCACAGAGAGTCGGGCACGACTTAGCGACTGAACAACAACCAAGTTCTATGTTTCCTCCTGCTCTTTTCTTTTTCTTCTCCTCCAGTTTTAACCCCCAACAAACTAATATTCTTGCACAAATAATACCTACTCATACATATATACCAACACCAAGCATGAATAGGTACAGTATCTGTCATCCTTAGTGAAGATTCATGGCTGGGTGTTTGAGACAAACAGGGTCTATGTTACTGAGACTGCCTAACACACATAACTTCATTACATAATGATGTCCCATGGAGTGGAGGGATTCCCAGGTGGCGCCAGTGGTAAAGAACCCACCTGCCAATGCAGGAGATGTACGAGACGCAGGTTCGATCCTGGGGTCAGAAAAATCCCCTGGAGGAGGAAATGGTAACTCACTCCAGTATTCTTTCCTGGAGAATCCCATGAATCCCTCTTGCCAGAGAAGCCTGGCAAGCTACAGTCCATAGGGTCCCAAAGGGTTGGACATGACTGAAGCGACTCAGCATGTACACGTGAGTCACTAAACATATATGGCATAGATCAGTTGAAACAACGCACTGAAAGAGGTCAAGACAGATTTTAAGAATTGGCAGTGGTTCCTATATATTCATAGTATTAGAGATCCCTAGGATTATGATAGCTCAGTTGGTAAAGAATCTGCCAGCAATGTGGGATATCTGGGTTTGATCCCTGGGTTGGGAAGATCCCCTAGAGAAGGAAAAGGTTACCCACTCTAGTATTCTGGCCTGGAGAATTTCACGGACTACAGTCCATGGGGTCGAAAGAGTCAGACATGACTGAGCAACTTTCACTTTCACTTTTCAGAATTGAATTTTTAGGGTCAACTAAACTACGGATTGCAGTCATGAAATTAAAGGACGCTTACTCCTTGGAAGGAAAGTTATGACCAACCTAGGCAGTATATTGAAAAGCAGAGATATTACTTTGCCAACAAAGGTCCGTCTAGTCAAGGCTATGGTTTTTCCAGTGGTCATGTATGGATGTGAGAGTTGGACTGTGAAGAAAGTTGAGTGCCAAAGAATTTATGCTTTTGAACTGTGGTGTTGGAGAAGACTCTTGAGAGTCCCTTGAGAGACCAACCAGTCCATCCTAAAGGATGATCCAACATCAGTCCTGGGTGTTCTTTGGAAGGACTTATGCTGAAGCTGAAACTCCAATACTTTGGCCACCTCATGTGAAGAGTTGACTCATTGGAAAAGACCCTGATTCTGGGAGGGATTGAGGGCAGGAGGAGAGGGGATGACAGAGGATGAGATGGCTGGATGGCATCACTGACTCGACGGACATGAGTTTGAGTGAACTCCGGGAGCTGGTGATGGACAGAGAGGCCTGGCGTGCTGTGATTCATGGGGTCGCAAAGAGTCAGACATGACTGAGCAAATGAACTGAACTGAAACTATGGATTCCAACCTGGTTGATGATATGTTACTTCATGTGACTGATAGACATTTAATTCTCCTGAACTTACTTCTAGAGATTTTTGATTCAACAGGGTGGGGTGGTTTTCATAGGTCCAGAGTAATCCTTGCGATGGGGCAAATGTAGACAAGAACACTCTAAGCTCCTGCTGCTCAGAGTGCGGTCCTTACAATGGCAGCATCAGCATCACCTGGATGCTGGTTAGAAGCACAGAATTTCTGGCCTCACCCCAGACCCACCAAGTCAGATTCTGAACCTGAGAACATCTCAAGATGATTCATGTGTACAGTGATGTCTGAAAAGCACCATTTGTTATATTGCATTGGCAAAAAGGTTTGTTTGGGTTTTTCATAAGATGTTTAACCTGAATGAACTTTTTGGCCAACCCAATATATCTATGGCCTGAAACTCCATTTTGCTTTACTTTATCCTACTTTTGGGTAGGTAAATATATTCTACAAATTTGTGCTTTGAGTTTCAGTTCAAGGCAATTTGATTCGTGATGTTGAACTTACTGGTTAAAATAATTAGTCTGGTCAAGAGCGTGGTTAATCCTGTGGGAAAAAACACACTCTCACAAAATCCCCAAACCTTCAGCCAGGACAATTAACTATTACATAATGCATCAACCAAAATACCTATTTGTGTGATGGAATTACTTTTGTTGCAAAGCCTCGTTCTGATAGGAAGCTGGGTTGACTTTTGGGGGCTTAATAGCAGGAGGTACCTTTTATGTCATCACTGAAGCCATGGCATGTTTGGCAAAAATCTGGGTTTGGGGGGAAAAAAGAACTGGATTTGAGTCTTGGTTCTTTTATTTATGACTTGCATGATCTTAGAGTTTTTTTTTTTTTTTTTTACTCTTTGAACCTCAGTTTCCTCATGTGTTAAAAGAGAATAATAAGACACCCCACCTACACTGCAGCTCATCCCCAAACTCTGAAGGTTAGTTTTCATCACTGAGATGGCTTTAGGGAGTAGTTGTTTTTTGCTATGTTTATAAAAGAGATATAACTCATCTATAGAATTCACTTTTTTAAACTGTGTAGGGAATAGTTTTGTTTGCAGGCTGAGTTTGTTGGATTTGGGGGTTTGTGTTGGTGTTTTAAAGGCCTGGAAGCTTTATCAGTGGTCAGTCTATGTAATTATAAGCCAACTAAGTAGACTTGAGTGGATCTCATTTAATTTCCTGATCCTGGTGGTCTTGTTAGAGAGATTCAGGACAGTATCCACACCTACGTGTTTTGTTCAGAAAAAGTCCTCTTTGACTTAACTCTGAAGCAAGTTCTTGTATACTTGTGACTTCATTCATTATTTATTACTGAGCTTGTCAGATCCATAGGACTACTGAATGATACTGGCTTTCTTTGAGAATCATTTATTGAACAAGGCCAATCAAGGGGGACTGGAGGGAGTGGCAAATCACCGTGTAGGTGGCCTTGCTCCCAGTCCAACATGAATTCAGTGATTTCAAGGTAAAAAAAAAAAAAAAGTTTTTTCAGGCAAGGGATATAAAAGTCATCAAAGCCAAACACATAGCCTGGAATTTGGCAGTGCAGAGAAGGAACAAGGATGATTCCTTTGGTGACTGCTTATCTACACGTGAGTCTTACACCCTGTTGAGTATTACTCCTCTTCTTCACCTAGGCCTCCCAGAGGCACTGCCCACTCCAAGGTCTCCTCAGTCCTAGATAAAATCCCACTGGTGTTTCTTCAAGCACTGATCTACTAATTCTATACGAGCTAATTCACAGAAAATATGTGGGGGCTTCAAAGTTATTTTTCTTTCAGCAATAAAAGAAATATGACTGATAATAGTAACACTTCCTTCATTTACTCAATGAGTAAACATTTTATTTTGAATGACTATACTCAATATGGGGTAAGTTTCTATCAATCACTTGGTCTTAATTACTGCTGATGAGAATAGAAATAAATTTGACAATATATAGTGAGAATCTTTAAAAGTTTCCATTTTTTGGAACACTATTTTTGGATCATCAATCCTTAGGCTGAACACAAAGAAATCATTAACAAATGTTCACCTAACAGATTTTCTTTTTTCCCACAGAGTTATTGGTTAGCAATTTTGAAGCTACTTTTTGTGTCAACTAGGACTGAGTAAATAACTAGATTGTGGGTGGTAGTAGCCATGTTTTAGATTATTGAACAATGAGGTTACATATATGAAAAGGGAGAATGGCATTGAAACATGTATACTATCATGTAAGAAACGAATCGCCAGTCTATGTTCGATACAGGATACAAGATGCTTGGGGCTGGTGCATGGGGATGATCCAGAGAGATGATATGGGGTGGGAGGTGGGAGGGGGGTTCAGGATTGGGAGCTCATGTACACCCGTGGCTGATTCATGTCAATGTATGGCAAAACCAATACAGTATTGTAAAGCAAAATGAAGTGAAAAAAAAAAAGGGCAATCCCATTCTGTTGAGTTGGATTTGGAGGTCATTCCGATTGAAGGTCATAAAACACACATAATTTTATATGTATACACACACACACATATGTATAGCTATCAGTACAGTTACAGATATGGATACAGATAAAGATGGGTGTGTACATGTATACACATAAGCACACATGAGAGTATGGTATACGTATTTATATTTTCTAGTTCTGCAGACAGAGAAGGTCTAGAAGCAATAACACCTTGGTAGCCATGTGCACATCTATATTGATTTGAAAATATTTCCCCTGAAAAGCAAGTAGGGCCCTTTGGAGAAATAGCTGACTCCAGGCAAGAGGAAACAAACAAACAAAACCAAACCAAGACGGACCTGAAACTTCACATTGTTCAAGACAGTACAAAGTACTTAAACAGTTAGATGGATATGCCAAGAGGACACAGGAACCAACTCAAAGAAGCCCACACTGCTTATATTGGAGCGTCAAAATAGTGATATTAACAGATTAAGACCTACTGAGTAAAATAGGAAACCATGAGTCCATATGGATATCAGTGAATTAATGAGTCAAAGAGAAGGAAAGCTCTTTATGGGAAAATGTGTCTAATACACGCAGAAGGAATGATGGAATCAGAAAACCACCCTTTGGCAAACACCACAACAATTCATTCCTGCTAAAATAGTCAATAGTTAATAACACCAGGAGGTCAAAGTTTGATGAGTAATGGAATATTTACATAGTTTCACAAAATACATGTTAATGATAAAGGGGGGAAAGCTATCTTTACAGTGGAGAATCCTAGCAGATACCACCTGAACCATGTGGTCAAAGTTAACATCATGAGTAAACAGACAAATCAGTATCAGGGATCTTTTGAAGGAAACAGTATCACTTCTAGAGTAGTCCTGCTCCAAATAAATAACCTGAAACTACTCATGAGAAAATACCCAAGAAGCCAAAGAGAAGGACATTTCATAATATTTTACAACTTCACTCTGCCAAGGTGTCAATATGAAAAGACAAAGAACAGCTGAGCAACGTTCTAGTTTACAGAAAACCAAAGATATACATGACAACTGAAAACAACATATGATGCAAAATTTTCTTTTGCTATAAAGATTATTATTAGGACAACTGGAGGAACCTGCTGCCGTTTAGGGGGTTGCACAGAGTCGGACACGACTGAAGTGACTTAGCAGCAGCAGCAGCATAAACTCTGTAGATCAGATAACAGATACTGTCAATGTCAATTTTCTGTCTTAATTCTTGTACAGGGTTATGTAGGAGAATATCCTTAATTGTAGAAAATATACACTGAAGTATTTAGTTGTTGAGATGTATCATATCTGCAAGGAACTCTAAAATGGGAGAGGAAGAAGGAGGGCGAGAGAAAGTTTCATAAAGCAAATGCGGTAATGTGTTAAAATTTAGGAATGAGGAAATCTAGGTGAAGGCACATATGATAATTTTTTATACTGTCCTTCCAACTTGTCTGTAAGTTTAAAACTAGGTCAAAATAAAAAGTTTAAAAAAATGCACCATGGCTGGATAATTTGACTTCTAAAAGTCTCCCTTAGAAATATAAGAGGAAAGATAACTGCTTATGTACGAATATGCTTATCAAAGAATTATTTACAATAATGGAAAAATAGAAACAATGTATCTGCTACATAATGAGAAAGGTTAACAATTATACACAGCAGTTAAAAATGGAGTTGGTAAAATGAAATTTTTCAAATAGATTGAATTAAATGAGAAATTCTTCATAGTGATTATAAATATGAGTTCAGTTATACAAATTATATAAAAAGAGAAAGCACATTAATATGCTGATGGATCATTTCTTTAAAGACATAAGTAAAGAACTAAAGGTTACCCCCTTAAATTTGACTTGATATTCAGTTTGATCACAATTAATGTATTTCTAATAAGAAAGAAAAAATATTTTAAAAATTGTACACCTAATCTGAGATTCTCTTTAATTTGTGCAAAGGCTAGGTTTGCAATAAAGGTATTTTTTAATCAATAAGTAGAAAAATCATTTTAACCAAAAAATTATTCAAAATGTTGGGCACTTTAGAGAACTCAGTTTATAAATAATTAGTATGCTAATTATGAATGTCAACTTATTAACAATTCAAGTTTGATGGTTTAATTATTCTTTTACTGCATGTATTTCATAATAATATGATTGCACCTACATGTCCTGGAATACATATTTCTTTTGTTTCAGGTTTGCCTTCCCTTTAATACATACAAATTCTGTACATTACATATCCTTCTGAAATGTGAGCTCCAAGGATGGGAGGTGGCTTCTGGTAAAGGCATAGATGCTTTCTGCAGAGAATGGAAGACATAACCATAGGGGTGGGAGTCATGACTTCTCTCTCACTTAAAAGCACTTAGAAAATGTTGACCAAGAGAAACTTGACTGAAGATAACATGAGAATATTTTAAATGGTTGCTTATCACAAATGGATGTGCGTGTGTGTGTGTATACATACATCTTTTTAATATAAAAATCTCTAGGGTTACATAAGTGACTAGAGAAGATCCATTTGTAATTGGAAACCTTAGCAATGGTTGTGGTGAAGGATGTCATGCCAGTGTTTCCACGGCTAAGAGTCTTCTCTGGAATCACACACATATGGTGTTCATTGAAGATTTTTTCCTTTGGAGGTGGTTGGTTTAGGGATCTTGGCATTTTTGGAAAAAAAACCAAAAGGTTATGCAGAATGTCCCATCCTACTGAAAGAAAGGATCCAGAGAAGAATTCACAAGGGAAACATTTGTCAAATAAAATTTAAAAAAATGTTTTGAAGTTGGGGATTTATCAAAATCAAGCTGGAAAATGAAAGCCAGTAATAACAACAAGAATGAGCACTTATTGAGCATCTTCTATTTGCTCACTGTTTTGCCTGCTTCACCCAATTTATTGCTAGTTTCTAAACTGTGAAGCCTAGAAAGGATAAAAATAAAAAGTATCTTGCAATTTTTAGCATCATCTTCTATGCTTAGCACCCACATGGCTCAAGGAAGACTTCCTGGCTGACTTGTTTACGAGAGATAGGAATTGAATTTGAGCAAGAAATCCCGGAAGCTGGGCTTCAGGTAAGCTGGAGGCCTTGGCAAAGGAAGGCATGAGGCAATGTTTCCATTAGGGATGACTGGGGAAAAAAAGAGGCTGGAAAGGAAATATCCATGGGCTCTTGGGTTGCCAAGAAGAACATGACTCACCAATGAGAGATGTGTTATCTGAGCCTCTAAGTCCCTTCTGGAAAAGTGATACTTTTCCTGAGGTAGACTGGACTCAGGAAGAAAGAGATGTGGGAACCTGGATGGGTTCCATTCTCAGGGGGAGGGACAGGAGACTACACTCCGCCGCCAGTACCTTAGAGGCAAGGTATTGAGTTTCCCCTGGACTGTATTACAGATGTACAAGCCTGATGGGCAGTTGGAGCACAGGAGCCTGACCAGCTCAAATGAGCAAATCTCTTGTACTGAGCCCTTACTCATGTCTGCAATCTGTCTTTTCTCCCTCCTCTTCCTCCTCCATGCTTTTGCCCACATGTCGAAATCCTGCTTGCCTTTAAAGGTTAAGACACAAATACAGTCTCCACTGAGCAATCTTCTCTGATCCTTTTAAGTACCATCTAATCGCTCCCTTCCTGGTGCTTTCCTAGCACTCCATCTATTCTTCTTTTATGTCAAATCACGTCTTCTGTTACCACGGCTTGTCTTCTACCAAAACAATTGGTCCAGATGTTGGCCTTCTACACTATTGTGAAAGTGCTTTGGGGGCAGGGACCAAGTCTTATCTTGCCCCTAGACTATCATTCAAAGCCTTGCACAGATAAAAGATCAGTATTTATTTTTGGAGTTGAATGGAAGAGGTCCACCTGTGTGATGCACGTTTATATAGTGAAGACAGTGAGAAGCAGGTAACAGGCATGAGTGGGTGGGAGGGTGTAGGTGGATATGTTGCTGTGGAGAATAGATCTAGAGTCATCAGAAAGAAAAGTCAGTGATATCCTTTCCTCTTTCTTCTGAAAACAATCTGTGAATTGACCGTAAGTCAGTCATGACACTTAAGACACTGAAAATTAAAGTCAGGGCAGCATGATGCTGCTGGAAGGACCCTGAATTAAGACTCTGAATGCCTTCCCATCTGACTTTAAGAGGCCATTTAACTCCCATGCCACTTGGTCTCCTTCCCTGCAAAACTGAGACAAAACACTTGCCTATCCTGACCACGGGTTTGTTTCCAACATCCACGAGGTCTCTGTGAAAATGACCTGTGAGTTCTAAGGAGTCCTGGGAATTGTTGGATGCCAGTATCCTTGGCAAGCCCGGGGAACTGGTTAGAAATGCAGAATCTCCAGTCCCACCTTAGAACTTCTGAATCTGGATTTACATCTTCACGAGGTCTTCAGGCAATTCACATGCAGGTGAACAGTTTCAGGAGTACACCTCTAACGGGCTATCCAAGATGAGGTACCATTGTTATTTACAAGGTTTATGAGTGTTAGGGAAAATAATCATGGGCTCAGCGCTGAGAATTCAGCCCTGGAGGGGGGACCAGACTGCAGAGCGAAGGAATGTTGGCACCACGGGTCCTATCAGTGAGGCAGAAGACAAGGGTCCTCTTCTGTTGCATTTAAAGTGGTGGACATGCCAATGCCTCAGATACAGCTGCTCTGATGCCGCCTTTGCTCCGAACTTTCCCCTGTCCTCCTCCCTCATCAAAACTCACCTGCCCTGTGTTCCTCTTTCTTAAGAATCCTTGCCACATGAAAACTAGGTAATATAAAGTACTGACTCTATGCTAATGGATGCTACGTTGCTATCTGGGGAACTGGTCAGGACACAGAAATGAATTTTCCACTTCATAATTTATTTCTGTGTGAGGTAATATTTTATAGTGGAAGTCAAGACTTTGGAAAGTAACTTGAATAGTCTTTAAGCTTTGTCTTCAATTTTTTACTTTGAAAATAAACCCCAAAATGCTCCCCACTTTAATGATATCTTCTTCTTTTTTAAATGTTTTTTTTATTTTTAATATAAATGTATTTATTTTAATTGGAGACTAGTTACTTTACAATGTCGTATTGGTTTTGCCATACATCAGCATGAATCTGCCATGGGTATACACGTGTTCCCCATTTTTTTGCAGAATGGTGAACTGTTCTAATATGAAAATGGGCTGAGAGTTAATTGAATTTGACCTGGAAAAAAATCTCCACAAGTTTACGTGAGAGACAAGCAATCTTGTGCCCATAAAAGTCTATCTTGAAGAATGAACTATATATTATTATATTTTTAAACCATAGATTCTAAAGAACAAATAATTTGGGAGATGCTTTTGAGCTTACACTGTTAGAAAAGATACAGTGTTCATATGTACTTTCTGTTAATTTTTAAGAAAATTATACTTTTGTGCTCTTGTCTAGGTAAACAGTGGTCCAGGATCAGGATCCCACCCCTCATACCAAAATCAACAGATGCTCAAGTCCCTCAGAGACTAAATAATATTTCTGATTCACATTTGGTTGCATCTGCAGATGCAGAACAAGTGCATCGGGAGGGCTGTTGTACACGTTCTACCAGATGTGTAATATCACAATTTTAATTTCAGAAGACTAGGGCTGGAATGACATCATATTAATGTCATTTATAATAACAACCCTTGAATTCATCCTATTTCTTTTGCATTAGTTTCAATGTTACGGGCTGAAACACATGTGATGATGCTCTTCCAAACCATTTGGGAACACAGATGTTTAACTGCTTACTAATCGGAGTCATTTGAAAAAAATAGCCAGCCCACAGCAACAAAAAAATCTTTTTGCAAATATGTAATATTAGCAAATCTGCTCTAAGGATGTCACGTAATTCTCTCCAGCTCTGTGCTAAAAGGGAAGCAGAGAAGATTTAAATCAATAGGGGAAGCAGGAGTGTGTCACAGGGTTAGAAGCATGGATTTGATGTCAACCATAGCTTCACCTGCAGCTTCTAGCTCTTCCTGGGGGAATTTGAATGGTGCAGACGGTAAAAGCGTCTCCCTACAATGTGGGAGACCTGGGTTCAATCCCTGGGTCGGGAAGATCTCCTGGAGAAGGAAATGGCAACCCACTCCAGTACCCTTGCCTGGAAAATCAGATGGACGGAGAAGTCTGGTAGGCTACAGTCCATGGGTTCGCAAAGAGTGGACATGACTGAGTGACTTCACTCACTCACTCAACTCAGTCCAGTTTGCTAGTAAAATGATGACACAAGTGGTATGTGCATGCTGCAGACAGGATTGTTGGGAGAACTGGATGAGATAATCCATGGTAAACTTGAGCACTGGATGTGGCCTACATAGTTAAGAGAATGCTACTGCTACAGAAAATTACAGATGTTACCTCTGATTCTTTACAAGAGAAATGGAATTTTGACTGTGGTTACACACAGCAGCTCTGGATGAAATTGGGGTGGCTAAGAATCGGAATTGCTGGTATTTACTGTAAGACTTGGCCATCCCTACCTCTTCCTGGCTTCTGCTCAGTTGCCAAGAACTGTGGTTTCTTATTGCATCCTGTAAGTTCTTAAGTCTCAGAAGATGACAGTTGGGGTTCCTTAACAAAGTGTGGTCCTGGTAGATAGACTTATTTGTGTTTATGCCACCCCCTTCAAATGCCCTAAAAGTATGCCAGGAATTGGGTTTTCAGAGTTCTACGAGATTGGTGGCTCAGCTGGTAAAGAACCCGCCTGCAGTACAGATCTGTGTTCAATCCCTGGGTTGGAAAAATCCCCTGGAGAAGGAAAAGGCTACTCACTCCAGTATTCTGACCTGGAGAATTCCATGGACTGTATATAGTCCATGGGGTCACAAAGAGTTGGACACAACTGAGCGACTTTCACTCACTCACTCACCAGATCTGAGACTTGGAAAACCAATGCTGAGAGCATGCTGGGAAATTTGATAATTAGACCAATGTGCAGTGGATGATATTCTCCAAAGAACAGCAAAACAACTTAGCTCAGGCTGTGGCTGACACTTCTGTTCTTAATTGAAATGCTTCTGCTTTAAAGGCAAGTGATGGTCTTTACCGGGGCTTCCCTGGTGGCTCAGATGGCACAGAATCTGCCTGCGGTGCAGGAGACCCGGTCTTCACTAGGGACTGACAGCGTATTATGTGGGAAAATGGTAAATTGCATATGAACTGTTTCATCTTTTGATAATAATGTTTCCAATTTTATTGTTTATATGTAACAGTATGGATAAAATTGTGTCTTCTCAGCAGCTGGTTTGAAGATTCTTTTAAACTCAGAAATGTGGCCTTTGCTGAGGAGTTATGTGCAGCCAGCTGTGGGGAGGGAGAAAGCGTGGAGCTGGGGCAAGTTTTCATGTAGAAGAAGGAAGGAAGGGACTTTCCATTTATAAGCATCAGAGGCTGGAGTGAAGACAAGGGGCCAAGGGAGACCAAGAGGCTAGATGGGTAGGAAATGAGAGAGAGGAAAACCCATAGGTTACTTGGGAAAGAGCCCTGATCCAAGAAAATGTCCTAGTGGGGATGTTTTGAGATAAAACACCATGGGCTCTGAGAAGAAAGTATCCTCTCTTCTCTTTCACCTGAAACTTCCACAGAATTTAGATTGCTCATCTGAGCTCATGGTTTCAGATTCTTTTTGGAAAAGGAAGAAAGGTGCTGAGGCTGCCTCAAAGTAGGCGTGAGGAGAAAGCAGTGCCTGTGTAGGAGGAAACCAACATAAGGTACACACAAGTGGTACAGGCTAATTGTGGAAAAGTGAGAAAATCTGGGTGAGCACAAGGAAGGAAAGAAGGGCTCCAGATTTACACTGCCCCAATATAGCTGTTGCTAATGTGTTGATGCCTTCTGGTCCTTGTTCTAGATTATTGAGCACATTTTGGTTGTTCCTTTATGCCTTTCTTTAAAAAGAAAGTAGGGTTCATGTAGTATACACTGCTTGCAACTTTTTGCATTGGTTTAACCTCACTGAGACCATCACTTTACCTGTGAGCTGTCACTGGAGGAGGCTATGTAGAATAATTGATACTAGAAATACTGATTCCCTGGCTTTTGCTGTTATAATTACCAGTCTGATAAATATCTTGAGGGTTCAGCCTTGCACACTCATCTGGTTACTGTCTTCAGATAAATTTTTCTTCCTCCCCTTTCCCTCCCTTTTAGTCTTTCATGCATCTGTTTATCAACAAATAGTTGCTGTCTTAGCTTGGACTGCTACAATAAAATATAGTATGGGCTGGGTGACTTAAATAACATTTATCCCAAAGTTCTGGGGATTGGAAGGTCCAAAATCAAGGTGATGGCAGATTGAGTTTGGGGTGAGAGTTATCTTCCAGATTTCCAGATAACCACCTTCTCTGTGCCTCAGCGGTCGACAGAGAACAGAGAATGAGGGAGGGAGAGAAAAAAACGCTCTCTTCTCATTATAAAGACACTAATCTCATCATGGGAGTCCCAGTTTCATGACCTCATCAATCCTAATCAACTCCCGGAGGATGCACCTCTAAATACCTTCATGTTGGTAGGTAGTGTTTTAATGTCTGAATTTTGGGAGGGATACAAAACATTCAGTCCATAGCAGCTGCTGAATGTCTCCTCAGTGATGGGGGCCCTGGGAGAGGTTCTGGACATACAGATCTATTACCCTGCCTGTGAAAGACACAGGCATTCATCAAACAGCCCTGAAGAAAAAATACTAAATAACTAGTGAACCAAGCCCCCTGCCAAGGAGAGTCATGGTTCCCTGGGTATGTTTAGCGAGGATTTGACTAATTTGGGGAGGTCATGGAAGACTTCACTGAGGAGGTAACACTTGAGCTGTGATGTGTAGGATGAGCAGAAATTAATTAGGGCAAGAGAGAAGGAAAGCCCCTCAAGCAGGGGCTTGAGGGCAGGAAAGAATATGTTAGATAGAACAAAGGACTAAAAGAAGATCAGTACTACCCAGGAGGTAGCAAGAACTGCTGACTGAAAAGAATACAGTATTTCCAAGCCTTAAGTAAAATTGTCCTTAAGTTATGCTGTATCACATTTGACGATACTGTTTTAAATACTCCACTGATGGTCAGACCATTCCATTGAGAATGTTTAAATAAGAAGCTAAGGGATGTTGGATATGGTGTTGAGAAGGCTGAGTGAAACAAAGTGAATCTGAAAAAACATTTACGAAATGTCACCTTCATAGTGTCTGTGACTCGTTTTAACAGCCCAAACTTAAGAGCTCTCTGAGATGGGCTTAGAGAAGACACGTATGTCACCAGTGCAACAAATTAGCAGAGTCACAAGACTGGCTCCATCACACTTGGTAAGTTCCATCCCAGGACCATTTCCACAGTCGCTAATTCTGGGCCCCGTCTTTTCTCAGCCAGCAAAAATACGGAGTCTACAGAGCAAGACAGGGTGGACTCAAGGCAAGAATGCTATCACTCAGCTGACAGAACTCCACGTGCTCTTGGACAAGGTACAGAATTAGAACATAATTTCATGAAAATGTCCATGATTTTTTTGACACGTCTATTTGTTGACGACACTGGTGAAGTTTATGTGAAGACTCTGTTTATGACTGTTTATGACTCAAATGTAATACTTGGCAAACACTTCAGCTTCACTTGCCTCCTCATCTGGGTATTAATGCCTTTGTGTCAGGTGTAATCAACAATACTGGGCCAGTGGTCCTGCTTTACCTTACGTGCCTTTTGATGTAAGACAAGGCTATCAGGTTGCTTTTCTCATCTTTAATTTGACGATTTTTCACAGGAAAAAAAAGAAAAGAAAAAAAGCAAGATTTGAAAATCACCTCTTCTTTTATTCACTTTCTCAATATTTTAATCCAATGTATAACCTGCTCTTATTTTCATATGGGTGAAAATTAGATCATTAGTTCAATTCAGTTCAGTCGCTCAGTCGTGTCCAACTCTCTACGACCCCATGAATCGCAGCACGCCAGGCCTCCCTGTCCATCACCAACTCCCAGAGTTCACTCAGACTTGCGTCTATCGAGTCAGTGATGCCACCCAGCCATCTCATCCTCTGTCATCCCCTTCTCCTCCTGCCCCCAATCCCTCCCAGCATCAGAGTCTTTTCCAATGAGTCAACTCTTCGCATGAAGTGGCCAAAGTACTGGAGTTTCAGCTTCAGCATCATTCCTTCCAAAGAAATCCCAGGGCTGATCTCCTTTAGAATGGACTGGTTGGATCTCCTTGCAGTCCAAGGAACTCTCAAGAGTCTTCTCCAACACCACAGTTCAAAAGCATCAATTCTTCAGTGCTCAGCTTTCTTCACAGTCCAACTCTCACATCCATACATGACTACTGGAAAAACCATAGCCTTGACTAGATGGACCTTTGTTGGCAAAGTAATGTCTCTGCTTTTGAATATGCTATCTAGGTTGGTCATAACTTTTCTTCCAAGGAGTAAGCATCTTTTAATTAGATCACACAACTGATGTCTTAGTTTCACAAGGAAATTCAGAAAATTAGATTAAATATGATTAAGGAGATGGTTCATGTTAAAGTCTGCTCTTTTCTTAAAATGTTCCCTTGCCCTGTGCCAGAAGGGTACTTTTTCTTTTCAGAAGCTCTTCTGGCTTTTTTGTTCTCTTTATTTGTGGTCTAGAAGGACCCTAGTTTAAAACTCTTTATCTGTGTTTTCATAAAGACCAAGCTGGCAGCAGTCCAAAGTAAATGGGCTTAGTTTTAAAGCATGTTTCTTCAGTGAAGAAACAATTGATTTAATTGCCAAAGAACTGAGGGGGAAACAAACAAAACAGATAGCTAGGAAAGCTCTCCCCTCAAACCACCGCACTCACTGGAAATCATCCTAGTGCTCCCCGCTTATTCACAGGACATACAGTTGCAAGATCCCCACTGGGTGTCTGAAGTCAGGAGGAGAACCGAATTCTACATATACCATGTTTTTTTCCTATCCATACATACTTATGGTCAAGTTTTAATCATAAATGAGGCACAGAAAAACAATGGTAACTAATAATAAAAATAGAACAATTCTAACAGTATACTGGAATAAAAGTTATGTGAATAGACTCTCTCTCAAAATATCTTATTGTTCAAAATTAAAGTTGTTCCCATCTTAACTAAGCACTCATGATGAACTGTGGCTGTCACTTTTGCAGTTTGTGATGCAACAGCAAAATTACCATGAGTTGATTTTCCCTTCCTCACTATTTCATGCATAGATTTACTCTAGATCTAAGCAACTTCAGACTATTTTTTTCCCTTTATTTAGTCAAGGTTATTGGACTGCCTGTAGCTCAAACAGTAAAGAATCTGCCTGCAAAGTCGAGGTTGGTAAGATTTTTTTTTTCTTATTTAGAATAAGTTATTTAACCCTTACTTAGAAAGCATGATGACATTAAAAATGAATCAGTCGTTTATTTCTGGAATTTTCCATCTAATATTTTCAGACCACAGTTGAATGTGGGTAAATGAAACTGCAGGAAGTGAAACTATTGATAAACAGGGATGACTGTAACAGCAATGGAGGAAAAGACTGTGCTGCAGTGCATTGCCAGTCTTTTGTTCCTAAATTGCTCTTTTCAAGTATATAGCAACATGACAAGTAGATAGCTCTTTTGAGCTCTAACCGCTATGTGAATCATTTTTTAGCCATTGAAGTTTCTATTCCTCCTCTCTTTATAACACTGTCTTTTCCACTTAGAGGAAACATGAACTTCTTCTCTTAAATCCGTTTTCAAGATAAAGTAAGATTTCTCTCTCACAATGTGCCAAGCTTTGTTGGGAATAAAAACAAAGAGAAAAAGAAGGAAAAATAAATACAGCAACAAATATTCAAAGCAGGATAAATGAAAATATAAGAAGCAAGCTGTAAGCATGTCAGAGGCACTGAGGGGGTCACACCAGTCACAGAGAACTAGGGTTCATCAGGAATTTCACCCCGCATAGATGATCTCCAATCTTGTTTTAGAAACTGTGATTATGAGGCCACACCAAGAGAATGTGCTACCACTAAGAGCAGCTTCATGAACATTTCTTTTTCTAGGTTAGTGGCAAGTACAGCAAGTTGGATTAGGAAGTTTGGGGTTTTGTCTCAGCTCTGCCTTCAACTTGTATTTTAGTCAGCTGTTGTTTTAATCATGCTGCAAAACAAAAGACCCCACATCTCAGTGGCACACCACAATGAACATTCATTTCTTGCTCACTTGACTGTGGGTTGGCAGGTACTGCTCTGCTTCTGTCTGCAAGTCTACAGGTCATTATCAATCAACCCCAATCAAGGTCAGGTCTACGTCAACAGTCTCTCTTGCCTAGACCAGGCTGAAGGGGCAGTAGCTACCAGGGACATCTTCCTCTCATGGCGGAGGTTGGAAACTTCTGGACGGCAAATGGAAACATCTCATTCCTCTCAAGGCCTCTGAGTGGAACTGGTACACTGCTATGTCCGCCCTCAGGGACCTTCCTTCCTTATCTAGCCAGGTGTAGTCACCACCTGACCAAACCTAAGCTCAAAGAAGGGGGCAGGGATGAGGGAAGAATACTCCTCCGTTGGAGGGAGGGCGGTTGAGGTGTGGAGACTGGCTGTGCAATAACGGAATTTATCACACTCCAATTTCAAGTAACAACTGTATTTCTGTTTATTAAGTCTGCAAAATAAGGCTTGGATCTCACAGGCAGAAAGAAATCTATCCTGCCAAAGATCAAGTCAGGAAACAAGGGTTATGAATTACCCTTTTAAAGAAATCACAATTAAACACACTTAATGATTTCCATGAAGATCATAATTTAGGCTGGGTATATTACGAAATATCTGCATATCAGTGAGAAAGTTGCCGGTGCTTTTTGACCTCTTAAATTCTTCCACTGCAGCCTATTGGAAAAGTAGGCACACTCAAGCAAGTAAACAAAGCAAGCCAGTTTGCACACAGCAGTCTGCCACCTCCATCTCAGAGGCTGTGTTACCAGGTTAAATCGGGGGTTAAAACCTATGGTTTAGAGGCCATATCTGGCCCACTGCCTGCTTGTGTATAACCTGTGACATAAGGATGGTCATTTTTATATTTATAAATGGCTGAAAAAAACAAAAACAAAGAATATTATATATCGGAAAATATATGAAATTCAAATTTCAGTAGCCATGCAAAAGCTTTATTGGAACATAGCCACACCCATCCGCTTACATACTGTATCTGACTGCTTTGAGTGCTATAGCAGCAGAGTCAAGCAGTTGCCATAGAGACCACTTGGCTTGAAAAGCTGAAAATATCTGCTATGTCTTTACTGGCCTATTACCTGAAACATTTACCAACCTCTGGACTGAACAATGTATTCAGATATAAAATACCATAACTCTATTGGGGTAGGCCAAAAAGTTTGTTTGGGTTTTTCTGTACCATCTTATGGAAAAACTCAAAGTAACTTTTTGGTCAACCCAATATACGGTTCTCAAACAGTCTGAAGCCTATTCTCAGATAGGTTTGAAGCCTGACGGTTCTGCATCATGAAACAGAGAGGTGAGCATAATATCTAGTGGGTTCAACTGTACCCTTGAGTCTACATCACTTTGAGAAGGCAAGAAACCCAGATTTTGTGATCCCTGACTCTCCCCTAAATATTCTGCACAGACTGCAACTTGGAGTCAGCATTTTCCATAGTGGTGGAAGCTGTATCAGTTCTCTGCGGCCTAGGTAAAACTCCATATTCCTCCACCTAGGTGTGTCTTAGCACTGGCCAGAAGGAAATGCCCGGCTACTCAAGGGTTCATCAAGCATGAGTTCACGTCATCTCAATTTATGTTTCATGTTGCATTTTGAGTCATGCCAAAAATAGCCCCTCTGTTAACACCAGTTTACATTTTGTGCTGGTTTATGCTATGCGACAGTCTGGTGTCTGCCCATTACTTTTTACACACTTTTTAAAAAATCCTCATAAGCTTAGAATTTGATTTAATTTTTGTTCTATAAAAACAAATGTCATCCCACAAGGGGAGATGGCTCTTGTTATAAACACACGTGTGTAGGACTGTAAAACTTAATGAAATTCACAACCAAACATTGTAATAAATGGCCTCGGGACAGAAACAATCTAATCAGCCTCCAGTGAGTCACAGATGATCGGCTGGGATTGTACACAGGTGGCTGGGGGCACAAGGCCTTTGGCGTCTTGCCTCATAACACACAGGGGACGTGCGTTTTATGACCCAACTCTACGTGCCCTGTCGTGCTTTACTGTTGGCGTATTTCTGTTCCAACCTGCCCTGACAATGTAGTTACACAGAAATTATAGTCTGCAAACCACCCTCATTAGGAGAAGTTAGCAACTATTTCATTGCCTGAGAAAGGACTAGTGTGTTTTAAGAGCAGTGTCCAGATGAAACTCAAGCTCTGGGGGCCCCAGTTGAGGTTTGCAACTTTGAAAAGGAGCACGGAATAACTACCCCCTCCTCTCTACCTGAAGTCTTCTTTTGGTAATTCTGTGGGGCATAGAAAATATGTTCCTCAGCTTGTACTGTGTGCTTTATGGAGCTGAACTGAGTCATTGGGCAAGCTGACATGGCTTTTAGTAAAAGCAATGTAAGAATCTTTGCAGCTTGGAGGAGGATCATTATCAAGACCAGCTTTCCAATCTTTCATTCCAAAATTAAATTGTGAGCTTTGTCATGAATCTTGGGAGGTGTTGCCAGGGTCACTGACATATTCAGGGAGCCATTTGCTGCACTTGATTGTGTACTGATGCTGAGCATGGCAGGTGGGTTGCATGAGTACACTCTCAGAAAGATTATGCAGGCCTTGTCATGGCATTGACTGATTCCAGCAAGGGAAAATGTATGGAATCATCCACCTACATGACCCTATTGGGGACCTAGAAAAAATGTATCCAATTTGAAAATAAATGAGTAAACATTATTTCATTATTTTGGGAACAAAGCAAGCACCTCCATTTTTGGAGTCACACCAGTGATGGCACTGCTACTACCAGTAACTACTTCCAAGGGTATCTGCAGTCCTTCTGTGCTGTGATGGCATTCAGATAGCAGAGTGGTTAAGAGCAGGCTATGGAACCAGATCACCAGGGACTGAGTCCTAGTCTGTCATGTATAAGCTCTGTGACTATTAGCAACTTAGTCAGCATCTCTGTACCTCTGTCTCTCTTCCAGAAAGACCAGAATACTAACAGTACCTACTCACTGAGTGATTGAGCTATGCTATGATTTAACTAATGCAGAGTACAGTGCCTGGCACATAGTCATGCTTCATTGAGATCAGTTATTATTAATATAATTACTTGCTATATATGTTTGTACATTATTTAAGAAGAGAGATGCATAAGAACTAATATTTATTGCGTACCATGGCCTAGGTCTTAGCTGACTATTCTCCATTTATTATTTAATTCTAATAATCTTATAGAGGAAGATACTATTTCCATGAATGAGAAAACAAATTCTAAAAGGGCAAACGAATCAGAACCCGCTCATCAGCTATGGTAGATCCAGTGTCAGCAAATTACAAATCTACACTGGTTATTCAGCTGAGACTTTGGGTTTACTTCCTGCCTCTATCTCTTACTAACTGCGAACTTGGGCAATTTAACCTCTTCAAGTGTCATTTTTCTCCTTGCAAAAAGTACGTAAAAATAGAAACTACCTCTCAGGTATAGCAAAACATTAAATGATTTACTAATATCTATGAATGTTTAGTATAGTATTCGGTACTTGAAAGATAGTGATCAGTAACTTTCAGTTCAGTTCAGTTACTCAGTCGTGTCTCTGCAACCCCATCGACTGCAGCACAGGCCTCCCTGTCCATCACCAGCTCCCAGAGCCTACTCAAACTCATGCCCATTGAGTCGGTGATGCCATCCAACCATCTAATGCTCTGTTGTTCCCTTCTCCTCCTGCCTTCAATCTTTCCCAGCATCAGGGTCTCTTCAAATGAGTTAGTTCTTCCCATCAGGTGGCCAAAGTACTGGAGTTTCAGCTTCAACATCAGTCCTTCCAATGAATATTCAGGACTGATTTTCTTTAGGAGGGACTGGTTGGATCTCCTTGCAGTCCAAGGGACTCTTGAGAGTCTCCTCCAACACCATAGTTCAGAAACATCAGTTCTTTGGTGTTCAGCTTCCTTTATCGTCCAACCCTCACATCTATACATGACTACTGGAAAAACCATAGCTCTTAGATGAACCTTTGTTGGCAGAGTAATGTCTCTGCTGTTTAATATGCTGTCTAGGCTGGTCATAACTTTTCTTCCAAGGAGCAAGCTTCTTTTAATTTCGTGGCTGCAGTCACCATCTGCAGTGATTTTGGAGCCCCCCAGAATAAGTCATTATAATGTTCCACACAAAGATCTGTGTGGAACTACGGCTCCGTGTTGCCCCCTTCACAACCTATTGTGCTGTTAACCCACCTATCACCACCATTAAAGAGTGAGCTGTGTCGTAGTGGTTACTCCCTCTCTGTTGATCACTGTACGCCTTCTGTTTATGACACAAAAGTTTATGTCACAAAGGTTTTGTATTTATTCCATAAATACAAAAATAGTGGATGGATGGCTAAATAAATTCATTTTTATGTTTAAGTCATCCATTCTGTGTTTTTGCCATAGATATAAAAAGAAGATACTACGTTTACAGTGGAATATTATTCATTCTTAAAAAGGAAGGGAATCTTTCCATATGAAACCACGGGGACACAGAAGGGCAAGGACCACATGATACCGCTTATGTCAGGTGTCTATCATAGGCTCAGAGTCAGAGAGTAGGACGGTGGTTTCCAGGGGCTAGGGGAGGGGGAAGCGAGGAATTGGGTTCAATGGATATAAAACTTATTTATGCAAGATGGTCAAGCTCTAGCGATCCTCTGAACAACACTGCACCTATAGTTAATAATCATACAGACAGTAGATCTCATGTATTCTCAACACAATGTTAAAAAGAGACAAAAGGAGAGAGGCACTAAAACTGAAATTCTAAAAGTAGTTCCCAACTTAATTTCATGGAAATTTTGCCCGAGGAGTCTGTTTTGATTCTTTTTTTAATTTGTCTTGAAGAAACTGATATCTTATGAACAATGGGCCTAATGGGCCCTTTTTCTCTTTAACGAAAGAGAAATAGCAATGGAAATAAGAAGGGATCGTGGCCTCTTGGGACTTGAAAGATGTTGCTTAGTGACATGGCATCATCACCATCAAACTGCTACCCAACTTTAGCTCTTTCTCTGTGTAGCATACCATACCAAGAGCTTTTTGATATCTTATTTAGCATTCCCACCTAAAGGGAATCAATGCTGAATAATCATTGGAAGGACTGATGCTGAAGTTGAAGCTTCAGTGCTCTGGCCACCTGATGCAAAGAGCTGACTCATTAGAAGAGACTCTGATTCTGGGGAAAACTGAGGGCAGGAGGAGAAGGGGCAACAGAAAACTAAGATAATGGCATCCGGCCCCATCACTTCATGGCAAATAGATGGGGAAACAATGGAAATGGTGAGAGACTTTATTTTGGGGGGCTCCAAAATCACTGCAGATGGTGACTGCAGCCATGAAATTAAAAGAAACTTGATCCTTGGAAGAAAAGTTATGACCAACCTAGACAGCTTATTAAAAAGCAGAGACATTACTTTGCCAACAAAGGTCCATCTAGTCAAAGCTACGGTTTTTTCAGTGGTCAAGTATGGATGTGAGGGTTGGACTATAAAGAAAGCTGAGTGCTGAAGAGTTGATGTTTCTGAACTGTGGTGTTGGAGAAGACTCTTGAGACTCTTGGATTGCAAGGAGATCCAACCAGTCCATCCTAAAGAAGATCAGTCCTGGGTGTTCATTGGAAGGACTGATGTTGAAACTGAAACCCCAATACTTTGGCCACCTGATGCAAAGAGCTGACTCACTGGAAAGGACCCTGATGTTGGGAAAGATTGAAGACAGGAGGAGAAGGGGATGACAGAGGATGAGATGGCTGGATGGCATCACCAATGTGATGGACATGAGTTTGAGTAGGCTCTGGGAGCTGGTAATGGACAGGGAAGCCTGGTGTGCTGTGATTCATGGGGTCACAAAGAGTTGGACATGACTGATTCAACTGAACTGGGGTATAGTTGATTAACAATGTTGTGATAGTTTCAGGTGAACAGTAAAGGGACTCAGCCATACATATACATGCAGTGTAAACTCCCCTAAACTCCCCTCTCATGCAGCCTGGCTCATAACATTGAGCAGAGTTCCCTGTGCTACACATTAGGTCCTTGTTAGTTATCTATTTTAAATACAGCAACGTGCACATGACCTTCCCCAAATCCCTAACTATCCCTTCCCTCCATCCTTCCCTCGGCAACCCTAAGTTCGTTCTCCAAGTCTGTGAGTTTCTTTCTGTCTTGTAAGTAAGTTCATTCATGTAATTTCTTTTTAGATTTCACATATAAGGGATCTCATATGATATTTCTCCTTCTCTATCTGAGTTAGTTATGGATGCAAATTTTTATTCCTGTTCTTTCAGTGAAAAAAAAGTGATGTCCAGGGAAGTTAAATGACTTGCCCAAGGTCACAGAGCAGCAACGTGTCAGATCCAGGGCTGAAACATGGCTCACTCTGACCTCAGATTCCCACCCTTGCTGTCTCCCTTTATTCACCCAGTCTATAAATTCTTACTGAGTATCTACCATTAAATGAGTAAATGTTTTTAAAGAGTTTAGAACAGTGTCGGATACAAAATAAGTGCTGACTGTGTTTGACAAATAAATAAATTCTTGGCTTGAATGGAATATATCAGTGAACAAGGCACACAACCTCTGCTCTTATGAAGCTTAAGAGAGGGGGCATGTAACAGAGGGGGCAGATGATGAACAGCGTCTATAGTAAACAAGTAGCAGGGCATGGCAGAAGGTTAGAAGTGCAATGGAAAAAGCAAGGCCTGAGGATGGGGTGGGAATATCCATAGGGGCGCTGGGTTGCATTTCAACATGGTGGTCAGGGCAGGACTCAGAAGACAAACTCTGAGTAAGAAGTGGGGGCTCTCGCGGGGAAGTGTACTCCTGATGGGTAACAAGGGTCAGAGGAGCAGCACACAGGCCATGTATCTGGACTGGAGTGACCAAGGGCAAGAGAGGTGGGGAATGAAGTCAGAGAGGTGATGGAGTGGGAAGGAGTGAGGGGTGGGGGATGCCATGTAGGGTTCCCCCCTCAAGCTGCTAGACTAGGACCCCCTCCCTCACATTCTGTCCCCTAGAGGCTGTCCCAGTATTTGCAATTCCTGCTTGGGGACATGTAGAAGGTCAGAGTAACCCCATCCAATGCTTGACATTTCAGGGTTGAGAGAGTTAAAGTATTAATAGAATATTCAGGAGCCAGATGGTCAGCAGGGTCTGCTCATTGCATGAGCATTCAGTTCAGTTCAGTTCAGTTCATTTCAGTTGCTCAGTCGTGTCTGACTCTTTGCAAGCCCATGAATCACAGCACTCCAGGCCTCCCTGTCCATCACCATCTCCTGGAGTTCACTCAGACTCACGTCCATCGAGTCAGTGATGCCATCCAGCCATCTCATCCTCTGTCATCCCCTTCTCCTCCTGCCCCTTAATCCTTCCCAGCATCAGAGTCTTTGCCAATGAGTCAGCTCTTCGCATCAGGTGGCCAAAGTACTGGAGCTTCAGCTTTAGCATCATTCCTTCCAAAGAAATCCCAGGGCTGATCTCCTTCAGAATGGACTGGTTGGATCTCCTTGCAGTCCAAGGGACTCTCAAGAGTCTTCTCCAACACCACAGTTCAAAAGCATCAATTCTTCAGTGCTCAGCTTTCTTCACAGTCCAACTCTCACATACATACATGACCACAGGAAAAACCATAGTCTTGACTAGGCGGACCTTAGTTGGCAAAGTAATGTCTCTGCTTTTGTATATACTATCTAGGTTGGTCATAAGTTTTCTTCCAAGGAGTAAGCGTCTTTTAATTTCATGGCTGCAATCACCATCTGCAGTGATTTTGGAGCCCCCAAAATTAAAGTCTGACACTGTTTCCACTGTTTCCCTATCTATTTCCCATGAAGTGATGGGACCAGATGCCATGATCTTCGTTTTCTGAATGTTGAGCCAACTTTTTAGCTCTCCTCTTTCACTTTCATCAAGAGGCTTTTTAATTCCTCTTCACTTTCTGCCATAAGGGTGGTGTCATCTGCATATCTGAGGTTATTGATATTTCTCCCGGGAATCTTGATTCCAGGTTGTGTTTCTTCCAGTCCAGCATTTCTCATGATGTACTCTGCATATAAGTTAAATAAGCAGGGTGACAATATACAGCCTTGAAGCACTCCTTTCCCTATTTTGAACCAGTCTGTTGTTCCATGTCCAGTTCTAACTGTTGCTTCCTGACCTGCCTACAGATTTCTCAAGAGGCAGGTTAGGTGGTCTGGTATTCCCATCTCTTTCAGAATTTTCCACAGTTTATTGTGATCCACACAAAGGCTTTGGCACAGTCAATAAAGCAGAAATAGATGTTTTTCTGAAACTCTCTTGCTTTTTCCGTGATCCAGCGGATATTGGCAATTTGATCTCTGGTTCCTCTGCCTTTTCTAAAACCAGCTTGAACATCAGGGAGTTCACTGTTCACGTATTGCTGAAGCCTGGCTTGGAGAATTTTGAGCATTACTTTACTAGCATGTGAGATGAGTGTTAGATCCTGCAAAGGGCAAGGGTTATGTGAGTGGCTCCAAACCTATGACATCTGTCAGCCATGCACAGATAAAGGGCCACAGATAATTTGAAAAAATTGAGCATGCAGCTGAGGGATGCTGTCTCTCGGGAGAATAAAGGACTGAGCGACCACAAGAAATCTAAAACTGTATGTATCTGTGTGTACATATATATACATTTGTGTATGAATATATGTATATACATTATATATGCGTGTGCTTATACATTTAACCCAATTAAATCACTAAGTAATAACTGCCCAACATGTGCAAGGCACAGTGAGGAAGACATAAGATTTTTATGACATGGAGCAGATTTTTAGGCACCATGAAATACTAGAAAGAATACTAATATTTGAAGAGCAGGGGTTGGCAAACTGTTTCTCGAAGATCTGGGGAGTGAATATTTTAGGTTTTGTGGGCTCTAGAGTCTGTGTTGTAACTTACTCAACTCTGCCACTGAAAGCCTCCTAGACACCATGTAAACAGATAGGCATGGCTATGTCCTAATTAAACTTGACTTGCACATACTAGGGTTTGGCTCATGGGCAGTCACTTGCTGTCCCATCAGTTGAAGACTTGTACTTCTACTAGATCTGCAGAAGGTGCTATCTACTGAGCACCTGTACTCACTGTCAGGAGCACATGCTAGGTGCTTCTCCTACAAATCCTAACACAACTCTTACAGCATTCGTATTATCATTATTATCCCTATTTTGCAGATGAAGAAATAGAGGCTTACGTCAGAGAGGGTCAGTAAACTGCCTAGGGTCACACAGTGATTAAGCTGGAAAACTGAGAAGCAAATTGTGGAACACGATTCCACATGGCATTTCTTTCCATCACAGCTCACTGAAGCCCACAGATGAGAAATGCAGATAATAATATAATCAGATATTTAGCCCTTTGCCCAAAGCAACTGAGGTTTTAGTCACTGCGTGTTCTTACATTTACAATGTCCATTTCAGCTATGGGGAAAGGAAAAAAAAAGGCACATTTCCATTTTCCCTTCTTTGGCATGTATGCGGACTTCTCTCCAGAGATTTCAAAGCTGCCTGAGCCTCAGGTTCCGCATTTTTCTTGGAAACAATCTGTGCTTTATAAATGATGGTGGGGGGGGGGGGGGGCTTTTAGGCTGTGGGGAATAAAGTAACACTCCCTGCTCCTTGTTCTGAGCAGTGGATCAGCGAACTCAGGGATGAAGTGAGCAGAGTGAAATGCAAAAATACTTTCTGATTCACGTGCAAACTAGAAGATGTACAGAAATCAGGCCCCCACCCCTTGGGGCTCCCTTCATTCCTCCACGCCCTCTTCCATGGGGCTCCCACCAGCTCAACCTTCTGTTCTCAAGGAGAAATGTCAACTTCAGTCCTGACTCACAGCCTTTGTACTTGTTCCCTCTGCCTGGAATGCTCTGCTCCTGGATTCTCCCAGACCTGGTGTCTCTTGTTCACTAGGTCTGAGTTCAGTCCTCTTATTTTTACAGGGAATTCTCCTAGGAGCTCCTAGTCTAAATTTTCCACGTGCAGGTCTTTCTCTGTCTCCGTGTTCATTCTTGGCATCAAATACTTTCTCTCTTGTTCATTTACTCATTTTTATCTTTTGTTTCCTCTGATGACATCTTGAGCTCCATGGAGGCAAGCATCTTGTCTGTTTTGTTCATAACTGCTTGTGGTGCTCTGGACGGCATCTAGCATAGAATGAATGCATGATCGACAGCAGCAGAAAAACATATGTTGAATGCTTGCTGTCTGCTAGGCACTGGGCTGAGCCTTTATATGTACTCCTTCACTCAGTTCAACAGCTTAATTTCTTCAAGGAATTCTCATTACCCCCACTTGACAGATGATGCAGTGGAGGCCTGGAATGGTCAGTCCCACAAGTGATAACACTATTCCCATCCTACCCATCTGACTTAAGTCACTATTTGCAAGATACGGGAGAAGTGGAAGAGTGAATCACATATGTATTACCCTGAAGGATAAGGAAAATGTTCTAACCAAGAGCCAGCTCAAGAAAGGAAACAGCCTCCCTTTCTCAGAAAGCCAATACAATGGTGATGAATTCTCATCTGTGTCCAATGCAGGGCAGTGTTGAAGAAGGGGTGGTAGGCAGGTCATCCACACGTGTTCATGGACATCCAGTAAGCCTTGCACTGGTAACCTCATGGAAGTGGGGCTTTTTGTCATTTGTCTTTGACTCATTTTCAAGATGCATTATTAAAGAGACCATCTCAGGGGAGACTGGTGATCTCGGTGGGGAGCCCTCGTCTCCGTTGGTGTGCCTGAATTCTGCTCTGGGTGTGCGAGTCGTCACCTCTGCCTGTTTCATGGGCTGGATTAAGAAGTGACACTTAATAAAGGCTTCTCCAATTCAGCCCTTTCCATTTGCACTTTTGGCACATTTGCTTTGAGTTTCCGGCTTTGATGTTGGCTCTTGTTCAGCAGGCTCTGGGCTTTGGGGGCTGTAAGCTGTAACAAGCAGGAGGAAAGCTTTGTGTTTGAACTGGCACAGTGATTGATTAACCCTTTCTGTAACTTATCTGGTGAAAAGGAGACTACTCGGTCAAGTAGGCTCCAGACGGCCAGAGGATGCAGGCCGTACGTACTGAGATACTGATTTTGGGGGTTGTAACACCCTAGAGAAATCTGTATGCAGGTCAGGAAGCAACAGTTAGAACTGGACATAGAACAACAGACTGGTTCCAAATAGGAAAAGGAGTATGCCAAGGCTGTATATTGTCACCCTGCTTATTTAACTTACATGCAGAGTACATCATGAGAAATGCTAGGCTGGAGGAAGCACAAGCTGGAATCAAGATTGCCGGGAGAAACATCAATAACTTCAGATATGAAGATGACACCACCCTTATGGCAGAAAGTGAAGAAGAACTAAAAAGTCTCTTGATGAAAGTGAAAGAGAAGAGTGAAAAAGTTGGCTTAATGCTCAACATTCAGAAAACGAAGATCATGGCATCTGGTCCCATCACTTCATGGGAAATAGATGGGGAAACAGTGGAAACAGTAGCTGACTTTATTTTTGGGGGCTCCAAAATCACTGCAGATGGTGATTGCAGCCATGAAATTAAAAGACGCTTATTCCTTGGAAGTAAAGTTATGACCAACCTAGATAGCATATTGAAAAGCAGAGATATTACTTTGCCAACAAAGGTCCATCTAGTCAAGGCTATTTTTCCAGTATCATGTATGTATGTGAGAGTTGGACTATAAAGCAAGCTAAGCACCAGAGAATTGATGCTTTTGAACTGTGGTGTTGGAGAAGACTCTTGAGAGTCCCTTGGACTGCAAGGAGATCCAACCAGTCCATCCTAAAGGAAATCAGTCCTGAATGTTCTTTGGAAGGACTGATGCTGAAACTAAAACTCCAATATTTTGGCCATCTGATGTGAAGAGCTGACTCATTTGAAAAGACTCTGATGCTGGGAAAGATTGAGGACAGGAGGAGAAGGGGATGACAGAAGATGTGATGGTTGGATGGCATCACTGACTCAATGGACATTGGTTTGGGTAAACTCCGGAAGTTGGTAATGGACAGGGAGGCCTGGCGTGCTGCAATTCATGGGGTCGCAAAGCGTCAGACCTGACTAAGCGACTGAACTGAATACCCTAGAACAAACTGAGTGTGACGTGTAGTCATACTAATACATGGACCCTGGGAAGACTGAGTGTTGGGGGTGGCTCAAGAAGTTTGCAGGTTGGTATTTCATTCTTTGAGCAAATTTTAATCTCAGGATGGCCCTCGTCACTGCATGGAAAACAAACCAATCCAAACAGAAGGGACAAAAAATAAACTCAAAATAAAGTGTGTTTCCAACTTATTTTGGTGTTGATCTTTTGTTTTGTATTTTGTAAACTCCACTGTCAACTACCAAGCTTTAGGTACAGTTGGGTAGCAGCAAAGTAAGAAAGAGAAAAAGGGAAGAAAGGGAGGGAGAGAGGGAGAGAGGGAGGGAGAGAGGCAGGAAACTACAGGACTAATGATCAATAACTGACCTCCTAAAGCAGCTTATTGGAGAAGGAAATGGCAACCCACTCCAGTACTCTTGCCTGGAGAATCCCATGGAGGGAGGAGCCTGGTAGGCTACAGTTCATGGGGTTGCAAAGAGTCAGACAAGACTGAATGACTTCACTTTCACTTTCAAAGCAGCTTATAAATACAGCCCTGTTGCATCAACATTCAGTGAGTGAAGCAACATTTGCATTTTCATTTTTGGAACATCCCTTAATATTTTAAAGCAAGAGATGCTTGCTGTCCTTCTCCACTTATTCCGTTATTCCAGACAAACTTCTGTTGGGGAAAAGTCAAAATAAGCCAGCTCTGTTCTCTTGTTTAAGTGAAAATGAAGGGAGTGTTTGCAAATATGTTTTTAATCAGACTTTTACATTTGTACTTAATTATTTATTTAGCCATTTACTAAACATGCTGCTAGTTCTTTCAAGGAAGAGAAAACACTAAATGAAACATGACTCAATTCTCTCTGGGGCTCTACCCACGGGTCCAGCCTTTACAGTTACTATTTCTGACAGCGGGAGGCTTGGTTGCCCGCCATCAGGAGTCCAATGTGTGATTTCAGGACAGATGACAGCATCTGAACAAGCTCCTCACACAACCTCAGAAACCAAACCAAAAATCAGAACAAATACATCCTCCTCCCTTTCTTAAGTATGTTTGTAGTGGGAAAGGGGTGCAGATGCACAGAAAGCTTCAATATTGATTTGAGCATGTTGAAGAAAAAAAAAAAATCCAGTAAGACAAGGCACCCATTATTAACATAACTCAAGTCATGTCGTTCAAAGTACCTTCAAGACTCAGCTATCAGATATGTGAGTTTTTAACCACTCATCAATTTCTCTGAGTAGCGCCGTAGAGAAACTGTCATATACATTAGGTCTGGGAAAACTAGCTTTGATGCTGTTAGAATGGGACCAGTCAGTCTGTGGATGTAAGCTGCCTTTCTTCCAGGGCACACCCAGGACCAACATCACTAACCGATTATAGCACTGTTTCCCACTGAGTCCATGAGGCCTTAGCGTCTCATCTGAATGAAGTGCTGAGTAGCCAGTCCTTCAGTGTGGGACTTGTCGTTACTGTGGACACTGACTAGGGCTCTGTCTCCAGGTGACACAAAAGTCTCCTGCAGTTTTGACAGCTACCACCGCAAGTCCCTCCTGGCATTTGCGTCCTGGTAATTCCCTCACTGTGAGTGTGGCCTAGACTTAGCCATTCACTTCTGGTGAACAACATATGCAAAAGTGAGGATGGGATGTCACTCTTCAAGAGGTTACAAAAGACTGACTCTCATCTCGTCAGGACTCACTCTTGTCCTCTCTGAAGAAACCAGCTGCCACATTGTGAGCTGCTCCATGGAGAGTCCACAGGGCAAGGACCCGAGGGGAGCCTCTAGTTAGTATAGCTTGGGAGGAACCAAGGCCCTCAGTCCAAAAGGAAGCCAGTGACTAAATACAGCCAACAGCCACATGAGTGATCTTGAAAGAAGGGGACCATCCCCCAGCCAGTGATGACCACAACCCCGGTCAGTATCGTCCCTGCAGCCTTGAGAGAGACCTTGAGTCACAGGACTTCCAACTCACAGCAGCTATGAGATAATAAATAGCATTGCTTAAGGCCACTAAGGATTGGGATAATTTGTTACATAGCAATAGGCAGATAACATAGTGAGGTTTTAGCAGACTCCATGAAAGTGAGGACGCAGGGACAAAGAAGAAAAAGGAACCCGTCTCTGAAAAGGAATTCAAATTTCCCCTGGCATGAAAAACTAAATTAAGTGACAGCTCAGGACTGTGATGGGCTTTGGGAATCTTATCATTCTTATCAAATATTTATTACATGTGAAACCTAAGTATGGCCTCCTGTGGTATCTTGGAGTTACAAGGAGGCAAGCCCTGGCCTCTCTCCTTAGATATAGCAGAGTCAGGAAACAGATGCTATGATGAAGTGGACATTGAGTGCTTTCATTTGCCCAGCAACCGTCCTCATTCTTTTTGTTTCACCAGGCTGACTTTTCTTGAGGAAACCACCCTGGTATCTCCTAGGTCCATTTGGTCTGGATGGCACTGACCCATGGTCAGGCCTAATACCAAGCTTGCTAACTTGGCAGGATGTGGGTGACCATTGTTACCTCTACTTGCAGTGAATTGGTTTGAATTATACCAAAGAGAGGAAAGCAAAGCCAAGAAAAGGAAAAAAGCGCAGTGTTGACAAAATCTTTTCAGCACCTTTCTCCAACTGCTCTTGTACTGGGATTTTCAGTTCTATTAGGCAAGAAATCCCTCCCCCCACCCTCCCACTCTTAACCCTATATATGTTTGAATTGGGTTTCTGTAACTTACAATAGAAATTATCCAGAATAATGCAACAGGAAAGATGTGAAAATGCAGGAATTTGAAAAAGCTGGCACTTCATAAAGTTGGCTTTGAGGTGGGCCTGGATTAGCAGGAGGAAAAGGTCACAAAGAGGTTATGTCACCTGGAGACAACTCAGATATCAACAGGGGTCATCATTACTGCTATGAATTTTGTAGGTGATTCTCAGTCTGCTTGGACTCACATAAGAAAATAAGCCAAAATATTAATAACGTTCATATTCAGCAAATATCTATTCTGTACTGGCTATGTGTTAGGAACTGTTTGGAGGTGGTGCTGAGGAGGGAAGGACAAAACAAGACATCTGTGCTCAGGGGGTATAGAAAAGTCTAGTCTCTTTCAGGGAGATAGGTCATAAAAAAAATCGAAGTCCATCAGTGTACCTATCAGTGTAGGATAAGCTCCAGGAGAGACAAAGCATGAAAGAGTTGGATAGAGATGATGGGGACTAAGGAGGATGGGTACCATTTAGACACGGTGGCTAGGGAAGACCTTGTGGTAGAGTGAGAATGGGAACATAGGTATGACTTAAACATGGGGTGACTTGTGCAGGTATCTGGGGAAAGGTCTTCCAGGTACAAGGAAGGGTGACTACCAAGGCCTTCAGTTGGAATGGAATATTTGGTATGTTTTAGGCCAATAAGAGGGCCAAGGTGTCAGGGAGACGTGAGAAAGAAGAGCAGAGGACTATGATGTCAGGGAGCCGTCAGATCACGCAGTGTCTTGAAGGGCATTGTAAGAATGTTAGCTTTTATTTTTTAATTCAACTATAGTTGATTTTACAACGTGTTGGTTTCTGGTGTACAGTAAAGTGATTCAGTTACACGTACATACAAACCTTCCTTTTCATATTCTTTTCCATCATGGTATATTACAGGATATTGAATATAGTTCCCTGTGCTCCAGTATTGGATGTTGTTGTTTATCTATTTATATACAGTAGTATGTATTTGCTAACCCAAAACTCCAAATCTATCCCTCCCCTATCCCCTTTCCCCTTCGGTAACTGTAAGTTTACTATGTCATTAATCTTTCGGTTTTATAAATGAGTTCGTTTTTGTCATCTTTTGGATTTTGCATCTAAGTGACAGCATATGGTATTTGTCTTTCTCTTTCTGACTTATGTTACCTAGTATGATCATCTCTAGTGGCATCCATGTTGCTGCAAATGACATGATCTCATTCTTTTCATTGCTGAGGAGTATTCCACCATATATATGCATCACATCTCCTGTGTTTATTCATCTGCTGATGGACACTTAAGTTGTTTCTGTATCTTAGCTATTGTAAATAGTGCTGCTATGAACACTGGGGTGCAGAGATCATTTTGAATTGGAGTTTTCTCTGGATATATGGCCGGGAGTGGGACGGCTGGATCAGGATAAGAGTAACGGGCAACCAGAGGAGTGCCATGATCTGTGAGGCTCTCTCTTGCTGCTCTGCTGAGAGTAAACTTGCAGTGGACGGTGGGGGGGACAGAAGACCTATTTAGAGGCTATTGCAGAAGTTCTAGCAAGAACTGATGGTGGTTAACAGTTGAGCTTGGATTCTGGATATATTTTTGAAGATAAAACCTCTAAGATTTGCAGACTCATGGGCTGTAGCACATGAGAGAAAGTACGGCTGTCTAGGAGGAGTAGGTGGAAAGCTAGGGCTGTCTTTAACCAAGCTGAGGAAGGCTGGGGACGAGAGTCAACATGGCACCACTCATGTATGATGCCTGTTAGACACACGAGTGATGGATCAGGTGGGTGGTTGGACGTATGAACCTTGAGTGCTGGGGAGAGGCTGGGTTGGAGATGCATGTGTGGGAGACACAGCAGACAGAGCTGTTTAAAACTGAGATGATGAGGTCACCTAAGAGGTGAGTATAGACAAGACACAGAAGACATTCAATCAAATCCTAAGATACTCCATCACTTAAAGGTCAGGAAGAGGAGGAGCTTGCTGGAAAGGAAACTGAGGTGAAAAGTTTGAGCCACAGTGCTTTGCTGTTGGTGTTCAGTTGCTAAGTCATGCCTGATTCTTTGCGACGCCATGGACTGCAGCATGCCAGGCTTCCCTGTCCTTCACTATCTCCCAGAGTTTCTCAAACTCATGTCCATTGAGTCAGGGATGCTATCCAATCATCTCATCACTTGCTACCCTCTTCTTCTTGTGCCTTCAATCTTTTCTAGCATCCGGATCTTTTCAGACCAGGTATCAAACAAAAGCAGTACTTTTTCTGCTTCTGCTTTTCTCTGCTTTACCTAGTATCACTTCCCTTTCACTTTGCACAGTACTTTCTCATGAAGTAGTAGGAAAGCTGGATTCTAACTACACAGACTCACTATAGTACAGTGTTCTTGCTCAGAGAAAAATCAAGACATAGGAACTGGCCTTAAAGAAGATACACAGTCTCTACTGCAATGAATAGTGAGCGCAGGATGAAGAACAGATACTGGGGAAGTGAGGCAAGTTTCAAGGAATCTGGCGGGTATTAGGTTCACATGAGAAGTCAAAACTGCGAAGGCAGACAAAGCTGAAATGAGCAGCTACCTGGTAAGGGGAAATAATGGGCAAGAAGAATATTAGACAGGGTTCAGTAGGTTTGAGACCTTGACATAGAAGGTGGGAGGTCCAAGTCTGGTACCCGATGAATACCCAGACCATGGGTTTCAGTGCCAGCTTATTGTTAAAACTTTTTTAATGGCTTAAACACCTTTTATTGTGCATTTTGAGAACTCCTTGCCCCCATGGAACTGGCAAAATGTAAAACTTGACTGTATCACTCATTCACTTACAATGTCACTTTTCTCACATATATACAAGGACAAAGTCCAATGTAAATAAAAATAACAGCAGCAAGTAACATGTCAAAGTGTCTTCCATGTGTCAGGCACTGGTCTGCCTTATTTTACAATCATTATCTTCCCATTTTACAGATGAAGACATGGAAACTAGGTGATTACGTGGTGTGCCTAAATTCCCCCAGCTAGTGAATAGGAAAAATACAATTCAAACCTAGAGCTTTGTGAGACTGTTCTGGCACTATCAGAGGTGTGTGGGGTGAGAGCTAAGTAAGTGTCAGGTGAACTGGAGTTGGATGAACGTGGGTTTAAATGAAAGCCTGTGTGACCACGGGGACGAAAGTAGGCGTTGAGCCCAAGTGACGGCAAAGGATCCTCTGAAACACATCCCATGAATCTGTACCAAGGTCTGTCATCTTGGACCAGAGTATCTGCTGAGCAAAATAAGTGCCCTGATGATTGCAATAAGGCTAGTAAAGAGGACGTGGTGCTCCTTTGGACCCAGGGTCTGTGATCCACGGCCCAAATGGCCAAGGAGTTAGGCACATCCTCATGAGTGCTTTTAGCATCTTGTTAGAACATTTCAGTAGGGAGATGTTCCTTCCCCTATGTTATAGATGAAGAACCCAAGACTCATGGGAGTGACCTACACAGGTTTATCCTGGAGGGAAAAGGAGGAGACCGGTTGTTCTCTCTCATACTCCTGGGGAGAAGGTATTCTTTCCTGTCTCCAGACTGATGTGTCTTTTCTCGCCACTTCACTCTCTTTTGTAACAGCTTTGCCTTCTCTACCCCAATCCTACCAGAACAGTTCTGGGGAACTACGAGTAACACAGACCAGGAATTCTTTCTTTCCCTTCTGTTTGCTCTCCTCTTGGAGTCTCTTCAGCACGTTTGAAACCGTGTCTTCATTCCCTTCCCCCAAAGTGAAAGTTGCTGTCTTTTGGTTAACTCAGATCTGCAGGGATAAATTCTTAGGAAAACCATGTGCTTTTTATTATTATGTTGTTTATTCATGGACTTGAAACACATTTATATTGGTAGGCTATTCATGGAATAAAACATTCAGATGAAAAAAAATAATAACAGAGAGTTTGGTAGTCATCTTGAGGAAATAAAGAGAAGCCTCCTATAGAGAAGCATGTTTAACTCTTCCTGTCTCATTTCCTCATGTGGGAACCCTGTTGACCACCACCATGGTTGACAACCATCCCAGCCTTCTTCATGTGAAATTCATCATCACAGTAGAGATCTGGTCCTTGTTGCTATCAGCACAAAGGAAGCAAATGGCCCAGAGCTTACTGGAATCTCATGTAAAGTAAATAAAATAAAGTCAGTGCCTCTAGCTCCCTGCCTTCAACTTTCCATTCCAAACTCCACAGTGGGGACACATGTTTTATGGAGGGTGAAAGGGGAGGAACTATTACCTATTAGCTCTAATATCTACTGTGAGCAAACACTCGGCAGCCTTGCTACTCAAAGTGTGGTCTGGGGACCAGTAGCAGTATTTGCTTCTCGGGAATGTGTCAGAAATGCACAATCTCAGACTCCACCCCAGCCCTACTCAATTAGAATCTACATTTTCACAAGGTATCTGGGGGAAATTTCCTACATATTAAAGTTTGAGAAGTACTGCATAGCAGTGCGAGGTATTTTATTTATGCGCTTCATACATTTCAGGCACACGTATTTATCACCGTGAAAGTGAAGTGTTAGTCACTCAGTTGTGTCTGACTCTTTGTGACCCCATGGACTGCAGCCTACCAGGCTCCTCTGTCCATGGAATTCTCCAAGCAGAAATACTGGAGTGGGTTGCCATTTCCTTCTCCAAGGAATCTTCCCTACCCAGGGATCAAACCTGGGCCTGCCACATTGCAGGCAGACTCTTTACCAACTGAGCCATCGGGGAAGCTTGTATTTAAGTCCATGTTACTTAAATGAGAAAACAACAGATCATGATAGTAAAGGAGGTTGGCCAAATTCTTGGCTAGTTTGTGTTAGGACCAATATTTGAATCCTGTTGTGTCTGACTTCGAAGCTTGCCTATTTTCTACTGTCTCATGTTACCTTCATTTTTTTCCCCTAAAGGTTGCAGTGAGCAGCTCTCACTTCAGTGAGAAGAAACATGAGACTTGAATTTCCACAAGGGGAGACTTAGGGAAGCAAGAATTAGAGGCCCCAGTAATGGTGGACCAAGGGAAGCACTGGACAAGTCAAACAAACATAGGCTCTCAGAGGTTGAGAAGGGCATGGCCTGAGGATCCGGGCTACTCTCTAGATGTACTCAGGCCAGGGTAGTATGGCCTGGAAATACATCTGCACGTGTTTGAGCCTTGCAACCAAGTTTGGCCTTTTCCTCTTCCCCTGCATGTGAATGAGTGGAAGAAAAATCAGCAAAATTTCCCCAAGTTATCTAAATTAAAGCTGATAAAGAATGACCTTGAGGGCTTAATTCATTCCACGGATGGGCATTATTTGGCATACATAATGTTGGTCCAGAAAATGTTGTAAATTGTTCCTAAAACATCAGCACATTTAAAAGTATAAGAAAGTATCATATACATACAGAAATTTGCATATATAATTGTCTATCTCCATAAATCTGCACAAGGGACACACCTGTGTAACTAGCACCAAGATCAAGAAACAGAACCAGAATCCCCAAATCCTACTTGTACTTTCTATATAAGCACTGTCACTATCCTGATTTCTAATTATATTGATTACTTGTCAATATTAAAAAAAATTAGAAGATGTAACAGAAAAATCTGATGTCTGGCTTCTCTTGAAAACTTCAAGCATTAGCAACACAAGGCTTATGTTCTCACAGAGCAACAATCAGCTGGGCTTGAGAAAGGACTACTCCCTTTAGTAAGGCATGCCCTTTCCAATCTGCCACAGTCCCCATCACGCCCTACTACCTAGTACTTAGAGCTAGTGGCAGTGGCCTTTAATCAATGCACTTAAAATAGAATTAAGTAAAAACTTCTCTGATATCCTCTTGCCTCCCTAATTTACATTATATTTACATTATATGTTAAGATCCCCTGGAGAAGGAAATGGCAACCCACTCCAGTATCCTTGCCTGGAAAATCCCATAGAGGAGCCTGGAAGGCTACAGTCCAAGGAATCGCAAAGAGCTGGACACAGCTAAATGAATTCACTTTCCCTTTTTACATTATATGCCTGGCCCCTATAGGCATTTGAGTTTGAAATTCCTGATCTAAACTTGAGGATTCTTCATATAACTGTGAACCACAGAGGATATCTGAAAAACTTCTTAAGAAGAGATGTTACAGCAGTTCTTTCTTATCGTCACAATCTGGTTATAGATATGCTAAGTAAGTAGTTAAATACACTTCTCAAAGTTAGTGCAAAGGAAAGCAGAGTCAACTTCTTCACAGATTAGTTTCCTTTTCCTCTGTCAGGTGTTGATAGGTGTTTTTGCAGGGCGTTGGGGTGTGGAACTAACAAACCCAGGAAGGAAGCTGAGCCTATGGCCTGGTACATGGGAATGACCACATCCAGATGTGAGTTCTGAGACTATTCTTTTGCCATGACGAAATAGTCATCCATTCTCACTTAATTTGACCCAATCTGTAAACAGGAGAAAAAATGTTCTCTTGGAACAGGTGTTGTTCCAGAAGACTTCAAGAGAAAAGAAAGTAAACCAGGGGCTGGGCCGAAGCTTTCTAGGTGACGAGAGAATAAAAAAACAACAGAATTATGTCATTTTCAAGCTGGAGGGTAGACTCTAAGGATGGCAAAGGCAAGCCAGGATGAACTTACAGCCCCTTTCTTAAGGCCCTACATTCACTGTGGTGGGAAGCCCTATCGGATCTCAAGAAAAACACTTTGATTCAATGAATTCCATGAAAAGAAGACATTCTCTGTCAGGAACATGGTATGAAATGATCCTCTGTGGTAATACAGATTGAAAATAAGTTTAAGAGACATTTTGGCAAATGATTCTAGACTAATAAAGGAAAGTTACAGGCCAAAGTTTTCAGCCTTGAGGTTAATGTCAATGAGGAGAGGCTTGCCCTCCCTAAAGTCCCAGGTACTAAGAGGTTAAATTTGGGGCTGGATCATCTTTAAACGGTGTTGGCAAAACTAGATATCCACATGCAAAAGGAAAAAATTGGACTGTTATTTTACACTATACACAAAAACCAACTAAAAATGGATAAAATATTTAAATATAAGACTTGGAACTGTAGAACTACTAGAAGGAAACATAAAGGATAAGCTTTATGATGTCAATCTTGGCAATAATTTCTTGGATAGGACACCAAAAGCTCAGGGAACAAAAGCAAAAATAGACACATAAGACTACATCGAAATAGAAAGCCTGATGGAGATAAGTAAAGCGAAAAGGCAAAGGGAACAATTAACAGTGTATAGGCAACATATTGGATAGGAGAAAACATTTGCAAACCTCATATCTGATGAGTTAGTATACAAAACATATAAGGAGCTCAAACAACCTGATTTAAAAAATGAGCACAGACACGATTGACATTTCTCCAAAGAAGACATACAGATGGCCAACATATACATGAAAAGGTGCTCAGTGGCACTAATCATCAGGGAAATACAAAGCCAAGGCACAGTGAGATATCACCTCGCACCTGTTAGGATGACTATTATAAGACAAAAACAAAACCAAAAGATAACAAGTGTTGGCAAGGATATGGAGAAACTGAAACTCTTGCACACTTGTTAATGGAAATGTCAAATGGTGTAGCCATTGCAGAAAACCGTATGGAGATTCCTCATAAAGTTAAAAATAGAATTACCATATGATCCAATAATCCCACTTCTGGGCCCACTAGAATACAAATCAGGATCTTGAAGATATATTTGCATACTTGTGTTTGCTGCAGCATTACTTACAAGACATGGACACAACCGAGTGTCCCTTGGTGGATGAATAAAGACTTCATGGTGTGTATATATGCAAGCAAAGTGAAAGTTGCTCAGTTGTGTCTGACTCTTTGTGACCCCATGGACTATGGAATTCTCCAGGTCAGAATACTGGAGTGGGTAGCCTTTCCCTTCTCCAGGGGATCTTCCTGACCCAGGAATCAAACCTGGGTCTCCTGCTTTGCAGGCAGATTCTTTACCATCTGAGCAAAGCCCCAAAGGAGCTTATATATACAAAGGGCTATTATCTCCTTGTATATATAAACATATACAAAGGACTATTGTCAAGCCTTAAAAAGGAAGCCTACAGTTCCACGTGCAACAGCATGATTGAATCTTGAGGATGTGATGCTAAATGAAATAAGCCAATCATAGAAGGACAAATATTGCCTTATATCACTTCCATGAGGTATATAAAATAATCAAATGTACAGAGTGGAGTGGTGGTGTCCAGAGGCCAGAGGGAGGGGAAATGGGGAGTTGAAACTCAACTAGTATAAAGTCTTAATTATGCAAAATGATTAAATTCTAGAGATCTGTATTGTGACTATGTATGTCCTAAGTCATTTCAATCTGTTTGACTCTTGGTGACCCTATAGGCTGCAGCCCACCAGGCTCCTCTCCAGGCAAGAAGACTGGAGTGGGTTGCCATGCTCTCCTCCAAGGGATTTCCTCACCCCAGGGATTGAACCCACATCTCTTATGCGTCCTGCACTGGCCTGTTCTTTACCACTAGCGCCAAATGCACTGTGCCTACAGTTGACAATAATACCACCCTGTATACTCTAAAATTTCTTAAGAAGTAAAATCTCACGTTATATGTACTTTTCACAATAAAAACAACTGGGGGGAGGTGGATATCCCATTAGTTCTTAAGAAACTTGCAAATAAATCTCTTGGTGGGAAGAGCGTGATCTACCCTCAGGCTCTGCAGAATGCCAGTATGCTAATCAGTTTGTGTGACATCATAATGGCAAAGGCCATAACCCATCTTAATCAAATGCTTCTTGTGTGTGTCAAGCTCTTTTTTGGACACCCAGCTGACATGGCTCAAATAATTTCAAAACTGACCCTGCGAGGTTAAGTATGATGTAAATTCACATTTTACAGATGAGAAAGATGAGGCTATGAGGACTTGAATTCTATGTCCAAGTTGCCAAGTTTGGGCTCTAAAGCCTGTTGTCTAATGCCAGAACCCTCTGCTTTTCAAAATCACACCTATTGTCTCACCACCTCTAAGGAGAGAGTTTGCAGTTGACCCCTGGTGCCAGCACCTCTCCCCTGAACATTCTAATTGGGACGATAAAGAGATTAAGTGTCAAGTGGGTGAGCATTTAGCCTGGCTCTGCTTATCCTTTGTCAAATGGCATCACATGGAAAGTATGAGGTGTTGTCACAGGAATAATTGGCCACCTGGGAGGGAGAAGGAGCACGCTTTGGCTTGTGAAAGCCCAGGAGAGCTCTTCTAGACTCTCCTGGTAACTCTCTATGAGGAAGTGTCCTGAGTATATTTTCTATTCCAGAAAGACTGCTGCTAAAATGATCCGGGTTAGGAATGTGACAGAGCTCTGGCCCCCTGAGCATTTGGTATGGAAATAAACAGCAGGACTGATTATCTGTATTCAAGCTTAAATAAAACCGTATGAAGAGCTGAACCCATCCCTCCCCCAACATCCCCACCTCATCTCTTCTGAAAGACTGATGATTTTTGGAACATCTATTACAATGGAGGTTTTTCTTTTCCTTTTCCTTGCTCTCCTCCCCTGAAACGGGGCCCTTTCCTCCCAGCTGTGTGCTGCAAATCAGCAATAGCTCCACTCTCTCCCAGATGTCTAGAGGCTAAAGAAACCCCAAATCTATTTCTGCCAAACCCCCTTCTCCTCAAATTTTAAAAGATTACATTTTCAGAGATGTAATCAGGATGAGTAAGGTTCACTGGCACTTTGTTCATTAAAGCTATATTTTGAAAGAGGCATTTGATGTCAAGTCAGTTTTTTTTCCCCCCTCAGTCTTTTTCCCCGCTCCCACCCCCAAGTCTTTTATCTCCAAACCAGGAAGTCATATTCTGCCAGCCAACTGTGAACTGTAACCACAAAAAGTTGGAGATTGGTTCAAAGCTTAGGACTCAAGAGGCTTGAGTCAGTTTTAAGGGTGGCAGAAGGCATCCTTCACTCATTTTGGGGGAATGTGCGTCCACGGGGGCCGAGGGGGCAGTCCTGTGACTGGTGACATGGTTGGTGGGTTGTTCTCACAGTCTGAGGAATGTGTGAGCAAAAGCGTCTTGTTCTGGGAGGTGCTGTGCAGGCGGGAAGGGGTTAGTTTCATTTTCCACTCAGACGCAGTTGTGGAAAGAATCCGGCAGGGACCTCTCCCTCTTTCTGTTCCTCCCTCGCTCTGAGCTCAGCTGTAAAAAGGGTCATCACCGCTGCTCTCACGCTGGGGGAAAGAAGAGCTAAGCCATCACGAGTGTTCAGGCTACACTCGAAATTTAGAGGGTGATTTTCTCTCCTTGGTTTCATCTCCTCCTGTCTAAACTTTCTTGCCCCTCAGGCTTTATCCTTTCACAATTTAGAACAGCTCGAGTTCCCTGAGCAGAACTTGTGTACTTTCTGTCTTTTTTACAGTCTTGCACAAGATAGACCTGTTCAGAGACCTTCCTCCTCCTCTCAGGGCTTCCTAAAAGCACCACTCCTCGTGTGTCATCCTTCATGTCGTGACTTCCATTAAAACTATTTCTGTCTGTAGGTCTTTCTGGACACCACAAGAAAGGGTTCATACTGCTTTTCCGTTTGCTTATTTCACCTCCCTGTTCCATGTATTGGTCTTTGAAAGCAATTTTGAAACTTATATTAACTTCTATGAGCCTGTGTGGTCATCCAGACCAGTATTATCCAATAGAACTTCTTGCAATGATGGAAATGTTCGCTATCTGCATAAAGTAATACGGTACCTACAAGTCACATAAGGCTATCAAGCACTTGAAATGTGGCCAGTGTACTCCAGGAATCGAATTTTTAATCTGACTTAACTTTGCTTAATTTAATTTAAATAGCAGCACATGGCAAGAAGGCGCTGTACTGGACAGCGCAGCTGTTGACTGTGACCTTCTTCAGGATAAAGTCAATGTCATGCTTCTTCCCTGGGCTTGACACAATGCTGAGTGCCTAGTAAGAGCGCAATGAACATTTAGGGAATTCAGCTACTTTATTCATTTATGATAATAATCTTACCAGATTAATAATAATAATAATCTTAACAGATTAATAATAATCTTAGGCAGATATTATTAACTCTAGGAACTTTATATGAATAAACAAAGACAAAACAAAATGTGACTCAGAGGAATCCAATGATGGAGCCAGTAACTTAATCATAATCTGTTTAAAATCAGTCCCCCCATCCTTTCTGTTTCCACTGGCAGTGCGTGGGTTCGTGGTAAGTAAATTTGTAGATAAGTGGTTACGCATACAAGATAGATGGAAGCAACATTTTAAAGAACAGTTAATTGTCTTGATCCAATCACACATGCAAGGACTTGCCTGTATAAAAGCTAAGAGAAAGAAAGGAAAAAGAAAAATGGCAGGTTAGCACAATGCTTATGCATCTTTAGTACCGTGCACATATTTAAAGGCTATATTGGCTGAACGATCTCTTTGAAAAGAGGAGTCTATCATAAAAGAAATGTTACAACAGGCAACAAATTGGGCAGCTGGTATGCCATTTGTGACTGTTAACTTTCAAATGATGATAGCCTCAGTGTTTCAAGGACAAACATCAAAAATGATGGAGGTTATGCTGCCACCTACTGGTCATCACAGTTAACTAGTGTTTCAGGATCTTAAAGAATCCAGATGCCTGGGAAATCAACAGGTATATATTCTTTTCATTTGCTATTGGCTAAGCAAGTAAAGCGTCTGTCTACAGTGCGGGAGACCCGGGTTCGAGCCCTGGGGTGGGAAGATCCCCTGGAGAAGGAAATGGCAACCCACTCCAGTACTATTGCCTGGAAAATCCCATGGACAGAGGAGCCTGGTAGGCTACAGTCTATACGGTCGCAAAGAGTCGGACACAACTGAGCGACTTCTTTCACTTTCAGCAGATAAAGAATCCACCTGCAACGCAGAAGATGCAGGAGAAGTGGGTTCGATCCCTGGGTTGGGATTATGCCCTGGAGGAGGCCATGGCAACCCACTCCAGTATTCTTGCCTGGAAAATCCATGGACAGAGGAGTCTGGCAGGCTACAGTCCATGGGGTCACAACTGAAGCAACTGAGCACACACAACCTTACACATGGACAACAGTTTTAAAATTATTCTAAATTTGAAGAAAACTATTATCACGCTTCAAAACTTCCTTTTTTTGCAAATAAATATAACCATCTGGAGTTTTTCAACAACCCTTCCCCTTCCCCTGCCCCTCCCCATTTCCTCCTCATGTAGCTGAATTGCTTACTGAAATCTGACAATAGTTTTAGTTGGCCTTTCTTTGATTCACATTCTAGCTCCTGTCAAATGACTGCATCAGGCTATAATCTGATGGGAGTACACATAATCATGGACTCCCATGAGAAACAGTCTCTTCCTCCCTACATCACATGTGTTTCAAGATCAGTGTTGATGGCTGCTCCTGAAGGTATACTGTTGGGCCAGCCTTTCAGATTTGGTGGTAGTGTTGAGTCAGAGGCTCTAAAGAGATCTTAGAGAAAGTTCTAGTCATAAACATTGGGGGCAAATTTACCAGTATTACATGCTGGAAATCAGAACTTGTGCTGTCCTCTTGATTAGCAATAAGTGCCCCAAAGACAATACAGGACGTGAAATTTTATATTCTTGGGCTGTCTCCAAGGGGATCCAAACCATAGCTGGTGATTTTGCAGTGAAAATCACACTGCATACCTTGCGCCACTATGTGTTCAGGCAGCTGGCAATAAGGCTAGCAATACTGGGAGCTTTGCGTAGTAGATAAAGGGAAAGGAAGCATTTCTACTTTGATTCATAGAAGGACTGTTTATACAGATATGAGCTTCTTTGGACTTCCTGTGACTACCGACAGAAAACCCATTATGTGACCTCTCCCCACCAGGACCTAACTGCCTCGCTGGGCCTTCAAGGATCTATGCTTTAAGCAGTTCCTTGGATATCACTTAGAAATGAATTACATTAACATATATCCATTAATTCATTAATTTAATTATCTACTCAATTGAACACATATTAACTATCTAATATATTGCTAGGGACACAAAACGGAATGACAAATGACACCTGTCTTCAAAAGATCCATTGTTCTGTGTGTTTGAAGAACTCTTACTGTGTGTCAGATACTGTGTTAAACATTTTATAGCAATTATATTTGTTGTTAATTTCTCCAACAGTGTCCAACTCAAGGCCTTCTCTGTGTTAGGTAATGTGCTCTGAGTAAAGATGAAATGGTACTCAACGTGGATATGGTTCCTGTCCTCACCCATATGGCTCCCTTTTGGGAAAGGCAGATGAGTAAGAAATGAAACACAGTGTGTTTAACGTCTGCAATTTATTTTAGCTACTAAGCATTTTATTGGCTTTCTATACCGAGAAATCTTTTATTGAGATAGAACAATGACCTCTTCCAACGATAAAGGCTGAAGATATGTGCCTGTAAGCTCAGTCGCTGAGTCATGTCCAACTCTTTGTGACCCCAGAGACTGCAGCCTGCCAGGCTCCTCTGTCCATGGGATTTCCCAGGCAAGAATACTGGAGTGGGTTGCCATGCCCCTTCCTCCAGAGGATTTTCCCAAGCCAGAGACTGAACCCATGCCTCCTGCATCTCCTGCATTGCAGGTGGATTCTTTACCACTGAGCCACCCAGGAACAGTGGGTACTTTCCCCTAGCATCCCTTGCAGTTCTGTCAAGCTCCGTCACAGGCATGTGAAACAGGTTGTGCCAATCAGATGACAGCTTACTAGACTCTGAATAGGTCCTAGTGTTTCAAGGAAGGGACAAGGCACTTTATTTCTCTGATGGGCTGTGTTGAGGGTAACATTTTCCTCTTTGAAATCTCTCCAAAGCATAGTTTTAGCTATTTTTTCCCTGCTGTTGACTTTCAACTGAATTCTCCAAGTCCTCCCAGTATGCTGGGGGCCTATTATTACTCTTTCTAAAGTTCTTTTTTTTTTTTGGTCTCTCTGAGTACTTTCTGTTGTGTGAAACTACGTACCCTGAAGAGACCCATGGAAAGGACAGGGATATGGTATCATCAATGCACAGCCATCATTGCCCTCCTAGAGCAAGTGTTGAGCAAGTGACGTCAACACTTGCATCTTAGCACATATAGATGGTCAACAGGTACAAGAAAAGATGCTCAACATGTCTAATTATTAGAAAAATGCAGATCAAAGCTACAATGAGATATTACCTCCCACTGGTTAGAATGGCCAGTATACAAACAACAAATGCTGAAGAGGATGTGGGGAAAAGGGAACCCTCATACACTGTTGGTGGAAATGTAAAGTCGTGCAGCCACCATGGAAAACAGAATGGAGGTTCCTTCAAAAACTGAAAAGAGAGTTGCCATATGATCTGGCAACTCCTCTCCAGAGGAAACTATCTTTAAAAAGATAGAAGCACCCCAATGTTCATTTCAGCTGGTGGCTCAGAGGTTAAAGCATCTGCCTGCAATGCGGGAGGCCTGGGTTCATCCCTGGGTCAGGAAGATCCCCTGGAGAAGGAAATGGCAACCCACTCCAGTATTCTTGCCTGGAGAATCCCATGGACGGAGCAGCCTGGTGGGCTACAGTCCACGGGGTCGCAAAGAGTCAGACACGACTGAGCGACTTCACTTTCACTTTACAGTAGCCAAGATATGGAAATAACCTAAATGTCCAAAGACAGATGAATGGATAAACAACACGTGGTACATGTATACAATGGGCTACGGCTGTTGCTGTTCAGTTGCAAATGCTACTCAGCCATAAAAACCAATGAAATAATGCCATTTGCGGAAACATGTACGGACTGAGGGATTATCACACTAGGTGAAGTAAGTCAGAAAGAGAAAGACAAGTACCATATAACATCACTTATACGTGGAATCTAAAATATCACACAAATGAACGCATCTGTGAAACAGACTCACACACTTAAAGAGGACAAACTTGTGGTTGCCAGGATTGGGAGCCTGGATCAGCAGATGAAAACTACTACATGTGTGATGGATAAACAACAAGGACCTACTGTATAACACAGGGAACTATATTCAATATCCTATGATAAGCCATAATGAAAAAAATATAAAAAAATAATGTATATGGATAACTGAATCACTTCGCTGTACAGCAGCAGAAATTACCACAATGTTGTAAACCAACTATACTTCAATACAATAAAATTTAGAAAATCCACTGGTGTTTTAAAGACTGGTAAGAATTATCCAGCTTAAATAAGTTGTAGGAAGGGGCCAGAAAATGGGTAATAGGCAGAGGAACAGCACATTCACTAGCCCAAGGCAATCCTTTTAGGTACAAACTCTGAGGTCTTTTACATATGACAACACTGAGGCTGAACAACAAATCCAGGTCTGATGGGAAATTTCAGGTGCAGAGACTCTTTTCCAAGTAAGGACTGGAAAAATATTAATTCCAGTGGTCTCTGGTAGTGTCTTTTCAAAGTTTTTCATTTTGAAGTGTCCACATACAGAAACTGGAAAATTCTGAAAGAGATGGGAATACCAGACCACCAGACCTGCCTCTTCAGAAATTTGTATGCAGGTCAGGAAGCAACAGTTAGAACTGGACATGGAACAACAGACTGGTTCCAAATAGGAAACGGAGTGCTTCAAGGCTGTATATTGTCACCCTGCTTATTTAACTTATATGCAGAGTACATTATGAGAAACGCTGGGCTGGAGGAAGCACAAGGTGGAATCCAGATTGCCGGGAGAAAGATCAATAACCTTAGATATGCAGATGACACCACCCTTATGGCAGAAAGTGAAGAATAACTAAAAAGCCTCTTGATGAAAGTGAAAGAGGAGAGTGAAAAAGTTGGCTTAAAGCTCACCATTCAGAAAACGAAGATCATGGCATCTGGTCCCATCACTTCACGGGAAATAGATGGGGAAGCAGTAGAAACAATGGCTGACTTTATTTTGGGGGGCTCCAAAATTACTGCAGATGGTGACTGCAGCCATGAAATTAAAAGATGCTTACTCCTTGGAAGGAAAGTTATGACCAACCTAGACAGCATATTGAAAAGCAGAGGCATTACTTTGCCAACAAAGGTCCATCTAGTCAAGGCTATGATTTTTCCAGTGGTCATGTATGTATGTGAGAGTTGGACTAGTTGGAGAAGACTCTTGAGAGTCCCTTGGACTGCAAGGAGATCCAACCAGTCCCTCCTAAAGGAAATCAGTTCTGAATGTTCTTTGGAAGGACTGATGCTGAAGCTAAAACTCCAATATTTTGGCCACCTGATGTGAAGAGCTGACTCACTTGAAAAGACCCTGATGCTGGGAAAGATTGAGGGCAGGAGAAGGGGATGACAGAAGATGTGATGGTTGGATGGCATCACTGACTCAATGGACACTGGTTTGGGTGAACTCCGGAAGTTGGTGATGGACAGGGAGGCCTGGCGTGCTGCGATTCATGGGGTTGCAAAGAGTCAGACCTGACTGAGCGACTAAACTGAACTGAACTGAACATACAGAAAAATGTCCAACATATAAATGTACAGCTGAAATCATAGAGCCCTCATTTAACAACCACTGATTTCAAGCTCTTAGAAGATGGGTCCCCCAGAAGACTCCCCCCTAGCTCCTTCCAATCAGAATACTTCCTTCCTCACCAGAGGTGACCACAACCCTGGCTTTTAACATCATAGTGGTTGTACGAGTTTCCTAACTTGTATAAATAGAAAAACACCATATGCATTCTTTGGTGTCTGGCCTCTCTCAGTGAACATTAAGCTCCTAAGATTCATGGATGTCCTTTACAGCTTGTTCATTCACATTGCTGTATAACATTAATTGCAAAGATTTCCTTGGTGGCTCAGATGATAAAAATCTGCCTGCAATGCGGGAGACCCGGGTTTGATCCCTGGGTTGGGAGAATCTCCTGGAGGAGGGCATGGCAACCCACTCCAGTATTCTTCCCTGGAGAATCCTCATGGACAGAGGAGCCTGGGGGGCTGTAGTCCATAGAGTCACAAAGAGCAGACATGACTAAGTGACTAAGCACGCACACACTTATCTTTTATAGGTGATGGTCATTTAATTGTTTTCAGTTTATGGCCATTATAAATCTTGTTCCTCAAGACATTCTCGTACATTTCTAGATGTGTGAATAAGTTTGTTGGACATATACGTGAGAGTGAAATTGGAGGTCACAGAATGTGTGTGTATGTATATAAATATAGGTATATTGAACTTCAGTGAATAATACCCAATGGTTTTTCAAAACTGCTAAAGCAATTAAAGTTCCCATCTGCACTTTATGAAAGTTTCAATTTCTCCATCCTCTGAAATACGTGGTGTGGTTCACCTTTTTAACTTGAGCCATTCTGGTAGGTGTAACGCTATCTCATAGTGACTTTAATTTGCATTTTCCTGATGACTAATGATGTTGATCAACTTTTCATATGTTTATTGGCTGTAGCCCCAGAACTACTTATCAGATGACCACTTCTTGGCACATATTTTAGGGTGAAGTGCCTTAAGGATGAATGCACAGGATTTCCAAAGAGAGTGCAGTCTTTTTTTGGGATTCTCCAAGTTCATGGTTTTCCTTATTTCTCTTAAGACAGACACCCTCTAGATTTGTAAGGCTCTGTTCTTTCTTAAGAAGTGGCTTTCTTGGGGCAAAGTTTGTGTACCGTTGCTTCCATGAATGTAGAAAAATTAAGGACAGAGTGAGGCTACGGTGACTGAGGCCCTTGGCTGGGTCATGGTCTCCTGGATGTTGCTTGGGCAAACACTGGCTTTGACAATATGTGTATTTTCCCACACCCTCACTGGTAAAAAGTCACAATGGATATGTTCCTGTGAATTTATGATCCTCTTTGAGGGGTTGAGGTTAGATCTGTAATAAAAATTCTGGCATATGGAGACATACGTCTGGTTCCCACAAACTTAAGGCTAGAGAGAGCAGAGTTACATTTTCTTAGGTCAGCTTACTGATGTCTCCAAAGATAAAAGGCAACTTCTGATTGAAGGCTTGTTCTGAAAATATTTTTGGCAAAGGATTTCCAAGTTCCATTCTCCTGGGATGATCAAATTGACTTCTATTTTGTCTGTTGTCTTGACAAACTCACTTTGGCAGGGGAAAGGGCTTATTGCAGGCCTTTCTGCTTTGATTTTGAGATTTTATAATCAGAGGCCAGAAGACAATTGTAATCAATGAAAACCATTCACTCAGAATACAGAGCTGTGTATAAATATACAATAATAGAAACCGTAGAATCACTTTGTGGTCTCACCAAAGGTTCAATACACTTAGAGGTTTTCAATCAAGTTAAGTACACCCTCTTCCAACAACACAAGAGAAGACTCTGCTGCTGCTGCTGCTAAGTCGCTTCAGTCATGTCCGACTCTGTGCGACCCCATAGACGGCAGCCCACCAGGCTCCGCCATCCCTGGGATTCTCCAGGCAAGAACACTGGAGTGGGTTGCCATTTCCTTCTCCAATGCATGAAAGTGGAAAGTGAAGTCACTCAGTCATGTCCAACTCTTCGGGACCCCATGGACTGCAGCCCACCAGGCTCCTCCATCTATGGGATTTTCCAGGCAAGAGTATTGGAGTGGGTTGCCATTGCCTTCTCCAGAGAAGACTCTACACATGGACATCACCAGATGGTCAACACCGAAATCAGACTGATTATATTCTTTGCAGTCAAAGATGGAGAAGCTCTATACAGTCAACAAAAACAAGACTGGGAGCTGACTGTGGCTCAGATCATGAACTCCTTATTGTCAAATTCAGACTTAAATTGAAGAAAGTAGGGAAAACCACTAGACCATTCAGGTAAAACCTAAATCAAATCTCTTATGATTATATAGTGGAAGTGACAAATAGATTCAAGGGATAAGATCTGATAGATAGAGTGCCTGAAAATCTATGGATGGAGGTTCGTGACACAGTACAGGAGGCAGTGATCAAGACCATCCCCAAGGAAAAGAAGTGCAAAAAGGCAAAATGGTTGTCTGAATAGGCCTTACAAATAGCTGCAAATAGAAGAGAAGAGAAAGGCAAAGGAGAAAAGGAAAGATATTCCCATTTGAATGCAGAGTTCCAAAGAATAGCAAGCAGAGATAAGAAAGCCTTCCTCAGCAATCAATGCAAAGAAATAGAGGAAAACAATAGAATGGAAAGTCTAGAGATAACTTCAAGAAAATTAGACATACCCAGGGAAGATTTCATGCAAAGATGGCCACAATAAAGGACAGAAATGGTATAGACCTAACAGAAGTAGAAGATATTAAGAGAGGTGGCAAGAAAACACAGAACCATACAAAAAAGATGTTCATGACCCAGATAACCATGATGGTCTGATCACTCACCTCGAGCCAGACATCCTGGAATGTGAAGTCAAGTGTACCGTAGGGAGCATCACTACAAACAAAGCTAGTGGAGGTATTGGAATTCCAGTTGAGCTGTTTCAAATCCTGAAAGATGATGCTGTGAAAGTGTTGCACTCAATATGCCAGCAAATTTGGAAAACTCAGCAGTGGCCACAGGACTGGAAAAGGTCAGTTTTCATTCCAATCCCAAAGAAAGGCAATGCCAAAGAATGCTCAAACTACCGCATAATTGCACTCATCTCACATGCTAGCAAAGTAATGCTCAAAATTCTTCAAGACAGGCTTCAGCAATATGTGAACCGTGAACTTCCAGATGTTCAAGCTGGATATGGAAAAGGCAGAGGAACCAGAGATCAAATTGCCAACATTCGCTGGATCATGGAAAAAGCAAGAGAGTTCCAGAAAAACATCTATTTCTGCTTTATTGACTATGCCAAAGCCTTTGACTGTGTGGATCACAACGAGCTCTGGAAAAGTCTTAAAGAGATGGGAATACCAGACCACCTGACCTGACTCTTGAGAAATCTGTATGCAGGTCAGGAAGAAACAGTTAGAACTGGACATGGAACAACAGACTGGTTCCAAATAGGAAAAGTTTTACATCAAGGCTTGTGTATTGTCAGGCTGCTTATTTAACTTTTATGCAGAGTACATCGTGAGAAACGCTGGGCTGGAAGAAGCACAAGCTGGAATCAAGATTTCTGGGAAAAACATCAATTACTTCAGATATGCAGATGACACCACCCTTAAGGGCAGAAAATGAAGAAGAACTAAAGAGCCTCTTGATGAAAGTAAAAGAGGAGAGTGAAAAAATTGGCTTAAAACTCAACATTCAGAAAACTAAGATCATGGCACCCTGTCCCATCACTTCATGGCAAATAGATGGGGAAAGAGTGGCTGACTTTATTTTGGGGGGCTCCAAAATCACTGCAGATGGTGACTGAAGCCACGAAATTAAATGACGTTTGCTCCTTGCAAGAAAAGTTGTGACCAACCTAGACAGCATATTAAAAAGCAGAGACATTACTTTGCCAACAAAGGACCGTCTAGTCAAAACTACGGTTTTTCCAATAGTCATGTATGAATGTGAGAGTTGGACTGTAAAGGAAGCTGAGCACTGAAGCATTGATGCTTTTGAACTGTGGTGCTGGAGAAGACTCTTGAGTCCCTTGGACTGAAAGGATATCCAATCAGTCCATCCTAAGGGAAATCAGTCCTGAATGTTCATTGGAAAGACTGATGCTGAAGCTGAAACTCCAATACTTTGGCCACCTGATGCAAAGAGCTGACTCATTTGAAAAGACCCTGAAGCTGGGAAAGATTGAAGGCAGGAGGAGAACAGGACGACAGAGGATGAGATGGTTGGATGGCATCACGGACTCAATGGGTATGAGTTTGAGTAAACTCTGGGACCTGGCGATGGGCAGGGAGGCCTGGCATGCTGCAGTCTATGGGGTCACAAAGAGTCGGACGTGACTGAGCAACTGAACTGAAGTACATAATCCCTACTTTGTTTAGCCTTATCCCATGATACATAAGGACTTCCCTGGTGGCTCAGACGATAAAGCGTCTGTCTACAATGTGGGAGACCCTGGTTCGATCCCTGGGTCGCGAAGATCCCCTGGAGAAGGAAATGGCAATCCACTCCAGTACTATTGCCTGGAAAATCCCGTGGACAGAGGAGCCTGGAAGGCTACAGTCCATGGGGTCGCCAAGAGTCGGACATGACTGAGTGACTTCTCTTTCTTCTTTCTTCATGATACATAGAAAAAATACCAGCCTATTGTACCAACATCACAATATCCCCGGTCTCTGAAATACATCAACTATCAACAACCCTTTCAACAAGGCCCCCTTTGTTTCAGCCAGGATTTAGGTTGTAAGCAACAGGCTCTAACTACGGTTATCCTAAGGAAGGGGGAATTGAGCAAAGAATATCAGAAACTTACAGACTCAGCTGGAAGCTGCTAACTAGGCTTGAAAAACAGACCAGAATCTAGAGGGTTGCAGACGGCTGGCATCAAAGACCACAGTGACAGCCACTTGGCAGGAGTACAGCCTGTCATGAGCTGGACACATTGAAATCTCTCTTCTGGAAAGTGCATCATAAGCAGAGACACATGAAAATGGGTCTCAGCATTGATTCGTCTCATGGTGACACTTATGTGAATAAACTCTCCTTGACTTCTACAAACTACAGGCTAGAGCTGCCCCGATTCCCATATTCCCCTGTGCATAGCTGCCCATCTCTTCCATGATTCAGTGAATCACCCAGTATTCTGCAATAAATGATTTCTCTTAGCCAAGAGAAAACCAAGAAAACTTAACCAAGTTTTCTTTCTCAACCCAAGAACTCTAACAGATGTTAATGATAGTAGATGTGACCCAGGCTTATATTCTGCATAAGAATGATGAGGGAAAAAATATCTTTAAGCTTTCAGTAAAGCCAGAAGGACTGTGCAGTCCAAAGAGAGATTCTGAAAGAGATTTCTACATTTTGAATCATTGTGATTCAAGTTTTTTTTTAAATGTAAATTCATAGCTAAAAGGACAGAAGAGAGAATTCTCCACAGTAATGACTTTCAGATCTTAGCACTCAAAAATACCACCTGGAGCCCTTAAGAAAACAAACTTCTGGACCCCACCCCAACAAATTCTGACTTGGTAGATTAGGGGTTTGAGCAATCTCCCGGAGATAGTGAAGGATAGGGAAGCCTGGCATGCTGCAGTCCATGCGGTCACAAAGATTTGGACATGACTTGGTGACTAAACAACAGCAACAAGATCAGGGGTAGAATCTTGGAATGTGTATTTTTTACTACCTCCCACATGATACAGAAGACTCTTGGACCACATTCGAAGCAGCTCTGTTCTAGAGTTTTGAGTAAGAAAAGAGTTTGGCACATTCAAGGCACTGACTCAAGGCTAGTTTTAGAGAATGCTGGGAGGCCTGGTATAAGGATGGAGAGGTAGGCAGAGGGTCAGATCATATAGAACTGTGTAAGCCAGGAAAAAGAATGTATTCTTCTACATGCTAATGGGAACTATTGAAGAACCACTGAAGAACATTTCCTCCTCTACTACAGGAGAATAGATGGAAAAGGACTAGGATGCTCTATCAACTGGCAAGGCCAAAGATGCTGGTGGTTTAGTCCAGGCTGGTAGCAGCGGAGGTGGAGTCAAGATGTATTTTGGAAGTAAGAACCACAAGGAGTTTGCTGACAGATTCAATGTGTGGAAAAAAGGAGGAGGAATCAAGGATGATCTCCAAGTTCATGTCTTGAACAAATGGGTGGAATCTTTTCAAGATACAGTAAGAAAATTCCTATGCGAACAACCACAAGCCAGAATTTTCAGGAATGGTAGTTCACCACTCCCATTTGTGGCCAGCCTTTCAGACTATCCCTCCACCCCAAAGTAGGCACTGCAGTTGCCCAATAACCCTTTGGGTGGGTCAACTCCACCCACCTGACCTCTCTAAGCACTTGTACATTTGATGTGGTTTAGAATTATTTTGTCTCTTTCCAGAGATGATCTCTAAGGTTTTGTTTTTGCGTGTTCGTGTATGTTTGTCTTCCCTTTGGCAGGATACACTGTGATTCTTCAGTTTCAGGGCACAATGAGTTCTTAGACTCCTACAGTTCTGGAGGTGTCTGGGCATCTTGGCCAATGAGGACAAGTGGCCTGTCTTCTAGCAAATTTCAGTTATAATTTACCTCTGGACAGAAAGAATCACAAGAAGAGTTGTCAAACTGTCTTTGATCTTACTTCCTATAACTTCCTGTTAAATAATGTCCCAAGTTCTTACCAAGATCCTGTATCTTCTGGCTCCTACCTACTCCTGCAGGCTCATCTTGGCCACTCTTTCCTCCAATTTCTTTCCATTTTAGCTTCCCTGCTTACACACTCAATGTGCTTTCTCCTGCCTTGGGGCCCTTATGCAAGCTATTCCTATTTGTCAAAAGCCTTTCCCCGCTGGTAGACTACCCAACTTCCAACTATCAAGGATCAAGCTTGAGTAAATGGCACTTCCTTGGAGTTACTTTCTATGTCTTCCCCATTTTTTTCCCCATGGTCCTAGGTTGAACAGAACTTATTAAATTCTCTTGGATTTCCTTAACAGTATTTTGCAAATTTACCATTATTCAGTCATCTTTAGGTGCTATTTTATTAGTACTTGTTTCCTTAAGTGGATTATAAATGCTGTGAGGACAGGGAATAATACACCTGGCTGACTTCCCTGGGTTTGTCCCCAGACCTGGCATACAGCATGTTCTCACTAAGTCTTTATTAATTCATTGACTGATTTAATTTATTCTTTACCTCTGGGAATAACTATCATAGGCTTTTCACAGTTCAGATTGATTTCAACTCCAAAATCATGCACTGATACTATATGCACTCTAGTAGATTTGGTGAGCAATATATTACAGCTTCCCAAATGACCATAATGCTTTGTTTGTCTTTTATTTGCAACAATGTCAAACTTCGGTTTCCCTTAAAAAAATCTAACTGTGGACAAATTATTTCTCTGTTCTATTTCTACATTTCCATGGAGGTTTCACTTCTGTCAAAAATCTCTTCCCCTGACTGCTATTTCTCCTTCCCTTTACTATGATTACTTTTGGGAATTTATTTTAGATTTTGTTCTATAGTCAAACATCATCAGTTCTCAAATAAAGTCCTCTACTTCAAAAGAAAAAGAACATTCTCTCCAAGATATCCACCCATTTTGTGGTTGTCTTTCAGTTTCCTAGATTAAAGTTAACTGCTTCTATCTTCAGATTGTAAAATTTCTCTAGCTGGGAGGTTTTCTGCTCTGTGTATTTTTATGACATTTTGTGAGCATTAATGATATGCTACAGCATTTTTGTAGAGTACTATAACACAGAATTATATATTAGGGAAAAATTAAGGCCATCAAGCCTATAATCAGGCCTTGAGAGAACTGCTGAATATCTCAAATGTGTTTTGTATTTCTATAAAATTTGGCTTCACTTTTATATGGGGTTCCAAACAGTTTTTATCTTTCTCATCCTAATGATCATCCCAACTCATGTATTGTGGTTTTCCATTTTGCAGAAGAAATCAGCAAAAGAAATTAATAGATCAAGTCAGAAGTGGTAAAGCCAAGAACAGCTTTCCTACTTTCTTAGTCTATTTTTAAAGTGAAGAGAAATACGATTAGTTACCCAATCTTCCCAAATGGTTGGTTTTGTTGAGATGTAAATATCAACTAATAACCCAAACACAACACAAAGAAAGAACTAACAGGCACTGATCTGTTAAAAGGCCAGCAAGTGACAAGTCCTCTGATGGGCTCTTACATGTTTTCAGTTAATGCTCAACACCATTCCAGAAGAGAGATCATCTCTCATTTTAAAAAGTTTTATTCAGTTAGTTTTGGCAGTGCTGGGAGCTCTTCGCTTTGCAGGCTTTTCTCTAGCTGTGGAGAGCAGGGGCTGCTCTCTAGCTGTGGTGCTTGAGCTTCTCATTGCAGTGGCTGCTCTCGTTGTGGGGCATGGGCTCTAGGGTGCACTGGCTTCAGAAGCTGCATCACGTGGGCTCAGCAGTTGTGGTTCCCGGGCTCTAGAGCACAGGCTCAATAGCTGTGGTGCATGGGCTTCGATGCTCCACGGTATTGGGATCTTCCCAGATAAGAGCTCGAACCTGTATTTCCTGTACCGCAGGGGGATTCCTTCCCACTGGACCATCAGAAAAGCTGATGATCTCTTTCTGAAGGTGAGAAAACAGGTTCAGCAATTAGGTAATTTGCTCCAGCCCTTCTGTTTAGAAAACTGTGAGGCTGAGACATAAACGTAAATCTGAATGTATCATCATTTGCATTCTTAATAAGACATGAATGACTTAGACCAGGTATCTGCCTTCAAGGACCCTACATTCTGGGGGACCTGAAAGAAACCAGTTCACTGATGAGAGGATTTAAGACATCTCAGATGCTGGGGAAAAACATCAAATGGGAACAAGCAAAGCACAGCGATCTAGTGTGGGTTGTGAGGTGGGGGCAGGGAGGGGCTGTTTTACACTGATTTAAAAAAATTACTTTAAATTCTCTTTGTTATGAAAAAATTCAAATACCCAAAGCAGGAAGAATAGTAAAATGAACTTCCATGTAACCCTGCTGCTGCTGCTAAGTCGCTTCAGTCGTGTCTGACTCTATGCGACCCCATAGATGGTAGCCCACCAGGCTCCGCCATCCCTGGGATTCTCCAGGCAAGAGCACTGGAGTGGGTTGCCATTTCCTTCTCCAATGCATGAAAGTGAAAAGTGACAGTGAAGTCGCTCAGTCATGTCGGACTCTTTGTAACCCCATGGACTGCAGCCCACCAGTCTCCTCCATCTATGGGATTTTCCAGGCAAGAGTACTGGAGTGAGGTGCCATTGCCTTCTCCATGTAACCCTGCTACTGCTGCTGCTAAGTCGCTTCAGTCGTGTCCGACTCTGTGCGACCCCATAGACAGCAGCCCACCAGGCTCCCCCGTCCCTGGGATTCTCCAGGCAAGAACACTGGAGTGGGTTGCCATTTCCTTCTCCAATGCAGGAAAGTGAAAAGTCAAAGTGAAGTCGCTCAGTTGTGTCTGACTCTTCGAGATCCCATGGACTGCAGCCTACCAGGCTCCTCCATCCATGGGATTTTCCAGGCAAGAGTACTGGAGTGGGGTGCCATTGCCTTCTCCATAGCCCTCTTCAACAATGAGCGATCTTATTTCCTGTCTTTGCCAACTCTGCCTGATTACTTCATTTATAAATATTTCATGATGTTATTTCCAAAATATAACTAGCCATTGTTTTCTTATTATGCAAAAGCAGGCTGCCATTATTATATCTGAGAGAAGGTAATCATTTGTGATATGGGTTTAGATTTTTGGTTTGAGGGAAAGCCTATTGGAGGAGGTACAACGTGATGAGATCCAGGTGCAAAAAGGAGCCAGCCCTAAGAAGATATGGGGATAGCACTAAACTTTTCTTTTCAATTTTTTAATAAATTTAAATTTAGCTAGGGAAAAATGATTCCTCGAAACCAATTCTTGATGTTCCTTGCCAAACATGACGTGTACAGAAAATTTCCTACTCAAGAACAGAAAATCTATGCTCTTGGTATAAGATGTTGGGCTTGTTTCCTTCTTGTTTAGATGACAGTAGCTGAATTAATGAAGGAAGGTACTTCCATCAAATGTGTGACGTCAACAAAGATGATGCATAAACAATATTGGATCAAGGGCAACTGTGATTCCTGAAGCATGTGCTGTGTACAGTCATACAACCAAAATAGCAGCAAGATTTTTCTGCCACCTCTTTGATCCATAGCTGGTCTAGGCTATAGATGCTGCCGCCTCACTTTCTCATTATTTCTCCTTTGAACACCCACTTAACTGAACCATTCTGGAAACAAGAGACCAAAATACTCTTTTTTAAAAAAGTTTTATTACCTCCTACAACTTTGAAAAGCATCTCTGTGCTGACTCTGTTCTTTCCCTGGATGAAGATCAGCTCAACACAGAAGCAGCATTAATGTTCCTTCACTGGCAGTTCCATCCAACGTCTCTGGGCAGGCGTTTCGCCAAGCCCTCCTCTGCCTATTTGAAATTCAAACCCCCTTGAATAAGCCTCAGTGCCACCTTTGTCCCAAAACCACAAGCGCCCCAGCCCAAGTTGATGTGCCTTGAAATTATAAAGGGACATATTACTGTGGAGGAAGATAAACTGTCTTGAAATAACATTCAGAGTGGTTGTTAAATAAATTCAGGAAAACCAAGACATTCACTGTTAAGTCGAAACTCTGTCCTCAACTCACCTCGCAAGCAAGAAGTGGGTAGAGAAACCACACGCTGGGGGCTAATGCTCTTGAACTATGGATGGATTTTAAGGTCTTCAACGGCTCTTTGCTTAAAAATAACATCACCTACTAAATTCTAGTAGTCTCTGAGCTGCTGTTCTAGGCATCTAAAGAGGTGTACTTAAAGCTTTAGCTTAAGAAAACCTTAGTTAAGATGGGAGAAACGTGGGCTCGTTTCCTAGTCCGTGATTTTACTGCTGTGCGTGCTTAGTCGCTCAGTTGTGTGCGACTCTTTGCAACCCCGTGGACTACCATGCTCCCCTCCAGAGGATCTTCCCAACCCAGGGATCAGACCCGGCTCTCCCGCATTGCAGGTGGATTCTTTACCAACTGAGTCACCAGGGATTTGCTGTAGGACCCTGGAAAATCACACAACCATGTGGAACTTTATTCTCCATATCCCCAAAATGGGAATATTCAGATTTGGATTATACAGTTGCTTCAAAAATCAAATAAGAGGCATGGGGAGATGTTTTAAGGACAAAAAGGTTCAATGTCATCTAAGCTTTGAACATCAGAAGTCCTCTGAGGACTGATGCAGCTGTCCTTTTTGACTCATTGAAGATTTGTTTGAAACCTGTGAACCTATTTGATTTAAAAGGAATTTACCAGGTACCTACTCTGGCATGGCAACCCGCTCTTGTATTCTTGCCTGGAGAATCCCATGGACAGAGGAGCCTGGCGGGCTACAGTTCATGGGGTCACAAAGAGTTAGACACAATTGAAGTGACTTAGCATGCATGCATGCACTCTGCATTTAGGATGTTTTCCATGGTGCCAAAAATCACTGCAGATGGTGACTGCAGCCATGAAATTAAAAGACGCTTACTCCTTGGAAGGAAAGTTATAACCAACCTAGTTAGCATATTCAAAAGCAGAGACATTACTTTGCCGACTAAGGTCCGTCTAGTCAAGGCTTGGTTTTTCCTGTGGTCATGCATGGATGTGAGAGTTGGACTGTGAAGAAAGCTGAGTGCCGAAGAATTGATGCTTTTGAACTGTGGTGTTGGAGAGTCCCTTGAGAGTCCCTTGGACTGCAAGGAGATCCAACCAGTCCATTCTAAAGGAGATCAGCCCTGGGATTTCTTTGGAAGGACTGATGCTGAAGCTGAAACTCCAGTACTTTGGCCACCTCATGCGAAGTACTTACTCATTGGAAAAGACCCTGATGCTGGGAGGGATTGGGGGCAGGAGAAGAAGGGGATGACAGAGGATGAGATGGCTGGATGGCATCACCGACTCGATGGACATAAGTCTGAATGAACTCCGGGAGTTGGTGATGGACAGGGAGGCCTGGTGTGCTGCGATTCATGGGACCACAAAGAGTCGGACACAACTGAGCGACTGAACTGAACTGAAGGAACTTGTGAGGGTGGTGGGAAGAAACACACACACACACACACACACACACACACACAGTGATTAAATCGCAACACAGCACACCATGCGTCCTCACGCAGGGCTAAACTCTCTGACTTTCCTTATTTTACAAAATGGTGGCAACGAGAAGACCCACCACATTCAATTCTTGTGAAGGTTAAAGAGAGAAAATGGGCAACACAGTGTCTGGCACGCAGAAAGCACCACATATTTTATCTCATTTTCAAAGTTAAATTTCTCTTCCTCAATAAAAATCACTGATATTTCCCTCTATCAGCTTTAAAAAGTGGATTTTTTAAAATTTATTTTTAATTGGAAGATAATTGCTTTACAATGTTGTATTGGTTTCTGCTGCACAACAATGTGAATCATTCATAAGTATACGTACGTTCCCTCCTTCTTGAACCTCCCTCCCACTCCATCCCAACCCTCTGGGTTGTCAGAGAGCACCAGACTGAGCTCCCTGCAAACAGCAAATTCCCACTGGCTATCTGTTTTACATACGGTAATGTCTGTGTTTCAATGCTACTCAAGGAGAGTGGATTTGTGGATTCTTCTTTTTTTTTTTTCCTGTTTGTAATAGGAGCTATGAAGGTTTCTGAACAGGCGTAACTGTGCCAGATAAACCTGGCAACAGGTGTGGGAGGAAATAAGATGAGGTAAGGCAATAGTTAGGAGGCTATTAAGATGTTATTATAATGATTTCTAAGAGGGAAGCATGGAAAAATGTGATTGAGAAGGAGGGTAAATGGTGGAGTCAGGGTTCAGAGGAGGCAAGAAGAGCCAGGATCAGGAACTCAGACTTGGTGGTATCCACTGACCACCCCGTTCTATCAGCTCCTTTCTGTGGATCAGAACAGGCAGCCACATTTGGTCATGGATGGTCTTTCCCACTGAGGAAGGGACAGGAGGAGCCATTGCTATTGGCTCACACTTGGCAAACCCACGTGCTCTCTTTCAAGAGGGAGGAGTTCGTTTTACAAGGAAAGAGCATGACTTTTCCAGGAGGAGGAGCTAAGGATGAGCTAAGGAGAGAGGGTAAATACTGCCAGCAATCTCTTGATGGAAATAACCAGATATTCTCAGCCATGGAGGAACATGGTTTATGATCTCAGCACACGGGGTAGCAATGAGGTGAAAGGAATAGGGGATAAGGAGCAGAGAGAAGATTTAGACCCACCTGCAGAATAATGGAATAATGATGAGATATATATATATATATTTTTTTTTTTTTTTTTTTTGAGCAACCACTATGAGCTAGACCACCATTGAACTATTTCAAATCCTGAAAGATGATGCTGTGAAAGTGCTGCACTTAATATGCCAACAAATTTGGAAAACTCAGCAGTGGCCACAGGACTGGAAAAGGTCAGTTTGCATTCCAATCCCAAAGAAAGGCAATGCCAAAGAATGCTCAAACTACCACACAATTGCATTCATCTCACATGCTAGCAAAGTAATGCTCAAAATTCTCCAAGATAGGCGTCAGCAATACGTGAACCGTGAACTTCCAGATGTTCAAGCTAGTTTTAGAAAAGGCAGAGGAACCAGAGATCAAATTGCCAACATCCGCTGGATCATGGAAAAGCAAGAGAGTTCCAGAAAAACATCTATTTCTGCTTTATTGACTATGCCAAAGCCTTTGACTGTGTGGATCACAATAAACTGTGGAAAATTCTGAAACAGATGGGAATACCAGACCACCTAACCTGCCTCTTGAGAAATCTGTATGCAGTTCAGGAAGCAACAGTTAGAACTGGACATGGAACAACAGACTGGTTCCAAATAGGAAAAAGAGTACGTCAAGGCTGTATATTGTCACCCTGCTTATTTAACTTATATGCAGAGCACATCATGAGAAACCCTGGGCTGGAAGAAGCACAAACTGGAATCCAGATTGCCGGGAGAAAGATCAATAACCTCAGATATGCAGATGACACCACCCTTATGGCAGAAAGTGAAGAAGAACTAAAAAGCCTCTTGATGAAAGTGAAAGAGGAGAGTGAAAAAGTTGGCTTAAAGCTCAACATTCAGAAAACAAAGATCATGGCATCTGGTCCTGTCACTTCATGGGAAATAAATGGGGAAACAGTGGAAAGAATGTCAGACTTTATTTTGGGGGCTCCAAAATCACTGCACATGGTGACTGAAGCCATGCAATTAAAAGATGCTTACTCCTTGGAAGAAAAGTTATGACCAACCTAGATAGCATACTGAAAAGCAGAGGCATTACTTTGCCAACAAAGATCCGTCTAGTCAAGGCTATGGTTTTTCCAGTGGTCATGTATGGATGTGAGAGTTGGACTGTGAAGAAAGCACTGAAGCATTGATGCTTTTGAACTGTGGTGTTGGAGAAGACTCTTGAGGGTCCTTTGGACTGCAAGGAGATCCAACCAGTCCATTCTAAAGGAGATGAGCCTTGGGATTTCTTTGGAAGGAATGATGCTAAAGCTGAAACTCCAGTACTTTGGCCACCTCACGCAAGGAGTTGACTCATTGGAAAAGACTCTGATGCTGGGAGGGATTGGGGACAGGAGGAGAAGGGGACAACAGAGGATGAGATGGCTGGATGGCATCACTGACTCGATGAACGTGAGTCTGAGTGAACTCCGGGAGTTGGTGATGGACAGGGAGGCCTGGCGTGCTGCGATTCATGTGGTCGCAAAGAGTCGGACACGACTGAGCGACTGAACTGAGTGACTTACTGATGAGCTAGACACTCTGGTAAGCGCTTCACATGTCTTTTCTTCTTTAATCCTTCCAGTGACTCAATGAAGTTAGCAGTATGATGCTCTCCCTTTTGCTTATGAACAAACTATAGTAAAGGAGCCAAAATTACTTAGCTGGTAAGGAGTAAAACCAAGAGTGAAAATCAGGCAATATGACTCTGGAGCCCAAGCACTATGTTTAACTGAGCATTTTGAATGCATTAAGGAAACAAGAAGAGATGGGGGAAAAAGAAAAAAAAAATTAAAAAAGGGGATAAAACTCCATGAGTGAGAAAGTGCAGATTTTGCATTCATACCTAAGACTTAGTATTTATTTACTTAGTCTCAAAAACATGCTTTTATGGCAATCAAAACAGAGGAAAACTGGAACCACTTTTTGACACAAACTAGGGACAAGGGCTTTAAAGCTCTTCTTGTTTAGTAACAAGAAATAATACTTCTGTGTGTGTTTAAGGGAGAACTGATTGTAAACAATGAAACTTTTTTTGCGTAATAATATACTCCTTAAAGTTACCTGCTGGTCACTGACACAGGGAAGATCAACAGAGTCTGCCGTTTGTATATGGAAACCTGTCTATTTTGTGGTTCAGTCATAGTGCTAAAAACAGCTGGAAATTACAGGAGAATCATCTCACCAGAAAGCAGCTAAGCAAATGGTTAGAAAGGTTTGCTTGTCATATCATATTTGCTTTCAGGTTTCATTCTAATAACCCATGTAGGGGTGCTTCTAAGTGGAGGTTACTTATTCCTCATAAAACAGGAGGACTTTGTAATCAGATGTGGTTTTGTTAAATGAATGAATATATCAGAAGCCTGAAAGAAACACACTGCTAGGGCAGTATCACTCTACACTCCTCTCTATTAAATACGACTGTTTACTGAGAGAGAGCAGCTTTCAAAAGCATCCCCTTCCCCATCCAACAGTGCGTAACATTCAGGCAGTCAAATCCCTACTTGTTACACAATCCATGCCTTTGAGGACTCATTTCTTTGTTTCGTGTTTCTTATCACTATCGATTGTTATCAATTACTGGTATAAACTGAAGGAAGGCCTAATTTATGACAGGATGACACACAGTAGATACAGCATTTCTATTTAGAATTGAACAAAACCCTTGTATTAGTTTTCTCTGAGTGCCAAGGAAAGACTCCAGGGATAGAACCAAGACGAATAACACATATTTTCTTTTTCTCAGCCCCCTTTCCTAACTAGTTCAACTTCTAGAAATAACACTGGCTAGCCAATGAAAACACTTCTTTGATAAAGGCCAAAAATTTAAGATAAAAAACAGCTGGGCAGCGTTTCTTTCCTTTTTTTTTTTTTTAAATACAAAAGGAAACAACTTTGAACTACATAGACAATGTCGTTTAAACCCAAACAGATGTGGTTTAATCTTGTTTTTGATCCTCTTGTAGATTTTTCTCAAAATGCCTGCATATGCATGGAAATGATGACTTTCAGATGTTTGAACATAATTTGTCTCTCTTAGAATATCACCTTGGTACATAGATCATGTACACCAAGTACTCCCAGTCTCTGAACATGGACAGCAGGGTACCAGGGGGAATTTATATTGGTCTTTTGGTTTTGCCCACCAATTCTCTAAGAAACCAAAAGGGGAGGAAAAAAGCCATGGGCTCTGTAGGCTGTCATTTTCAAAACAAGAGTCACATGTGTTCTCCATGACTTCAGTTAAATCATGGGGATAGTTTCAGATCCCAACACTCAGAAATGCTTTTAAGATGAATCATATCACGTGAACACTCTAAAAATAACACACAGTTGATCTGCCCACCATCCGAATGCCTGCCGATTATTATCCACTTATCATATGATATTATATGATATTTTCCCATTTATTGCTACAAGAAATCATTGGAACAAAACTATTTTAAAACATGAAATGTCATCAGTCAGACCGTAAAGGCAGAAAGTAATATATACTCAACTCTGCTTTCAGCTTCAAAGGCCATTAGAGATAATAGCTGAAACAGTGAAGGAAGGGCTGTGAAGTCAGACATTTTAAACAGTTTTCTCTCTCTTTGCCCTCTTCCCCCAACCTCAATGAATATAGTGGAGAAGGGAGGAGAGAAGAGAGACTTGAACCCATTGTAGGGATCAAAAGAAAGAGAACTCTGGGGACAAAAGACACTGAGTAATTAACATGCAGCTCCACCCAGTGATGCTGGGGAAGTACAGGGACATCACTGCTATAACGTAGCCTTTGCTTCAAGGCACCTCCTCCTTGGCTTTTTACAATTTTCTCCACAGTCACAGCACGTGAGAGTATTTAAAACACCACAACTAGAGAAAGAGGAAATGAGAGGAATACATTTGTTGGCAAAATTTTGAAAAGCACATCAATGTGTGAGAGAGACACTGGTACGGGGAGTGAAGAGAGGGAGAGATAGGGGGCCAGGGGGACTGATGGTGGTGGTGGCTGTGAGCTTCAGCGTTGGGAAATGAGTCCAGTGATGCCAATTGAATCACACGAGAAGGATCCAGTTTATAACTGCTCCAACATTTGTAGAACCCTGGTGGCTTTCTGGCCACAAACTGTTGTTCTGCATAATGCCACACTCCATCAAAACCTCCTCAGGGTGTTAAGTGCTATGTGAGGTCATCTTGAGCCACAATCTAGTCTATACCAATAATCTGGCATTTATATGTGAACTATGTGAACACTTATTATTTTAAAAAGGCGGTTCTGTTTATCCTGCCGGAGTCTCTAAGTCTTCCTCACCGTCCATTCATGCTGTCTGTCTGGACGTGGTTCCTGATGTCTGTGTGAGGAAGTTGCCTTTCGAAGCATGACTCACAAAAAAAGCATCAGACTCTTATGCCCTATGTTGTCATGACTGCAATGCCAGGGGCCTCATGAATGATGTTTCCCACCAGGAATTACAGTAGCTGCCAAGGGATGGAGGAGGCAGGCACTGGCCTGGCTACAGACCAGCGAGTCAGTGTTCCAGAGGCTTCTTGGAAATCCACCTGACTCCTGGGTGGAGAGGCAAGAGACTGAAGACGGAGCTGAGGAGGAAGCATGTCGCCTTGGCCCCTGAGCCAAGAAGGAGAGGAGCTCAAGCAATTGCATGGCTCTGGGGAGGACGGTTTAAGGAGTGGAAGAGGGAGAAAGGAGAGTGTAAGTGTCCCCGGTGATACACCGGTAGGCAGATGAACAAGATGCGAAAGTCAGTGAATTAGAAACCCTCTCAACTGGGCTCTGTTACTAGAGCTTAACTGTGTGCTTTCAGACAAGAGCCAGCTTTCTTACATGCCTTGTGTAAAATGAAGAAGGTTGGGTAAAATGTCTTGAAACATCCAACTAGAAAATGTTCTCGGCATAACAGTTTTTGTTACAGCTCCTGATTCTATAAATGCACACATCTAACTCATTCCATTACAACTTTAAATGTGACAAAAAAGAAAACGGGTGGAAGGAACAGCAAAGGAGAAAGACACAAAGACAAGGCAGAAGAAACTCAGAAATGAAACAGTGATAGTAACTCTGGCTGGTCTTCCAGTCTAGAAGGGCATGTTGAGAAGGCAATGGCAACCCACTCCAGGACTCTTGGCTGGAAAATCCCATGGACAGAGGAGTCTGGTGGGCTGCAGTCCATGGGGTTGCGAAGGGTCGGATGTGACTGAGTGACTTCACTTTCACTTTTCACTTTCATGCATTGGAGAAGGAAATGGAAACCCACTCCAGTGTGCTTGCCTGGCGAACCCCAGGGATGGCAGTACCTGGTGGGCTGCTGTCTATGGGGTCACACAGAGTCGGACACGACTGAAGCGACTCAGCAGCAGCAGGATGACTTAGAGATGTGAATCTTCATATAAATTATTTACTATCATTATTACATGAAAAGTGACAGTCACTCAGTTGTGTCTGACTCTTTGCGACCCTGTGGACTAATACAATCCATGGAATTCTCTAGGCCAGAATACTGGAGTGGGTAGCCTATCCCTTCTCCAGCGGATCTTCCCGACCCAGGAATTGAACCAGGGTCTCCTGCATTGCAGGCAGATTCTTTAACTGAGCTCTCAGGGAAGCTGTTATTATATGTTATTGTTTAATATTTGGTCTCAGAAACCAGGAACTTCCAATCCTATGAGAATCTCACTTTACTGAGAAGCATCCTGATGTTTACACAGACTAGTGTTTCACATAATAACTTCAACTTTTATTATTGTTTTTAATACAGTATAGGCTCTAACACAAGCCAGATACATCATGTGATATTTAACCCCCAAATCATTGATCTGTTGTGATGCTGGAGGTAAACTGAGCTGGGATGGCCTTGTGGAAATGATCCTCCTAAGGAATCGTTCTTGTTTAGTTGCTAGGTCAAGTCCCACTCTTTGTGACCCCATGGTCTGCAGCCCATCAGGTTCCTCTGTCCAGGGGATTTCCCAGGCAGGAATTCTGGAATGGGTTGCCATTTCCTTTTCCAGGAGATCTTCCGAATGCAGGGACTGAATCCATGTCTCCTGCATTGCAGGCATATTCTTTTACCACTGAGCCACCAGGGAAACCCCCACTTTAGGAATGTTCAAGGGTAATTCAAACTATATGCGAGTTTTCACCCCATGTGCCAAGTTTAGACTGGGTGAAACGCTACACCATCTGCACATGCCTCTCGGTGTTGTGGCAATCTCTATTGTAACTTGGGGACCATATCAAGAAGATCCAGCAAGAGGCAAAGAAATAGGTGAGACCATGACCTCAACCATCACCTTAGCATCACCATGTGGTAGATACTGACTACAATACAAGTAACTAATTCGTACTGAGGCCCTATAGTATGCCAGGTGTGCAGTGAAGCATTTTACAGAGATTTTTTTATTTTTCACAACAATTTCATGACTCATTCAACACCTAACTCATTTTATTGCCCACCTGTTGAATGCCAAACACTCTCCCAGATGCCAGGGGTTGGCGGTGGGGGTAGGACAGCTACTAACAGAACCAGAGAAAGATTCTGCTCTCATGAAGCTGAATTCTAGTTGAGGAGAGAGACTATCAACAAATAAATACATCTGGGGCTTCCCTGGTGGCCCAGTGGCTAAGGCTCCATGCTCCCATCACAGGGGGCCAGGGTTCGATCCCTGGTCAAGGAACTAAATCCCATATGCCGCAATTAAGAGTTCACATGCTACAACTAAAGATCCCTCGTGTTGCAACTACGGCCTGGTGCAGCCAAATAAAAACCAAACAAAACAAATACATCTGGTGTCAGGTGGTGGTAAGAACTAAGGGGAAAGAGAAAGTCGAGTAAACGGTCAGAGAAGGGCTGGCCACGGGCATGCTTTTGAACAGGAGGGTCAGAGAGGCCTCTCTGGTGATGTCAAAGAAGCCTGGGGAAACCCTGGTGATGGGGTAGAGGCTGCCATCCTAGCCCCGCCTACAGATGGGGAAACTGAGCTTCCCACACTCTCTAATTCAGGAAGCTGTGAGGATCCCGCCAGGTCCCGACACAGCATCTGCTTCCCGCTATGAAAGGACACAGGTTAGAAGAGGGCTGTAACTCCATGAGAGGCTGGCATGTCTGGCACTAAATACTGCGTGAGGCTCTTACCAACACACCGCCTGCTTCTTTGTTCCCGTGATGGGTGGCATGGTTGGTTTCTTCCTATGGTACTGAGTTAATAGAATTGGCAAACTGCACTGGTATCACCCAGAAAAGGCTTATGTTTTCCCAGATGTTTTTCCCCCTCTTCTGCCTTCTTTCCCCCACTCTTGAACCTTAAGTCATGAGCAAAGGGTCCGTGAAACATGGTTTCCAGGCAGTTTTCACAGAGTGCCAGGGGGCTCCTCAGAGCGGTCTCAAGGACTTTAGGGTGAGGTGACAGGGAGGGTCAGTAGTTAGAGCTCCAGTTGATACAGTGCTGCTTTAACCAGATGTCTTGGGGCTCTGCAAATGAGATTTCTGGGACGAGCATAAAGGTTCAAAAAAACAGAACAGGAAAGCAATGGCTCCTTGTGAATAGAAAATAAATACATTCTTTGGGCCATCTTAAAACTCTGGCATTAAATGCAAAGTTTCTTAAAAAGTTCTCAGTGGAATTAAAGCCCTAGGGGATAGTTTTAAAGTTTTGAGAACTAAATGGTGTGTGCGTGTGTGTTTAGTCACAAGTATTCTATCGGAGGAGGATGCATGTGGACACACAAATTGTTATGCAACCTTGATCAAAGATTTAGAGAATTCGTGAGGGGAGATCAGTGTGTAACTATAATTTTCTCTTTCTTGTGGCACATAGTCTACACACACACATGTGCTCCCCCCCACACATGCCCACCCACACACACACCCACCAACAGACGTATGGCATGAGGTTTAGTTTCCTTTTATGACAGTTGTATTTTTAAGATAAAAGTCTAGGAGGGAATTCCACTCTGAACATTTCAGAAAATGCATAACTTCTATGCTGGGAAAGTGAGAAGTCTCACCTATCCAGTGAGGGAAAAACTGGAAAGAGATTGTGAAAGTCAACTTGGTTTCTAATCCACATTTGATAGGAAGATCATTTCCTTATGATTTCACTGTGTTTAGCTGTTGAACTCAAAACAGTGAGAAACATCCAGAGCTTATAAATATGTACCCCTAGCCGCTGTGGCTTTGAAGGTGTGTTTGTGAGTGTGAGTGTGTGTGTGTGTGTGGGGGGGGGGGGGGTCTCTGAGAAGAAAGACCATTCTTTCTTGTGATATCTTCTGAAAGGCCAGTCGAGGCAGGGGCAGCAGCTGTTCTCCAGGGCGCATGCTCTGTGGCCTCCTTTTAGTACCGGCATCTCACCAATTCTTGGCAGGTCACATGGCTGCCAAGCAGAAATGTTAGCAAAGCTTCTAGCAACTGGGTGAGGCCTTGTGACACCAGTGGAGTGGGGACAGAAGTGGTGGGTTTATCTTTGAGACACCTGCTTCAATGCGACCGGTTTCTTCCATACTTTCCCCTTCTTGTTGGACGGGCCCTGGGATGTAAGCCACATTTAACCAGGTGTGTGAGAAATCATAGGACAGGCTAGCAGAACCACATGGAGAAGGAAGAAGGCGACTGGATGCTCAGATGGTTTCTCAGAAAAGAGCTCCCCACAATGTGGACCATGTGCCTGCCTCTGGAATATCTCAGCAAAGCTAAAGAAACATCTGTTTGGTTTGAGCTACTGTATTTTTGTTGCTGTTATTGCTTTATTTGTTTCTTGGTTATTGGCCAGTTATTGTCTATTCTAACCAATAACCTGCTGGATATAAGAAAAGAATAAAAGGTGACTTGGGTTTAGATTACTGAATTTCTGAATTCTACCCTCAACTCGTCACCGCTATCCTTTTAGATCGACAAGGGGATTACACTGTAGATGAGGGTTTAGCCTCAAAACTTAGTCTTCTGCTGAGCTGGCCTGGATCATGCCAGATAGATGTTAAAAACTCAGCTGTCAACAGGGTTCAGGCAGGTAAACACAAAGAAGCAAAACACTGAGTAAAGGCAGACCCAGGGGATACTGTGTGATCACGGAAAGGACTGAGATTTAGCAACATGGGCTCAGAATTTCTCGATATTTTTATTTGTTTAAAAGAATGTGAAAATCTAGATTTTAAAAGGTGACATCCATAGATTTGATTTAATAGGCTAATTAAAAAATTTTATAGAAAAATAATACCATGTGCACCAAAGAAAATTTTTCCATAGGACAGGGTCCTAAGGCCTAAGAAATCCCCCATCACCTAGGCTAAAAGTTAGTCTGGGATCCAGAACCAAACCTGTGTGATTTGAAGGACTTTCTCTGAAGTCTCACACCAAAACCCTGGAAGTCTAATCAGACAATTATTGGTAAGCTCACTTCAATGTATTTACACAGCAAAAAGGTGGGAGCCCAAAAGCAAGAGAAGGAGTCTAATGTCTTGAGTGGACATGATGTGGGGCTTTGGATCAAACATTTTGGGGTCAAGATAGTAGGTCTGGAGCCTGGTTTTACTTTTTTTTTTTTTGCCAGTGAATAAGTTAAGCTTCCTCATTTCCAAGCAAAGTAATTGTTGCTAACAAACAAAACTAGTAACATATTAGGATATCATAATTAAACAACCGGGAGTCTGGAAAGAAGAGGAACCAGAGAAACTCCTAGAATCTTGGTTTTGTTAACACGTAGACACAACATCAAGTATCGTAACTCTTTCTGTGACCTTTTCACTGAAGCCATACCCATATCTAATAATCAGTAAGTGGCTCTGAGTAAGGCACCAGTTATCCCTATCAAGGGACCCAAGTCAACGACAAGGCTGCCCCCAATAGAAAAAAAGTGGTAACCTTGTTTGCTAAGTGGGGATAGAAGCCATGGTGCTGGATAGCCAGAGTGGGCCAGGGAAGTTCCACAACTGAAAATCAGGGTGCTGTTTCAAAAAGGAGGGGGAAAATATTGCTAGTTAGGCCAAAACAATAGTCCTTACAATAACTGTTTCCATGTGGAGATTGCCCCTAGTATTTCTTGGGGAAGTCATTTTTTTTTTTTTTTCTGAATCTCACATTCTGAGAAAGACGAATTTTAGAAATCAGGAAAATGGGGGCAAGCATTATAACTCTTCAGTAGAATAAAAGATTAACATTCAACACAGATACATTACTCTTCAAAGGAATCCAGTGATGTCAAGATGTAAGAGCAGATAAGCAGACGTGCTGAGTCGAAGGTCAAAGTCAAGATTTCTGGTAACTGGCACCAGACAAGGAGGAGAAAAGCACTTAGAGTCTAACCAGTTTTGCTTGTAGCTATAGCCATGTTATAAATACTTGTTCATGACCTGTTGGCTGCTAATGATATACTCTTCTTACAAATAAATGTTAAGGTTATTCACATGACGTCCTTTATACTCAATCAATGAGTAATATTGCCCAAAACAACAGGTTTTCAAAGAAAAATAAAATTTCAAACTGGTTATTTCTACATTATATAAAACCCACCCAGTTATGTCCCCAGACATTTTCCAGTATTTGTGTATTCAGTCTAGACTACAGCTCTTTGTGACTATTACTAAAGTGATGTATGTTTCTTCTTAAATTTTCTTTTTTAAAATTCTAAGAATGAATTAAACATAGGAACAACATTGGGGATATACTGGGAGTCCTTTAACAACAATTTATGATTTGGGATGTTTCAGAGAATTCTAATCTTTTTTACCCAGTTCCCTAATATTGGTGGCTCAGATGGTAAAGCGTCTGCCTGCAATGTGGGAGACCCGGGTTCGATTCCTGGGTCGGGAAGATACCCTGGAGAAGGAAATGGCAATCCACTCCAGCACTCTTGCCTGGAAAATCCCATAGATGGAGGAGCCTGATAGGCTACAGTCCATGGGGTTGCAAAGAGTCGGACACGACTGAGAGACTTCACTCACTCCCTAATATTAATATCTGTCTGGAGTTGAGAAACAAATTATGCCTGCCACTGGGAAGAGGAATTGTCCAAAGAGGAAGTGAAGGCGGGAGCAGAGAGGAGGAGAGGTGCTGAGGCTACGTGGGAGGCAGAGCTGAGGTGGTCTATGCTGTCGCAGCCCCAGGAGCCAGAGAGGCTCTGGGGAGGGCAAAGCAAGGGGGAGCAGATCAGGCTCCTCCTTTAGGGGGGTTTGGGGAAGGGATGGGTTCAGAGTGTGTGGGGGGGTGTGGGGAGAAGAGGGCAAGAAAGAACTCAGAGAACAAGAGGGAAGGAAGAAAGCAGAAACGAGCTCTTTCTAGGGACTGAGAAAATCCATTAGTCTGACCACTGTTTGAGTGTTTAGGGTTGGAGGATTGTGCAGCTGTGGCCCTGGGAGCTCCATCTGGGCTGACTGGACCAGAACCAGAGGGACCCTCTCCCCATGGGGAGGGGGTGCATCTGCACACACACACCGTTTCTCATGGGGCCAGTGGATTCCTTCTGGAAGGGGAGATGGTGGGTTCACTGGCCCCCAGGTCTCTAACAGACAACCACTGCAGACAGTGGGAATATGCTGCGACATCTACTCCCCATTGCTAGTGGAGACCCCAGAGGACGCACTCAGAAGAAAGGAGTGGCTGAATGTGGGCTTGGAAAGAGGTCTGCTCTATCAGTGCCTTACAAGCTACGCTTAATCTGCGAGGGGCACGAGGCTGAAAAGCAGAGCGAGTATGTGGCCACGCAGTCAGAATGTGGATGGAATTTGACCGGCTCAAACAGTGAGCCAAATCTAGTGATGTCGAAAAGTGAAAGTTGCTCAGTTGTGTCCGACTCTTTGTGACCCCATGGACTATATAGTCCATGGAATTCTCCAGGCCAGAATATTGGAGTGGGTAACCTTTCCCTTCTCCAGGGGATCTTCCCAACCCAGGGACTGAACCCAGGTCTCCCACATTGCAGGCAGGAAGCCCAAGTGCGGCCAAGCCTCTCCCCACATCTAGTGATATCTAACAGACAAGAGATAAGTCTTGGCCTTGAGTCAAAACACTATCTGTGCAAATGCAAGAGGCAAAAAGACTTCAAAATTTAAGTAGACAAGAAATTCGGTATGAATGAAGCATGGACAGGGCTGCCAAAAATAAAATATTATACATGGTGAAGGAATAACAGTATCTGTTGTGAACATTAAATAAGATACTGCGTGCAGTGCCAGCAACATACTATATGCTCAATAAATGTTAGTGACTATTACTGCTATGGCTACTTTTTGACTATGATTGGGAACCAAGCATAAATCATTCCTACCTTTCAGGCCCACGTCAGAAGCTTTAATAGATTATGCAGCTGAATTATACCAACAACCCCTCAAACTCAGAAATAATAGTTTGTTTTCCTAGTTTGTTCAAACCGAGGCTCAGAAGGTGACTTACCATGTTATAGAGCAAATAGGAGGAAGAACTGGGATTTAAAGCTTTATCTTTACACAATCCTAGATGGCTTTTTTTTTTTTAAAGCAAAAAACAGCATGTGAGAATCTATTTTGATAAGTAAGTACAGTATAAAAAAATCTGACCTGAGAAGTAACAACAACAACAAAGGGTAAAAATAAATGTTCAATGTTCACAAATTATTGTAAAAATAATACAAATGAGAGTTAAAATTTTCATGGAGAAAAAACACAAAACATGTCCAAATATAAAAAGGCTCTTCCCTTGCAAGAAATAGGTATAAAGAAGACAACCCAGTTTGGTTTCACTGCTGAAAATGTCCAAAACAACTTAAAAAAAACAATCGAAGTCCGACTTTGTACCTGCCTACTCTTGACATGGGGAACCTTGATAACCGCAGAGCAAGGCAGAGCTGATATTAGGACAGCCAAGAGTTCTTTATCTGGGGTCCATCCTACACTAACCTTCAAGTAAAAGCAGAAGAAAAACAAGCCCTAAAGTGAAAACCAAGCCTGAGCTCAGCAGTTGGTGACAAGAGAGCTCCTTCTTACCTGCTACAGTTTTCTAGGTCTGTAGCAGGGACAGTAGGAGCTGGGGGTGGAAGTGGGGGTCATGGGCACGTGCTTAGAGGGGTTTTGGTGGGAAGAGGTGAAGGGGATTAAAGAAGCCATGACTATGTCTACATCACAGTTCCAAACCATTCAAAATGTATATTTCCCTCAGGGTGGCTCAACAAAAGCATCTTAGCTTTAATTCCAAAAGAGTGGTTGGATTTCTAATCTTCCCACAGTCTCTAATGGGTCAGATGAAATACTTTCATTCTGGAATGACCTTACAAGGAAAACTGAGTTTTGAGATCAGTCTGTAGGTTTTTATTTTCCTTTCTACTCAACCCAGACAAAGCCATCATACTCAATTTAGGATGAAAACAAAAGAGTTTATAGGAAGAAAAAAAGCTTTTCCTTTGGAGATATAAATAGCATCTGCTTCTTCTGAGAGTGAGTTAGCAGCTGGAGGAAATTATTTATATCTTCCTGACCCTTTTAAAAATTTGTTGGTCACCTTTTTATTTAATTACTTTTGCCTTTATGATGTAAAACTCTCATGATTTTAGCATCCATTATTTCAGGAGCATCTGCATACGTGGATTATTTTACTCAGCTTTGAAGTTTTCCTCCAAGTTATATCAAACAGTAATTTTATGAGCTCTCCAGCTCTTCTCAACCCATTACCCTGAAACAACAGGAATAATCTTAGAAGAAAAAGTTCCCAAACAGTCAATGACTTCACTTACATCACACAATTTCAACAGATTCTCTGAGTCTGAATGAAGCTACCAGTTCCCAAAACCATGTAGAAAAAAGCAATCAAGTCTGGGATGCTATCTTTTTTTTTTCTCTTCAAATATTAATATTTTACTGTAAATTATATTTTGGAGGCATGGGGAAGAATATACTTAAAATGTGATCTCTTTTTTCCACTTTCAGAAAAATTTTCTGGTACCCAGTGGACTTAGGGTAGGCAGAAACCTTATTATTAACTAAAATTTGAGAACTCTGTAGTGTGGTAACTTTGAAGTGGCTCTTTGTTGTGGTTTGAATTCTAGGATGGGAGCAAAAGCTGTTGGCAACCTTGGGGAATTATTTAACTTGTCCTGCATTTGTTCCTCACCAACTGAGGAAACTGCTCTCCTCAGTATAAAGAGTGAAGCCTACTTAAAAAATACAGCCTGGATAGTTTTATTCTCTATTTGAATTTCTCTTATCCTTGGGAAGAAGAAGCCAGCATCTAAACAAAATTTCATCTCTGTATCCCTGGAGATTAAAAAGTCTGGATGCCAGGAAGAAAACAGGCAAGAAGAGATGATGAACAGCAGAAAGGGAAATTGGGGAAAGTTGCCTTCTCACCATCCGCACACTCACATCAGACGATTAACAATTATTTATGAGGTGACCAGCTTGTGAATTATTAACTACAGGGCTATGACTCTCTGGGTGCTAGTATTTCATCAGTGGTGTGTTTATGTTAGCAGACTTGCTTCTCACGCTGTATGAAGAGTGAACGTTTACCAGGGCTCTACCAAAGTATTTTTGTCAGTGTGTTTGTCATTTAGAATTTGAGAGGAAAAAGAGAACATTGTCCGTATGCAATGAGAGCTTTCACACACAGCCTGGAGGCGGCCAGGAGGTAGTGCAGGTCCATGTCAGCACTCGGGCAGGGGCAGAATGGGTGGGTATCTGCTTTGCAGACCCAGCAGCTCTGTGAGAACATCATTGCTAGGAACAACTTAGAACAGAGCAGCTTTGCACCTTTTGGGGATGTTTAATTTCAAATTCCCTGGAGGGTACTGAAAACCAGTCTTGTGGACAAGAGAGTGGTATTTAGACAGAAAGCATCTCACAAAATTTGACTAGCCACCCGTCTTTGGGCAGGATGTACACAACGGACACAGGAAAGCTAATGTCTACGGCAGACACCTCTCCCTTGAAAAGGCAATAGTTATCTTTCAGGGCTGAATCTATATTTAAATTGACAAATGTAACTTTGAATTTCTCATTAACATTGCCTACATTCTGTGTTAGAAATAAAATAATTCCATTGATCCAAACTTTCAAGTCATAATATAAAAACCAAAAACTATAAAAGTCTCAATTATAGTTTACCTTTTAGATATAAAATTCAGTGACAAAGGTCCAAAATACATATTTTAAAATTTTGTTATTTTCCATCTCAGTTGACCAACTAAGAGGAAAGGCATCCTTCTGAGGCTAAAAGAGTTCCACATTTGGTATGCCTCATAACTCTTTCAACCTTGTGGTTTTAATTAACTTTCAAAATAGTTGATCATTAGAACCAATACTCTTGCTCTCCACTTTGCACTCACTTGAAAATAAAAGCCTGATATCTAAATTCAATAAAGCATTTAAAGTATTTAATAAGCTCCACTTTACAGGCAAAGTTAGTGATATTATGGTTCTATGAACCAAAAAGTAGGACAAATAGAATACTTGAGACATTTGTTCAGTCCACATATCAAATATATGTTTGGCTCTTGGGTGCTCTGCGGTAACTGATGTGTGAATGCACTGATCCCACATTTGGGGACCAGCTGATTTCAGTAAGACCCGGAGTGAGTGAGAGTCATTCAGTCGTGTCCGACTCTTTGAGACCCCATGGACTATAGCCCAACAGGCTCATCTGTCCATGGATCCTCCAGGCAAGAATACTGGAGTGAGTAGCCATTCCCTTCTCCAGGGGATCTTCTCCACCCAGGGATCGAACCCAGGTCTCCTGCATTGCAGGCAGAATTTTTACTATATGAGACACCAAGGAAGCCAGTAAGACCCTATATTTCTCCAGTAGTTGTACTTTTTGGAAACAGTGATAGACCCTTACAAATGTACTATACCTCTCATTGAGGATATACAGTTGAAAGCATGTGCATCTATCAAAGGACAAAATGTGGTTAATGAAATAGCTTTGATAACTATGATGATTGTGGCATCAGAAGCTGGGGTTTGAATTTCTGTTTTGAATTGGGGAAAGTTAATTTTCTTTGGAATGCAATGCTTACCCAGTTTAGGTGACAGTGGCTTTATTTCCACATTTTTTTTTTAAATTTATAAAGCTGCTTAAGTTGGTGACAACTCTTAAAAGCACTTGTAAGATAATCTCTTCCTTTTACATTTTACAGATACATAACAAGCTAAACGCCATTTAAAATGCACTAAAAGAAGTGCTCTTGCTATATAGTGGCTATGAATGGGAACTCTGATTTAGGCAGGGAGTTGACTCATTGGAAAAGACCCTGATGCTGGGAGGGATTGGGAGCAGGAGGAGAAGGGGATGACAGAGGATGAGATGGCTGGATGGCTTCACCGACTCGATGCACATGAGTTTGGGTGAACTCCGAGAGTTGGTGATGGACAGGGAGGCCTGGCGTGCTTCGATTCATGGGGTTGCAAAGAGTCGGACACGACTGAGCGACTGAACTGAACTGAAGCTGGTCCCTACCTCTGTCACTTACTACCTGTGTGACTATGGGCAAACCACAAAAGCTTTCGGCCTCGGTTTCTTCATCTGTAAAATGGGAGACAGCAGTACTTATACACAGTTACTGAGAGAATTAAATAATTGGATCCATGTAAATATTTTGGAACAGGGCCTGACTCAGGAAATACATTTTTATAGAATTCATACATTAGTAGTTACTATTGCTTTTTCTTTCAGTCATTTTTTGTCACTGAATTTTATTTATTTTATATATGACTAAAAATAATTTCAGTCATAAAACCACACACCAGCAGGCAATTAATGTATGACAAATGCAGTAAGAATATAACACAGAGAAAAGATTCTTCAATGTGTGGTGCTGGAAAAGCTAGACAGCTACGTGCAAAGGAATGAGATTAGAGTATTTCCTCACACCATGTACAAAAATAAACTCAAAACATATTAAAGATGTAAATAGAAGGCCTGAAACCATAAAACTTCTAGAAGAGAACATAGGCAGAATATTTTTGGACATCTATTGTAGCAATATATTTTTGGATCTGTCTCTTTAGCCAAGACAAATAAAAGCACAAATAAACATATGCAACTTAACTAAACATAACACTGTGCACAGCAAAAGAAACCATCAACAAAATGAAAAGGCAACCTATGAACTGGGAGAAAGCTTTTGCAAATAATGTGACCAACCAGGGGTTTATATCCAAAATATGTAAACAGCTCATACAACTCAATATCAAAAAGACAACCCAATCATAAAAAGAGTAGGAAGAACTAAATATTTTCTCAGAGATGAAATACAGATGGCTAACAGGTACAAAGATGCTCAGCATCGCTAATTATTAGAGAAATGCAAATCAAAACAGCAGTTAAAAGCCATCTCATACCTGTCAGAATGGCTATCACCAAAAAGTCTACAAGCAACAAATGCTGGTAAGGATGCAGATAAAAGGGAGCCCCGGAATACTGCTGTTCATGTAAACTGGTGCAGCCACTAAGGAGAGCAGTATGTAACAGTCATCAAAAAATCACTAATAGAACTACCATATATGACCCAGCAATTCTACTTCTAGGTATTTAACCGGAAAAAATAAAAACATGTATTCAAAAAGATGCATGCAACTCAATGTCCACAGCATCATTATATTTACAATACCCAAGATATGGAAGCACCTCAAGTATTCAACAGACAAAAAATTTGGTATCTATACAATGGACTATTACTCTGCCACAAAAAAGAGTGAAATTCTGCCGGTTGCAACAATGTGGATGAACCTACAGAATATTATGCTTATGAAATAAACTGGATAGAGAAAGATGAATACTGTATGCTATAACTTGTATCTGCGATCTAAAAAATTAAACAAATGGATGTATATTGCAAGAGTAACTTCAGTCAGTTCAACAGATATGACAAGACCAATCAATTTATATAGAAGACAAAAATCTGAAAGAGAAAAGCATAAATTCTAATGAGAAATCCTGGTTGAAGAACAACACAGCAATGAACACAAACTTAGATCTGAGATTCCTAGCAACCAGGGAAGAACAATGGATAGAACATTGGACTACATCACCAACTAAAAGGAAGCATTCTGTTCTGTTTCAGTTACCAATAGTTGCATCACCAACCACCTCAAAACCTGCGGTGGTCATAATTTTTCAAGATTCTCTGGGTTTGCGGAGTGATTCTTTTGATCTTGCATGGGGTTACCCATGAATCTACATGTAGCTGGAAATGATAGGAAACTGGGATTGGTTGGGGCTGTTCATAAGGATATCTTTATTTATCTCCAATGTGGTCAACTTGAGATTCCTCACAGCATGGCAGACTCAAGGTAGCAGTTCAAGAAAGAGTTCCGATAGAACAAGGCCCAGCATGCAAGCACATATCAAGTCTGTCCTTGTGTCATGCTTGCTAATGTCCCATTGACAAAATCAAGTCATGTGTCCAAGGCGAGAGTAACACAGGGTTGGAATATCAGGAGATATGGTTCATAGGGTCCACAGTCTACCAGAGTTTCTAAGGACAGTCTAAGTAAGAAAACTGGGAATCACTGTCACCTGAAACTTAAAAAAAGTGCTATCTTCAAGGTTTATATCCTTTTGACTATTAAGTATTGCTTCCACGTGTTACATTCTTTTGTTTGTTTTGTCCCTATAATGAGACCACTGGTTCCAGAGTTTTCAGCTCCTATCAGTTGGAATACAAAGACTTTATTAGTCTTCTCCCCCTGGCAACCCTGGAATCATTTTCTACGTCCTTTGGTTGATGACATCTACCCTGCCTTTCTTTGCTAGAACAAGTTCAGCAATAGTGCTGCACATGTTGTCCATGGATTCAAAGGCTTCCAGAGATCTCCTGTGAACTGTGATGAAGGACTGGAAAAAGTTCTGTTATTGTAGGAGGTGTAAATTGTATCAATCAGGGGAACAATCAAAATGCAAACTTCTGGGCCAATCCAAACTATCTACAGAGAGCCCAGAGCATATGGGCATTTTATGAGCACACAGAAAAACTGTCTTCCGATCCATACCCTCCTGTCCTTCTCCCACCTTCTGACCATCATTTTTCTTTCAGTATGTTTTCCCTCTGTGCATAGGAGAAGGGGTAAGAGAGTGAGAACTACAACAAGGCAGTTCTCCTTTTCACCTCTTTTGATAGCTGTGCGACTTTGGATAAATCACTTCACTTCCCTGAGCCTGTTTCTTCACGGGTTAAATGGAGATAACTCCTGCCTTATATTATCGTTGTAAATATCAATCAAGACAATATAGATTAAGTGCTATGCCTGAAGCAAAGTAAGAATCCCATTATTGTTGTCACTACTGTTACTATTATTACTGCTTCCACTACTATTATTACTCATACTTCCTGTAGTGCTTTAGACTTTGCTTAAGAGCAAAAATGAATGCAGATGCAAACAGAGTTGACAGATGAAACTATTCAATCCCTAATCCTAATAATATTGCTTGAGCACCTGGATCCAGCTGTCCCTGAAGCCATCATCTTATTGGACTTTTCAGTTCCTAGAGTCAACTATTTCCTCTTTTGCTTGAAGTTAGATGGAATTAGAGGTCTGTCACTTGCAATTATGAGGTCCTGACTGACAAAGGGTCCAAATCTATTCTGTATCAGTTTCAGCTAAAATACAGACTCTTGTTCCTACCCCTGGAGATTCTAATTTTGTCTGCTTGGAGTAGGGCCTGGGAGTTTGTAATTTAAGACCACTCAAAATGACTCAGATGTCATCAGACTTATACATCAGCTTTAGGGAACTACTTCCTTAACTTGTGAGTTCCTTATTTGGTGGTCCCTATAGGACCTTGGAAGTTGCATTACACACACAAGCCCCATTAATACTTGTAGAATTGAGCATACATTCCAAGAACATGAGTAATTAGACAGGACAGATTGGCTTGATAGCTGAATATATGAAGTTGGCAGAATAGTTAAAAAGAATCAGATTGCTTCCAGAAATTTCTAGCATCTTAGGGTAGCTACCTTGTTTGAATTAATTTAATACCAATTAAAAACATTATTTGGTTTTCTCTCTAGCTTTAATGTTTTCATTTTGTGACCAATTCATCATTTGACCTTGGACCTGTTTCTTGACATAATGTAATACTACATTTTGGGGTTTTTTTTTTTGTTTGTTTGTTTCAAATTTAGACCTCTCTGTTACATATAAAGATTTCATGTTAGGGTTGCCCTTTATGATAAATTTTATTTCAGCTGAATGATTGTCTAATAGAAGTTTCAGTCTCATTCCAACCACATCAAGGAGTTCCCAGAGAAAATGGTTTCATACATTTAGGATGCTGACAAATGGGGTGAGAATCCTTCTTTATGCAAGACAGGCAGTAAAAGGTGCTACTGACGAGAACATTAACAGCACACACTATCAAAGTGGGAAAGAGTCAAAGCCCCCCTGGAGGAGAACTCGGCTCCCTTTGTGTGATGCACACTTCAGCAATTTCATGTTGTCTACCGCACAAATATCACAATGGTTCCTTTGGAAAAGTGCATCTGAAGGCCTGTCTGGATGGATTTTTAAGAGTTATAGACCAGAGCTGACAATGTGACCACAGAAAAAGACTTGTTCCAGAGACTTCGAGGGGAAGCCACCCATTGCCTGCACTGAGAGAGAATCAGTTTGGATGTGAATTCTGAAAGATTACTTTTCAAAGCAGCATTGTATTGATGGTTTGGATTATAAAGCTGAAAGGGCCAAAGACAACTAAATTTGAACCATTGTAATTACATTGTGAAAGTGAAGTCGCTCAGTCGTGTCCGACTCTTAGCGACCCCATGGACTGCAGCCTACCGGGCTCCTGTGTCCATAGGATTTTCCAGGCAAGAGTACTGGAGTGGGGTGCCATTGCCTTCTCCTTCTAATTACATTAGAACCTAGAAATTCATAGCTGGAAAAAAAATGCATGAACTCACTTATCAGGTCTCCCTCTGATTAGATACCACATAAAGTGTCAGGCGCTAAAGAATTGATGCTTTTGAACTGTGGTGTTGGAGTAGACTCTTGAGAGTCCCTTGGACTGCAAGGACATCCAACCAGTTCATCCTAAAGGAGATCAGTCCTGGTTGTTCATTGGAGGGACTGATGTTGAAGCTGAAACTCCAGTACTTTGGCCACCTGATGCAAACAGATGACCCATTTGAAAAGACCCTGATGCTGGGAAAGATTGAGGGCAGGAGGAGAAGGGGATGGCAGAGGATGAGATGGTTGGATGGCATCACCGACTTAGTGGACATGGGTTTGGGTAAACTCCGGGAGTTGGTGATGGACAGGGAGGCCTGGCGTGCTGCAGTCCGTGGGATCGCAAAGAGTTGGACACGACCACGGAGCGACTGAACTGAACTGAAAGTGTCAGGGAGAGGGGCGTGGGCCCACTTTAAACATTACAACAAAATGCATGCCCTAGAGATAACATTCTAAGTGATCACCATCAAGTACTACATCAGAGCCACAGACTCCCTAGGTGGAAGTAGAAATTCTTGAGTATCTTCTGGAGAGAGAAAAGTAGTGTATTCTTCCAGTTAAAATGAGACATGCTTTTGGATGGAGGAAAGCCCAGAGACCCTTAGCTTTGATTTCGAGGATCTATTACAGGGATAGAGATCAGTGGTTGAGATCTATGGCATTACCGGAAACCATGAAAACCATACATAAGAACTTGTGTCTGTGGGCATGTGAGAACTTAACCATTTTACATATGGGAATACTAACATCACTGACATGCCCAGTGTCACATGGCAAGACTCAAGGAACTAGATTTAAATCTTTGAGTTACAGCAGACAGATGGGAACTTGATTGTGAACTTGAGGCAGGAGTTGCAAACAGAAAACCCTGGAGTGAACTTAACCCACAGTCCAGCTTTCTTTCACCAGCACAGTGTTTAAACACATTGGGTAAAGTCACAAATAGCCAGCTGTTTCTGATAAGTGGCCAGATTTGGCAAGAGGGAGCCCACCTTTCCTTGGCAGGTGCCCGGGAGTTTGCCCCACCCCTTCCCCTCTCTCCCATTGTAGGCTCACTTCTGCTTCACTTATTTACCCTGCTCGGCCTGGTCCTGTAACACTTCAGCTTGTGATTCTGGGTATAGAACCTCCAGACACCCACTGGGTCCTTTAGGGGGTCTACAAAACTCCTTAAGGTCTGGTTCTGTATCAGTCACTGTGGTTGTGGTTTATTAAAACAAACAAAAACTGCAGTCACAATAGCTTAGAATCACACATGTTTCCTTCTCACTCAGGGTACATACATGTCCATCAGGCCTGGGACACAAGATCATTCAGGAATACAATCTGAACAGCTACTGCCTCAAACATTGCCAACAAGAGTTCGGGACATCCTCACACTGATAATGAAATGCTTTGATCTCAAAGGTGGCACAGGTGGCATTGGCTTAAGGTCATGGGTTAGGATTAGTCACATGGCTCCACCCTACAGCAAAGGGGCTTGGAGATGTCATCTCATAATGTGTGCAGATCATAGAGGCTGAGGAATATTGAGTAACCATCACTGGTTCCTCCAGTCTAGTTGTGGCAACCTGCCCTGGGTCGTGAACAGTGGAGTATAATTCTGACAAATGCTGGATGGCTCTGGGTTTCCCATGGATAACTTTTCCACAGTAACAAAGCACACTGTGTGTGAAGAACATGCAGGCAGAAAATCTACGTGAGGTTTAGGATGTCCTGTGGAGACAGTTGTCACTTTTGCCCTTGATTCAGCTTCCAGGTTTTTTTTTTAATGGATAATATTGGTTTTAGGGACTGTATATCTGAGCCTCAGTTTCCTCACCTATAACTGGAGTAAGACCACAGTATTACAGGTTTGTGGAGATAATTACATTAAGTGAACCCAGATAGAATGTGTAAAGTCCAGTGTCTGCCTCAATGGTAGCTTTTATTTTGGTGGGTGGTACATCTTAGTGGTTCCAAGAATGGGCTTTCAAGTAGCTCTGTGACTTTGGCAAAGTCATTAACTCTTCCTGAAACTCAGTATCCTTGTCTTAAAAATGGGAAATCACTGTGTCTACAAAGGGATGACTCAATAAGGTTATGGATAAAAAGCACCTTGAACAAACTAAGCATTGTAGAAATATGGTAGCATAACTGTATAACACAGCGAGCTATATTCAGTGTCCTGGGATAAACCATAATGGAAAAGAATATGAAAAAGAATGTATATATGCATAACTTTGCTGTAAATTAATACTACATTGTAAATCAAATATACTTCCACAATAAATAAAGAAAATACATACCATAACTTAGTATTTTAAAAAGATTATTATGTGGATTAGTAGGTATATGCCCAGAGTCTTTTTTTTTTTACAAAAAAAAAAACCAACCCACGAATTCTTGCCCTGCTGATCAGTATCAGTATCATTTGATTTGAGCCTGTTTTTGGCATAAGATGGTACTACTTTATGACCTTATTGGATATAAAACTCTCCCTGGTTGGGGCTCCAGGCCTCCCTGGTGTTCTCTGATGAGGATGAACTCCAAGTACCTGGCAGCCCTGCTGATCTCTGATCCGTGGGGCACATTTGTGCAGCAGTCAAAAAATTATAATGCAGTTCAGGGAGCTGCTGCCAGTACTGATCAGTGTCAAATTGCTTAGACAAAATTAGAGGGAACTTTTCATCTTATCTACTTAAATCCTCCTCTAAGGACCCAATAAACACATTGATACCAGGAAATCAAGGAGATTGCTTTTGCTATAGATCTGCTTGTGAGTATTGCAGATAAAAATAAGGAAAATATAAGACACTTGACACAAATGAAAAAAAAAAAAATCAAGAAATCCAGTGAGGGTTGTCTGTGTTCCACACTTGAACCCTGGTTCCCCAAATGTCAGGGAAAAAGACACAGAAAGATGAGAAAGCACGTCTTCTAGGGGCCTCCTAAGTGCTTAATTTTTAAAATATAACTCTCCAGTCAGTGTCCTGTGAGGCAGCTGTATTTGTTTTCATTTTATAGATGAGGAAACTGAGGCCCGGAGAGGTTGAGCAAGTGCTCAAGGTCACCCAGGACGCAGGGGAGATCTCAAATCTGAACCACACATGTGACTGACTCTAGCCAGCCATTTCTCCAGTCAGGGAAAAGTTCACTCTGAAATGTCAGCTTTAGCATGCCTTCAAAATGTGGCCTGGAGAGGTTAATGAGTTTTCCAGAGAAGTCAGATAATCTGCTGAAGGTCTCACAGCCGGTTAATGGGGAAAGATAGCTCCAAAGCCTGTGTTCTCTCCCCAGTTCCACACAGCCTCAAAAAAGCAGGCAGATGTTCCAGCCAAACGCTGATTCTCTGGGCTCCCTCAGGCTTCTCCAGTCACTGCAACTCTTAGAGGAAACTCAGGAATCGCCCCGATTCCGTTTTGAACTAAAAGACATTCTTTAGTTAAACGTGAAGGCTGGTTGGTTTCTGCTGGCTTTGGAACTAAGGGCTGTGGTGGAGGCCCACACTACCATCTCCCACGAGGAGACCACATAAAACTGAGCTAGGCTGCCAGGCATTTTGAACCAACCTGCCAGCCAAAGGTCACTTTAATTTTTCATCCGCCTTCTACAGGCAAGTTCCACTTCCCATCTCTGAATGACACAGGATATGACATAGTCCTGCCCAGGCAAGCTGCTTTCAGTGAACTGGAGGGGTGCAGCCCTGGATTCTGGGCCAGGGGCGAGAGATGAGGTCAGCACTCAGGTTTCAGCCCCTAGATTTCTTTACAGCGGAGGGAAGCAAGAGCTTTTTAAAGGAACACTGTCAAGGGCGATCCAAAGATCCCGTCTCTCCCCCTACCCTGGGCATGGCTGAGTCCTTCAGTATCAAACTGAAGGCCTCTACGGACAGAGTAAGCAGTCTTCAGTTTTCCCATGTGATGGGGAATTTGCTTCCGAGGTGTCAAGAGATGTAAACCAGGCCTGACAATTTAAACCCCAGCTGGTTCTTCAGTGAAGCTGGGGGGGAGTGGGAGTGGAGGCTGGGGGAGGAGACATGAAGTGGTGGTTCCCGGGGGTAGCAAACACGCCGTTGGCAGAGTACAGGATTATACAGGGTCCTGCCTAAGTCTTGGGCTGAGCCTGCAAACTGAAGTCTCCAGAGCATCCATTTCACAGACAACATTTTTAAGGGTCCAGATAAGAAGTATAAACGGCACTGGTCCATCAGGAAGAAAAACGACGATGGTGGTGAGGAGAGGAGGATGTGGGAGGGAAATGATCCTTCTTGGCTCCCGACAGTCCCTTGCGGTGCAGGACGTGTCACTGACAGCGCTCTACTCTGTCCCCTTGACTGCCTTTCCTCCTAAGACGTGGAGAAACTTACCTGCTTAGCAAAATGTGGAAAGAGAAGATTCCTCTTTCTTTTTGTCTTTCCAAGTGTGAACCTATCAGCGGCAGGGTGAGTTGCTGCCAGCTCCTCCATGCGGTGGATCTTGCCTGACATCACTGCTCAGGCTGGTTGTGTTTGGGTACCTGTCAGAGAGGCATGGGGAGGGGGTTCCTAATTCCATTGCACCCACTTACATGCAGATACAAAGCACAGCTTCCATCCTAGCCTTTGCCTGTCATCTGAGTTATGGTTAGATTTTCCAACCTGGAACCCTTTTGTCTTTTTTCTCTGTTCAGAATCCAGGTAGAGAAAGGGGTTCATATTTATTGGATACCTGTGTTGGTCAGTTTTATGTGTCAACCTGAGTAGACAATGGTGTCCAGGTGATTAGTCAAACACCAGATGTTGCTATGAAGGTGTTTTCTTTAGATGTGATTAATATTTAAATCAGCGAGTTTAAGTAAAGCAGATTTGCCTCCATAATGTAAGTGGGCCTCATCTACTCAGCTAAGGGCCTTAAAAGCAAAGACTGAGTTTTCCAGAAAGAGTCATTCTACCTCAAGACTGCAACATGAAATCTTATTTGAATTTTCAGTCTGCCCTACAGATTTTGTATTTTCTAGCCAATACAACTGCATGAGCTAATTTCTTAAAATAATTATCCTTCTCTCTGACATTGCCTCTATCTCACTGCCTTTCCCTGTCTCTCTCTATACATCCCATCAGGGTTGTGTTTTTCTAGAGAACTCTAATTCAGTCCCCTTAAATTCCAACAAATCGTTAACAGTGATTCCCCACTCAATCCTTACTTAAGAGGTAAGCAGCTACGTTCTTCCCATCAGAAAGAGGGGAAAACTGAAGTCTAGGGCCATTAGGTAACTTGCTCAAGGGCATGCGGCTACCGAGTGGAAAGGTGGTACTGCAACTGAAACATTTCTGAAAGAAGAGGTGATATTCGTAATCATTTGTATTATACTGTCTCCAGCCTAGGAAAGAAGAGACATACTCAAAGTTATGATATGGTATAATACATACATAACTAAGGGTAAGTTGGATACAGCTGTTTGATCATCAGGCAAATCTCTCTCTCTTACCTCATGCTGACTGTTTTTGACGCTCTCTCTGCTACATTGCTGGATGAAATAATTACACATTCAAGCTCATACTAATAGCCCAGGGCCTGTTCCCCTGGTCAGCTAACTTGGTGTTTACAGGGCCTGGTTTGTCCTGTGACCTGTGGTTCTGAGTGTCCCTTTTCTACTTGTTACCCTAACGTTCGCTGCATCATTGACTCTCCAGATTGGCTGTAATAGAGCACATCTTCTCCTTTACCACCTGTGTCTACAATTGCTATTATAAAACTTGCCAATATTAGCAAGAACAACAAAGAAAGGAATCTTCACTGATAAAATCCACTCGAGGATCTATTCATCTGTTCACTTCCTCATCCATTTATTCAGTTGTCAGCTAGAAAGAATTACTGAGAATTACGCAGTGCATGTATTTTTCTTCATTCGTTTAAAATTAATTGTGGGACTCTGGCTATATACTCGCTTTCTCTAGGTGGAGTCTCTCAGATTTCTCCCTTTTTCACACACACTCATGTCTATACTGTCCCCTCCTGAAAATGTACCTAACTTGTATCCACTAAGTGTACCTACTTCTCAGAGCCTTACTCTTTATTTTTCATGACTATACTTCATTTGATAAACTAATACAGATGAATGGATTCTTGGATACTGAACGGCATGATAGTTACTTGTTTTGGGTAAGGCGTGTTCATTGTTAGAAACCCCATGGATTGGAGCCCACCAGGCTCCTCTGTCCATGGGATTTCCCAGGTAAGAATACTGGAGTGGGTTGCCGTTTCCTTCTCTAGGGATCTTCCTGATCCAGGGATAGAACCTGTGTCTTTTTCGTCTCCTGCACTGGCAGGTGGATTCTTTAATATTAGTGTCACATGTAGTGGTTAAAAGAAGCCAACAGGTTTCAAAGTGTCTCTCTCCAGTTTCATGAAGCTATTACTTAACCTGCACGACAGATTGAAGCAGATTAAATCAGAATCCATTTTTTTCGTATGTTTGGTAACTGAGTCAGGATTTTGGTTACGATGGCAGAAAGGTGTCTAGCTATAATACTTAGTTTTCCACCCTCTGTTTATCTAGCTTATTGGTTACTGTAACAAGTAGTGTATTTCTCCTAGGAAGGGTCTTCAAGTAGAGCTGAACTCATCCAGGAGGTGTTGGCTTTTGTTTTCACCACCTTCTCCTGCCTGGAAGGCAGACATGAAGGCCATAGCTCCAGCAGCCATTTTGGAACATGAAGCAACATTGTGAATCGAAGCCATGTGATAGCATCGTGGAGAACAAAGATAGTGCCCAGCGAGGAACGAATTACCTCAACACTGGACTATTTATCTCCAGAATTCTATTATGTCAGAAAGACATAAATTTCTCCCTCATCTGAATGACTCAATTTTGTCTTATGTGTGTACATTTTATGTAGCTAAACCTAACTCTAATTAAAACATCCGTTGAGTTTAATAATAAAATCTATAAACATTATCATTCTAGTAATGCTTCCCTCCTAGAGCCAACCTGAAACCTTGTGCTTACTCATGGCTGAATGGTCTAGCCAGTTTGTATAAGTAGAATCCGAGTTCCCAAAGAACATTTGGGTCTTGGCTCCTGGTCTCTTGTCTTGAACGCAGATCCTGGATTTTCCTTGGTGCATTACTATTGCTATTCATGGCTCGCCCAGCGTATTTTTAAAGACATCGTTGTTTAAAGAGTCTTTCATTTAAAGTTAAAAGCTATGTCTTACTCTTCCTTCTTTTTCCTTCTAAGTTTGGGTAAAATTATGGCTGGGGTAATTTATTTTAATTCCTCCCCTGCCCTTTTTTCTAAATGTCTGTCTTGGAGATTTTAAGATCTGTAAAATGTTTGTTATTCTCACTTGTCCTAATCAGAGGTTGAATAAAAAGACGTTTTGAAATCTTGGAAAGATTGAGGGCTTCTGAACTTTAGCTGATCTGTTAAACCAGTTAAGTTGAGCAAGGCCGGATGAGCCCTCAGGAAGAATCATGAAAAAATTAAACTGAACACAAAAAAAGCAATTTGCCAGCAGTGAACCTAATACACAATTTGCCTCCTCCAGAGCAGAATATCCTGCCTTGGCCGTGTGCCAACAAGAGCTCTCTGCGATCATCTATAGGATTGCACAATTCTTCTTAGGACAGTTATGAAAGGAAAAATAACATTTGTTCTGCCCAAGTGTGTGGACCTGCTGACATTTGCTGAAATACAGATATCATCTGAGTGAAAAGTGAACAGGATGTTATCCTTAAGATGCTTTAGACAGCAAGTATGTTACACATCTTTTTTCACACATACATTCAGCAGCTTGAATTTCTGGTAATTGTGAGGGCTTGACTCTTGCAACTATTTCCAACAGACTCTTGGCGGCTTTGGGAAGATCACCCCATGATATACCCAACTTCATGAGAAACCGTTTTTTTTGTGTGTGTGTTTTGTGTTTTTTTTTTTGGGGGGGGGGGGTTGTGTGTTGTTGTTGTTGTTTTGCGATTTTCAGTATTGTTTGTCTACTCCTCCCCTCCTTGCAATGGTGATTTAAGGGGATAGAATCTGGCAATGCTGGTGGGGAGAGGAGTCAGCACACTGTAAATCAAGTGTACCTGTCATATGAATTGCTGATTCTAGACGGGACAAAAGCAGCATGCTGGGAAAAGATGGAAAAAAAGATGCCATATGTTATATTCTCTGATGGAGAAAGTGGGGGAGGATTTTTAAATGATGGAGATTATCACCAATTCATACTGGATGGCTTTCATGATGGAAGGCTCTGAGGACAGATTTGTGGAGGGCAAAATAAAAGAAATTTGACAGTTAGGGGTGAATCTGGAGTGTCTTGATTAAATTATATTTAAATGATTTATATTTAAGGTGTTCAAGTATTTCCTTTATTTCTGGGTATTTGGCTGTTGAAAGGTTCAGTTACAAAGCAGCCTTGGATGTATGAAATGGCACTGGCTTCTGGCTCAAGAACATAAAAGAATTTGAGTATAATCAAAGCTAAACATAGATGGGTTGCACAATCATGGTAAAAGCATCTCAGGATGAAACAGAGTGGACAGCACAGAAGCAGAAAATAAAAGCAGTAATGGATACATTTTTCAGTAACCGAGTCAAAGAGGACTTGACCAACAGTCATCCAAATATTACAGGAATTAGGTGATGTGGTTCTGTGATATGTATCCTGATACACTGTGGCAGTGTAGATCTGTGTGTGTGTATGCATTCAACACATATGGAAACGTATGTTTTGATTTATAACTGCAGTGATTATAACTGCAGAAGATTTCATGTAGACATAGATTATATTTGATAGCTTCAAATTCATTTTTAAAATTCTTTATGCACTAATAAATAAAAGAACCCAGTTTAGACTGCTCATCTGCAGTGTTGCAAACAGTAGCCTTCTCTAGTATGGCAACTAGGGTTTGAAGATCATTTATAGGTGGGAGTAGGGTCAGTTGGAGGCTATCAAACCAGTATTAAGTGAACACGTGATGTTATAAAGGGCCTTTGATATCACAATACTGTAAAATGCTATAGTTAGGCTGTAATGTTGCAATTATACAGTACATTTTGGGTAGGTGAAGTAGTTAATGAGATGAAAGATTTAGTGGTCAATGAATCAAAAGCAATTTAATTCACATCAGTAAATACGTATACCCACTCTAGGCCAGGTACCCACTCTAGGCCAGGTACTGTGCCAGTTGTTGTGAAGTCAAAAATGAAAACATTACAGCACTTGTCTCTAAGAAGACTTACAATTCACTGAAAGACACAAAGCGGACGTAGCAATAAGCTGGAAGGTGATGTGGCAGAATGTATTTAATGAGACATACACAATCCCAGGACACGTACAAGGAACATAAATAATAGCATAAGGAAAGAAGTCACATTAGTCCGTGGGTATGACCTTTTCTTGGTGTGAGGGGAAACAGGAAAAATTTTAGGGAGCAATTTCTATCTGAGCTTTTAAAGATGAAGAGGAGAAGTCAGAGACACTCGAAAGTGGAGAGAAGGAGATACTTTGGGAGCAATGATGTAAACATTTGCGTTTTTCAAATAAAGGAGATAGAGCTAGATCCTCCATTAGTAGCTCTTTCAGGTCCAGGATTAAAAATCTAGAATTTCATCACTCTAATTCAGAGTTTAGGTTTACATATAGTGGTAAAGAATCTGCCTGCCAATGCAAGAGATGCGAGTTTGATCCCTGGGTTGGGAAGAGGCCCTGGAGTAGGAAAATTCCAAGGACAGAGGAGTCTGGAGGATACAGTTGATGGGGTTGCAAAGAATCGGACACAACTGAGTGCATGCATGCACACACACTCATCTTATTAATTTTTATAAAGATTTTTGATAGAACTGAACTGAAAAATTCACCTCATGCTCAAAGTTTGAACTTTGAGATCATTTTTGGTTTCCCAGTGTCACTTACTCATTCAATTCAGCAAATATTTATTAAGAATCTACTATGGGCCGGGCTGTCAAGCACTATTCTCAACACTTAGAAAAGAATAAATAAATAAAATAGACTGATGTCCTTGTGCTCATGGAGGTTACGTTCCAAGAGGGAGAGACAGATAATAACTAATACACGTAATAAATATGGAAATATTATAGGCTGCCAAAAGTCAGGAAACACTAGAACAATCGGATCCGGCTGGGTGGACGTCTCTACCCAAGGCAGCCTCAATTTGTTCCTACTGTCCCAACAGAACTATTACCAGTTACTCCTCAACTCTAAAAGGCTTCCCACTGGCTCAGACACTAGATAAACTGGTAACCACAGTTAAAGGGGGTCAGGAGAGAGACAGAAAGTGTGCGTGCGTGCGTGTGTGTGTGTACACACATGTGGCAGGGCCACACTACAATATTTAAGGAGGTGTCTTGGTAAGCCTCATTGAGAACGGGTCTTCTGAGCAAAGAACTAAAGAAGTATAAGAGCAAGCCTCCCAGGTATCTTTGTGAAGATCATTCCAGGGCCAGAGCCCTGAGACTTTAAAGGAATGCGAAGTGGCCAGGGCCCTGAAGGGGAATGGATGGAGGGGAGAGCTATTGGAGATGTCAGCAGGGAGCAAAGGAGAAGGGAGCTGGAGAGGGTGCGGCCCTAGGCCACTGAAAGGAATTTGAGCTCTCCTCTGAGTCCAGTGGGACGCCACTGGGGGATCCTAAATAGGAAGAACATAATCTGACTCATACTCAAAATTCATTGTTTTGGCAATTCTTCATGGAGTTTATTCCTTGCAAAGACCATATACTCCAGAGAGTGAAAGTAAAGGCACGCTGTCTAGGTAGGAGTCTCCTACAGTGAATCTGGTGAGAGATGGCCGTGGCATACTGGAATAGGAGGGTGGCCATATCCACCGTATGGGAGAAGTGCTCAGATACTGAATATGTTATAGACAAACCAGAGTTCCTAACAGGTGAGAGATGAGGGGACGAGGTTCTCATATCTTGCAGTACAAACAAACAAGTCCTTGAAAAATGAGTTTAACAACTCCTGGGTTTTAGTTCTCATTGAGCTCTTAAAATCCCATGCCCCAACTTGGCTTCAGAGCTTTGCCTTCCCTTTCAAAACATTTGCAAAATGGTAAATCCCATCGAAGTTTAATTGCACAAACACACACGTCTGTCTGGTAAATCTTAAACATGGCTCCAATATGCATAGTTCTGGTTAATTGCAATGTGGTGTATGTATCATGTTGAAAGAGAGAATTTTGTCAAACATGGGGCCTTCTAAACTGTAGCAAATGTGTAACCAATATGTTGAATGGTAGGTTTATATTTTGAAATGGTGAGTAGAGTTGATGGTATGACACCAATGGGTGACATATTAGTGCCAGCCGTGGACCAGAGTCAAGAGTTCTGCCTGTGCCACTAATGGTGACTTGTCAGTACATCCCTTAACCTCACTGAGACAAATGCTCTTGGTTGTAAATGGAACACCTTGCAGTGATCACGGCTCGGGATTTTGGTATTCATTGTATTTTCATCTCTGACATTGTGTGACTCTGTAAATGCCTAGAAATTGGATGGGAATAAAGCTATCAACAGACAGTGAGGATCCTGAGCTCAGTTTTTAATATTTTATGTTATCTCAGGCCTCTATGGGCTTCCCTGTGCCTCAGATGGTAAAAAATCTGCCTGCAATGCAGGAGACCCAGGTTGCCTTGGTTGGGAAGATCCCCTGGAGAAGGTAATGGCAACCCACTCCAATATTCTTGCCTAGAGAATTCCATGGACAGAGGAGCCTGGCGGGCTACAGTCCATGGGGTTGCAAAGAGTTGGACACGACTGAGTGACTAACACTTTGATTTCACACTTTCAGGCTTCTTATTGGTGTGTATGTACAACTTGAGGTCAAGGGCTATCTTTTCTAATAATGTATTATGCTCATGGGCCAGATGCAGAGAGGCTCACATCATGATGATGAAGAATACAAGTATGTTTATAATTTAGAAAAAATAGTAACTATATTCTAGGAGTATTGTGCTATTATATAACCATCAACCATTACAACCAATGTTAATTTAAATCTATTATGAGTAAGGCGGTATGTTAATAGGTACTTTTTTCCTATTCTGTTTTACAGACAGAGAAAGAAGCAATGCCACAGAAACTTGAATAATTTCCACAAAGTTATTCAAACCCAGGCAGTTGGCTTCCAGATCTTGTACCATCTTAACCACAATACCCAGCTCTTACCACAATATACAGAGAAGTCTAGCAGTTTCTGGCAATAATGAGAACTCAATAAATGGAAGCTATGATGATGATGGTTATAGTAATGGAAATTCAATACCTATTGGTAACTGCACAAATCCATGAGTTATCTACACTGAGGCACTGAGGTGATAATTGGATATCAGGAAGAAACTAGCTCATCCAAGGGGAGAGGGCCGAGAAGGGCTGTGGACTGAAATTTGGAGGAAAGATAACCAGGTGCCCTAACTCACACTTGGATGGTGTTCAACCAGAAGTGACCCTTTTCACGACCTACAACAGAAATGACTGTTCCCTCCAGGACTCACAGAATAATTCTTGGATTTTGGTTCTAACTCTTTAAAAGTGTTTCTCCTACTTGGCTTCAAAGCCTTGTCTTTCCTTTCAAAACATTTGCAAATGGCAAATCCCACCTCCAAGGAGTCCACTGCAGTTTAGTCACAAACATAACCGCTCTTGTCTGGTAAAGATTAATGATGTTTCTGATATGGATATTTTTGATTAATTACTGTTGAAACTCTTGAGCTGAACGTCAAAGCTCGAAAATGAACTTTTAAATGGACCTAAAAGACAAGAGGCCCCTGTGTCGTTGAATATAATCCAGTCAAAGAGATTGCAAAGGAAAACACAAGAGACTGTATTAAATTCATGGTGACAAGAAAGATCCTTGTTCTATTTGTGGGGAAAAAAAAACAAAACACACTAGGTCATCATTCTTTAAGAGACTCCTTTAATACTGACCTGCCTAGAATGTAAAAAAAAAAAAAGTCTTTCTAAAACACAACTCTAGATTTCACCCATTAAACATCTATTCCAAGAATTCAGGTTTGCAAGTCTTGATGTTCAAAGTCATATTAAAAGAACCAAATGAAAAAAAAATGCAGTCAAGAAAATAGGAGGATTTAATTGTCTATAATGTAGACAATTAAGAGAAGTAATAGTTGGTAACATCCATTAGCAAGCTGTCATCCTGTTAAGACTGAGAATATAAAGTTGTCTCAAAGGAAAAATAAGGCCCCAATTCTGGACACTGCTACATGAGTATTATCAGATAGCAGTATCATAATAAGGCAAAACTAAAGCACATTAGTTGTTCATGAAGCATCACTGGAATTATACAGAATGATGCTATGAGCATGTTACTCTAAAATAAAAATCTACCAACACTATTGGTTTCTTTCATCCTAACTTACTACTATCTCAGTTAAAGTTACCAGTGATATCAGTGAAGAGAGTAGGTTAAGTTTTTCTCACAGGGCTAGTGATAGAAATATAATTTTAAGTGCTTTTCATTGATTTTTTTCTGCTCTTTTTTGCCTTCCACAATGTAAAATTGGGTTTCCCCTGTACCAGAATCACTTGGGAATCTAATAAAAATGTAAATTTCAGGGCCCCACACCAGAAAAATGGACCTAGAATCTCTGGAACACAGGAGTAAGAACCTGCGGTTTAAACAACATCTTCTCTTGATTTTCAGGCATACAAAGTTTGAAAATCATTGGTCAGTGTGCAAAGACATGTGCTCAAGTTCAAGCTTTGCCTCGAAATGGCCCTGTGACAGTGGACAAGTCACTTGATGTTTCAAAGTCGCATTTCATTTTTGTATAAAAGTGAAAATATTAACACCAGTCCTGCTTACAGCAAAGCTGTGTACAGGCTGAAATGAGGTTACAGATGTGAAACTGCTCTGTAAACTACAAAGCATGGTGTGTGTGAACTCTCTTACTGCTGTGTTTATTGTATAGTCATTCCCCTCCTCCTGTCCATTTGGCTGACTTACGATCCCAGGGATAGCAGCAATTATGAGTAAAACCTGGGGCAGAGAATGCAGAGGTGTTTGACATCTTGATGCTTTAAGTCTGTTTTAAGCTCATATTTGTAGATTACTAAAAGAAATGCATCTGTCTTCAACACTTTCTATGTGTGTTGGTTTATATAAAATTTTTCTTTATGATATAGTCCATGCTTTGAATCTGCTCTGTTTATCTACTGTGTGGAAAATGAAACATTAGTCTTCAGATGAAAATTCATCTGCTCTCACCCACAGCTATGATGAATTACAGTCAATAGCAATAGCTCTTTAAAATAGGAAAATATGTCTGCTTCACATGTACATGGCTTAGAACTGATAAATAAACTGGATACTTATTGATTTTAAAATACTGACTGATAAACATTTGGTTCGATAATGTATCAGGAAAACTATATACATGGAAAACTATATATACTTTATATCAATGTATCTTGATTCTAAAACTCTCAACAAAATAGGTATAGAGCAAATGTATCTCAAATATGACAAGCCCACAGCTCACACCATACTCAGAAATGAAAACCTGAAAACTTTTACTCTAAGATCAAAAATTGTAAAAATGCCGTCTTACCACATTTAACAAGGTACTGAATGCCAAGCCAGAGCAATTAGACTAGACAAAGAAATAAAGGTCATCCAAATCAGAAAAGAAGGAAAACTGTCTCTATTTGCAGATGACGTATTACATATAGAAAACCTTAAAGACTTCACCAAAAAGCTGTTAGAACTAATTAATGAAATCAGTGAAGTTGAAGGATTGAAAAATCAATATACAGAAATCAGTTGCATTTTTACAATAAATATCAGAAAGCAATTAAGAAAACATTCTCATTTACAGCTGCATCATATTTAGTAAAATAGGGCTTCCCTGGTGGCTCAGTGGTAAAGGATCTGCCTGCCAATGCAGGAGACACTGGTTTGATTCCGGGTGCAAGAAGATTCCTCATATAGTAGGCCAACTAAGCCCGTATAGCGCAGCTATTGAGCCTGTGCACTACAGACCAGGAGCCACAGCTTTTGAGCCCACACACCACAACTACTGAAGCCCAAGCACCCTAAAGCCCACGCTCTTTAACAAGAGAAACCACCTCAATGAGAAGCCTGTGCACTGCAATGAAGAGTGGCCCCCACTCGCTGTAATTAGCGAAAGCCTGCGCAGCAACAGAGATCCAATACAGCCTAAAATAAATGAATAGATAAACACAAATTAAAAGCAGCAGCAAAAAATTGTAAAATGCTTAGGAATAAATTTAACTAAGGAGATGAAAGACTCGTACATTGTAAACTATAAAATAGTGAATAAAAGAAATTGAGGAAGACACAAACAAATGGAAATTTATTTTATGATTAGGACCTAGAAGAATTAATATCATTAAATGTCCATAATACCCAAAAGAATCTATAGATTCAATGCAACTGATATAAAAATTCCAATGTCATTTTTCACAGAAGCAGGACAAAACTCAATTTGAGTGGAATGAAAAATACTCTAAAAAGCCAAAGCAATCTTGAGAACAAAGTTGGAGGCATCATGCTTCCTGGTTTCAAGCTATGTTACCAAACTATAGTAATCAAAACAGGATGGTGTTGACATAAAAACAGACATAGATCAAGGGAATAGGATACAGAATTCAGAAACAAACTCCTGTGTATGCTGTCAATTAATTTATGACAAAGGAATCAAAACTATACAAGAAGGAAAAGAGCCTCTTCAATAAGTGGTGCTGGGAAAATGGATATCCATATGTGAAAGAATGAAACTAGACTATTGTCTTACATCAAACACAAAAATCAGCTCAAAGTGGATTAAAGACTTACATGCAAAACCTGAAACCATAAAATCCCTAGAAGAAAACATTGGGCACACTCTCTTTCACTTTGGTCTTGGCAATGGTTTTTGGATTTGACATAAAAAGAAAAGAAAAAAAAAAGATGGGGGACTACATCAAACTAAAAACTTTCTACAAAGCCAAGGAAACCATTAACCATGGAATGGAAGAGATATTTAGAAATCATATATCAGCTAAGTGCTTAATATCTAAATATATTTAGAAACTCATACAACTCAGTAGGAATAAACCCAAACAACCTAACTGGAAAATAAGCAGAGATCTGAGTAAATATTTTCCAGACAGAACATAGAGGTGGCCAATAGGAACATGAAAAAAAGCTCAACACACTAATCATCAGGGGAACACAAATCAAAACCATAAGGAGATATCATTTCACACTAGTTAGTTGGGCTACTGTCAAAGAGAAGAAATAGCAAGTGTTGGAAAGGAAGTGGGGGAAAGGGAACTCTGCGCTGTCGGCAGGAGTATAAACTGGTGCAGCCACTAAGGAAAATAGTATGGAGGCTCCTCCAAAATTAAAAATTGAAGAATCATATGATCCAGCAATTCAATTCAGGGTATTTATCCAAAGCAAACGAAATTACTCTCTCGAAAAGATATCTGCCCCCTGATGTTCACTGCAGCGTTATTTACAATAGCTAAGACATTCAAGAATGGAAGACAACCTGAGTTCATCAGAGGAAAAATGGACAAAGAACATGATATTATAAATATATATTCATAATGTATATATTACACACATATATAAATTATCATATATATTTTCTTCCTGCCTGCCATAAAAACAAATGAAACTCTATCATTTTGGAACAACACACACTAGACCGTGAGAACATTACACTAAGTGAAATAAATCAGACAAAAAAGACAAAGGCCATATGATATTACTTATAGGTGGGATCTGAAAAAGAAAAACAATGAATTGGTGGTTGCCAGAGGTGGGGTTGGGGGTGGGCAAAATACACGAAGGTGGTCAAAATGTATACATTTCCAGTTATAAGAAAAGTAAATTCTGTGATGTAATGTATGTAAATAATAGTGAATATAGTTAACAACTTAATTAACAGTGTTGTATATTTGAAAGTTGCTAAAAGAGGAAATCTTAAAAGCTTTCATCAGAAGAAAAAATCTGTATGAGTGGTGATGAATGGTAACTAAACTTATTGTAGTGATCCTTTTACAAGATGTACATAGCTGAAATCACTGGGTTGTACCCTTAAAATGAATCCAATGTTATATGTCTATTATATCTCAATTAAAAAATAAAGAAAGGAAAACTTTAACTAAAAAAAAGGGAATGAGAAGGAAATGTGATATATATAACCAGGTTATAATGTAAAAGTAAAAAAGCATTAAGAAACAGTGCCAAGTTATTCTTAGAGAAGAAGCAATTTAATTAGATAATCTCCTGGGAACGTGATACTTTCCAAATAATGGCTGGAAGAAGATGATTTAAGAAAAACGAAATGGTTAGGAAATACCATGCATGTATTGATAGTATTTGTTTAAAATATTTGCTGTTCCTGCTTTTAGACCCATTTCTCATAGGCCACTCCTGCTAGAGGATATTTATGACCCTGTTAATACCAGCCTTGGCTGCGAGACTTGCTTTGGCCAAAGAAATATGAGTAGAAGTGACCTCCACTATTTTGGAACAGAAGAGTTATTGCCTTGTTCTGCTATCACTCTTACCTTAGATAAGGGATAGTTCTTCAGTTGGCATCACAATGGAACTTCACGGTGCGGAGGAGAGCTGATGTTGACTGCCATTGCCGTATCACATGTGTGAGACGTAAACTTTTATTTTCTGAATCATTAAGATTTGGCGGTTATTTGTTATTGCAGCATAACCTCGTGAGACCTCACTCACAGATCATGTTTATTCTGTTCCCTTCTCCCCAGCTTTATCTAAAATCACCACATATAAATAAATACTGACAGCACAGTTTGGCCAAAAGATCATGCTAGTCTTGATGCCTCTGATCATGAAATTTACAGCTGCGTGGCTGGGAAAGAGGAACCCTCTTTCACAAGTTCAGCATAAAAAGACTTCTCTACCAGACTGAAACAAATGGAATCCATTAGGTGGATGGTGGATTAGGGATTGTGAATTCATACTTTGGCACAAAGGAATAAAATTTTACATTCTTTTGTGGTCTATTTATTGTTAATCCTGCTCTTTTCTGTTGGCTTTGTTGTTTTGGTGTATATATATATATGTTTTATTCTTCTCTTCATTGGCTTTTAATTATATAGTCTGATAGAATTCTTTTAGTGGTTAGGTTTCAAAATGCATCCTTGATTCATGACATTCTACCTTCAACTAGTGTTCTTATCACTTCCCAGATGATGTAAAAATCTAAAAATATAATTCCTTTTATCCTCCTCCTGCCCTTTCAACTATGGATGTGATGCATTTTATACCATCATTCCTTATAAACAACACAAGACTATTAATGTTAACATTACAACAATCAATATTCTTTCTCATTTGTTCTTATTTTCCCTGTGTGGTATGCTTGCTTTCTCTTGCAGTTCTGTGATTTCATCTGGAACTATTCTCTTCGGTCAGAAACTTCCTTTATAATTCCTTGCAGTGAAGTTCTTACGGTGACAAATTCTAGATCTTTTCTCTGTGTAAAAATATCCCGATTTAATATTAGTATCTGAAGAATCTTTCTCTAGAAACTGGAACTCTAGGCTGACTTTTCTTTCTTTCAAGTACTTTAAAGATGCAGTTCTGTTTTCTTCAAAATTCCATGGTTCCTTGTGATAATTCAGCTTTTGCTTTTCTTTTGAAAATAGTAAGTCTTTTTTCTCTGGATATGTTTAAGATTTCTCTTCCTCATTCATTTTCAAAACTTTCACCATAATAGGTCATCATGTGATTTTTCTTTATTTAACCTGCATGGGAATCAGTGAGGCTCTGGAATCTTTGAATTGGTGTCTTATTTTAAGTTCAGTATAAACACTTTGTAACTGACTCTAAGACTAATGTTCCCATGAAAACCATAACCCAATTTTAAAAATTGAGAATTATTTTAAGAAAAGGTAAACAGAGTTAAACAAAAGCTGAACATTTCTATTCTTCAAAGGACACTTTGAAAACATGAACAGGGAAAACACAGGCTGGTTTAAAACACTCCCTATTCATAAAACTGAGAAAGGATTCATACCTGATAGGTATAAAGAACTCATGTAACTCAAGGGTAAAAAGAGACAAGTCTGAATTTTAAAAATGAGGAGATATTTTAAAAGGATGTATAAATGACCAATAAGCATATTAACAAGTGCTCTGTGTCCTTTATCATTGGAAATGCAGCTAAAACCATAATGAGATACTGCAACATGTTCACCGGAATGGTTAAAATTTAAATGTCTAACACTACCCAGTGTTGGCCACGGCGTAGAACCATTTGTACCCTCATACATAGTTGGTGGGAATATCAAGTAGCACCCTCACTTTGGAAAAATGTCAGGGGGTTTCTTATAGATATAAACCAAGTTCTCAAGGATGCTATGTGATTAATAATAAAAGCATATCAAAAATCGAACACAATTGTTTTAAAAATGGTGTATCTCATTTATTCATTGAAATGGCAATCTATTCCAGCACTCTTGCCTGGAAAATCCCATGGATGGAGGAGCCTGACAGGTTACAGTCCATGGGGTCGCAAAGAGTTGGACACGACTGAGCGACTTCACTTCACTTCACTTCACCTGTGTATGTTTGTGTTGTTTCCAGCTTGGGGCCATTATTTTTAAAACTATCATGAGCATCTGTATATAAGTATGATTAGGATGTGGAGAAATGAAAACTGCACAAAATATGGGGGAAAGATGGGAAGGAGATCATGTAATAGGGAGATGGAAACTGTTGGGAGTGGGGAGGGACAGAATGCTTTCCCAGGGAAATGATGATCAGGTTGATACCTGAAGAATGAGGGAGAGATGGTCTTAGCTGGAAACTAAGCTTACCGACAGTCCCTTAGAAGGCACAAGAAGCTAGAGACAGAGCACGTTGAAATTTCTCTTTATATCCATAGATAAAATATTTTAACACAGAAAATTAAAGTCTAAGACAAGCAGGTCTTATTTTGGACCTCATACCATAGTGAGGTTCTCCTGGATTAATGATGATCACTATTTCTGGCTTCATCACTCCCCTGTGTGGGTTAAAGACTTATTGAGGAGACACAGATGCTCATAAATGATCAAAGCAAGTTAACTCTCTAGCCGGAGGATGTTATTGTCAAAATACACTTAAAGATGGAAGAGTAATCCTCTTCCATATTCTGTTGTATGTTTGGTGCTCTATTCTCCCTACCCTCCCTACCTGCCCTCACTCTCCACCACTCAGCCTTCTAAGACAACGTAATTCCTTTTGATTTCTGCATTCCAGGCAGATTCTTCACTGTCTGAGTCACCAAGAAAGCCCCAAATAAAAGGAAGCAATCATTAATTTTGAAATAGGAGTTAAAAACTCCTTGGCAGGAGAAAATAATCTATTTATTAAAGAATATATCAGTGTATACTTACATTATTCTTTTAAAGTAATGTATGCATAGGTTAATGAAAAAGCATTAACAAAAATTGCTGTTGAAAGCTTGGGAATTCCTAACACATTTGGTGTTTCTGGGTAATTTGAGAACAGAGGAAATGAGCTGACCATTTGTGATGATGTCAGTGGGTCAATGGTTCATCTGACTATGTAGTTAATTTTAGGGTGACACTTCTAATTACCTTACAGATCAACCAGGTCATCCTCTCAGAACTGACCTACTCTGCTAGGGCAGAGTGAGCCCTCATTCACTTTTAGTGGTTCTTAAATCTTTAATTGCTTCCTGTCAGGTGTTCTGGACTTTAACTTATTTCTCTCTGTGCTCTGTTTTAGTCTGGGTGCTTTTGAGATGCCAGAGATTAAGCATCTGTGGTACCCTGAAGCAGGACCAGGCATTCTCATGATACTGTACTATCACAGCTTAATACGTGATCAGATTTCATTAAGATAAAGTTGAAGCAAGATTTTGTACTTAAATATTGTGGAACTAAACAAAGACCACATAAATGAAAACAAGCAAGGGCAATTCATTCAGAGACTGCCAGAGCAAGGGAGTTGGCCACCATCACTTGTGTTTTGACAGAGATTCAAAGGCAAGGAGAGGAGCGGGGGAGCTTTATAGAGGAGAAAGTGAAGGCTTCAGTCTTGCCTGGATTACAGGCTGGTGGCATGGGAAAGGCATCCTGTGTGATCTGTTACCGGCATATTTGAATTTCTCTGGTTGGTCCTAACTTGGAAGCAGGAATAAAATTAGGGAAACTGTCAATAATAATTATTATTGATACTTATTATCAACAATAATTGATAATAATCAAGTCCTGCCTGTTTGGGGACCAACGTTACAGGGGTTATTTTTTGGCTTCCTGGATTGTTACTGGTGATAGCAATCTGATTACTGCAAGTCTAACTCATAAATAGTCAGCTGATTTCCTTTGCTGTAGCTGAGGATTTGGGCCTAAGAATCTCATTATTAGTGCCCCAAAACTAAACAGGGCAGAGGGTGACCCAGGCCATGCCAGGGTGAAGAAGGGAGAGAAAGAAGATTTAGGAATCCAACTTTGATAATGAACTTAATAAAGTCTAATCTTAGAAGCAGAGGAAAAAAAAAAAATCAATGCTTACATTTATTTGCTAACATTAAATATGCCTTTATTTTATGCTAAGCCCTATATTAAACATCTTTCTTTCACTGTTTTGTATTTTCCCTATTAAAATATTATAAGGTCAGTTTTTAGACTACTCCTTTCTACAGATGGGAAAATTAAGGCTTAGAAAAAGGAAATGTTTGTTCAAGTCCCTGAAGCCAGTGAGTGATACTGGGACCAGCAGGCTCACTTCAGAGTCAGACTCAAGTTTAACCCCTTTCCCTGTCTTCCTCACTCCTACACTCAGGGTCCCCCCCACCCCCACATCTTTGGGAGACATAAGCCTTTGGCTGGCAGGCAGCCCTTTTGTATGACAACAGCTAAGTGGCTCAGATTGTGAAGAGTAAATGATATGTCATCTTTCCCCCAAATTTCTCTTTCCTGAGCAGAAAAAGGAAAAAAAAAAGGGATTTCAAGTATATTGTCTAAGCAAATATCTAACCAACGTAAAAAATTCCACTGACCACTGAGTCATTTGTAGTGATAAAGGTAAGTCTAGAGTCTGTCATACTGACTGAAGTAAGAAAGAGAAAGACCAATAGTGCGTATTAACGCATACGTATGGAATCTAGAAAATGGTACTGATGAAGCTCTTTGCAGGGCATGCATAGAAAGGCAGATGTAGGGAACAGACTTATGGATACAGCAGCAGAAGGTGGAACAAATGGAGAGTGAGCATTGACACACGCACACTGCAGACAGCTCAGCTTGGCGCTCTGTGATGCCCTAGAGAGGCGAGACGGGGGACAGGAGGGAGGCTCAAGAGGGAGGGGCTATTTGTATGCTTATGACCGATTCACACTGTTGTACAGCAGAAATTAACACAGCATTGTAAAGCAGTTATTCTCCAACTTTCAAAAGATACCCTATGAAAAACCATAACAGAAAAGAACATTTAAAAAAATAATGTATATATATATGTATAACCAAATCACTTTACTGTACAACAGGAATTAACAACATTGTAAATCAATCATACTTTGATAAAAATAAAGAAATAAGAAGAGAAATTCCCTGTCCTGTCTATGAACAGATACTTCAAAGCTTCTTTCTCACTTGCACGGAAATGAAGTGTGAAGAAGTTTCTAGGGAGAACAACACAGAAAAGGATTGGACTGTTGGAGAAAGTCTGTGGCACCTGAGTCTGACTTTCCTTTCTCTGTTTTTTTCTGGTAGGACTTAGTTCAGTGAACATTTGTTAAGTGGAGCGCATGATGCCAGATGGTGAGCTGTGGTTCAACAACAGGTCACAAGAGAAAGTGAAATAGAAAGTTTATGACTCACAGGTCCTGGAGGAAGTGCATAGCCTGCCTCCAGGGGTTACATGGGGAGGTCAAGGCAGAGTTCAAAGAGAGTTGGAGAGGACAGGCAGGACCCTGGGCACATTCGTCTATTAGGATCCATGGGTGGAGTGCTTTGGGTTTCCCAGGCTAGGGCCAGATTTGTCCATTCAAACCAAAAGAACAGAATTTTGGTAAACCTGACGAGAGTCTTACCTAAGAGGTACATAAAACAAAAAGACGTTTAGACGCAGAAAGGCCAGGGAGACAGCTGATCATAAGTGCTGTTGGGGAAGTCTTATCAGAAACTTAAACATTTGCTTGTTATTCTGCAGGCTGACAACTAGGATGTGTGTTTGCATGAAGGGACTAGTGTTTGTTTAAGGTCTCTGCTGGTCATTTTGCCAAACAAAACAGATGCCAAGGCAGCAGTATCATGGAGTAGCTGAGCTCAAGCCAATATTTCTTCTCTTTAGTAATCAGTTTATGTGAATGGGGAAGAATAGATGGAGTTGACTGATGATGGTAGGGACTTTTCAACCAACTGTCAGAAAGCCTGAGCTGCAAGTTGTTGGCCCCAACTTTTTGGTAGCTCTCTTCAGTTGTGGAGTGCTTAATGCCTGTTTTCAACTGTTTCTATAGAGGGATAGAATACAGTTGAGTATGGAGAGGTAGAATGGCACCCTTTTTAATTTGGAAGCCTTAGTAATGAGATGATACCTGCACCAAGTATTATGAAGGATACTTAAGCAGATAAAGAAGGTCAGAGAAAAGCTTATGCAGTGCATAGAAGGGAACAAACAAAATCACAGAGGACTGAACAAGCTGATGGATTGCCCAGGAGAAAGGACTATAAGCCATCTGATGTTACTAGAGTCAAAAACATGAGGTGGGTGGTAATATCAGACTAGAGATTCTTAAAGACCCCTTACTTAGTTCAGGATTATTTGTAAGGAAAAGGGGATGTTCCGAATGCAGAGAAAGTCAAGTGATCCCAAGGAAGCAGCAGAGATTAGCATCAAAACTCTAAGCTTTCAGGTTTCCCCCTAAAGTTACAAAGACTCCTTCAGCCTCACATTTTAGGCAATGAAGTAAATGCTTTTTACTTCTAGTCTGGCTGTAGAAACTCAAAGCAGGGCAACACCTTTATTGCAAGTACTAGAAAAGCCAGACAAGTTACCAAAGACATATATTGGAAGACACTGGAAAGCTACAGAAGTGACAAGGATTAGGTAAGCTGGACCTCAGAGCAGAATGGAGGGGACTTCAAATGTGAGCTGAGAATCACCAGTTTTTTTTTTTTTTATCCTGGGATATTTACTGATTTGGGCTGCATAAAGGCTAAGGCCTGATCCAAACAGGGCAACTCTACTTAAGGAAAGAGAAACTGGAAATTGTTTTGTGGATACTTGATGTTGGCTGATGGATTGGAAATTTAAGGAGGCCCAAATGCAACTGGTTTTATCCACATGGCATTTAATAGACTCTGGGATGTACATAGCAAGCTGGGAAAGAAGACAAAAGGATCCTTAAAGCCAGAGTGAATTTCCCTTAATCTTGACATGGTTGCAAGACCAAGTGGAGAAGTGGGGCTCTCTTCAGACAAACCACTTGTTTTATTTTTCTTTAAAAACATTGCTCAGTTTTGAATCTTTGGAAATGAAATGTTCAAGAGAAATCCTCCCAAGAGCTGCACTGAATCTGTCATTTTTTAGGGCTAGAGTCAGGCTTGCAAACAACATCACATAAGCCATGCCTAAGCAAGGATGATGCAGAGAAGAATCATATCTTACTGAGAGAAAAATGCTGTCCTGGGCTGGCTCAGTCTCTGCTTGGATTAACAAAATAGACTTCTCTCTTTACTTGCAAGCAGAAGTAGAACTGTCTCTAGGAAAAACATTACTTGTAACTTCCTGGGTTCTCTCAATACAGTGTCTGACATACATTCAGACATGCAATGTATAATACAATTGTGATTGGTAAACCAAAAAGAAACACACGGTAAAAGTGCTCCAGATGGTCCAGATATGGGAATTAACAAATCACAACTTAAGCATGGTCATGATGAATACAGAGAAGATGGATGAAAAGACTGAGAATTTCAACAGAAAATGTGAATCTATAAAAAGCAGCAAATATTCTAGAAATTAAAACACTGGAAATTACTCATAAATTGAATAGGTTTAACAGCATCCTAGAGACAGCAAACAATATGAGTAAGAGAACCTGACGATGACTCAATAAATTAGGTAAACTGAAAAAGGCAAAAGAGAATTTTAAACATATAAGAGACCTGAGGGACACAGCCAAAAGTCTAAACATATTGTACATTTATCTGGAGCATTAGAAGGAGAGAAAACAAAGGGTCACAAACAACAGCTGAAGAGACAATGACCAAGAATTTTCAAAAGTGAAAAACCCTATATCACAGATTCTGTGAGCTCAGCGATTCTCATGAAGAACAAAGAACACCCTGAGACCCATTATCATCACATTATTGAAAATCAAGGGAAAAGAGAATTTCAAAATACCCAGAAAAAAACCCCACAAAAACCTCATAACAGTACTTTCAAAAGGCAAGCAACAAGGCTAAGAAATATACTTTTTAATATAAAGTATGGAATCTTTAAGAAACAGAAAGTACAGAAATAAGTGAGAAAATGGTTCAGTTCAGTTCAGTTGCTCAGTCATGTCTGACTGTTTGCGACCCCATGAATTGCAGCACGCCAGGCCTCCCTGTCCATCACCAACTCCTGGAGCTCACTCAGACTCACGTCCATCGAGTCCGTGATGCCATCCAGCCATCTCATCCTTGGTCGTCCCCTTCTCTTCGTGCCCCCAATCCCTCCCAGCATCAGAGTCTTTTCCAATGAGTCAAATCTTTGCATGAGGTGGCCAAAGTACTGGAGTTTCAGCTTTAGCATCATTCCTTCCAAAGAAATCCCAGGGCTGATCTCCTTGCAGTCCAAGGGACCCTCAAGAGTCTTCTCCAACACCACAGTTCAAAAGCATCAATTCTTCGGCGCTCAGCCTTCTTCACAGTCCAACTCTCACATCCATACATGACCACAGGAAAAACCATAGCCTTGACTAGATGGACCTTAGTACAACCCCATTGTCTGCAGTATTTCCAACCTGGCCACATTTCTCAAGTTAAAGATGTTCATACCTTTTCACTGAGAAGTCTAATCTCATATATGCGGGTGAAATGAATAAATATATTTTCACATATCAGAATAGTTTAGAATATTTATTAATAAAAATAGTACAATTATAAAAACAGACATGGATCAGAGAGGGTTTCATAGAGATAACTCAATTTTACCTTGCTTAATTCATTAAAATAATGAAGAAATGAAATACCTTGAAAATGTTTGTTTCTTAATGTAAGTCAAATCATTATGCTGTACACATTAAACTTATACAGCGCTGTATGGCAATATCTCAATAAAACTGAAAGAAAAAATTTAAAAATAACCAAAAGTCCAAAAGTCCTTAAGACTAGGAGGAAATTAAGTATGTAGGGTTTCCAGTTTTTTTTTTTTTTTTTTTTTTTAATTTCTGGCAGTGGAAGGAACAGTATGATTTAGGGCATTTCTGCTACTGTGCAATTTAGCTGCTAAGTCATGTCCAACCCTGTGACTCCATGGACTGTAGCCTGCCAGGCTCCTCTGTCCTCGGGATTTCCCGGGCAAGAATACTGGAGTGGGTTACCATTTCCTTCTCCAGATAATCTTCCTGACCCAGGGACCAAACCCATGTCTCCTGCTTGGGAAGCAGGTTCTTCACCACTGAGCCACCTAGGAAGCCCAAGGGCATTCTGGGTTATTCTCAATGCTTGGCTTCCCTGGTGGCTCAGCGGTAAAGCATCTGCCTGCCAAGCAGGAGACCAGGGTTCGATCCCTGGGTCGGGAAGATCCCCTGGAGAAGGAAATGGCAACCTATTCCAGTATTTTTGCCTGGAGAATTCCATGGAAAGAGGAGCCTGGCAGGCTATATTCGATAGGGTCGCAAAGAGTCGGACACGACTGAGTGGCTAACACACAAACAACGATGTCCTAAGCTCAGAGTTCTGCCTGTTCCATGGTGCTATCCATACAAGCGGATTTGACTGCAGAAATGAAGAATGGTATTTTCTGTTTCCACTTGATCTAGAAAGTCAGCAGAACTTGTAAAATGCTTAGGTGACAAGAGAAAAAAAAAATCTACCTGAAGACGCTCCCTGAAAACTTAGGGTGTATTTATTTACATCCTTCATGAATTGAGTTGCTTTTTCCTTTGGGGTCTTTGTTCTGGAAGGAAAGTTCTTCTCTTAATTCCAGGTGAAGTTTCTGCAAAGTTTATCAGGCAGTGGCCTTTTGGCTCAGAAACTTTTAGGTATTACGAAAAAAGAAGGCTCTTTGCTGGGTATCATAAAACCGATGTCAGATGTGGTGTTTCCAGATGCCTCAGCTTAATCTGACGGCCTGGGACCACTCAGCATGATGGACAGCAACCACTAACATCTGCAGGCGGCAATGATCACTGACAGTTACGGTCAAACTCAAACTCCATGCCAAAAATTGAGTAACTTGTATTCATGAAAGTGCTTTCACTTCTTGTGCAAATGGCCAACAAGCTGTTAGAGGGTTGGTGTATTCACCCATCAAGCAGGAAAAAAAAAAAAAAAAATCACTTGAAAAAAAAAAAAATCCACCAGCTTAAAAATATAAATATAAGGGAGGAGCAAGAACTGAAATACATTCTAAATCAAGCAGCTTTAAATTTACATTCCATGCTAATGACTTCTACATGTTCCTTTTATTAAGAAGCATTCCTAAGTCTCAAGGATTACTTATCAGTTTAAGTAAGAGGGTAGCTAGATGCCCTGTTTTAAATGGATACAGAGAAGTTTGATCACTCATGTGTTATTAGGCAGTGACTGAGATTAGATAAAGATTTTAATGATTTAAACAAGAGGCTCAGATTAGATGCTGCTGAATTTATCACACGTCATAGCAAAAACAAACTGGAGGTACTTCCTCTCCAGGGAAGAAAATTTTATAGTGAAAGTTTAAGGGTAAAGACATAAAGCTGCAACCTAAGCAGGTAGTGTGGTAGTCTGACCTTAGCTTTCATTTTAAATCAGGTTCAAATCTCTTGAATTCCAAAAAATAGTAAATTGCATTTTTGTTTTCTCCTCTTTACACAAAGTCACAGATACATCTTGAAATACTATCATTTCCTTAGGACACAAGGGCAAGTATGTATTGTTTCTTTCTTGATCTGGAATCCACGTGGATGGCATTCTTTGTTATCATGGAAAGATCCACACAAAATGTAACCAGAAATATACTAGAGAGGCGCTCTTTACCCTATGGGTCAGCCAAGCATTTCTTCCACTAACAACTAGTTGGACAATAAACACAAACAAAAGGCCCAGTGGACTTTATCAAACCAAAGGTATACTGTATCAAAGCAAGAATGGGCCCTTTAAATGATACCTTCAATTGATGATACCATAAGGGCCAAGGTGAAAGAAAAATCTTTTTGCAATCACTGCTATAAGATACAAAATTACAAATAAAAAATTTGCTACAGGGACTTCAGAGATGCTTGTGGAAAGTAGAGGGCTCTGAAATTTAAGTTCCATGGTACATCCACTTTTGCTCAAAACTTTAAAATGTGGATACTCTTCGACCCAGCAACCTAATTCTTGATTATATTAAAAATAACTGTTTTAATAAATATTTAAAGCTATACATTCACCTGGGCTTCCCAGGTGGCTCAGTGGTAAAGAATCCACCTGCCAAGCAGGAGAAATGGGTTTGATCCCTGGGTCAGGAAGATCCCCAGGATAAGGAAACGACAACCCACTTCAGTATTCTTGCCTCGGAAATCTTACGGACAGAGGAGCCTGGCAGGCTATAGTCCACAGGGTTGGAAAGGAGTCAGATGTAATTTAGAAACTAAACAACAAATCCATTTAAAGATCACTTTCATAGCATTGATTATTGGAAAGATTTGGACCAACCTCAATATTTACCAACAGGAAGTGAGTTAAATAATTCCACAGCCATTCAATAGACTATCAGAATTATAAAGATAATAATGTATATCTATATTTTAACAAAGTACATTATTAACTGCTAAGTGCACAAAACTAGTTACCAAATATAAGGCATGAAAACAAGAAAAATATAATTCCATTTTGTTAAATATTTATCCTCTGATGGGAAGAATGATTTGACTTAAATAGTTCAGAGGACAAACTGTCTAAGCAACTACAAAAAAGATCACTTCTAGATTGACTGTGAATCTAAATGGTAAAGATAAATTAATTAACCTTTTAGAAAAATAAAATAGGAGTGTATCTTCTTGATCTAGGGTAAAGATTTGTTAGGCAGAGAAGGCTCTTATATAAGAAGAGGTAATGTGTATTACCGGAGAAGGCAATGGCAACCCACTCCAGTAGTCTCGCCTGGAAAATCACATGGACGAGGAGCCTGGTGGGCTGCAGTCCATCGGGTCGCACAGAGTTAGACATGACTGAGCGACTTCACTTTCACTTTTCACTTTCATGCACTGGAGAAAGAAATGGCAACCCACTCCAGTGTTCTTGCCTAGAGAATCCCAGGGACGGCGGAGCCTGGTGGGCTGCTGTCTATGTGGTCCCACAGAGTCAGACAAGACTGAAGCGACGTAGTAGTAGTAGCAGCAATGTGCATGACATTTAAAGAACCTCTGTTTCTCAAAAAATATCATTTAGAGAGTGAAAATCCAACTCAAAAAGTGGAGGAAGATATTCACAGAAGATAAATAAGAGAAAGAACTAGGAACCAGAACTTACAAAGGTACTCAACAAATCAATAAGGGAAAAAGCAGATGACCTAAGAGAAAATTGGGCAAAAACTTGTTGCATGAAAGAAACTTAATGTTAGGCTTTCCTGGTGGCTTAGCAGTAAAGAATCTCCTGACAGTGCAGGAGCTTCAGGAGGCGCAGGTTCAATCCCTGGGTCAGAAAGATCCCCTGCAGAAGGAAATGGCAACCCACTCCAGTATTCTTCCTTAGAGAATCCCAGGAACAAAGGATCCTAGTGGGCTATGGACAGACCTAAAAGAACACAGACTGTATGGGTCTGTTTACAAACAGTTAAGAAACAGGTGAAACAAACCTCTGGAGTTACAAGTCACTGCTTACCTTTTGGAGGACAGCAGCCTTGAACAGGGTGTCCCTTGTGGCCCAGCTGGTAAAGAATCCACCTGCAATGTGGGAGACCTTGGTTCGATCCCTGGGTTGGGAAGACCCCCTGAAGAATGGAATGGCTACCCACTCCAGTATTCTGGCCTGGAGAATTCCATGGACTGTATAGCAGAGAGTTGGACACGACAGAGTGACTTACACTTTCACTTCACTTTCAGCCTTGAAGAACCTTGATCAGGCTTAGTCTCCCACTCAGTTCAGTCACTCAGTCTTGTCTGACTCTTTGCAACCCCAAGGACTGCAGCACACCAGGCTTCCCTGTCCATCACCAACTCCCAGAGCTTGCTCAAACTCTTGTCCATTGAGTCAGTGATGCCATCCACCCATCCCTTTCTCCTCCTGCCTTCAATCTTTCCCAGCATCAGGGTCTTTTCCAATGAGTCAGTTCTTTGCATCAGGTGACCTAAGTATTGGAGTTTCAGCTTCAACATGAGTCCTTTCAATGAATATTTAGGACTGATTGGACTTCCCTGGTGGCTCAGATGGTAAAGCATCTGTCTATAATGCGGGAGACCCAGGTTCGATCCCTGGGTTGGGAAGATCCCCTGGAGAAGGAAATGACAATCCACTCCAGGACTATTGCCTGGAAAATCCCAGGGACAGAGGAGCCTGGCAGGCTCCAGTCCATGGGGTTGCAAAGAGTCGGACATGACTGAGCGACTTCACTCCCTTAGGATGCACTGGTTGGATCTCCTGGCTGTCTAAGGGACTCTCAAGAGTCTTCTCCAATACCACAATTCAAAAGCATCAATTCTTTGGTGCTCAGCTTTCTTTATGGTCCAATTCTCACATCCATACATGACCGCTACCAAAACCATGGCCTTGACTAGAGGGACCTTTGTTGGCAAAGTGATGTCTCTGCTTTTTAATATGCTGTCTAGGTTGGTCATAACTTTCCTTCCAAGGAGTAAGTGTCTTTTAATTTCATGGCTGCAGTCACCATCTGCAGTGATTTTGGAGCCCCCCCAAAATAAATTCTGCCACTGTTTCCACGTCTATTTCCCACAAAGTGATGGGACCAAATGCCATGATCTTAGTTTTCTGATTGTTGAGCTTTAAGCCAACTTTTCACTCTCCTCTTTCACTTTCCTCAAGAGGCTCTTTAGTTCCTCTTTGCTTTCTGCCACAAGGGTGTTGTCATCAGCATATCTGAGGTTATTAATATTTCTCCAGGCAATCTTGATACCAGCTTGTGATTCATCCAGCCTGGCATTTTGCATGATGTACTCTGCATATAAGATAAATAAACAGGGTAACAATATACAGCCTTGATGTACTCCTTTCCCAATTCGGAACAAGTCTGTTGTTCCTTGTCCAGTTCTAACTGTTGCTTCTTAACCTGCATACAGATTTCTCAGGACATAGGCCAGGTGGTCTGGTATTCCCATCTCTTTCAGAATTTTCCACAGTTTGTTGTGATCCACATAGTCAAAGGTAGTCAAAGTCTGCTACTGGTAATGTCTTATCTTTTGATCGGTGCACTGGTTACATGGTCATACCTACTGTGTTAAAAAATTAAAAAAAGGAGCCCTATCCTTACGCTATGTGCACTTTTCTGGTATGTATGCTGTGTGTGCATGCCCAGTCACTTAGTCCAGTACTTTGCAGCCCCATGGACTGTAGAGCCTGCCAGACTCCTCTGCCCATGGGATTTTCCAGGTAAGAGTACTGGAGTGTGTTTTCATTTCCTCCTCCAGGGAATCTTCCCAACTCAGGGAACAAACCTGTGTCTCTTGCATTGGCAGGCAAATTCTCTACCACTGACCCACCTGGGAAGCTATGTATGCTATGTCCTTAGTCGCTCAATCATGTCCAGCTCTTTGCGACCCCATGGACTGTATACCCTGCCAGGCTCCTCTGTCCATGGAGGATTCTCTGGGGAAAAATACTAGAGTGGGTTGCTATGCCCTCCTCTGGGGGATCTTTCCAACCCAGGGACAAAACCCAGGTCTCCCACATTGCAGGTAGATTCTTTATATCCCTACATAATTTTTATTTTAAGAACTGGGTGTAAGACATTGAAATGTTACACTGAAATATTGCTTCCGCAAACTAATGTTTTGTTAGTCTTAAAATAGTAGATGAGATAGCTTCCATGTTAGGATAAATTAATTCAAAGGAAGAAAATGCATCTCCTGAAAAAGGCAGAGAAATGCTTCTCCTCTGAATTCTTCCTGTTGAATTTTTCTACAATGGGATCTAATATATGTTCTCAGTCTTGCCTTTTCTTCACTGGGAGCTCATTTCAGTATCTGTCAGCTTCCCATCCTACTTATTTTTTGCCTAATGTATCTTTCTCGTTTCAAGGAAATATTTGACTCCATGTAAGATGACTTCATAAGCTGGGGAATATTGGGAAACAAAGAATTACCAAGCAAGTAGAAAGAGATGAATGGATCTCACCACATTTTGGATTTCTTTGCAGTTTTTAAGGATGATGTCCTGTATCCCAGAGGTAGTGCCTAAAACCAGATACTCTCCTTGATGACTAGCTGAATTAATTATTGGCTTGTGTCAATATACCAAGAGGCACCACAGAGCCATCATGGCCCATCACATCAAGGGTCTAAGTGCTGAGGAGTCTGAGAATGCAATTATGCAGTGGATAATTCCATCCAGTGGAGAGGGCCAATGACTTCTAATTCAACATATAATAACAAAGTGCAGACAGGGATCTGAGGTTTGCCAAAAGGAATAAATAATATTATATTTCCCAAAATGACCAAATTTAGCCATGTGGAGAAACTGATGGTGCTGATTCATAGACATTTCAAATCATCTCTTCTTTCTTATGCAACATCTTTGGCTGTGAGCAACTGGCAAAGAGGCTGGTCATTCAAACTAATACATTTTGTAGTAGCCAATTAGAAATATCTAGAAGGGGTAAATGGTTCATAAGAAGCAAAGTGGTATTGCAGGAGTCTGCTGGTCTGGCCAACATTTTAAAGCAAAGACTTCTTTTTGGACAGGAATTATTATATGAGAGGGAAAAAAAGATAAAACTTCAACTAAACAGAAACTTGTGCTAAAGTTGTTATTTATTTATTTTTTTTTAAGCAGTCAGTAACTAAGTCCTTCAGGTAGCCAGTATCTCATGTGCCTTTGATACTCAGGATTGTAACATACAGGGATGCATTCAGAGTTTTCAAGGTCCAGACAGATGGTTATGCCATGAGGCTACTTACACTAGCTATTTTTAAAAGTTCAGGTTCTTTACATTGCATTATCCAAGCAGGGTTTTTCCATGAGATCTTATAGGAAAACCTGAATGAACTTTTTGGCCAACCCTATATATATCTATATAGGTGTGTGTGTATATATATACATACACACAGAGAGAGAAAGAGATACATCACGGACTCAATGGACTTGAGATTGAGCAAAGTCAGAGAGACAGTAAAGAACAGGGAGGCCTGGCGTGCTGCAGTCCATGGGGTCACAAAGAGTCAGACCCGACTTTGCAACTGGACAACAACAATATGTAGGTTTCATTTAATTCTCAAATAAGCCTGAAACTAATGACAGGATCAGGGGCAGTAAGTGCTTCCCATGCCTCAGTGCTTATGGTTTGCCAGGCACTGCACTGAGGTTGTAATTCAATATACTCGCGAGGTGTGATATCAGTTTTTCAGAGGAGAATATATTGAATTTCATCATGAATGTATTTAACTGCCATGAATTAGACCAGAGTCCCTTGGCAAAGTGAGAGGAAGACACAGAAGCCAAGGGCAGGAGGGTGGGGAGGACGCTCCAGTGGTGGGTGAGTTTGCTCTGAATTCTACAGAATGACATGATGTTCAAAAGTTGGTATGAATAAGGAGGTGCAAGCTGCTTTCTTGTCTTTCTCAATGGGTGGGAATCATACTGGGGTGAGGATATATCAGGTGTTTAAAGATGTAGTGTTTTCCTCCTATACATATCATCACTAAAAAAAAAAATCTTAATTTCCAACTAAAGAAGCAGAAATCTGTCAGTGCTAGGCAATTGAAGTGTTCCTTCTCAAGATTAATTTTAAATATCACTGGTTTATGTTTTATGTCCTTACTTTTAAACTTTCCCTTCACCATCACCCCACCCCCAACCTGCCACTACTCTCCCAGTGTGAAGATACTACTCCATTCACTGGACTGAGCTTAAATGTCCAAGTGGAGAAAGTTGCTAAGTGGTTGCATTGATATTCTAACCAAAATCCACTGACTTCAAACTCTGCTTGTACCACACATCACATCTGTAATATGAGGTCCTACTTTGGTGGTATCATAGTCAAGGGCAACAGGAGGGTAGTGATTCTCCAACTCTGTGCACAGCTTGGATACATATTAAGGAGACATGTACCTGGGAGGTGGGGGTGAAGGGGCATGTTTATAAGTGCTCAGGTAAAGCTAGTGCATGGGATAAAATGATTGTAATGACACTTTGAGGAACACAATTAAATAAAGATGAGTTTCTTAAACAAAAAAAGTAACTCATTATCTGGGAAATATGAAATTACAATATTGAATATGTTCTTTTAAACTGGATTTGTACCATACTCCAGGAAGAGTCTGATTTTCCCCCAACATTCTGGGGACAAAGTCTGGTTAGAATTTTTGTTCTGTAGTCTTTTTCTGAGTAGATCTGAAATAAAAATTTCTATTTATCTAGTGAAATTATAATTTTGTGACACTGTCACTTACTTGGTAAAGTGGTAAAGAATCTGCCTGCCAATACAGGAGATGTAGGAGACACAGGTTTGATCCCTGGGTCAGGAAGATCCCATGGAGAAGGGAATGGCTACTCACCCCAGTACTCTTGTCTGGGAAATCCCACGGACTGGTAGGCTATAGTCCATGGGGTCACAAAGGGTCAGACAGGACTGAGCAATTAAACAACAACAACCAAGGTGGTGGACAGGTTGAAATTTGGAGTCAGGCGATCCAATGTAGCGCCTCTGGACTGCTCTCCACTTGCTGTGTGACCTGGATAACTTACTCAACCTCTCTCTACATTTCTGGCTGTATCAGTCCAATCTTTGCCTCTGTCTTAAATGGCCTCTCCTCTTCCCTGTGGCTGTCTCTAGCAAGGTTACTTGCTGTTGGATTTAGGGCCTGTTGGGATAATCCAGGACGAGCTCAGTTGGAGTTCCTTAACATGATTACATTTGCAAAAATCTTTGTTTTCAAATAGAGTCATATTCATGAGTTTTGGATTTGGGGATGTGAATGTATTCGGGGGGAGGACATCTTTCAACTCACTACATAGTGTATATTTGTATGGCCTTTCCTTTTTAAAACATCAATAACTTTCATGTATATGTGAAATAGAGGAGGACCCCATGGTCCTTCTCCCCAGCTCATGTCCTCTGTCTGACTTTTATCTATAGAAAACCTTTAGTCAAAGAATAAGTTTAATCAGAGAAGTGAGAAAATGGAGGAACAAACACAAACAAACAAGACCAAATACTATTAGTTAAACAAAGTCAAGGACTTTTGGTTTCTCCTGAAGATAAGATTCTGAGCTATATCCTTTGAGCTGTCTATAGATACTGAAACCCCCATCAGCTGGAAGAAAACTATACAGTGACCAGACTAGTTATGACATAAGCTGCCACAATTCCAAAAAGTGGCCTCAAAGAAATGGGAACAAACCTACCCTAGAACAATCAAAATGATGCTGATCAGACCACCACATAACCCAACCTCAAGACGGCCATCAGAGCTGACTGTGTCGTTCCTACATGAAGCCCCCTCCCTCCCTCTATAAAAGGTCTTGCCCAGTGATTATCAATGATGCTTTGGACAGGCGTAGCCCTGTCTGTCCACTCTGGTGCCAGCCTCCAGGAAACAGCCAACTTTTCTGTCCAGCAAGCTTGTCTCTTTCCTGGCTTTAGAGCGGCAAGCAGCCAGACCCCACTTTCAATAACATATTCTTATTTAAAACTGTAATTATCACAACATCTCAGTGGATGAGGAATATGAGAACAAAAGGCCAGAAATCCAAGACTATGAAATGACTATGAGAGAAGTGAGAGGTAGAGGAAGACACAGGAGAGACTGCTTCATATACGGGGACATAGAGATGCTTCGTGGAACAAGCCTCAACACAACTTGAAGGATGAGTAGAATTTTGAGACTTAGATTTGTTTTGTATGTAATAGCAAAAATCATTAACATTTACAGGTGTGCTCAGCGTGAAGAGACAGACTTCATATAAAGCAAGTAATAATACCCAGCCTGTTATACAGTATTGAAAACCTATTTATAGTAATTGCTAATACTTGTTGCTTTTTCAAGACCTGCCAAATTAATTACCCAAATTGTTAATAATATTCACTTTTCTGTGCATTATACTTTAAAATATTTTCCTTTAACACACACATTGATTTTCAGAAAACTTTTTGAAAGTTATCAATCATTTCACAAGATAAATAGAAGCTGGCATTTATGCTAGAATATTCTGCCATCTGCAGGTAACCAAGGGGTGCTACAATGCTCAGGAAAATGAGCTACATCTGTTAATACTAATTAAATGCCTTTTGAGGCTGGGGTGCTTGCTCAGAATCTGGGAAGCCTCAATACGTTCTTGTAGCTTTCTTGTTAATACATTATTGTTAGCTGATGTTAGTCAGAAAAACACTCCTTTAGGTAATACACAAAAAGATACTTGTGCTTTACTACCATGCCCCCAAATTTTGAACTTTAAAAAATACACACACGTTCAGCTCTTCACAGGATGTTCACTGCAAATCAGTAGTTTCCAAAGTATTATTCCTGGATCAGCAGCGCTACCTGGGATCTTTTTAGAAATGCAAATGCCTAGATTCCCCTCTCCCCCAAAATTATCATCAGAAACTCTACAGGAGGGGTTGAAAAATCGATGTCCTACCAGGGGAGACAGATTGTTTTGATGCATGCTAAAGTTTGAAAACCAGGGATCTGAAAGCTTGGAAATAAGGGTTCCTACTGAATGGGCAGAATGGGCAATATTTTGAGGTCGGTGCCTACAGAAGAGAAAAGGGGAGTAGTGAGAACAGCTCAGACCACCTGCATGTCTTCAGAGAATATTTATTTTTGATAAAAATAGAACTCAGGTATTGGCAACGTTTCCTTTTTCTAGCAAAGGAATTTGATTTTTTTTCTATCAAGACTTGAAAATAAAGGAAATGTTGGCTTAGGTTTTCTGTTTGGTCTTATGCTAAAATCATTTATGAGATTAAACTAAATCCCTTAAGTAACTAAAGTTTTATTCACACACACAGTGAAAACCCAAACTGCAAATCCTTCAGAGCAGAGACACACTATTCCACCTTGCTTCATGTAAAATCATCAAAAAATAATAATAAAAGAAAGCCATCATTATCAAATATCCTAGGATGGGAGAATATTGTTATTTGCAAACGTGCGTTTGAAATCAAGTCATGTCCTCTTTTAATTATATTAAGGTCTCAGGATTTTTTCATAATACAAAATAATATATTGGGGCTTTAAGTGTTTTGCGCTAAAAAGCATCAGAGAGTAAAAATGCTATAAGCATATACACAGAGCTACCAAAAGCAACACAAAATGGCATGATCGTGAAAGAAAATGGAGCATCCCAGGGACACTTCTCTTACCTCGAACCGAGTCCTGTGGGGCAAAGGGCGACAGAACGCAGTTCAGTGACACTGACTTGCTTCCTCCTAAAGAAGGCAGGAGAGGACAGCGGGGCTCCAGGGTCATACTGCTCAGGCTGGACTGGCCGCCTCGCCACGGGACTTGCTCACAGAGGGACTCGCGCACACTCAACCTCCCTTAACCTGTTTGCTCATCTGTAAAATGCTGCAACAGCCAACCTACCTTATGAGGCAGTAGTGAAGCTTCTCGAACTAAAGTTGCGACTGGCACAGGTTCTCCACCTTGGCGGTGCAACGGCATCACCTGGAGATCTGTGTTATTAGGAAAGTGCTTAGCCCAAAGCCTGCTTTATGAGGACGGCATGATCCTCATTAGCAGAGACTGTTGCCGCCTGTGAGGCATTACTCTCTGTGGGGCTGCGCACCAGGGAGCACATTAAACTCACCTGGAAAACGATGACCCCAGGCCTTGCTGCAAACTTTCTGATCTACTCCTGGCTTAGGCAGCTGACCTTTTTTCCCCCCCAAATTCTCTCAGTGACTGTAATGTGGAGCCCAGGTGGAGAACAGAATGCCACACTATTTATTGAAAGATGGATAAATGAGGAGTCCTCTTAATGTCTCGATGATCTCATAAGTGAGACAGACAAGCCACAATGGGCTGTGATGACAAACATCTGACTTCAGTACTTAACTAGAGGTTAGATGTCACTTCTCTTTATGGTAACACCACAAAGTGGAGACTAGTATTACCTCTGGTACAAAAATGTCAATTTCACCATTACTTCCTAAGATGCAGAAGAGTCCCTTATTTCATAGAAACTGAAGATAAGTTCAGAATTTTGTGGATGAGGGCAGGAATTACAGAGTAAGCTTCTCTGTATAATTGAGTCTCAGGCATTTAAAATGTCTGAAGAGAGCAAGAAAGAAGTTGGAAATCAAGGACTGAAGGGCTGAGTGACTGGGTGAGAAACGAAGTAGGGAGGGGAGGATGACTTTAGCAAGGGGAAGAACTTTGAGGAGAGTGTATGTGTATACACACACACACTCAAGTTCAAGTAAAATAGGTGTTCAACAAAAAGTATGAATGGAAAATGTAGCGGATCACTTGCAGAAACTAGTTTGTGAACTAGTTATGTGGACTATGAACAAGAGGACTCAGGAGAGGTGAGGAAGCTGAGGTTTAACAAACTAAAGAAACGGCCAAGTGTGAAGCACTGGTTAACAGTATAGCTGACTTCCAGGTCTGAATTCTTATCAGGTAGATCGTGGCAGAGACTATTTTATGGATGGCCATCTTTTCCCAGGGTAATCAGGAAGGTCTAAAAGAGAAGACATTTGAGTGTGGAGGGTGTCTGGCTTGGGACAAGAAGTGTAGGAGAGAGCAGTCTGCTTGGAGGCAGAGACTGGGCAAAGATGAAGCCATTGGAAGGAGCTGATCTAGGCAATAGGAAGGAATGTTAGGGGCGAAAAGCTAGCGCTAATATCAGAAGATGCTGGGAAATCAGGATGAAAATGGATGCTCAACGCAAATTTCAGAGTTCTGCATTTTTTGAAGCTTGGACTGAGTTTGAAGAATAGTGGAGAGCCATGGTAGATTCTGGAACAGGAAAACAACACAATCAGGGAAATGGCTGCTTTTAAAAGCATGTCTTAGCAGTGGACAGTTTTCTTACTAAAAACTCCAACCACAGAATTTTTGAGCTTAAAGAGCCTCTAGATAATTTTTCCATCAGTTTCCAGCTCCTGACCCGTGAACCAGAGTCAGCCCCACAGTCCCAAAGTATATTTTCTTTAGTTTGGTCCCCATAGTGGTCTTACTTATTTTTTTTTTTTCTTTTAGTGTTTAGCTTGAACATGTACCCTCTGATTCATAGTTTCTTCTCATGGTGGGTCAGTTGAACTTTGTAGAATGGCCAGGTGGAGCAAGGAGGAAAGAATTCTTAGCGAAATAAAATTCTAACCAACGAAAGGATGTTTTTGGGTGTGTTTCATCTCATTCCAAGTCTTATTTCAAAGGTGGCTTTTTCTTTTTTAAACTGCCATGAATCTTTCATAACTGTGGTCACTGAGAACTCTGAGAACATGCATACCAACCAAGAACCATCCTCAAAACCAGAAGGTTCGACTCTTGGAAATAGACAGTGTGTTTTTGAGCCAGACTTTGGCTATTTATAACCGACTATCCTTTGCCGACAATGCACTTTTAACAGGAGATGTAGATTCCCAGACCACTTGTTAATGATGCCCATTGATTAATATTGGCAAGTTCTTATTCCCCAAGAAGGGGCTGACTTTCCCAGGAGAATTTCCTCTGTTTATGAAGATGCAAATAGAAGAATTGGCCTAAATATAATAAAAATACATTTTTTTCCCTTGTCTCCTTTCTTGAGTCCTTGCCACACCTTGTCTGCTTTCTGTTCTTAACTGAACCACAGGCTAATTGGCCAGTATTTGCATATAACTGTTCATTTCAGAGTACAAACTACTTGGAAGGGGGAAAATTAAAGGTTCACATTTTTAAACTGAAACACCGTCTTAATGATTTTTCCATGGTCAGGGATTGAAATCCCACAATTTATGCATGTGGAGCACATTTTTTTCTTAGAATAAAACTTTATATAAGGTTTCTCAGCCTCTGCACAATTGTCATTTAGGGCCAGCAGGTAACTCAGTGGTGAACGCTATCTTGTGCATTGGGACGTAAGGGCCTCTAGCCACTGGTACTGGTGGCTACATCACCCCTGCTCCTGACACCCGGAAATGTCTCTTCACTTCAGTTCAGTTCAGTCACTCAGTTGTGTCCGACTCTGCGACCCTGTGAACCGTAGCACGCCAGGCCTCCCTGTCCATCACCAACTCCCGGAGTACACCCAAACCCATGTCCACTGAGTCAGTGATGCCATCCAACCATCCCATCCTCTGTCATCCCCTTCTCCTCCTGCCCCCAATCCCTCCCAGCATCAGGGTATTTTCAGATGAGTCAGCTCTTCTCATCAGGTGGCCAAAGTATTGGAGTTTCAGCTTCAGCATCCGTCCTTCCAATGAACACCCAGGACTGATCTCCCTTAGGATGGACTGGTTGGATCTCCTTGCAGTCCAAGGAACTCTCAAGAGTCTTCTCCAACACCACAGTTCAAATGCAGCAATTCTTTTGCACTCAGCTTTCTTTATAGTCCAACTCTCATACCCATACATGACTACTGGAAAAACCATAGCCTTGACTAGACAGACCTTTTTGACAAAGTAATGTCTCTGCTTTTGAATACGCTATCTAGGTTGGTCATAACTTTCCTTCCAAGGAGTAAGTGTCTTTTAATTTCATGGATGCAGTCACCATATGCAGTGATTTTGGAGCCCCAAAAAGATAAAGTCAGCCACTGTTTCCCCATCTATTTGCATGAAGTGATAGGACCAGATGCCATGATCTTTGTTTTCTGAATGTTGAGCTTTCAGCCAACTTTCTCACTCTCCTCTTTCAGTTTCATCAAGAGGCTATTTAGTTCTTCTTCACTTTCTGCCATAAGGGTGGTATCATCTGCATATGTGAGGTTATTGATATTTCTCTCGGCAATCTTGATTCCAGCTTGTGCTTAATCCAGCCCAGCGTTTCTCATGATGTACTCCCTATAGAAGTTAAATAAGCAGGGTGACAACAAACAGCCTTGACATACTCCTTTTCCTATTTGGAACCACTCTTGTTCCATGTCTAGTTCTAACTGTTGCTTCCTGACCTGCATATACGTTTTTCAAGAGGCAGGTCAGGCGGTCTGGTATTCCCATCTCTCAGAATTTTCCACAGTGTATCGTGATCCACACAGTCAAAGGCTTTGGCATAGTCAATAAAGCAGAAATAGATGTTTTCCTGGAACTCTCTTGCTTTTTCCATGATCCAGCGGATGTTGGCAATTTGATCTCTGGTTCCTCTACCTTTTCTAAAACCAGCTCTGGAAGCTCATGGTTCACGTACTGCTGAAGCCTGGCTTGGAGAATTTTAAGCATCACTTTACTGCGACGGCGCACAGGCGCTACCGAAAGGAGCTACTCTAGGCCTGAGGCCGGGGGCGGCAGCCGAGAGAAATGTCTCTGCTGCTGCTGCTAACTCGCTTCAGCCGTCTCTAGTTACTGCCAAATGTCCCCCTGGGTGGGAAAAGTCTCCCTCCAAACGCTTTAGACAGCACAGTTAATAGAAATACTAAATTTGGCAATAGGAGAATTAAAATGATAAAATCAAGTACATTTTAATCTTCTAAAATTAAAGAGCATTAAGATAAACTGACCAAATATATGAAGAAGTTTATCAAAAAGATCCTTATAAAATCAGAGGAGCTGAAAGGAAAAAAGCAGGCTAAAGAAAATATTTTAAAACTTAGAAACTCCCTGTCTAAAGAAATCAATGCTTATTTCACATTATTTTGGTATTAACATGCTAGGAGGGGTGTGTGAGTAATAGTACATCTCTTCTTCCTTCCTAGAGTAATTACAATGAGACATCCAAACAGAAACCTAGAAGAGGTTTCAAAACCTGATGTAGGAACTTGAAACTAATTAGATGCAAAAAGAAAATATAAAAGTGACAAAGGCTATGTGTATTTTTTCTTTTACAATGATTCTTTCTGGAGTAAGCAAAATTTATCCCCAAGTCTTCCCGGGCTGTTAAACAGAAGGAACAGAAAGGAATCCTTTAGGCTCTCATTCGCTCTATTTCATCATGTTTTAATGTGTAGCTGTTGTAGCTTGAACATGCAATTTTCATACAGTAGCTGTCTACACATTCAGGCTGTGAAAGAAAGTGAAAGTTGCTCGGTCCTGTCCAACTCTTTGCAATCCCATGGACTATATAGTCCATGGAATTATCCAGGCCAGAATACTGGAGTGGGTAGCTAGTCCCTTCTCCAGGGGATCTTCCCAACCCAGGGATAGAATCCAGGTCTCCCCCATGGCTGGCAGATTCTTTACCAGCTGAGCCACCAGGGAAGCTAGAGTGGTATAAAAGTTAATGAATTCAGAATCAGGGAACCATCACACTGAGAGAACTTTAGGGAACACTTTATTCAGCAGGTCTTATCTCTAGTTGTAGATTTCAAACACCTGAGGAGTTTTGAAAAACTATATATGTATATATATGTATATATATATATAGGTGTCCAGGCACTATGGACAGATATTCTGACTTAATTAGTATGGGAGGAGGCGTCACTATTATTTTTAAACACTGCCCAGGTGATGCTAAAGTTAAGAACCACTGATCTAATCCTTGTTTTGCAAACCTAAATGATTTCAGTGACCAGGAACTTAATGCAAATTAATTAGGTGGTCTCAGTGTAAGACAATAGGGCCTGGTGGGGACTGTGGTAAACAGGACACTGGACTAAAGACCTGTCTAAAAACCTTCTGCTGCTCAGTTATGGCCATGTGGAAATGCTGCCCTGGTTTTCATTAGAAACCAGATATCTAGGTTCTTTAGAGAAATTTAAATTTCTCTAATTTTTTGGAACATTGTTAAGGAGCCAAATGAAGCACTTCTGTAGGCTGCCAGCTTGCAACCCTAAATCCAGTCCAACTGTTTATTTCACCAATGAGGAAATGGAGAACCAGAAATGATACAGCTGCCCCTGATGACATAACTAGTGGTAGAATGGAGATTGGATTCAGAGTCTGGCTCCAACTGCAGTATTAGATTTTTCTAATTATCCCACATTGCTGTGCTCCAACTGTTCATGATGATGAGACCATTTATTAAGTACCAATAACGTACCGGGCACTGTGCTATGTATAGTGAAACATACTGTCTTTTTTAAACTTTTTGGGAATCAGGGTTTAGAGATTAATATTTTCCCCATTTTAGAGCTGGGGAAAGTGAGGCTGAGAGTCACTGACTCACATGTTACCTAACAGCAAAGCTTGTGCTGTTAACCCTTGGTTACTCTGCTTTCCTGGCTCCTTGCCCATATTGTTTAAAGAGTCTCTCTCGATTCCATTTGGAAGAAATGCTTATAGCTCTAGTTCTTGGGGAATAAATCCAAGTCCGGCCCAGTGATGCTCTTCCTTGGTCCGTCTTTGTTGTTTATTATTAAAGTCGACCCTTCTCGAGGTATGAGGTCAGCTTTTCACCAGGTCTGCTGGAAGCCCATGAAAAATGACAACCCTAATGAAATGCACTCTCAGGGAGACCCTGTCAGGCTGGCTGTGGTTATGCACAATTTGCCTGTTTCAGAAGAGATGGAATAAATTGAACGCTGGCCTCTGTGTCCCTCCCTGGACTCTCAGTCAGACTGCAAACGCAGACAAAGGCTTCCCTTGAAAGGCACCATAAGGACAGGACTGCTTTGCAATGGAAAAAATGCTTTTAAGAAGAATGTGGAAGATAGATGAAGACCGTTTACCATTCAATGCTAGTCAGAATCAATGAGCGTATTTGCATAACTGACTCAGCATCTATTGCTATTCTTTTTGACCTCAGGCTAACATTATTTCAACAGCTGACAATCCCAGAGTGCACAAATATCCTTCAGACTTTTCTCCAAATTTTAGATGAGGAATAAAAAATTAATCATGTTCACTTCAAAGCACAGGTGTTCGAATTTAAAACAGAAACTGAGAGTTCATTTTCTCAGTTTAGTCCATTCTCTGCCGTCTAGTCCTTTCTCAGCAGAGCCCTGGGCTCAAGAGTAAGGATCTGACCCCTAAGGGCATGATCTGACTTCAAGGACTCCCGGTGAATGTGGATGGGGTCGGGTGGGAGGTATATAATAAGTTGTACAGCCATAGTGGTCACAATTATTGCTGTGAGTTCAGAATTGCTATCCTAACTTTTAAATTGCTTTCATTTCACCAGGTATATGGTTTAGTCATAAGAAAACCCCTAAACAATAGAGAAAAAAGCTCCAAGATTCTCCAGCATCCCTCCACTTCAGAAATACCCACCATTATCAATTGGGGCATCTCTTCTATATTTTTTCCATACACGTATAAATGGCCTTCTCTTTTAATGCAAGTAAGGTTATACAGTGAACAGGGCTTCAGAATATATTTTATTCTCCATTAGCACGGTGTAAAGAAATGAAAAGCAGAGGAATATCTGTGGCTGATTCATAAGGAAGAGGTTGAACTAGTAGCAATTTTTTCGGGATGGAGATATAAGTGCTCAAGGTGCCTTGCATGCAGACCGTAGTAGAGGTGGGGTGATGGGGGAACAGGGCCCCTGGGTTCTTGACACAGCATAGGATGGAGCAGTGACTACCATGCCCCTGCTGCTTCTCACTTTAGTGGAGACACAGAAAATTTAAACTAAATCTGCCATTGTATTTTAGATTCTGAATTCCAGTTAGATCAGTTAACAGATCAATATCTAAATTGATGAACAATAGCCAACTTGTCTATTTACTTTTACTTTGATTATCCTAGACCCCTCTCAGGTAAACAATTCTGCAGAGCCTTAATGCATAACTCTCACCTTTTACAGGTCCATCCCCCCGTGAGTTCATTGACATCCATTCTTCCATTTATCCCCACATTCAACAGACCATGTAGAGTACGAACAGTAAACCAGGCACTGGTGAGATTACAGAATATAGACAACCTTTGGCTTTAAGAAAACTATAGTCCAAGGGTGGGAGAAAGAGAAGGCAGCAATTATTGTCCAGAGGGACTGGAATTATCATTAAGAGAAGGAAGTGGATGCAATGGGAGAAGGAAAGAGGGGAGCTAAGATAGGAGGGGGCACCCAGGAAAGACTTTGAGGACGAATGAATCCTACCTGTGAGTAGGAGGAGCCTCATCTGAATTCAGCCATGTGCAAGAAACTTTGAAAGAGACATTAGCATAGTGGTTAAAAGCAAGGCCTTGGCATCTGAAGTGAATTCAGATCTTGGGTCTAAACAGGTGAAACCTCTCACTGCTACTGGATCCTGCATCTAGGTCCATTTCGCAGTTTGTAATAGGACCACGTTATCCTTGTGCTCCAGGGCTTTCCAGGAGGCTCAGTGGTAAAGAATCTCCCTGCAATGCAGGAGATGCAGGAGGCATAGGTTTAATCCCTGAGTTTGGAAAATCCCCCGGAGGAGGGAATGGCTACCCATTCCAGCATTCTTGCCCGGAGAGTCCCATGGACAGAGGAACCTGGTGGGCTACAGTCCGTGGGGTCTCAGAGAGTTGGACACGACTGAGTGACTGAGCATACATGTGCACATCCTTGTGCTCCATCTGCCTGAGTGTATATTCCGAGTCCAGTCTCCCTTCGGTTCCTTCCTCCCACCATTTTCTCAAACACACAATACTATTTCCACCCTCGGATTCCTGGGCTGTCTACTGAGCTTCTGACCCCACTTTGTAGCTTATTTCTGCATAAAATCATTCCCATAATGCAGGTCATCCTGCAGGTCTCAGTGAGTGTGGGAATTCCTTTTCGATGTTACAGTACTCAAGATGCTGTTGTCACTAAATAAACACTGATCAACTGCATGGGCAGATTATTGAAAAGGAAGAGCATTCCATGGCAGTCTCATGAAATGAATGGCTTTATAGCTTCATATTTTCCCCTCAAAATCCAGAATTACCATTTATTACTGCTTGATTGCTCATGAAATGGCATCTCCCCAAAGGCAGACTCTTGGTATTTTTCTTGCTCCTAGAGAAATTAAATAATGCAAACTTATACCAGTGAAAGCCTCTGAATATCTGAATTCAGTTCAGTTCAGTCGCTCAGTCATGTCCGAATATACCAGTGAAAGCCTCTGAATATCTGAATTCAGTTCAGTTCAGTCAAAGTCAGTCTTTGTGACCCATGAACTGCAGCGTACCAGGCCTCCCTGTCCATCATCAGCTCCTGGAGTTTACCCGAACTCATGTCCATTGAGTTGGTGATGACATCCAACCATCTCATCCTCTGTCATCCCCTTCTCCTCTTGCCCTCAATCTTTCCCAGCATCAGGGTCTTTTCAAATGAGTCAGCTCTTTGCATCAGGTGGCCAAAGTACTGGAGTTTCAGCTTCAACATCAGTCCCTCCAAAGAACACCCAGGACTGATCTCCTTTAGGATGGACTGGTTGGATCTCCTTGCAGTCCAAGGGACTCTCAAGAGTCTTCTCCAATACCACATTTCAAAACATCAATTATTTGGTGCTCAGCTTTCTTTATAGTCCAACTCTCACATCCATACATGACTACTGGAAAAACCATAGCCTTGACTAGATGGACCTTTGTTGGCAAAGTGATGTCTCTGCTGTTTAATATGCTGTCTAGGTTGGTCATAATTTTCCTTCCAAGGAGTAAACATCTTTTAATTTCATGGCTGCAGTCACCATCTGCAGTGATTTTGGAGCCCCCCCAAATAAAGTCAGCCATTTTTCCCACTAAGTCCCCATCTATTTGCCATGAACAATGGCACCAAATATCTGAATAGACTGTGGAAATATCTGCTTCTTAACATACCTCCAATTTTATAATTTTCAGCTCTTAAAAAGGTTCACAGCAGGCATCAGGTCACTCATACGTCCTAACATTCTTTGACTGCTTGGTAGGTATATCTTGGAATAAAACATCTCTGGTTAAAACATGAGTGCAGAAGCACAGAATGGAAAAGAAACAGGAAGACAAAGGAAGAGAAACCCGATAATGTAGCTTGGACTTGTGTAGGAAATTAAATGTTTAGAACTACATGAGTTTCTTTGTTAGAATTCAAACTGATATGTAGCAGAGATCTCCTGGAAGCAAAAAGGAGAGAAATTTTGGCTTACTACGAAGGTGGGTTCCACTGGAATGGGAAGTTCTCTGCTTCTGGAGGATATCTGGTATATGTGATGCTCTGAATTAGGCATAGAAGGTCACGTACCTTGGCCAAGGTGTGAGCTGATCAAATGGAATGATGTGTTAAGTACTTTAAGTATATTATTTATTATCCATGGAAATATAATATTTTAAGATTTGTGGATAAGAGAACTAAGACTTAAAGGGATTAATTACCCAAGGACACAAGGCTACTAAGAGAAAGAACCAGGATTCAAAAGTAAATCTACATTTAAATCTTATTTCAACTTTCATCTGAGAGCTTTCGGATACAATTAGCACAAAGTAAAAAAAGAGAAAAAATTAGTTTCCATTTAGAAAACTCGTGTTTTAGCTTTTGCACTTAATCCTCACCACTGCACAATTTAAATTTCCATTTTATTTAGGGCAACTTATGGCTAGGAAGGCTTCCTTGTGGCTCAGCTGGTAAAGAATCCACCTGCAATGCGGGAGACCTGGGTTTGATCCCTGGGTTAGGAAGATCCCCTGGAGAAAGGAAAGGCTACTCACTCTCGTATTCTAGCCTGGAGAATTCCATGGACAGTATATGGGGTTGCAAAGAGCTGGACATGATGAGCGACTTTCACTTCACTTCACTTCGCTGAGGTTAGGAACATTGAGATGCTAAAGGTCTCACAGGCCACGAAGGGAAGAATCAAATACCCATTCAGATATGTTTGATCCTGTTTTCCAGGTATGCTCAAGTTCTTATTCTGTTTATTTTTGCTTCAGACTTTTTCCTGTGTGTTCTCCTTGGTTCTCTGTTGAGCTTGGAGCTTACACTCTAAATCCTGTATCAGTGAGACAGCTGCTGCAAGGAAGTTAATAAAAGGTGGAATTCAGCTGCCACTGCTTACAAGCATCTCTAGAATTTAAATCAGGAGAGAAACTTACACAAACTTTTACAGAGCTGTTTTTTTTTTTTTTTTCCCTTTTATACTTTTCATCTGGGTATCTCTTTGATAAGTGCAACTTTGTATGCGGATGTTTGCCAAGAGCCTTACTTGGGAATAAGAAACATTCCCATTCTTGAAAGGGGAACAGTGAAGCCTAGAAACAGTGAAGCCTAGAATGTGTATGAGTCACGTATCACAGATACGCCAGGGAAGCTGAAGTTCGCCAACCCACAGCAACTGAAATAGTGGCATCTTGAAAGTAAATGTCCTATAGATTTTCAGAACAGACTGTTGACTAGGCAACGCAATACATCTTAGTCCTCTGGCCCTAAGGCAGACGCCACCATGGCAGAATTGACTAGTGTTCAAAACGGGGAAGTTAGGGAAGGTCTTTCTGAGATTTTAGGGCCCAGTATGGATGCTTCTAAGGTTTGTCTTACAGGATAGTGAATGGTTGGAATTGGGCACATTTTGTGACATATTCGCTGTCAGTGGTAGACACAACAAGGAAAAGACCTGAAATTTAACTTTAGTGAACAAGCACTCAAGTTCAGTTCAGTTCAGTGGCTCAGTCATGTCTGACTCTTTGCGACCCCATGAATCGCAGCATGCCAGGCTTCCCTGTCCATCACCAACTCCTGGAGTTCACCCAAACTCATGTCCATTGAGTCGGTGATGCCATCCAGCCATCTCATCCTCTGTCGTCCCCTTCTCCTCCTGCCCCCAATGCCTCCCAGGATCAGGGTCTTTTCCAATGAGTCAGCTCTTCACATCAGGTGGCCAAAGTATTGGAGTTTCAGCTTCAGCATCAGTCCTTCCAATGAACACCCAGGACTGGTCTCCTTTAGGATGGACTGGTTGGATCTCCTTGCAGTTCAAGGGACTCTCAAGAGTCTTCTCCAACACCACAGTTCTAAAGCATCAATTCTTCGGCGCTCAGCTTTCTTCACAGTCTAACTCTCACATCCATACACGACTACTGGAAAAACCATAGCCTTGACTAGACAGACCTTTGTTGGCAAAGTAATGTCTCTGCTTTTGAATATGCTATCTAGGTTGGTCATTACTTTCCTTCCAAGAAGTAAGCGTCTTTTAATTTCATGGCTGCAGTCACCATCTGCAGTGATTTTGGAGCCCCCCAAAATAAAGTTTGACACTGTTTCCACTGTTTCTCCAAAGTGATAGGACCAGATGCCATGATGTTCATTTTCTGAATGTTGAGCTGTAAGCCAACTTTTTCACTCTCCTCTTTGACTTTCATCAAGAGGCTTTTTACTTCCTCTTCACTTTCTGCCATAAGGGTGGTGTCATCTGCATATCTGAGGTTATTGATATTTCTCCTGGCAATCTTGTTTCCAGCTTGTGCTTCTTCCAGCCCAGCGTTTCTCATGATGTACTCTGCATATAAGTTAAATAAGCAGGATGACAATATACAGCCTTGACATACTCCTTTTCCTTTTTGGAACCCGTCTGTTCCATGTCCAGTTCTAACTGTTGCTTCCTGACCTGCATACAGGTTTCTCAAGAGGGAGGTCAGGTGGTCTGGTATTGCCATCTCTTCCAGAATTTTCCACAGTTTATTGTGATCCACATAGTCAAAGGCTTTGGTGTAGTCAATAAAGCAGAAATTGATGTTTTTCTGGACCTGTCTTGTAAGCACTAAGTCTTTATAAATAAGATACTTTAATTGGTAGGCATTCCTATCTTATATGAGGGAGGATTTCCTTCCAGGAATATGTAGGGATTTACTCTTACCTGTTCTCAGTATTAATACAAGCATGGGACAATATGCCCAACCCCAGTACTGTTTAGCCAGGGATAGGAGATTAGGCTGGTTTCAGTTCTCAGACAAAGAGTACCAGGATTGTTCGAAAACAGGCCATGGCTATGATTGGCCTGGATTAGCCAGGGTCCTCCTTACAGGGCCAACATAAGCAGGAGTCCTAGGTAAGTCCCAATTGCCTTTCTTTTTCCCAAGGGCTTCTCCTATAGTTAAACAGATAACAAAACTGAAAGTAATCATTTTCTTCTCCTACAAGCACTTTATCTCAAACTTTGCTTTGCATAAGAATCCATCAGGGAATCTCTTATGAATGAAAATAGTGAACCCACCCAGGTATGGTTGTGAAGTAGGACCCAAGACTCCAAATGTTAAATGAGCGTCTCCCCTGCTATCCCCAACTACTATTACCATTATGAAATGATGCCTGTGTAGTGATCCCAGGACCACACTTTGAGAAACACTGAGAACTCTCAGTTTTTCTGGGTGGTATAGAGTCTAGAATTGCCACCTGCTACTTGTAGGTAATCTTTGTTTTCTCTGGAGTTTCCTTCTGCTGACATCTCTAAGCATTTCAACATGGCCACAGGTTAAGGAATTAATTGGGTTTACCTTAATTCTCTGGTAGATTATGTGAGATTGGGGTCCCAGATTCTACAGGATTTGTTTAGAAAAGCTATTCACTTTGTCCTTCTACTAACTATCTCACACCTTGTCAACTCACTTCTGATGCTTCAGTGGAAGATAGCCACACTGTGGGAGATCTTTAATGGCATTTTTTTTCCCATTGGCATTTTTGGAGGAATAGAATTTCCCTTCTGTTTTAAAATAAACTTGTTCATTGACTTTTGTTTGTTTGTTTTACAGAGAAGTGTAAAGAAGCTTGTAAGAAACACCTAAAATTCTGCCAGTTAGTTATCTTAACATTTGTGCTAAGACTTTGAGACTTTTTTCCACTGGAACCACAAATTTTACAAAACTTGGATTATGCTATAATACTTTTTCTGCTTCTTTAAAGAAACTTACTATGTCATGAATATTGTTTGACTTAATAAATTTAGTTGAATAGTTGAATACATAGTTGTCATTTTTTTTCATTATGAGAAACCTGCTCCAAGGAATATTCCTGTGCACATATTTCAGCACAATTGCTTTAATAACTGCTTATGCTATGTTAGTACTAGTACAAACACTGGGTCACAGTGAAGATTTAAGCACATACTATACAACTTTCTTCTGGGAAAGCTTACAGTTGTGTGTCTTCCACACCCCCAAAATGTTGGCTACTTAGAGAAGACTTCTATGATGGTATCATTCTAAATAAAACTGCATCACTTCCACTTCCCTGATAGCTCAGCTGGTAAAGAATCCGCCTGCAATGCAGGAAACCTGGGTTCGATCCCTGGGTTGGGAAGATCTCCTGGAGAAGGGAAAGGCTACCCACTCCAGTATTCTGGCCTGGAGAATTCCATGGACTGTATAATCTACAGGGTCGCAGAGAGTTGGACACGACTGAGCGACTTTCACTCACTCACACACACACTATTACCTTCTTCACTGCACTTATCACCACTTGGCATATTATATATTTGTTTGTTTATATTCTGTCTCTCCAACTGAACTGTATGCCCCACGAGCGAAGGAACTTTGCTTCTTTTGTTCACTGTCGTAACTCCTGCTCTTAGAAGAGTGCCTGGCAGACAGTAGGTGCTCAATAATATTTTTTTTTTGACTAATGATCTGCTTCTAACATGAGGTACTAATATTGTCTTTTATTCTCCTTTGTAAAGAGCCATCTTCCCTTGAACAGGGAAAGTACAGTCATATGAGGGTAGCTTAGCCAATTAGTGTGTTCTGCCGTACCTGCTCCCATCTGTTCAGTCAGCTCTTCTTCAAAAGTCCCAGATTTGCTTACTTCAACTATGGAAATATTATTACTGTCAGAATGACAACATTTTTATCCCACCCATCTAGTGGAAATACCCTTTGATCCAGCATTGGCAACCTTTTTTGTAGAGAGGCAGATAACAAATATCTGAAGCTTTCTTGGGGCCATATGATCTTTGTCACAACACTCAACTCTGGTTGGACCATGAAAACAGTCATAGATAAACAAAGAGGTAAACAAATAAGTCTGACTGTGTCCCAGTAACACTTGATTTATAAAAACAGGTGGCAGCTGGGTCTGGCTCCCGGGCTCTAGCTTGTTGTCCCCTATTTTAGAATTGAACTGTTAGTTCTCACTGATTGCATGCTATACAGAGTCAAGCTCTAGCCAATTAAAATGTATTGTGAGCCACAGATGTGAGCCAAACATGTAATTTAAAATCTTCTAGCAGCTCCATAACAAAAAATAAAAACAAAGAGGTGAAATTAATTTTAAGAACATATTATATGTAGCCAAATATATTCAAAATACTGTTTCAAAATAGAGACACATTGATGTGATAGTTTACATTCTTACATGAAGTTTTGGGGACTCTGGTGTGTCTTTGACACTGACAGCACATTTCCATTCGGTCCAGCCACACTGCAAGAGCTCAGGAGCCACACTGGCTCGTGACCGCTGTGCTGGACAGGGCAGACCCAGAGCACCTTGCCATTGTGGACATTTGAGCAGGAATGTACTTGGCTCTGGGGGACTGTAACAATACATGATAAGATATCATCCCTTGCCTCTAGACTCCAGTAGTGCTTTTTCAAATTGTGACCATCAAAAATATCTCCAAACATCACTAAATGTTCCTGGAAGGACAACATCACTCCAGTTGAAAATCACCAATATAGAGTAAGCATTCTAAAACGAAGTCAGTGAATCACCTGGAATTGCACGTGACATTTAGTGTCCACGTGCTTGGGTGCATTTTGGGGTACAAATCATAAAGGGGGCAGGAGAGGGTCTACAGCTTTCCACAGGTTCCCAAAGGCACCTGTGATCCAAGAGATTTTAAATCTCTAGTGGAAAGAGATGTTAAATTACACAATGAGGTGCATGCCACCAATAAATCCATACTACAAGTCCAAACATCTGCTTTCAAAATGAAATCAATTCCCATGATAAACCTAAATATTTCAGTCTTGTTAGACTATTCTATTGCTTTGCCCTCTTGATCCTTTAGTGTGGCACTACTGATTTTGAACACTTCGTTTCTAGCATTAAATAGCAAGGAAATCCATGAAGAAGTAGATGCTGGTCAAAATACTACAACAATGGAAAGGGATTATAATGCAGCATTTTAGTAACCAGAGAACCGTTATTATTGAAACTTCAAATTAGCTAAATGGAAAGGTGGAGAGATTAGAGGTTAAGTTTAAATGCTCTGAACAGCTATGGGATCTGTTGCGGCTGAGTGGGACTGGGGCACAAGCTTTCTTAGACTGAATGAGAAGAAAATGATATAACACATATAGGGGGTATTAAGGTTATTGTCTCCTTTACCAGTCACTTTGGTTTACACTCAAAACTCTGCTTGACTGCTTACAACTACCTGCAGACACGGAGTGGAGAAGTCTGACTGTGATGACAAGGGTAATGAAGGTAAATGGTAATGAGCTTTTCCTATTTCCTCCAGATGCTATAAAATATTAGGATGGGCTGATAAGAGCATTAGAATATGAACTATCTCTACTGGACATAAGCATCCAAAAAGAGAGCTTCTCAACCATCTGCTTCCATTCTGAGTCAATAATTATCCCTGTAAAGATATACTCCCTCTCCAAGCCCCCCATAAAGCGGATCTCCTGCCCTTAAAATCTGTGTGATTTGAATATGAATTGACTGAGGTTTGTCTGGGAGGTTGTTACTAAGAGATCCTTTAGCTCTTCTCTCTAAATGAAATATTCTCCTCAATTCCTGCTTGTTTTTGAGCCTAAATGCACTTCCATATTTAGTTATATAGAAACAGTCTACTTTTCACACGTTCTCTTGAGAAAAAGGCTAAGCCATTTATTTGGTCCATGTTTCCCACTTAGGAAGGGCTTATATTTTTGATGTTGCATCCTTTTAGACTTTTGATGCTACCATATTTTCTTTCAATGAATGCATACTTGTTAGAGAGATGTACTGACAGGACTGAAGAAGGGCGGTGTTCTTTGTGCTGTGCTTGCTTAGTCACTCAGTTGTGTCCAACTCTTTGTGACCCCATGGACTGTAGTCTGCCAGGCTCCTCTGTCCATGGGATTCTCCAGAATACCAGAGTGGGTTGCCATGCCCTTCTCCAAGGGATGTTTCCAACCCAGGAATCGAACCTAGGTCTCCCGCATTGCAGGCAGATTCTTTACTGTCTGAACAACCAGGGAAGCACCTTTAAGATTATGAGCCTATACTAGATCACCCTTTTCATAGTTCACTTGGAACCAAATTTTTATAAGTATCATCTGCAATCATCTTATAGGCAATGCAATTATACTGAAAGCAGCTCTTCTGACCCTTTCCTATATCTATTTCTGTTCCCCTCTAACCTTAAAAGAACCTAGCTATAAGAATGAGATTGAAACCATTTACCAGTTTGGAACTCAAACCACATGGCTGGTACTCAGTTCAGTTCAGTCTCTCAGTTGTGTCCGACTCTTTGTGACCCCCATGGACATGCCAGGCTTCCGTGTCTATCACCAACACCTACAGCTTGCTTAAATTCATGTCCATCAAGTTGGTGATGCCATCCAACCACCGCATCCTCTGTTGTCCCCTTCTCCTCTTGCCTTCAATCTTTCCCAGCAGCAGGGTCTTTTCAAATGAGTCAGTTTTTCACATCAGGTGGCCAAAGTATTAGAGTTTCAGCTTCAGCATCAGTCCTTCCAATGAATATTCAGGACCAATTTACTTTAGGATGGACTGGTTGGATCTCCTTGCAGTCTCAAGATTCTCAAGAGTCTTTTCCAATACCATAGTACAAAAGAATCCATTCTTCAGTGCTCAGTTTTCTTTGTGGTTCAACTCTCACATCCATACATGACTACTGGAAAGACCATAGCCTTGAATAGACAGACCTTTGTCTGCAAAGCAATATCTCTGTTTTTTAATATGCTGTCTAGGTTGGTCATAGCTTTTCTTCCAAGGAGTAAGCATCTTTTAATTTCATGGCTGCAGTCACCATCTGCAGTTATTTTGGAGCCCCTCAAAATAAAATCTCTCACTGTTTTCATTGTTTTCCCATCTACTTGCCATGAAGTGATGGGACCAGATACCATGATCTTAGTTTTCTGTATGTTGAGTTTTAAGCCAACTTTTTCACTCTCCTCTTTCACTTTCTCTGCTTAGCTATTAATAGGTGAAATTGAGTTTTTCTCACAGGTAACCAAGAGTTGTAACTAATATCCTGAATGTCAAATGTTTAATAGACGGGGAAACAATGGAAACAGTGACAGACTTTATTTTTGGGGGGCTCCAAAATCACTGCAGATGGTGACTGTAGCCATGTAATTAAAAGACGCTTGCTCCCTGGAATAAATGCTATGACCAACCTAGACAGCATATTAAAAAGCACAGACATTACTTTGCCAACAAAGGTCCATCTAGTCAAGGCTATGGTTTTTCCAGTAGTCATGTATGGATGTGAGAACTGGACCATAAAGAAAGCTGAGTGCTGAAGAATTGATGCTTTTGAACTGTGGTGTTGGAGAAGACTCGAGAGTCCCTTGGACTTCAAGGAGATCCATCCAATCCATTCTGAAGGAGATCAGCCCTGGGGTTTCTTTGGAAGGAATGATGCTAAAGCTGAAGCTCCAGTACTTTGGCCACCTCATGCGAAGCGTTGACTCATTGGAAAAGACTCTGATGCTGGGAGGGACTGGGGGCAGGAGGAGAAGGGGACGACCGAGGATGAGATGGCTGGATGGCATCACCAACTCCATCACATGAAATTGAGTTAACTTCAGGGGTTGGTGATGGACAGGGAGGCCTAGAGTGCTGCAGTTTATGGGGTTGCAAACAGTAGGACGCGACTGAACCAAAGCTGTTGATGCTTTTCCTAGATAAAAGGAAGTAAGAATAAAGATTCAGGCAGTTTAAAAAAAAAATCTAGCTCTCTAGTCTCGAAAGTCCCCTAAGCAATCCTGCAGGCAGATCATCTGGGCAAGATAATATCTGAAGTAACAGTCAGCTAGTCTGTAAGCAATAGAGAATGAGGCAGAACCCAACCTTCTCAACAATGATTCACTGAGATTCTTCCCATCACTACCTCATTTTCTCTTAAAAACTGTCATGGCTGAGCAGACTCTGGAGTTGTTCTCTGCACAGGAGCCCACTATCTCCCCAGATAGCCAGTTTTTCTGATTAAAGCATCTTCCTTTATACTGACACTTGCCTCTCAAATTATTGGCTTCTGTGTGGTGAGCAGCTGAACCTGGGTTTGGTAATAATATTGAAATGGTGTTAAAATTATTAGTGGAATAAAGTATTCCAGTTTGGGAAGGAAAAAATATACTACGGTTCTGCTAAATCTGTCTTGGCATTTAAAAAAATGTTTTAACATGAGAAGATGCTTAAGAATATCCGTGCTCCAGACCCCCCTTGATGTCTGACAGGCACCTGATCCCTCAGATCCAAACCTAAAAGGAAAGCCCGGAAGGAAGGTGAGGATGGACTAGGCCATAACGGGGACAGGACCCAGAGACATCCTGAGGTGGTCGAGGGAAAGACTTTAAAGTAAGAAGGGAAACAGTGACCCAGGGTGGGGGTACCCACAACTAGACATTTGTCACTCAAATGCTCAGTCAGCCGTTTCTTCATCAAACACCCATATGGACAGGCAGGAGGGCTGTGCCTCCAACGGGAAGCAAAGGGTTTGTATTCCCAAGTGAGGACCTGCTCAGTCCAGAAGGGTAATTCCTTCAAGCCAAAGAGGGTATCACAAAGGAATGTGATAAAAGGGAGATCCGATTAGCCTGAGGACTCAAAAATGCCTTTCCAACCGCTTCCTGCTCAGTCAGTTGAAATTGAAATTGACACTGAGCATCTGTGTCTCTTAGCCTTTTACCCTCCAGAGAGGACTTGACATTAAAGGCAAACAAACAGCCTCCTTCACCGGCATCTTACAATGACTGTGCAAAGTAAAACAAAGTCTGATCTAAAGTCTTTGTGGTTTTATTCTTAACTATTAGGCTCTCAAAAGATTTGGGTTCATTTCTGTTAACAAAAACTCTGAGATTTGAACAGCAGAAGACATTACGAATTTTACCTGACGGAAAACTGCTTCAAATTCCACCACTGGAGGGCACCAGTTGACAGTATTACTATCCCACTAGTATTCTGTCTTATTTGCCTTGCTAACTCGACCAAAGACTCTAAATAAAAGTCCTGTTTCCCAGAATAAATTGGAGCCTCTTTATCCTTCATCATTCAGATTTCAAAGACCAATTTCTTAGAATAATTGGAAATCACAACATTTCATACTCATTTCTGGAATCAATATTTTTAGCCAGTTCACAGTAACCCAGGAGGGTCACTCTAAGGAAATGACAGGGAAATATTTACTCAGAATCACTTAGAAATTACTGTTTATCATAAGAGTAGGTCTGCATGCTCTAAGCACTGAATTTTTCAGCTTAGTAACATTTAAAGAATAACCACATCCAGTATAAACATTTAAGTTCATTTAAAAATATTATTTTCAGCTTGTTTCAGAAATACTTTGAACTAGATATTTGAATAGAAGTTCCCTCAGTCTTAGCACCTTATTGCTTCATTCCTGTGCGTTAATATTCTCACAGGAATAATCATCAATTTAATTATTTAATCTGTCTCTACAACACACCCCAAGTTTCTCTCTTACCAACAAATGCTACCAAGGCTAATGTGTGTGAATCAAGGAAAAATAACTTTTGTGGAGAAAGCTGTCTTTAGGAATCCTAATTTGAACCAGAAGAATCTATTATCTTGAGACCATCTGCTATAGAGAAGATGGCCTTACCAACCCCCTTTTGAAGTTCAAGTTACATAGATCTGATTTTATCCTTATCTTATTCCCTGCAATCCTAATTGTCAGATACTCATCTGCTTGTCTGCTTTTATCATAAGCATCCCTGTTCTGCTTTATTAATCATAATCATCATTATTATTTCCATTTACTAATCTTGACTAATGCCAGTTTTCGCTACTTGTCACAGTCTGAACATATTGAAACTGTACACTGAGATCAATTCATTGTCATGAGTTTGGCAACATTTGGGTATTAACTGGCAAAGGTGGCTGAAGACAAGGATTTGGGTGTTATTGGCAGAGTGGTCCATGATATATGCTGTTTCTGAAGCTTTTCTAATAACTTTGGCTTCCACACAACTCAATTTCCTCCTGCGTGAAATATTTCTTTGGATTGACATTCAAGAACTTTGTCTTCAAAGAAAAAATTTTATCATCTCTCAAATACCTCATAGACGTATTTGATACTAACTGAATTATGTTAAATAATCAGTGGCAGTACAGTACCAGATGCAGCGAGGCTTAATAAATAGGCATTTTCACCCTGCTTTCCTACTGTTACCAAGTCCAAGCTCGCTCTGCTCACTGCAACTAACCTAGAGATGTGGTGTTGAGGCAAGGAGTACTTTATTTGGAAAGCTGGCTGACCAAGAAGATGGCAGAGTAATGTCTCAAGATAACCATCTTACCGGGGTCTGGGTGCCAGGTTCTTTTATAGAACAGAGATGGGGGAGGTGAGAAAGTGAAGCAAAAAGGCTGTTAATCTTGCAGAATCTCCTGGAATGACCAGCTCCATGGAGGGGATGTGTTCATTTCTTCTTTGCTAAAGCCATCCACAGGTAGACAGTATCCTAAACAAAGGCATTTCGTTTTAACATTCAGGCAGAGGGGCAGGTTCCCTGAGGTAGTAGGCCATTACGTGGGGAGAGTACCCTTTCAGTGAAGAAAAGCAATGGGAAGCAAAGTTTAAAGTCAAAGAAACAGACCAAACATGGAGTCAGTTCTTCCCTGTAATACTACTTCCATTTCCTTTTTCTCTTAGAGTCTCCAGCCAGATTTTATACCAATCAGAGCAACTGGATTAACCAGTTTGGTAACTGATTTACTTTCCTCTTTGATCAAGTTTGCTGTTTCACTATAGATACATATGTTTTATTGTACTGAAGGTTGGGGACAACCCTGCATTGAGCAAGCCTATTGGTGCCATTTTTTTTAATAGCATTTGCTCACTTCATGTCTCCATGTCACATTTTGGTAATTTTCACAATATTTTAAACTTTTTCATTATTTTTCCATATTTTCACCTTAGTGTTTTGTAATAGTGATCTGTGGTCAGTGATCTTTGATGTTACTACTGTAATTGTTTTAGGGCCTCCCACAAACCTCTTCCATAGAAAGTGGTGAACTTAATGAATGTTGGCACTCTGACTATGCCAATAACCAGCTGTTTCCCTGTCTCCCTCTCTGTGGGCCTCCCTATTCCCTGAGACATAACAACACTGAAATTAAGTCAGTAAATAATCCAGCAATGGCATCTATATGCTCAAGTTAAATGAAAAGTCCATTGATATGGCAAACTTCATTTTTGCCTTACTTTAAGAAATTACCACAATCACCCCAATCTTCAGCAGCCACCACCTCAATCACTCAGCAGCCATCAATATGGCAGCAACACCCTCCACCAGTGAAAAGATTATGACTCACTGAAGTCTCAGATGATGGATAGCATTTTTTAGCAATAAAGTACCTTCCCAGGTGACTCAGTGGTAAAAATCCACCTATGATGCAGGAGACAGCTGCCATGGAGGAGACCCAGATTCAATCAGAGTCTGGAAGATCCCTGGGAGAAGAAAATGACAACCCACTCCAGTATTCTTGCCTGGAAAACCCCATGGGCAGAGGAGCCTGGCAGGCTACAGTCCATGGGGTTGCAAGAGTTGGACACAACTTAGAGACTAAACCACCACCATCACTGGAACTAATCCATAATATCTCAGAGGTTTGCCAGGATATTCCTTTCTTCTCAAATGTCTTTTTTGTAAATGAAGTGGATCTAAAATTTTTTAAAACAAGTTATCTAAATGATTTGGAGCAGAAATGAGTGTCTGAGGAAGGAAAGCAGTAGTTCCTCTTGGGTTGTGATATTTCTGAATATTTCTGTACATTTGAAAAGTTTAATAAGAGATTAGAAAGAAAGAAAAGAAAGTGAAGTCGCTCAGTCGTGTCCAACTCTTTGTGACCCCATGGACTGTAGCCTACCAGGCTCCTCTGTCTATGGGGTTTTCCAGGCAAGAGTACTGGAGTGGGTTGCCATTTCCTTCTCCAGGAGATCTTCTCAACCCAGGGACTGAACCCGCGTCACCCTCAATGTAGGCAGATGCTTTACCCTCTGAGCCACCAAGGAAGTCCTGGGTTACCACTTACTGATATTCTTGAAGTGGGTATTTTGAATTAGGTTCAGTTCAGTTCAGTTCAGTCGCTCAGTCGTGTCCGACTCTTTGCGACCTCATGAATTGCAGCACGCCAGGCCTCCCTGTCCATCACCAACTCCTGGAGTTCACTCAGACTCACGTCCATTGAGTCAGCGATGCCATCCAGCCATCTCATCCTCTGTCGTCCCCTTCTCCTCCTGCCCTGAACCCATCCCAGCATCAGGATCTTTTCCAATGAGTCAACTCTTCACATGAGGTGGCCAAAGTATTGGAGTTTCAGCTTTAGCATCATTCCCTCCAAAGAAATCCCAGGGCTGATCTCCTTTAGAATGGACTGGTTGGATCTCATTGTAGTCCAAGGGACTCTCAAGAGTCTTCCCCAACACCACAGTTCAAAAGCATCAATTCTTCGGCACTCAGCTTTCTTCACAGTCCAACTTTCACATCCTTTCATGACTACTGGAAAAACCGTAGCCTTGACTAGACGGACCTTTGTTGGCAAAGTAATGTCTCCCCTTTTGAATATGCTATCTAGGTTGGTCATAACTTTCCTTCCAAGGAGTAAGAGTCTTTTAATTTCATGGCTGCAGTCGCCATCTGTAGTGATTTTGGAGCCCAGAAAAATAAAGTCTGACACTGTTTCCACTGTTTCCCCATCTATTTCCCACGAAGTCATGGGACCAGATGCCATGATCTTCGTTTTCTGAATGTTGAGCTTTAAGCCAACTTTTTCACTCTCTTCTTTCACTTTCCTCAAGAGGCTCTTTAGCTCCTCTTCACTTTCTGCCATAAGGGTGGTGTCATCTGCATATCTGAGGTTATTGATATTTCTCCCAGCAATCTTGATTCCAGCTTGTGCTTCTTCCAGGCCAGCATTTATCATGATGTACTCTGCATAGAAGTTAAATAAGCAGGGTGACAATATACAGCCTTGATGTACTCCTTTTCCTATTTGGAACCAGTCTGTTGTTCCATGTCCAGTTCTAACTGTTGCTTCCTGACCTGCATATAGATTTCTCAAGAGGCAGGTCAGGTGGTCTGGTATTCCCATCTCTTTCAGAACTTTCCACAGTTTATTTTGATCCACACATTCAAAGGTTAGAACCATAATTTTGTGGTTGAAACACATGAAGTTGTAGTAGTACAGATCTGAGTTCGAATTCTTGCTCTGGCATTTACAAGTCGGATAAACTTGTTTAGGAGGGGATTAAGAATTTTGGAACTCCTTTTGCTCAGGTATAAAATGGAGAATGATAATCCTTAGCTGATGGTATTGCTAAGAAGATTAAATAAGGTAAGGAGAATAATGCACTTGATAGCACTTTTTTGCTATTGTTACTTTACTAGATAGTTCCTAAAAGGTCCTCTGATTCTGGAGATTTTATAAATTAGCTTGCATATAATGATAGGTTTCTGCCCGGGATGGTATACGCAGTCCCTCTGCCTCACCCAGCTGCTGATTTCCCTGGCCATCCACACACTCTACCCTCTCTGACACTGTACTTCAGTTCACATCACTCTTTTGCATTAGAACCGGCCCCACCATCGCCCCACCTCTTACTTATATCCCGCAAGGTCCGGCTTACATCACATTTCAGTGAAGACTCCTTGACCTAAACCAAGAGGACTCAATTTCTCTGTCCTCCAAATATTTCTCATTCTTTCTGTTTCCTTCTTGTAGGGTGCAGCTTCCCTGGTTCCCTAACAGCCAAGTTGGTTAATTGACTCCAGTGAAGCACTTATTACAATAATGAACTTCTTCATGGTAAAGTCTCTGAATCTCAAACACCTAATCTCAAACACCTAATTTGATTCTTAGCATAGAGTAGTCCCTCACAAATACCATAGGAATGAATTGAAGGAATCACTAATTTGATATCATTGTGATATTTTTGTATCTATATTTATTTTTCAGAGAAGGGAATGGCAACCCACGTCAGTAGTCTTGCGTGGAGAATCCCATGTACAGAGAAGCCTGGTGAGCTACAGCCCATCAGGTTGCAAGAGTCAGATACAACTGAGCAATTAACACATACATATATTTATTTCATGCTCTCATAAGAGACAAAAGTCTTTGAAGTCAAGGACCTACACTGCTGTTGAAAAACAAATTTGGAGGAGAGAAAAAAACAGACATTATGTGTTTCTAGGTGGAAGAATATACCTCCACCACTGAAAGATTCTTGTCAAAAGAGATGAACCTGAATCTAATAAAGCCTTTAGATCCAACCACTATTTCTAGGAAATACAAAGAGTAGAGAAATATGTTGATGACACCACAAGTTTGCAAGGAGCAAAACTGAGACAGTAAGGTGTTCTGCCACAGTAATCAGAAAACTATAGCCTGATTTTTGCCTGTATAGGTACATCCTCAAGGTAAGAATGGCTTTACATTTTAAAAGGGCTGCAATGTGGGGTGAGAGGTAGGAGAGAGGTTCATGTTTGGGAGCTCATATACACCCATGGCAGATTCATGTCAATGTATGCCAAAACCAATACAGTATTATAAAGTAAAATAAAGTAAAAATAAAAATTTAAATTAAAAAAAAATAATAAAAGGGCTGCAAAAGAAATAAAGAAGAAAATGTGACATACTCTAGAGGACTAATGACCTAGGTTTTCTTCCAAAAATAAATTGCAAATAAAAAGAGAGAGAGAAATAAAGGCTAAAGACATCAATGAACGGTCTGCCATAATTTGATTTGATTTGACTCCAATTTAAACAAACTATAAAATAGCAAATGAAACATTATTGATAATTTTGTTTGACAAATGATATTTAATATATTTAGTATTACTCAATATTTAGTATTACTGACAATATTTTAAGATGTGATAATGTTAATGTTTTTATAAAACTGTTCTTATCTTTTAAATATACATCCTGAATCACTGAAGGATGGCACTGTGTGGGATTTGGTACACAGTAAAAAGTGGAAGAGGAAGAGCATTGAGTTACGGATAAAACAAGATTGTCCATAAGTTGGTCACTGGTGTAACTGGACAGCTGATTTACGAGAATTATCATACTCTTCTATTTTAAAATGGCATTAAATTTTGTATAATAAAAAGTTAAAGAACAACAAGGTCCTATTGTAGAAAACAGGGAACTGTATTCAATATCCTGTAATAAATCGTAGTTGAAAAGAATATGAAAAAAAGGTTAAATGAAAAAGTAGACAGTTTTGGGGGTTCTATTAGTGACTGCCTTGTCTAAAGACTTCTCTCAAAGTACTTAGATTTTCTGATTTCAGTTTCCTTATCTATAAAATGGAGATCGAAACAATGCCTACTTCATTGGGTTATGGTGAAATTTATGTAATCTAACGGCTCAGTTACTTCAGTTGCTCAGTTGTGTCTGACTCTTAGAGCCCCATGGACTGCAGCACATCCGGCTTCCCTGTCCATCACCAACTCCCAGAGCTTGCTCAAATTATGTCCATCAAGTTGGTGATGGCATCTAGCCATCTCATCCTCTGCCATCCTCTTCTCCTCCTGCCTTCAATCATTCCCAACAGCAGGATCTTTTCCAATGAGTCAGTTCTTTGCATCAGGTGACTAAAGTATTGGAGTTTCAGCTTCAGCATCAGCGTTTTTCAATGAATAATCAGGGTTGATTTTCTTCAGAATTGACTGGTTGGATCTCCTTGCAGTTCAAGGGACTCTCAAGACTCTTCTCCAACACCACAGTTCAAAAACATCCATTCTTCAGTGCTCAGCTGTCTTTATAGTCCAACTCTCACATCCATACATGACTACTGGAAAAACCATAGCTTTGACTATAACAGACCTTTGTCAGCAAAGTAATGTCTCTGCTTTTTAATATGTTGTCTAGGTTGGTCATAGCTTTTCTTCTAAGGAGTAAGTGTCTTTTAATTTCATAGCTGCAGTCACCATGTGCAGTGATTTTGCAGTCACCATGTGCAGTGATTTTGGAGCCCAAGAAAATAAAGTCTGTCACTGCTTCCATTGTTTCTCGATCTATTTCCCATGAAGTGATGGGACCGGATGCCATGATCTTCGGTTTCTGAATGTTGAGTTTTAAACCGGCTATTTTTACTCTCCTTTGTCACTTTCATCAAGAGCCTCTTTAGTTCCTCTTCACTTCCTGCCATAAGGGTGGTGTCATCTGCATATCTGAGGTTATTGATATTTCTCCTGGCAATCTTGACTCCAGCTTGTGCTTCATCCAGCCTGGCATTTCGCATGATGTACTCTGCATATAAGTTAAATAAACAGGGTGACAATATACAGCCTTGACATACTCCTTTCCTAATTTGGAACCAGTCTGTTGTTCCATGTCCAGTTCTAACCATTGCTTCCTGACCTGCATACAGATTCTTGGAGGCAGGAAAGGTGGTCTGATATTCCCATCTCTTAAAGAATTTTCCACAGTTTGTTGTGATCCACACAGTTAAAGGCTTTAATGTAGTCAATGAAGCCAAAGTATGATGTTTTTCTGGATTCTCTTGCTTTTTCTATGATCCAAGGGTTGCTGGCAATTTTATTTCTGGTTCCTCTGCCTTTTCTAAATCCAGCTTGAACATCTAGAAGTTCTTGGTTCATGTCTTGTTTAATCCTAGCTTGGAGAATTTTGAGCATCACTTTGCTAGTGTGATGCGTGCAACTGTGCTGTAGTTTGAGCATTCTTTGGCATTGCCTTTCTTTGGGATTGGAATGAAAACTCACCTTTTCCAATACTGCGGCCACTCCCAGGTTTTCCAAATTTGCTGGCATATTAAGTGCAACACTTTAACAGCATCATCCTTTAGGATTTGAAATAGCTCAGCTGGAATTTCATCACCTCTGCTAGCTTTGTTCATAGTGATGCTTCCTAAGGCCCACTTGACTTCATACCTCAGGATATCTGGCTCTACGTGAGTGAAAAATCACATCATCATAGGTATCTGGGTCATTAAGATCTTTTGTATAGTTCTTTTGTGTATTCTTACCATCTCTTCTTAATATCTTCTGCTTCTGTTAGGTCCATACGATTTCTGTCCTTTAATGTGGCCATCTTTGCATGAAATGTTCCCTTGATATCTCTAATTTTCTTGAAGAGATCTCTCGTCTTTCCCATTCTATTACTTTCCTCTACCTCTTTGCCTTGATCACTTAGGAAGGCTTTCTTATCTCTCTTTGCTATTCTTTGGAACTCTACATTCAGATGAATATATCTTTCCTTTACTCCTGTGCCCTTCGCTTCCCTTCTTTTCTCAGCTATTGTGAGGCCAGCTTAGACAACCATTTTGCCTTTTTGCATTTATTTTTCTTGGGGATAGTTTTGATCATGGGATCCCATACAATGTCTCAAAGCTCTGTTCGTAGTTCTTCAGGCACTCTATCAGATTTAATCCCTTGAATCTCTTTGTCACTTTCACTGTATAATTGTAAGGGATTTTATCTAGGTCACATTTCACTTTTCACTTTCATGCATTGGAGAAGGAAATGGCAACCCACTCCAGTGTTCTTGCCTGGAGAATCCCAGGGACAGAGGAGCCTGGTGGGCTTCCATCTATGGGGTCGCACAGAGTCAGGCACGACTGATGTGACTTAGCAGCAGCAGCAGCAGCATACCTGAATGGTCTAATAGTTTTCTTTACTTTCTTTAATTTAAGTCTGGATTTTGCAATAAGCTCATGATCTGAGCCACAGTCAGATCCTGGCCTTATTTTGCTGACTGTATAGAGCTTTTCCATCATTGGCTGTAAAGAATACATTATCAATCTGATTTTGGCATTGACCATCTGGTGATGCCCATATGCAGAGTCTTCTCTTGTGTAGTTGGAAGAAGGTGTTTGCTATGACCAGTGCCATCTCTTGGCAAAATTCTGTTAGCCTTTGTCCTGCTTCATTTTGTACTCCAAGGCCAAACTTGTCTGTTACTCCAGGGATTTCTTGACTTCCTACTTTTGCATTCCAGTCCCCTATAATGAAAAGGACATCTCTTTTGGTGTTAGTTCTAGAAGATCTTGTAGGTCATCATAGAATCATTCAACTTCAACTTCTTCAGCATTAGTGGTTGGGGTATAGACTTGAATTACTGTGATACTGAATGATTTGCCTTGGAAAGGAGCAGAGATCATTCTGTCATTTATGAGATTGCATCCAAGTACTGCATTTCAGACTCTTTTGTTGACTGTGAGGGCCATTCCAAGGTATTCTTGCCCACAGTAGTAGATATAATGGTCATCTGAATTAAATTCACCCATTCCAGTCCATTTTAGTTCACTGATTCCTAAAACGTCGATGTTCACTCTTGCCATCTCCTGTTTGACCACTTCCAATTTATCTTGATTCATGGACCTAACATTCCAGGTTCCTATGCAATATTGTTCTTTACAACATTAGACTTTACTTCCATCACCAGTCACATCCACAACTGGACGTTGTTTCTGCTTTGGTTCAGCCTCTTCACTCGCTATTTCTCCACTCATCTCCCGTTAGACAAAGCTGTGATTCATGTAATCAGTTTGTTATTTTTCTGTGATTGTGGTTTTCATTCTGTCTGCCTTCTGATGGATAAGGTCAAGAGGCTTGTGGAGGGACTGGCTGATGAGAGAGACTGACTGTGGAGGAATCTAATGCCTATCCAGAGCTTAATGGATGCCTTGCACATAATGAAGCATTCAGTTATTGCCAGACAGTATTGCTGCTACTGTTGTTAGCTTACCCTTCATTATGCACTGATATTGGTGGCACTGGTTGATGAGATGGAAGAGGAGGGTGTGGCAAGAGACTGCTGAGTTGGTACAGGAATAGGTGGGCCTGAATAAGAATAGCAGCTGTGAGGCTTCTGGGGACCACGGAGTCCCAAGTAACCTGTGGGGAGCAATGGTGACTGAGTTGTGTCAGATATCATAATACTGTGGTACAGGACAGCGTGTCCAGCTGGGCATCGAACTTTTTCACTTGGGAATATTATCTTGGAACGTGAAGGTCAAGGAACAAGCAAAACAATCCTCCCTTAAAATAAACCTGAAAGCCATTTCTGAAGCGCTGCTTTACCATCCTCTTGTCACTGATGAGTGATGTTTTGCCAGAATAAACAGTACTTAATACAGGCTTAAGAGGAAAAACAACTCTGAGACTATTGATTTATCCAATCCTCATTGAACATCATCATGTCACGGAGGCCATGGAGCAGCGTCATCCAGAGCCTTCCTGTCACATAGTGCTGGTCTCTCAAGAGATAAAGAGCTTGGCCCAGAAGGAAAAGGTTCATACTGCTTTCTCCATTGAAAAAAAAAAAAATGATCCTTTGACCCAGCGAGATGGTATGAGAGGGAGGTGGGAGTGGGGTTCAGGATTGGGAACTCATGTACAGCCGTGGCGGATTCATGTTGACGTATGGCAAAACCAATACAGTAATGTAAAGTAAAATAAAGTAAAAAAAAAAAAAAATCATCCCAAAGGAAAAAAAGTCACTGGACAGAAACAGTATGCTCTAGTGACATGGTTAATTTGCATTTTGGCCCAAGGCTCTTGTGTTGGTTCTCTAGTAACTAGTGCATAGTCCACATTTTTGAGTAAGACTGTTTTTTTTTTCTTTTTTAAAAATAATTTTTACTGGGGTATAGTTGTGTTGTATTACTTTCTACTGTACAGCAAAGTGAATCAACAATACATGTGTATGTATCCCCTCCTTCCTGGATTGCCTTCCCATATAGGTCACTACAGAGCAGTGAGTACTGTTCCCTGCGCTGTAGAGTATGTTCTCAGTAGTGATCTATTTTATATGTAGTATCAATAGTGTATACGTCTATGTGTCAATTTCAATCTCCCCGTTCCTCCCATTGCCCCCCGCCACCCCCGCCTTTCCTTTTCCCTTTGGTATCCAAGTATTTGTTCTCCATGTCTGAGACTCTATTTGTGTTTTACAAGTAGAGAAAGACTAGTTTAGAGTAGTTCTTCTTAACTGGGGGCAGTTTTGCCTCCCAGGGGCGTTTAATTCTGTCTGGAAACTGTTTTGCTGGTCACAACTGAGTTGGCATGTTGCTTTTGGCATCTAATGGGTAGAAAGCACGGAGGTTGCTAAACATTCCAAGGTGTACAACACAGCCCCCACAACACAGAATTATGCAGACCCGGATGACAGTAGTGCCCAGATCAAGAAACCTGCAGAACATGGCTTTAATATCAGACAGAGGTAGGAGTCAAACACTAGCTCTGCCACTTAACAATAATTTCTCCTTCAGTTCAGTTCAGTAGCTCAGTCGTGTCCGACTCTTTGTAACCCCATGAATCGCAGCACGCCAGGTCTCCCTGTCCATCACCAACTCCCGGAGTTCACAAAAACTCATGTCCATCAAGTCAGTGGTGCCATCCAGCCGTCTAATGCTCTGTCATCCCCTTCTCCTCCTGCCCCCAATCCCTCCCAGCATCAGGGGCTTTTCCAATGAGTCAACTCTTCGCATCAGGTGGCCAAAGTTTTGGAGTTTCAGCCTCAGCATCAGTCCTTCCAATGAACACCCAGGACTGGTCTCCTTTAGGATGGACTGGTTGGATCTCCGTGCAGTCCAAGGGACTCTCAAGAGTCTTCTCCAACACCACACTTCAAAAGCATCAATTCTTCACAGTCCAACTCTCACATCCATACATGACTATTGGAAAAACCATAGCCTTGACTAGAGGGACCTTAGTCGGCAAAGTAATGTCTCTCCTTTTGAATATGCTATCTAGGTTGGTCATAACTTTTCTTCCAAGAAGTAAGCCTCTTTTAATTTCATGGCTGCAGTCACCATCTGCAGTGATTTTGGAGCCCCCAAAATAAAGTCTGACACTGTTTCCACTGTTTCTCCACTTATTTCCCATGAAGTGATGGGACCGGATGCCATGGTCTTCATTTTCTGAATGCTGAGCTTTAAGCCAAGTTCTTCACTCTCCTCTTTCAGTTTCATCAAGAGGCTTTTTACTTCCTCTTCACTTTCTGCCATAAGGGTAGTGTCATCTGCATAAATGAGGTTATTGATATTTCTCCCGACAATCTTGATTCCAGCTTGTGCTTCTTCCAGCCCAGCATTTTGCATGATGTACTCTGCATATAAGTTGAATAAGCACAGTGACAATATACAGCCTTGACATACTCCTTTTCCTATTTGGAACCAGTCTGTTGTTCCATGTCCAGTTCTAACTGCTGCTTCCTGACTTGCATATAGGTTTCTCAAGAGTCAGGTCAGGTGGTCTGGTATGCCCATCTGTTTGAGAATTTTCCACAGTTCATTGTGATCCACACAGTCAAAGGCTTTGGCATAGTCAATAAAGCAGAAATAGATGTTTTTCTGGAACTCTCTTGCTTTTTCCATGATCCAGCGGATGTTGGCAATTTGATCTCTGGTTCCTCTGCCTTTTCCAAATCCAGCTTGAACATCGGGAAGTTCATGGTTCACATATTGCTGAAGCCTGGCTTGGAGAATTTAGAGCATTACTTTACTAGCATGTGAGATGAGTGCAATTGTGAGGTAGTTTGAGCATTCTTTGGCACTGCCTTTCTTTGGGATTGGAATGAAAACTGATCTTTTCCAGTCCTGTGGCCACTGCTGAGTTTTCCAAATTTGCTGGCATATTGAATGCAGCACTTTCACAGCATCACCTTTCAGGATTTGAAATAACTCAATTGGAATTCCATCACCTCCACTAGCTTTGTTCATAGTGATGCTTTCTAAGGCCCACTTGACTTCACATTCCAGGATGTCTGGCTCTAGATGAGTGATCACACCATTGTGATTATCTGGGTCGTGAAGATCTTTTTTGCACAGTTCTTCTGTGTATTCTTGCCACCTCTTCTTAATATCTTCTGTTTCTGTTAGGTCCATACCATTTCTGTCCTTTATCGAGCCCATCTTTGCATGAAATGTTCCCTTGGTATCTAATTTTCTTTAAGCGATCTCTAGTCATCCCTATTCTGTTGTTTTCCTCTATTTCCTTGCATTGATTGCTGAAAAAGGCTTTCTTATCTCTCCTTGCTTTTCTTTGGAAATCTGCATTCAAATGGGGATATCTTTCCGTTTCTCCTTTGCTTTTTACTTCTCTTCTTTTCATTGCTATTTGTAAGCCCTCCCCAGACAGCCATTTTGCTTTTTTGCATTTCTTTTCCATGGGAATGGTTTTGATCCCTGTGTCCTGTACAATGTCATGAACCTCCGTCCTTAGTTCATCAGGCACTCTGTCTATCAGATCTAGTCCCTTAAATCTATTTCCCACTTCCACTGTATAATCATAAGGGATTTGATTTAGGTCATACCTGAATGGTCTAGCAGTTTTCCCTAGTTTCTTCAATTTCAGTCTGAATTTGGCAATAAGGAGTTCATGATCTGAGCCACAGTTAGCTCCCAGTCTTGTTTTTGCTGACTTTATAGAGCTTCTCCATCTTTGGCTGCAAGGAATATGATCAATCTGATTTTGGTGTTGACCATCTGGTGATGTCCATGTGTAGAGTCTTCTCCTGTGTTGTTAAAAGAGGGTTGCTATGACCAGAGAGGGTGTTTGCTGTGACCAGTGGGTTCTCTTGGCAAAACTCTATTAGCCTTTGCCCTGCTTCATTCCATATTCCAAGGCCAAATTTGCGTGTTACTCCAGGTGTTTCTTGACTTCCTACTTTTGCATTCCAGTCCCCTATAATGAAAAGGACATCTTTTTTGAGTGTTAGTTCTAAAAGGTCTTGTAGGTCTTCATAGAACCATTCAGCTTCAGCTACTTCAACATTACTGGTTGGGGCATAGGCTTGGATTACCATGATACTGTGTTTGCCTTGGAAATGAACAGAGATCATTCTGTCGTCTTTGAGATTGCATCCAAGTACTGCATTTCGGACTCTTTTGTTGACCATGATGGCTCCTCCATTTTTTCTATGGGATTCCTGCCCACTGTAGTAGATATAATGGTCATCTGAGTTAAATTCACCCATGCCAGTCCATTTTAGGTTGCCTATTCCTAGAATGTCGGCTTTCACTCTTGCCATCTCCTGTTTGACCACTTCCAATTTGCCTTGATTCATGGACCTGACATTCCAGGTTCCTGTGCAATATTGCTCTTTATAGCATTGGACCTTGCTTCTCTCACCAGTCACAACCACAACTGGGTATTGTTTTTGCTTTGGCTCCATCCCTTCATTCTTTCTGGAGTTATTTCTCCACTGATCTCCTGTAGCATATTGGGCACCTACTGACCTGGGGAGTTCCTCTTCCAGTATTCTATCATTTTGCCTTTTCATGCTGTTCATGGGGTTCTCAAAGCAAGAATACTGAAGTGGTTTGCCATTCCCTTCTTCAGTGGAGAAGTTTTGTCACTGTAATCACCAGTGTCCTCTACCGCCAAATTTTAAACTGGTGTGGTTGTTTGCAAATGAGGTGAGCAAATGCAGGCTGCTCTTTACTACATCCCCCCACCCCAGTTTTACTGAGATATAACTGCCATATGGCACTGTGTAAGTTTAAGGCATAATGATGTGACTTTCTACATTATGATATGATTATCACAATGAGTTTAGTGAACACCAATCATCTCCTATATATTCCAAATAAAAGAAAAAGAAATATTTTCTTTCCTTGATGAGAACTCTTAGGATTTACTCTTAACAACTTTCCCATATAACACACAGCAGTGTTAAGTAGATTGACTTTTCTATAAAAGAAACTAAGAGTTCAATTAAGTGCAGATATTATTATAGTTTTAGCTATGGCTCTTATCCTGGTGGCCCATTAATTATCCAGGCAAGAATACTGGAGTGTGTTGCCATGCCCTCCTCCAGGGGATCTTCCCAACCCAGGGATCGAACTGGGGTCTCTGGCATTGCAGGTGGATTCTTTACCATCTGAGCCACCAGGGAAGACCATGAATTGTCCAAGCACTCATTATATTAAGGGCAAAGGCAGATTTTGTTTTCCTTCTTCCTTCCTTCCCTCCCTTCTTTATTTCCTTTCCTTCCTTCCCGTCTTTCTTTCTCAGGTAACATATTGCAATGACTTATTTGCAAACTTTTACTTTGAGGACCTAAAACTAAAATATAAACTAATTTCATGTCTCATTCAAGGTGAATGAAAAACAAAATAAAATAAAACCCTGAGTTTGATTTCTTAAGAGAAAAACTCTACTGTCAGATCCACTTCATAGACAGAGCTGGGAAATTCATTTGAAATTCCTCTTTTGTCCCTTAGGTGAAGTATGATGCATGCCCGGGAGCTTAATGGTTTACAAGTTGGGACTCCCACTGTGTCTTTTTTTGCTGGTGATTTTATGATTCTCCTACACACAACATGATGGATTCTTGAGTATCCTGAGCTTTGAATCCGTACTTTTTTTGTTGCTTGAGTGAAACCCTTCAGGCAGAGCTGTGAAGATGTGGGTCTTAAATAAAATATTTTTCTACTGTGCTAATAATTCACACATTCTCCACATTTCTCTTCTATACTCAGGGTCAGTGGGATACATCCGTTTTTCTTAATTCTATCAGGCTTGTTTTTCTCCGGCTTCCAGCAGCTTTTTATGAAAGCACAGCATGGCTTATTCCAGATGCTGGTCTTTGGGGAGGGAGGAGGGCTTTGGAGGGGGAGAGAGCACTTTCTTCTCATTTCCCACCACTCTATTAACGGTGGACTTTTAATAATTTGAAAACTCTTTGTAAGTGACCTAATATGAAATGTTGCATTACAAACCCCCATAGGAGACACAATTCAAACAATAAAAGCAGTAACACATTTTCATCCTGCTTCTAAGTTTTAATGGAGTGTATGTTATTGAGAGCTAGGATACTTTTTTCCCATCTGAGAAGCCATTTATTTACTTGCTAGATTGCTAAATCTCTACAGAGTTGACATTCTTCTTTTGAAAAACTGGATGTTTAGATTTCTGGATCAGATGGAAAGTTTGTACTATCAGAAGTGAAAATGTTACATATTTCAAGCGTGAGCATATGACCTCACTTTTGCACAAATGCCACCATGGCTACCGGGATAGGATGGATGCCTAAGCAGTGATGCCCAGTTAAGGCTTCTGCTTCCCAGAAGAACTCTGGACAATATGATGCTGTCCACCTCATACTATTCTTTAATCAAAATACACACATTGCACTTGAGTAAATTAGTAAACAGTACAAAGTTGGCATATTTAAAAGATTCTTCTTTGGAGACTCCAGGCATGTAAGATCTCTAAATATGATCTAAAGTCGATTTTTCTGAGCATATGCATTGTTTCTTAAAAATCTGACCTTAAAACCACAGGTTGCTGGGAGAATTCTGTGTTCTTCCTTTTGTACTCTCATCTATTTTGCTTAACGATTTAGTTCAGTTCTTATGGCTCAGGTTCCTGAGTGTCTTCGGGAAGGGGAGACCCTTCTTTTTTCCCTGTGTTTCTGGCCACTGTGTTGGAATTTCCCCAGGGTCAAGATCTCCGTCCAGCCAGGGGAGGCCTGGGTGGCCCCAGATGCCACACCTGTGACTAAGTGGGTACAATCAATCAGTTCTAGAGACCTTGTTGCAGGAAGTCCCATTTTGACCTTTGATCCAAATGACATGATCCAATCCAGTTTTACCACTGCCACTCATTTCTGGGGCAATTTCTCAATTGTCTCAAAATTTGAAAGAGAATGACAATAAGTAGTTAGGTTTCCTACAAATCAGAATATCTTTTAAAAAATCTTAGTACAGTTTATTTCTTGTACTACAGATTGCCAAGTCTTGTCATGCAGTTAAAAATCAAAACTTTAATTCACCATCATTATCAGGTATCATAATTATCTATAAGGACTTACTAAGGCCAGGACAATCTGTTAAATCACCCGGGGTAAGATACCAAAGTCGAGGATCAAACAGTCAAAAAGCTTCAACCTACTAAGGATTGATATATATATATATATATGTGTGTGTGTGTGTGTGTGTGTGTGTGTGTATAAAGAATGCAAAATTTAAAAGATAAAGAGCAAATTAAGGGAGGTATACATAAAATGCCATGGGGACATCAGATAAGTGGATGTAATTTCCAGGTGGGAAGGGTTAGAAGTTTTTTTTAGAGAGAGATAGAATTTATGGTTGGACCCCAAATGATGGATACAAATCAGATATGCAGATAAAGGAATGATGACTGTTTTAGAATACCTTTTGAGGTAGAGGGGATAGTGAAAATGTGTACGTGAAGGAAGAAATTAAAGAGAAAACCAGCAGTATTTTGCTAAATAATTCATATTAAAAATTGCTATTCATCTAAATGTCCACTGATGGAGGAATGGAAAAAGCAGATGTGGTACACATATATAATGAAATATTAGTCAGCCATAAAAAGAATGAAATAATGCCATTTGCAATGACATGGATGGACCTAGAGATTATCATACTGAGTGAGTAAGTCAGACAAAGGCAAACATCATATGATATCACTTCTTTGTAGAATCTAAAGAAATGGTACAAATGAACCTATTCACAAAATAAAAGGGTACAAATGAACTTATTTACAAAATCTATTTCTATCACAGAGGTAGAAAACAAACTTCTGGTTACCAGTAGGGAAAGGAGGGGGAGGGATAAATAGGCAGTTGGGATTGACATATACACACTACTATAGAGAGAATACATAGCTAATAAGAATCTATGGGATAGCACAGGGAACTCCATTAAATACTCTGTAATGACCTATATGGGAATGGAATCTAAATAAGAGGGTATGTGTATGAATAACTGATTCACATTGCTGTAAAGCAGAAACTCACTCAACACTGTAAATCAACTATACTCCAATAAAAATAATTAAGGAAAAAAACTTGCAATCCATTTTACTAAAAAATTACTTAAAAGTGGGAAGGAAGTTTAGATAGTTCTCTGGATGTATAGAATTCCTCCCTGACCCTGGCTATTGGCCCCGAACAGTAAGAATAAGCTGAGTTATGCTGTGATAATGGTGGTTTAATCACTCAGTCATGTCTGACTATAGCCCACCAGGGTCCTCTGATCATGGGATTTTCCAGGCAAGAATACTGGCGGGGGTTGCCATTCCCTTCTCCAGGGGATCTTCCCAACCGAGGGATTGAACCTGTGTCTCTTGGGCTTCCTGCATTGTCAGGCAGATTCTTTACCACTGCGCCACCAGGGAAGCCCAGGCTGTGATAAAAGGAACTCCAGATCTCAGAGGCTTAAGAAAACAAACATTTATTTCTAGTTCTTATTAGATCTCTAAAAGAGAGAGATTCTGCTTGGCAGAGGAATTTCAGAAAACTGAGCATTGGCAGTTAAATGTTTCTATGTCCAAGTGGTCATTTTGGTTCACACTTTGCTGGTCAGAAAACACTTTTTACACTTGCCTCACTTCAAGAGGCAGGAAAATATGATTCTGTTGCGGGTTTAAGTAAGGGAGAATGGTTTTAATGTCTGTTACAATTTCCATGTGTTACCACAGGAATACATCCTCATTTTAGTACTGCAACTCACACGTCTCTACAATATTCCCAAAGATTATTTCATTTACTGAATGTTTATCTATGTCAGGTACAGTTCAGTTCAATTCAGTGGCTTAGTCGTGTCTGACTCTTTGTGACCCCATGGGCTGCAGCACACCAGGCCTCCCTGTCCATCACCAACTCCTGAAGTTCACTCAAACTCATGTCAATCGAGTTGGTGATGCCATCCAACCACCTCATCCTCTGTCATCCGCTTCGCCTCCTGCCTTCAATCTTTCCCAGCATCAGGGTCTTTTCCAATGGGTCAGTTCTTCACATCAGGTGGCCAAAGTATTGGAGTTTCAGCTTCAGCATCAGTCCTTCCCATGAATATTCAGGACTGATCTCTTTAGGATGGACTGGTTGGATCTCCTTGCAGTCCAAAGGACTCTCAAGGGTCTTCTCTGACACCACAGTTCAAAAGCATCAAGTCTTCAGTGCTCAGCTTTCTTTATGGCCCACCTCTCACATCCATACATGACTACTGGAAAAACCACAGCTTTGACTAGATGGACCTTTGTTGACAAAGTAATGTCTCTACTTTTTAATATGCTGTCTAGGTTGGTGATAACTTTTCTTCCAAGGAGTAAGCGTCTTTTAATCTCATGGCTTCAGTCACCATCTGTAGTGATTTTGGAGCCCAGAAAAATAAAGTCTGTCAATGTTTCCCCATCTATTTGCCATGATGTGATGGGACCAGATGCCACGATCTTAGTTTCCTGAATGTTGAGTTTTAAGCCAATATTTTTACTCTGCTCTTTCGCTTTCATCAAGAGGCTCTTTAATTCTTCTTCGTTTACTGCCATAAGGGTGGTGTCATCTGTATATCTGATGTTATTGATATTTTTCCTGGAAATCTTGATTCTAGCTTGTAGTTCATCCAGCCCAGCATTTCTCATGATGTACTCTGCATATAAGTTAAATAAGCAGTGTGACAATATACAGCCTTGATGTACTCTTTTTCCTAGTTGGAAAAAGTCTGTTGTTCCATGTCCAGTTCTAACTGTTGCTTCCTGATCTGCATACAGATTTCTTAAAAGGCAGGTCAGGTAGTCTGGCAGTCCCATCTCTTTAAGAATTTTTCACAGTTTGTTGTGATCCACACAGTCAAATTTGACATAATCAATAAAGCAAAAGTAGAAATTTTTCTGGAACTCTCTTGCTTTTTCTATGATCCAAGGGATGTTGGCAATTTGATCTCTGGTTCCTCTGCCTTTTCCAAATCCAGCTTGAACATCTGGAAGTTCACGGTTTACGTATTGCTGAAGCCTGGCTTGGAGAATTTGTGCATTACTTTGCTACTGTGAGATGAGTGCGATTGTGCGGTAGTTTGAGCATTCTTTGGCATTGCCTTTCTTTGGGATTGGAATGAAAACTGACCTTTTCCAGTCCTGTGGCCACTGCTGAGTTTTCCAAATTTGTTGGCATATTGAGTGCAGCACTTTCACAGCATCATCTTTTAGGATTTGAAATAGCTCGACTGGAATGTCAGGTACAGGGCTGACCTTTTTAATAGGAACTTTCTGTCTGAATTCCAAAAAAATTTCTCTGATGTTGGTTTTAGCATCTTTCTGGCTGGTCAATCCCTGTCATTTGTGTTCTTACTCACAGAATACATAGTGTTGACTATCAATATTTGCTCATTAGATGTATGCTTTCAGGAGTTTCTGAAAGATTATGAGATGAGCCACAGTGGATGGAGACTGGCCCCAGAGCTGCTATTTTTGCTGCCACCAGGATCCCACTGTCATTTGCATGATTCCTCATATTTACTGAGCACTCTATATGCCAGATGCTGTGCTGCACGCCTGTAAGACAGGCATTGGGTTGGTCAAAAAGTTCATTTGAATTTTCTGTTAGATGTTACAAAAAACCTGAATGAACTTTTTGGCTAACCCAATACTATATGTTTCCGCTCATTTTACAGATGCGAAACAGCAGAGAAGGGGTTCAACTTGAGTCCAACTGATATTCTTAACAGAACTGCTATTCTACTAGAGGGGCGAGATAGGAAGGAAGAAGGAATGAACATGTGGGTTATAATTATGAGGTTCAGGATGGATGAAAATGAATGTGGAAAACGCTAGAGAGATGAATGCCATTCTATTGTATGAGATTTGAGATTGGGAAAAAAGGGATTTGAAATATTCCATAGATGTGGAACTCCAAAGACTATGGAAACGGACAGAGTGTAAGAAAAAGAGGAAATGAAAAGGATCCGAAATACTGGTATGACACTTTATGGTTGGGGGAATATTGAAAGGGCAATATTGGCTGTGAGTACAGAAGGGGAAATACATTCATTGCTGAATTTACTGAATTTTCTGTACAAGTTGGCTATTTGTGTAGAAACAGTGAATCATTCATTCATTTATTCATTAATTCAGCACATAAAGAACACAGATCTATATTAAGCATTAGAGATACACAATAAATAAAACCAGTTTTATAAATAAAAATACAATAGATAAAACTAGTGCTTAGAAATGCATGGATCTGAAAGATACAGATTTGGTGTTTATTTGTTTATTCGTTAAAACACGTATTCGGGGTGTTCCGAAGCATGTGATATACAAAGCAGAGGGTATAGAGGAATTTGGGAAAATAAACATGATCATCAAGGGAAATGGTAAGAGAAGGGGAAACGCCAGACTTCAGGGAGTGTCTGTTTTAAGAGGTATAGGAAGGAGGAAGAGAAATTTGAAACGAAGTGATAGTCTATGAGGGAAGAGATCAGAACAACATAAAGTCCCAGAATGTGATGTATGAGAAAGAGTTTAGGAAGAAATTCACGAGAGCTCAATATGGCCAAATCCCACAGAGATGTCAGTTAATAGAAGAGATATTTACAGACCTGTTTCGGAGGGATGAGAGGTCACTGAATGTAGGGAAAGCACGTTTGTTTATTCTTTTAAGTCTCGCATAAAGGAGGCAGCAACAGCCCTCTTACCTCTATTGCCTTAGAAGCAATACGGCCATTGGGAAGATTTTTAAGGGTAAGTTTACAAAAAGGAGTTAGTGAAAAGGGAGTGATGTAAGGAGTAAGTTTTGGGGAGGCAGGTAGTTTAGTGGAGTAAGATGGTATGTTAGGTGGAAAAATGGGGTGAAGGCCAAGGATGGCCTTCTTTGTGACTTTTTAAAGCAAATTTTATAGCTAACGAGAACCAGGGGCAAAAATTGGAAAAGACTTGGGATTGAGGATGGCTCTCATGACTGAGAGAGTGGTGAGGGACTTCAGGGCTAGGATTTATTTCCTAGGGACGTCTTAACAAAGTTCCATGAATCGTTGCTATAAAACAATAGAAATTTATACTCTCACAGTGCTAGAGGCTGAAGTCTGAAATCAAGGTGTTGGCACGGCTCCCTCCCAAGACCCTAGAAAAGGATCCTTCCTTGCCTCTTCCTATCTTCTGGTGGTGGTCAGCAATCCTTAGAATCCCTTGGTCAGTGGCAGAATAACTCCAATCTCTGTTCACATGGCCTTCTTTACTATAAGTCTGTGTTTCCAGATTTTTCTCTTATCAGGATATGCCATTGGACTTATGGTCCAGCCTAATCCAATACGACCCCCATCTTAATGTGATAACATATATAAAGACTGTATTTCCAAATAAGGTCACATTCTGAGATTCTAAGAGGACATAAATTTTAGGGGGCTCTTATTCAATATGGTAAATTCATAAGAAAGTTGTGAAATGATGGCTGAAGAATAGATTGAAGAGTCAAGAACTGACAAAGGTGATGATGAAATAAAGCAACCCAGTGTGGTTATGGAGAAAGCACTGGCACCCCACTCTAGTACTCTTGCCTGGAGAATCCCATGGACGGAGAAGCCTGGTAGGCTGCAGTCCATGGGGTCGTGAAGAGTCGGACACGACTGAGCAACTTCACTTCCACTTTTCACTTTCATTTTTCACTTTCATGCACTGGAGAAGGAGATGGCAACCCCCTCCAGTGTTTTTGCTTGGAGAATCCCAGGGATGGGGAAGCCTGGTGGGCTGCCGTCTATGGGGTCACACAGAGTCGGACACGACTGAAGTGACTTAGCAGCAGCAGTAGCAGAAGTGTGGTTATGGGACCAAAAAGGAGTCTGAAGTTAAGATTAACAGAAGTAAGAGGATGAGGGTTTTGTTGAATGAAGGAAATTTTATAATTGGAGACATAGGGGGTTAGGCATTTAGTTAAAGGTAGAGAATACAAGGACTTAGGTTCTTCATGGATTTCTATAGTCTCCTTACCCTATTTTATAGAAAGATAATACATAAAGACCAACGATGCATGAAGAAGAGCAAAAAACAGGTCAGAATGTTAGCTTATGGGCTAAGCCTTTACTCATATATTCATTCATTCAACAAGTATTTCTTGAATGCTTACCATTCATTACAAAGTGTTCTAGGGATGCGACAGTAAAAAACAAACAAACAAACAAACAGAAACAAACGAAACCCGAACACCTCTGACCTTACCTTTTCAAAATTTGCATTCTGTGGGGAAAAAAGACAATAAACAAGGGTATAAATATACAAATACAGAATATGGCTCTTGTCCTTTCACAGAGGAAACACACCACAGCCCTAAGGCTTAGCATCCTCCTTAATCTCATGTATATCAACAAACTCTTGTCTTAGTAAAGTAGTAGAGTTTGAGAAATTTTTGTGCAATTCTTTTCTGTGTCCAGAGAAGTGTAAAATATGGCTGACAACATGATGAATAAAATGATGAAGAAAACCATTCAGAAATGTGCCCGCATACAGTGGTGAGAGATTAAGAGAAAGCAAGACAGGATTTAGAAAAAAGGTTTTGGTATGATAAGGTATGGTATGCTTTAATCCTTTCTGTCTTAGGTCAAATTTCTCTGGATGGAATCAGAGCATTAAAACAGCAATAGGTCATTTGCATATAATAAGTGATTATCTTCCTTTTTGGCCAGTTGACATTTGCCAAATGGTGCTTCTTGTATTTGTTGGTGAACTTTTTTCTGTGAATCCTGGGGGGCAGCAGATACTGAATCACACCAAGATACTACAGAGCCCCTTGCAGCTAGGGTACTGGCACAAGATAAAGCCTCAACCAGAAACAACCATGCATGGTCTGATGGCTATTTCAAGATCAAATTCTGAGCACAGAAGTGGCAGCAATGCAAATGTAGTGTCACAGTCAGTGGTGGGTACATTTCTCATCTCTAACCCATTTCCAGTGTGGATCTGGGTGCTGCCCTGGTCACTTGGCCTCAGGCCCACTTCTTACATGTGCTCAATAATCCTGGGACTTCCCATATATTAACCTTTTAAAATCATTTTTTTTCCCCTATTTCAATCTGTCCACTGTCAGCTTCAGTTACTTATGTCCAAGAAAACTAACTGATATATTGACTTTCTAGGGACATTTTTCAGTTATTTGTTCTTTATTCATTCATTCAGATAATTATTGAGTGCTTACTATATGTTAGGTACTTTAAGTCAATTGAGGGTATAGTGATAAATAAGACATATCTAGTTTCAAAGTTCTTGGAAAATTCATAGTTTGGGGCAGAAGGCAGACAGGTAAGCAAACAACTGCAGTCAGATGAACTATATGAGGTGACAGGACAAGAGAGCAAAGAAGGTGCTCTGCTAGTTTTCATCCTAATCCATACTTGGTGGTCCACAGGGAGGTGGGAGCCCGATTAGATGCTCAGGGTTGAGAAAGCAGGGTCCATATCCTGAAGAAAACTGTCAAGAACTACAGAGAGACAGAAGTGTCTTAACCTAGCAGAGAAATGAAGTAGATTCCAAGCCATACTGGAAGTAGGATTGCAAACCATGTTGGAAAACCAAGCAGAGAGCTACCTCCCAAGGATCCAGACCAGTGGACATCAGGACACAGACTAGTTTCCTGTTAGAGGTGGGTCTTATTAGTGCTGGGATTAAGTGAAATCAAGTCAGCTGGTAGTCTCTCTTCATCCTGGGATTTGATTTTATCAGATACTGCTATTATGAAACTATGGACTTACCTGTATTTGCCAGGCACAAATATGTGTGATTTAATTTAATCTTCTGAGGATTTTTGAGATAGAGTCTATTACACAGACTATTAATAGACTATTACATAGACTATACATAGATTATATAGATTATAGTCTATTATTATTACATAGACTATAATAATAGAGTCTATTATAGAGTTGTGATGGAATGTTCTAATTCTCCATCTTACTGTGTCATCCATATTCCTGGGGCCATGCAAGACTATGTTTTCCAACTTTCCTTGCAGTTGACTGTGGTCATGTGATTGTATCTACTCTAGTGGAATGTGAGTAGAAGCAATATGTACTGTAAGACCACAGTCAAGTTTCCTTGATGTTCTGTATTCCTTTCAGTAAGCTAGACCCATTGAAACCCAGCCTGGACTCTAGTGATAAAAACAAAGCTCTAGGGAGTAGCAGAGCAACAGGAATGCAGGCCATGGACTTCTCCAGGCCAGAACACTGGAGCGGGTAGCCTTTCCCTTCTCCAGGGGATCTTCCCAACCCAGGGATTGAACCCAGGTCTCCCGCATTGCAGGCGGATTCTTTACCAGCTGAGCTACAAGGGAAGCCCCAAGAATACTGGAATGGGTAGCCTATTCCTTCTCCAGGGGATCTTCCCGACCCAGGAATTGAACTGGGGTCTCTTGCATTGCAGGCAGATTCTTTACCAACTGAGCTACCAGGGAAGCCCAGTGAAGACCAAGAAAATCATAAACAAAAAGAAAAGAAAAAAACAACACAACAGCTCTCCGGATGGGATAAAATATTTGCAAATGAAGCAACTGACAAGGGTTTAATCTCCGAAATATGGATGGCACATGCAGCTCAATATCAAGAAAAGCAAACGTCCCAATTAAAAAGTGGGTGGAAGACCTAGATATACATTTTTCAAAGAAGCCATACAGATGGTTAAGAAACATGTGAAAAGACGCTCAGCATCACTAATTAGTAGAGCAATGCGAGTCAAAACTACAATGAGGTATCACCTCACATGATCAGATGGCAATCATCAACAAATCTACAAACAATAAAAGCTGGAGAGGGTGTGGAGGATAGCAGACCCTCCTACACTATTGGTGGGGATGTAAACTGGTACAGCCATTGTGGAGAACAGTATGGACATTCCTTAAAACACTGGAAACAGAGCTACCATATGATGCAACGATCCCACCCCTTGGCGTACATATATCAGGAGAACACATACTCTGAAAAGATACGTGCATCCTAATGTTCACTGCAGCGCTATTTACAATAGCCAGGACATGGAAGCAATCTAAATGTCCATCAACAGAGGAATGGGTAAAGATGATGGTGCACATATATAGAACAGAATATTACTCAGGTGTAAGAACAAAATAATGTCATTTGTGGCAGCATGAATGGACCTAGAAATTATCATACGAAGTGAAGTAAGTCAGACAGAGAAAAACAAGTAACAGACTGTTTACACGTGGAGTCTAAAAGAAAAGGTACAAATGAACTTATCTACAAAACGAAAATAGAATTACAGATGTTGAAAATAAACTTATGGTTACCAGGAGATAAAGGGGGAAGGCGTAAATTAGAAGGTTGGGATTGACATATACCCACTGCTATATATAAAGCTACATATAAAATAGACATCTAATAAGGACCTATTGTATAGCCCAGGGAACTCTACACAACACTTTGTGATAGCCTATATGGGGAGAGCATCTGAAAAACAGTAGATATACGCATACACATGAAAGTCTCACTTAACTGCACATCTGAAACTAACATAACATTGTAAATCAGCTATAGTCCAATGAAAATTTTAAAAAAGAGCTCTGAATGATTTTGTTGTTCAGGGTTGTATACTTGTTGTATATTGGTGGTGTTGCCCACCAATCTGGAATGTTCCTTTTAGACTCAGATGTGTGGAAGATAGAAACGTCTACTATACTTAAGCCACTGGGTTAGTGTCAGATGTCTTTGTTATAGTGGCCTAGACTCAGGCTAAATGAATATTCTCCTGCATTCTGTACTTACCAAGTGTTGCCATTGCTCTGTTGGAGATGGGAACCCTGAGCCCCAAGAGAGATGGGGCGGTCCTGAGACCATACATGCAACAGATATGAATCAGATCTGCATGACTGCAGATTCTGCATTCTCAAACACTCTTCCACTTGGCCTAGGACTGGCCAGGACAAACTGAAACGACTAGATGTTAGCAGTGTTTGCTATTGAGAAAAATGCCAAGGACATCAGAGACACACTTTCCCCACAACACTGCTCATCTGGAGAAAATATACAGTCATACAGTTAAGACTGGTCAAAAGGCTATGTAAAAGGAAGCGATGTCTGAAAACCTTCCTATAAAAACTGGAAGAGAGCTCATTAATAAGAACGTGTGCCATTTGTTGAGCAGAACAAACAAACAGATTTTTGGCAAAGAGATTTACTTCCAAGAAGAAAAGAAGTGCCTGCAGTGGTGGGGGTGGGGGGCAGACTGCTGACACACAGATGTGAGAACAAGATGCTTGCACCAGCTGTGCACTAAAGAAAGTTACTGCAACTATCAATTTTCTATTTTTGTTTTAGTAATTTATCAGTTAGACTTATCACACTGAGAGCGCTTCATAATAGGGACTGCGGTTTTGAAAATACAGAGTTAGCAACTGTTCCTAATACACACCCGGGCTCACACGCAGTCTGGGGAGAGCAGCCATGGAAAGGACAAGTGTCAGCTCTGTGTATTCTGTGCATCCGTGGGTTCCCATTACCTCAGCTTCAAATTATGCTTGTTCATGAAGAACAGGTGTTGGAAATAAAATCAAGGGGAAACCACTATGAATTCAGCCCCTCTAAAGTCATTGCAAGAATTTCTAAAATTACTCTTCTTAGACAAATTGCTCCCACAGGCCCAGATGATTTTTTATCTTGAGAGTGCACACGGGATACTAAATCTTCCTGCCGACACAAACTCGTTTTCAGACGGGGCCAGGGATCCCATTCATCATGCATGCAGGGCTCAGGGTGCCTGTGCCACATTAAAGGTTAAAGCTGAGAAAGTCTAGGCAGTTCTGCCCCAGACTAGTGTGCGGAGGTCATGTCCATGGACGTGGGGAGATTTTCCTTTTGGTAACACAAATGGATGAGCAAGTTCATTACTGATTTAAATTAAAAAAGCCCAGGGTTGAAGTGAAAATATTTAAACTCATTTTTGTAAACAGAATCTTTCAAGATGAAGAGAAGAAACAATTTAAGCATTAGTGAGCTCCAAAGGAGTGGAGCATGTGTGTATTTATATAATTTCTTAAAAGTGATAGACAAGTAATTTAGATTATTTTTTAACGGCTTCTCCGCCAAACCTACAATTTAATAAACACATTTATTAGAGTCAAATTCCAGTGGCTGGCACCTGCTTAGGCTGATATCAAGTTTACTTTGGGGAATGGAATTTTGCTTGGAGTCAAAAGAGTTCACTCTGAAAAATTATCTTTCCCAGTGCTTCAAAAATCATGGCCACAGAGTTTTCTGCTGGCCCAAGGAGAACAAAATAAGGCAAACATCAAAGAAGAAAGCTAAGTTCACTCATTAGCAACTTCATAAACACTCTGTTGGACTGGCAAATTAATAGCTAATGTCATATCACAAAAATTTAAGAAGTATATTCTTTTCCCACACTTAGAGCCTATGTCATCGGTCTGAGCCTGCAGTAGATCAGATGAGAGAATATAATCAACTGCTCAAACCTGGCTTTAGTCAAATCTAGACAAAATAAATTATGGGATAAAGACATCACCTTAGATTACCTTTCAAAAATTGACAATCAAGACAGGAAAGATTAAAATTTTATCTACCAAATTAGTTGCATTCATCTCTTGAACTAATGCTGCCAAAGTGTCAGAAATCAAACTGAACTCAGTCAAGAAATATTGAAAGAAGTAATACCTGAGGGAAAATGAAATGCATTCAGCCAAAGAAGCAAATACAAATAATAATGGAAACAGACACCTTTTAGTTAATTTCTACTAGGAAACTGCTACTTTGCTGGGGCGGTAGGTACCTGCACATTTGTGTCAAATCTGAACAGCTGAAAAATCATGAATTCAGGGCTACTGAATCCTTAGTCCATTTGGTGTACACAAAATGGAATTTTAATATAGGATCAGAATCTGTAGCGTTGGTTCATCTGTTACTTCCATTCAGAGTAGGCCCCTGGAGAGACAGTTTTTCTCCTATACTAAGAAGTGAACAGGTTTACTACCCGGTTTCTACCTAAATCAACCCAGCCAAATCCAGGATAATGCAAACTATTCTTCAATTCTTAATTTTAATTCTTTCACATGAAGCTAACTTTAAAAGATTTAGACACTATACTACTATAAATTAATTACATCATGAAAAATTATGTCAAAACTTTTGCTTATTTCTAGCCACAAGGACCAGAGAAGGCAATGGCAACCCACTCCAGTACTCTTGCCTGGAAAATCCCATGGACGGAGGAGCCTGGTGGGCTACAGTCCATTGGGGAGCTAAGAGTTGGACATGACTGAGCAACTTCACTTTCACTTTTCACTTTCCTGCATTGGAGAAGGAAATGGCAACCCACTCCAGTGTTCTTGCCTGGAGAATCCCAGGGAAGGTGGAGCCTGGTGGGCTGCCATCTATGGGGTTGCACAGAGTTGGACATGACTGAAGTGACTTAGCAGCAGCAGCAGCAGCCACAAGGACCAATGAAATTCATTTAATTAATTGTCCTTCTTGCCTGGATTAAATCCATTTTATTGGGTAAAGACAGGCTTTGCCTGGCCACAAACAGTGATCATCATAGTGCATTTGACTGGCCATGGTTCCGGGTGGACTAGAGGAAGGTTTTGGTAACTCTGACCATTTCCTAGAGGATGCCCACCCTCATGGCAAAGAGAAAATGTTGGGATTACAATGAAGGGGAGTGACTTAGTAAAAGGGAGACCAACGGTGAACACGTGGGAAATAAATCAATTTTCTTGACCTGCTAGATGAGTCTGCTAGGGCTTCTGTAACAGTGTGCCACGGAGTGAGTGGCATCAGTTCAGTTCAGTTCATTTCAGTTCATTTCAGTCGCTCAGTCATGTCTGATTCTTGGTGATCCCATGAATTGCAGCACACCAGGCCTCCCTGTCCATCACCAACTCCTGGACTTCACTCAAACTCACGTCCATCGAATTGGTGATACCATCCAGCCATCTCATCCTCTGTCATCCCCTTCTCCTTCTACCCCCATCCCTCCCAGAATCAGAGTCTGCCAATGAGTCAGCTCTTTGCATGAGGTGGCCAAAGTACTGGAGTTTCAGCTTTAGCATCATTCCTTCCAAAGAACACCCAGGACTGATCTCCTTAAGTGAACTGGTTGGATCTCCTTGCAGTCCAAGGGACTCTCAAGAGTCTTCTCCAACACCACAGTTCAAAAGCGTCAACTCTTCGGCACTCAGCCTTCTTCACAGTCCAACTCTCACATCCATACATGACCACTGGAAAAACCATAGTCTTGACTAGGTGGACCTTTGTTGGCAAAGTAATGTCTCTGCTTTTGAATATGCTGTCTAGGTTGGTCATTACTTTCCTTCCAAAGAGTAAGCATCTTTTAATTTCATGGCTTAAACAACAGAAATTTAAAACCTCACAGTTCTGGAGTCTATCATTGTTATTTTTTAGTTACTAAGTCATGTCTGGCTCTTTATGACCCCATGGACTGTAGCCCACCAGACTCCACTTGTCTGTGGGAGTTCCCAGGCAAGAATACTGGAGTGGGTTGCCATTTCCTTCTCTGGGGGATCTTCCCAAGATTAAGGTACTGACAGAGTTTGATCCTTTTGAAGGTTGTGAGGGAAGGATGTATTACTGTCCTCTCTCTCGGCTTGTAGACGGCCATCTCCTCCCTGGGTTTGTTTCAGTGCAGACTACAGGACTGGCAAACTGGCAGGTGTATGTTGTCAGACCTTATAACAGGACTACCTGAGGAAAGGTAAATATTTGAAAAGCCTATCAAAAATTTTACAATACTACAATAAGAAAATCTGGAATTCATTTATTTTTCATTTCAAATTATAGGAATGCTTTGTGCTTATGGTGTAGCATTCTTAATGTCCTGCTTTCACGTTCATGACCTCAAATGTTCAGTGCAGAGCTCCAGGGGAACTCTTTCTCTCCTTCTATTTCTCTTCCAAATGCCAAAGTCGTGGAGACTCAGTGAAGATTGTTTTTATGAATAGACGCAATGAATTAGAAACAATGACTTGAGAACAATGACTTAATATCTAGTGACTTTCTCATTCTTTTCTTTCATGAAATAAACCACTGTGTAGTATCACCCTTATTCTTTCATGTTATTAAATTTCTTGTCAAAATCTTCCTTAAACCACATAGACAAAGATGAATTCTCCCTCTGTGAGTCTGAGCAGTTAAATTTACTTCTCTGACACACTGCAAGTTGATTTAGAGCTAATCTGTCTCCTTTTTATTGGCTTCATGTAAAACATTGCTTTCCCTGGTTTCTTTGCTTTCCTTCTGCATTGTTTTGTAGAAATATGTAATTTCAATTTATACCATAAGAAATTAGTCTTTCTGAGAAAAGTTCAAGAAGACTTTTATAACAAAAGAAAAACATACATTACTCATATGCTTTTGAATTTCCCCCAGTGTAACCAAAGTTGGAATGTAAAAAATCTGAGGGGAGTGGGGCTGATAATCAATACCTGGAAAGGAACACTAATGAAAAGGACAAATCACAATCCAGACACAGTTAGCAACATGACAAAATGTTGCTTCTACTATTTATCTGAGCTAATCTGACCTTCCACTTCTCCAAAGGCTAAGAATATTTGACTTAGATTCATGATACCACATTCAATCCCCCTATTTATTTTATTAATGAACAGATACATTGCAGACCTATAGGAACAGAAGAAAAGAAACACATCAGTAATTTTAGAAAACCAGTATCAATTTACAGAGAACCAGTCCCAGAAATGAATCTCATTTTCTGATATTTGCTAAATTTGAGATGTGGGCAAATAAGAAACTATTTCAGTGGAAGTTCAGCCTTAGGCTTCTAGGATACCTTTTTGCAAAAATTTGGATTAGGTGATAGGACAGTTAAATAGACTGACATCTGTTTGAACGAGTATGTTTAAAGTCGATTGATGAACTAAAGTCATTGTAGAGGAATTCTAGTCGTGGTGGGGTGGGGACAAAATTCAAAAGCAATTCTTATTCAACATGTTTTCATTCAATATTATTTATTGATACTATTCTCTGTGGCAGGTGTTCGGGCTCCACATTGGGGATGTCACTATGTAGGTGTCACAATGGCAGACACGGTTGGGCATTCAAGATACTTGCACTTTTGCAGGAAACCCAAGGAAGATGAGAGCACTAACAGTAGTGAGTGATACATCCTGTACATATTACGAATACTATACCAGGATTAGGGTTCTATACGGTGATAAAGGTGTGCCTGAAAGAGAGTGTAACAGAATCTTAGGGAAAGTGTTATGGGGGAAATGCCATCTTGAATGAGAGCTGAAAGGTAACTAAAACTGAACCTGGTAAAATGCAAGGTGAGTGTGGGAGAGCATCCTCAGGGAAAGATGTTTCAGGGAGAAGGAGAAACATACACAAACGTCTTTTGTCTCATCAGTGACTTGCATAAGGATTAAAGAGGCCAGTGTAATGGTCAATGGTGTTGTCTCCCTAATATTCATTGTATACCAACAACGTTGTGAAAGGCGTAGGGACTTATATTCCGACCACATTTTGGGGAGTTGGACTTGATTGGTTAAATCGATCCTTGATTAGTTCAAAGTCCTGGCTTAAGGCACTCAGTCACAGTGGTTTCTGATGTGAGAAGAAGGTGGGCTGGTGTGGTCCCGTAGGACATTTTCTGGGGGGCTTCTGGGAGACTGCCAGTGGAAAAGAAGATGTATCCTGTCTGATATGTGGCTGTGAAAGCATGAAGCCTAGAATGCTCTGGCAGGCAGCCTATGATTACAAGGAGGGACATTAAGCCTTGGGACGAAGATGACACTACTGTCGAGCGAAGCCTGGAAAGGCCATGAGTCCTTGATAACATAACATGACTGAAATATCCAGCTCCAGAGCCTGGCTTACCCCTGCACTTTTGTTATATGAGCCAAAGTCTCCTGTGTTAATTAAACAAGTCTGACTTAGACTTGTGTTTTTAATTGATGTATAATTTATTTACAGTATTATATTAGTTTCAGGTGTATAACAGTGACCCAGTACTTTTACAGATTCCATTAAAACAAATAACCAAATAATGGCTATGGTTTTCTATGCTGTACAATATATTCTTGTTGCCTTTTTCATACACCTTTGCATCTCTTAATTCCATACCTCTATCTGTCCTTTCTCCTTTTCCTCTGTTCACTGGTAACTGTTCGTTTACTTTCTATATCTGTGAGTCTGTTTCCATTTTGCTATATAAATTCATTTGTTATATTTTTTAGATGCCCCAGAATTTTTCTTTCTTGGTCTGACTTACTTCATAAGCATAATATTCTCTAGGTCTGTCTGTATTGCTTCAAATGGCAGAATTTCATTATTTTTAATGGCTAAATAAAATTCTGCTGTCTAAATAGATCCAAAATATCATGTGATTTATGTCAAAGAGTGTTCTGCCTATGTTCTCTTCTAGGAGTTTTGTGGTTTCAGGTCTTATATTTACATCTTTAATTTGTAGCTTTTCTAATAAAAATGCACTATCAGAAAGATAAAGTACAAAAATTAGTCGCATTAAAAATCCCATCAGAAATAATAAAATACCACATACTTATAGCCTGAAAATTAAAAACACTGATGAAGGAAATTAACGATGACACAAAGAAATGGAAAAATATCCCATGTTCTTGATTTGAAATAATTACTACTATTAAAATGACCACAGTACCCTAAAGAATCTATAGATTTAATGCAATCTCTATCAAAATACTCATGACATTTTGCACAGAACTACAAGAAGCAATCCTCAAGAAGTTCCTCCTTATATGGAACCACAGAAGGCTCTGAATTGCCAATTTTATCTTGAAGAAAAAGAACTAAGCTAGAGGTATCACCTGTTCCAACTATACTACAAAGGTACAGTAATCAAAACAGTGTGATATGGGCATAAAAACAGACACAAAGATCAAAGAATATCATACAAAGTCTAGGGGAAAAAAACCCACGCACCTATGGTAAATTAATCTGTGTCAATGGAGGCAAGAATATACAATGAATAAAAGAGTCTCTTCAACAAGTGGTGCTGGTAAAACTAGACAGCTACGTGTAAAAGAATAAGATAGAGCATTTCTTCACACCATATTAAAAGAAAACCTAAAAATGGATTATAGATTTGTGTTTGCAGCTGAAAATCCTTAAATAATAATGACTGATAATCATATTGAGGAGATTTAATATGGATAAGTATAAAATTTGGTGATTATATATAATATATATATCAATAATATAAATATAAAATAATAAATAAATAATATATATTTTAATCATATAAAACAATGGAATGGAGGAAATGCAGATGCTATGATTTATGTAAAGAATCTCTAGGGATGTTGTAGAACAATGTTTGATAATTAAGTGTATCACATGGATTCCAACTGAGGTTGAATTAGAGTAATAATTTCTAAAAGTCGCAGTCCCATATTTTTGCATGAGATGCTTATGCTTCATAAAGACTCCACGTCCTTGGAACAATATTTGTGAAAGTTCAATGATACCCTGGGGAAGTACAGAAAATGCAGGTCTAGGAATGAAATTGTTGAAGGGACTAGAAATGAGAAGCACAGGTATTATAAATGATGGTTTACACATACAACTTTTCCCCTCCTTTGCATTCATGGCAGACATTAATGTTCAATCACAAGGTTTTTTTTCCTTCTGTACCGGAGGGCTCATAAGGGAAAGAACCCCTTTTCATAAGGCAGCTCCCTAGGCATAAAGTCTCAAACAGAATCCAAGCTGATTTACATGGTAAAACTTATTTACCACACCTAATTTTCCTAGAAAACACATGACTTCAGCAGTGGGTTGCAAACTAAAATGCCTTTGGATGCCAGACAGGTAATCAAATGAAAAAGCTACAATATGGCAGAAACTGGGACAAAGATGCTTAGTCTGAAAGCATGCAAGCTCAAAATTAAACAATAACTTGACTGTTCAGCCTAAGTAACAGCGGTCTGCAGACCAAAGCTAGTCCTTAAGTAGTTGTGTTCTCTCTGACATATGGAGTCATAAAACATTCTTCAAATAATTGAAGTGTGGACATATGAAAGAATGATTATTATGTATCTCTTTCAAGAAGAGACGGGCTTCCATGGTGGCTCAGACAGTAAGGAATCTGCCTGCAATGCAGGGGAATATAGTTCCACCACTGGATTGGGAAGATCCACTGGCGAAGGAAATGGCAACATACTCCAGTATTCTTGCCTGGAGGATTCTAAGGACAGAGGAGCCTGGTGGGCTACCTACAGTCCATGGGGTCTCAAAGAGTTGGACACAACTGAGCAACTAACATACTTCAAGATGAAAAAGGATGAATGGTTGAAGTTACAGGTAGACTAAAGTATAATTTTATAATTATGGAAACTGTCAAATAATAATTTAGTTTCTGTTAATATTATGAAAACTGCTAGTAACAAATCCAGATAGTCAACCCTCTCTGGATCAGAATTTTTAAAGCTAAATCCATGAATCTTTATACATAAAAGATATGATCGTGTGCATTTTTTCTAGGGAAAAGTTACATGCCTTTTCCCAGTTTATTTAAGATTTCAGCTCCAATTGTTTAAGTAGTTGTGGTAGAAATAATGGCATGTGTTTACCAAAATTTGCTTACATTTCTTTCTGGGCACAGAAAAATGACTGTATTTCTTCACTCAGTCATGTAACTGAGCTCTGGATAGTAGGTCAAGTTCAGACCTACTCCCTAAAACTTCTCACTTCTTTTCTGTGCTCCTTCTTCTCCCTTGTTGTAAAGAAATAAATTATTTCCTAAGCCCCTGAGATTTGGGATTGTTTGTTACAAAAGTTAGTTTCTCCTGGCCAATTCAAAAATACTCTATGGACAGCAAGTTTAATAATTTATCAAGCTTGCAATTGTATTTCATGCCATTGTATTGCACGAATCAAAACAAAGTGTTTTAAAACAAATCGGGTTTTAAATAGAAATTCTTTAACATATGTATTACAAAATTGGCATGTACATATCTTGGGGTTTTAAGGTCTTCAAGGTTAATGATGGTAAGGTGACAAATAACAATATACTGTTACACTTTTGCAAATAATTTCTCTAGGGATGTTCAAGTTCCAGATTTTCATGGGTTCAAGTTCCAAACATTAAGGATATATTTACACGAGTCTTCTATAAAAGTTATTTATTTGACAAGGTAATTTTCTTCCATATTTATGTTGTGAATAAATCCATGAATGGTATGTTATTTTAATGCATTGCTCTAAAATCTCCAATGCCCTCCCATAAAGTTCAGAGGCACTTCTCTGAACCCTCACTGCACTTTAGAATCACCTGAAAGGAAATTTAGCAACAGATATTTAATCCTACCTTGAGAAATTCTGATTTAAATGGCCATTAATATTTTTGACAAGTCCCTCAAGTGACTCTAATCTGTAGTCCAGTAGAGAACAGGGGTCCATAGGATCAAGTTTTATCTCCTCAGCATGGTATTCCTTGCTTTTCCTAATAGAGTTAACTCAATCTAGCTTCAGAACTAACCATGTGCCACCAATCTTACCCTGTTTATCTTATCTTCCATTGCTATTTTTTTAAAAAATCTGTTTGTTATTCCTAATAATGTCTTGAGTATGTTGCATGGCTTCTTTTTATATTTGGAAATAGTAACAAACTAAAAATAAAACCATTTGCCCCAAAGTCATTCATACTCCTATTCACCCACATTTGCACAATATACAGAAAAGCAAGCCAAAATATTCTGTTTTGGAGTTTTGAAATGGCCATGTTACATAATTTTTGCTAACAAGGTCAAAATTCCTGGCAGGATTTTCTTCCTTGAAATAAAGGCAAAATGTGAAGTGAAAGAAAAAAAAAAAAAAAAGAAAGAAAGAAACCTATGTTTCTTTGCACTCTTCCTTCCTGTCTGAACAAAGATGTGAAGCCGAGCAGTACTGCAGCCATCTGTGAACACCTGGTAAAACAACATGAAGATGAAGGTCCACAGATCAAAGGTGGAAAAACAGAAGAGCCTGTATCCCTGTCAATACCACTGAACTGCTATGTCACTCCTGAATCACCAACTAACGGCTACACCAAAGTAAGTTTTTAAGCTACTAAAGTGGGTTTTTCTGTGGCTTGCAGCAAAATTTTCCTAAATAAAATTACTCTGATTATATTTTGAATTATTTGATTCATCAGATTACTGGAAAATAAATTCAGTCACTTCAAAACACAGGGACTTTTAAGGGCAATTTTTGTGTCAGAATTGAAGAAAAACAATATACTACAACAGAGAGTTGACTCATTGAAAAAGACTCTGATGCTGGAGGGGATTGGGGGCAGGAGGAGAAGGGGATGAACGACAGAGGATGAGATGGCTGGATGGCATCACCGACTCGATGGACGTGAGTCTGAGTGAACTCCGGGAGTTGGTGATGGACAGGGAAGCCTGGCGTGCTGCGATTCATGGAGTCGCAAAGAGTTGGACACGACTGAGTGACTGAACTGAACAACACTGTGATTAACTTTATAATGAGCAGAGGTTATACTTAACTGGGTAGGTGAAACAGTGGGACCATAATTTGAGGATGTCCAGAGAAATATTAATTGTGTGTTTTGAAAACAGCTTTAGAAATGTACTTTTTCTTATACGTCTGTATTAAAAAAAATTTTCCCTAGCTCTATCAATCCTTTTACACATTCATTTATGAAATCAATGTGGCACCTCAGATCTACAAAATGGCTGGTGGTTATATTTAAATAATTCATTGTAGATTAGCAAGGCTTTTAGATGAACATGATTTTGGTTATTCATGGGTTGCATAAATTCATAATGGGGTACAAGGTCTTTCTTGCAAAGGATGCACTTTGCATTTGTCATTCAAGAATATTCTTTGATGAATTCAGTTAGAATTTACTCAGCTGTCAGGGCCTAATGAATAATGAAAAAAATTTATCCTAGAAAATTGAGGTATTTGGTTTGGAATTCTGTATATTTAAAATGTATCCTTTATTATACATATCTACTTTGAAATCAAATGGTTGGGTTCTATATCAAATGGGTTTTGGAGCCCAAGTATGCATTTTTTTTGTAATGAAAATGGTCTATAAAGCATTTATGACAAAGTTCAAAATCTAAGGTTAATACAAAAGGGTTTGAAAGCAATCACCGGGTAAGTAGAAATTTAGCATAGGAAATGAAAGGCAAAGATGGGGAAATAAAATGAAGAGAAGCAGTGGGCAGAGAGGGATTTGAAAGGAACATTAATACTTCACATAATGAAAAAGAATATAGGTAGATGATCGTGAATATGGTAATGGTGAGAAATAACGGATGGAGTTACTTCATTCTACACTAGAGAAAACTGATAATAAATAAAAGTCAGTTGGCAGATCTGTGGGTGTTCTGGACTTTTAAAAGATCAATAAATCAAGTGCTTTATAACATGAGTCTCAGAATGAGGAAAGCACGTGGGGCCTGCATCTAATTTCCTAGGCTTTAGGAAAATGCATGTCATGTCTATCGCCAAACAAAAACAAATCCAAGAGAGCTATTTAACATACACCAGTGAAAATAAAGATCAACAGAAATTGCCTTCTAAAAATATTTCTAGAGGAATTTAAAAGCGATGAGGCCCTCATTATTTCTATTTCTCTACAGATTGCCAATGTGCCTCTATTATTTTATGCTCTTTTCCTTTCAGTAAATGCTAATAAGCAAACGATACGCATACGCATAATCTGGGCACAGCTACATATGTGAGATGATGCTCTGTGCATTAATTTGCCAGCTTCGTTTCTGTCAGCCTCACATATCTGAAGAGCTGGAAGAAAGTTCTAGAGGAGGAAATTTTACCCCATCATTGTGAATAACTCAAGATGTCAGGTCATTTTTCATGTTAATTACTACCACACAATGATGGAACTGGCTGGGACTCTGAAAACCTGTTCATTCTCTTCTTACTAATCATTCTACTCTCAAAAACCAATATTGTTTTTGGTAAGGTCTTCGTATGACATCCAGACTGTGTGTTTAATCATTATCTTTAAGACTCTGGCCTGTTCATTCCACACATAAAAAATGAACACTCTGAGTAACAATTTATAAGGAATCAATGTAACAAAATCCATGAAGGAGAGAAAAGTAACCAAGACATCACTGGACAGTTTTGGTAAATAAATTAGGCCAAAATTTTATGGAGTAAAACACCAAATGTTATTGCATTTTTAAAGTGTTACCCAGTATTGACAAAATTTGAGATCAATTAATTAAAAAGTTCTTTGCATACATTATTTTTGCAAGTGGTTAAATTCCTTGGACAATCCGGGTCCAAATCTTAGATCTACCACTTACTGGACATCTGACCTTGGGGAAATAAATTAACCAAGAGTGTTCTTTTTTGTGAAATGGAGGTAATGGTATTAATATCTAGTTCAAAGCGTTGCTGTACCATTTTAATGAGATAATAAATGCACACCTTTTGTACTCTGATGTTTTCCAGTACACCAGATCACTTACTTTTAGGTTATAAAATACAGATTAGGTGATTGGTACCTGTTAATGATGGGACAGAATATATTGGATTTGTTCCTTTCTATATTTAGTCTTGTTGACTTATATAAGATTGGAATCAGGTAGCTGGTGTGGTTATGCCTTAAAACCGATGTCCAGTAGTGACTGGGTCATGAGGAGAGAGTCTATGAGATCCTAAGAACACAAGGGCTTGGGGAGAATCTAAGATTCTGGGTCCTCAAGGGTATTTGATTATTTAGGTACTGTAAGTTTTTATTTCTTACTAGTTTTTTCCACTCTCCCAGTATACTGAGAGTGATGAAGACAGTGAAGTTTGGGGGTTCAGGGCAAGGCCTTGCTAAACTCAACAACTAACATGTCCCAGAAGACTGTGTTTTTTGTCAGTTGATAGGCAAGTTGGAATGCCCCAGATACAGAACTGGCTTAACTTTCATGGTCTCAGCTATCAATAAAAGGGCAGTGAGGAAAGTCAGGTAAAGTTTTAGAAAAATCAGTCTGCAATCTGACAGGTCCTCCTCAAGTCACTTCTGCCAAATCGTAAAGTCTTTTGCCCATGTTTCTGGACTCACTGCTAACACCCTGGGTATTTTTGGACTTGTCTACAATGTAGGTCTATTACTAGCCATATCAGTTATAATTTCACTGTGTGTAGAATTTTCTGTAACTTTTAAAAACAATCTTTGTGTAGTAGGTTTTATTTGGGAGTTCATTTTGCTAAGTATATTCTTACCTATAAAATCTGCAGAGGCTGTGTCCTAGAAGAGAAAGGAGTGTGTTTCTAAAAGTAATCCTAAAGTAACAATCTGAAGTTGGGACACTGGAAGGGGTTTAGGATTTTTACCATTTTTTGAAGGCTGTTAGTATTCTGAATAACCCACTCCAGTACTCTTGCCTGGAAAATCCCATGGACGGAGGAGCCTGGTGGGCTGCAGTCCATGGTGTCACCAAGAGTCGGACATGACTGAGTGGCTTCACTTTCAGTTGTCACTTTCATGCATTAGAGAAGGAAATGGCACCCCACTCCAGTGTTCTCACCTGGAGAATCCCAGGGATAGGGGAGCCTGGTGGGCTGCCGTCTATGAGGTCGCACAGGGTTGGACACGACTGAAGCGACTTAGCAGCAGCAGCAGCAGCAGCAGCAGCAGCAGCAGCAGCAGCAGCAGTGCTCTGAATGACCTAAGCTGCTGTGGCAGTGGAGTTGAAGGTGTACAGAGTTGCATTGTATCAACAAGCAAAGTATACTGCTGTTTGATTTTTATCTGTAAATAATTCACCTCAAAAGTTTAAAGAAAGGACCGGAGTAATTGCGTTCTAATGTTTCTCTTGGGACAGCATCACTGAACAGATTTTGGACAGCTGTCCTCTTGTTTTTCAGCCAATAAGTGATGTTGACTCTTCCGATGACTCTTTTGTTTGCAATATCTACAAGTAGCCTTATTTGTAGATTTTTTATTCTTAAAGAACATAGAACCCTCTGCTCATATTTTTATTTGGGGGCCAGTTATTTTATCTGTAGGCTCAAATGTTTGTTTTTATTTCTAGCTTGTTTACTTTTTTTGGATATTTTAAAAATATTTAGCCACATCTTAGAGATATTCTAAATTGGTCATTTCCACTCTAGTTATTTTTTGACCATGTCCCCATTTCAGGTCCCCATATTCAATCCATAACAAAAGAGAAAACACAGCTTCTTTGACTTCTTTTACCCCTGAATCTTATAACCCAAAGTCTATTTTTAAAGTCTCCTATTTATTCATCTTTAATTTGTTTACAATTTGGAATATTTGACCAATCCACTCTTAAGAGAAAGGCTTTCAGAGTTTACATAGTGCCTTTTTTTCTTTCCACTTTAAGGTTAATTTTCAAACTGTGTATATTTGGAGTATCTAAATATTCTCCTGGTCTTTCGCCTCATGCTGTTTTCAAACATTTTCCCTAATTTGGGAGCTTACAATTTAGTGAATGAGTTTGTTCAATACAGTAGTTCAGGATAGTAAACAATTTCTTACAAAATCTGGAATTCCATGATAACTTTCTGTTGTGTCTTCCTGAAGCACAGTAATCATGACCCTTAGCTCTGAACTGGGGTTTAAACTCTTCTGATTCAGATCTACATTCTGGTTTAGCAATTTTAAAGGAGTATTGTACAATGTGTTAGCTTTTTTAAAGTCCAGATTCTTTCTTCTAGTATGGATTGTTTAGCTGGGTATTTCTTCTAGAGTCCTCAGTAGAGTTTAACTCACTGCAATCCTTCCATGGTAAGTTAGTGTCTAGGATGTGATGATCAGTAATATTTTTCCCCAAAGTATACTCTTATTCCCTTGAACATTCATAAATTCTCTATCTCTTGGCAAGCTTGAATTCCCTCAAATTCTGTCAGTTTAAAAAAAAAAAAAGATCTGTTAATTAACTGAATAAGATTTTCTAATTTAAGGATTTTACACCCAACCATCAACTCTTAGTCAAGAGGCATTATCTATTCCTATTCCTAGAGTAAAACAGTATAAGGGGCTGAGGGCAAAGCAATTTTCTTCCCTGCTTATCTCAACTGGTATCTCTTTTCTGAAAAGATTTCCAGGCTAATATTGAGGATGGGCAATGGGAGTGGAAAAGAATTTCTTCAAATAAATCTATAAACAGTAAATCTTTGTGAAAAATCAATGAAATTATCTAAAGTATATCTCAAGGTTCTAAATAATTGTTAAAACATACAGTTATAGAAGTAGTTAAGTCTGCTGGTTGCTCTCCCCTTACTCTTGATATCTTCTAGAGGTAGAAAGAAAAATAGTTGATCACCTCAAGGGGGCTTCAGGTTTGAAAGCATCTCACTTACAATATCAGGGTTCTAATTTTTAATGATAGATTTTAGGAAAATGGGTTTTATTCCTAGATTCCTTCTAGGGATTTTATGAGTCCTGTATGCACAACTTTCCAGTTTTATTTCTCCTCCACTTCTCCTTTCTCCTTCATTGAAATAGCCATTCAGAATTTGGAATTCCTCAGACACAGCTCCTTCCATCGAAGATTTCAAGACATGAGTGTGCATGCATGCGTGTGTGTGCATGCACACACACACACATAATGGAATACTACTCAGCCTTAAAGAAAGAATGAAATCCTGCCATTTGCAACAACATGAGTGAATCTATGCTGACCTGCCTCTTGAGAAATCTGTATGCAGGTCAGGAAGCAATAGTTAGAACTGGACATGGAACAACAGACTGGTTCCAAATAGGAAAAGGAGTGTGTCCAGGCTGTATATTGTCCCCCTGCTTATTTAACTTCTATTCAGAGGACATCATGAGAAATGCTGGACTGGAAGAAACACAAGCTGGAATCAAGATTGCCAGGAGAAATATCAATAACCTCAGATATGCAGATGACACCACCCTTATGGCAGAAAGTGAAGAGGAACTAAAAAGCCTCTTGATGAAAATGAAAGAGGAGAGTGAAAAAGTTGGCTTAAAGCTCAACATTCAGAAAATGAAGATCATGGCATCTGGTCCCATCACTTCATGGGAAATAGATGGGAAAACAGTAGAAACAGTGTCAGACTTTATTTTTTTGGGCTTCAAAATCACTGCAGATGGTGACTGCAGCCATGAAGTTAAAAGACGCTTGCTCCTTGGAAGAAAAGTTATGATCAACCTAGATAGCATATTCAAAAGCAGAGACATTACTTTGCCAACTAAGGTCCATCTAGTCAAGGCTATGGTTTTTCCAGTAGTCATGTATAGATGTGAGAGTTGGACTGTGAAGAAGGCTGAGTGCCGAAGAATTGATGCTTTTGAACTGTGGTGTTGGAGAAGACTCTTGAGAGTCCCTTGCACTGCAAGGAGATCCAACCAGTCCATTCTGAAGGAGATCAGCCCTGGGATTTCTTTGGAAGGACTGATGCTAAAGCTGAAACTCCAGTACTTTGGCCACCTCATGAGAAGAGTTGACTCATTGGCAAAGACTCTGATGGTGGGAGGGATTGGGGGCAGGAGGAGAAGGGGACGACCGAGGATGAGATGGCTGGATGGCATCACGGACTCAATGGACGTGAGTCTGAGTGAATTCAGGGAGATGGTGATAGACAGGGAGGCCTGGCGTGCTGTGATTCATGGGGTTGCGAAGAGTCAGACACGACTGAGCGACTGAACTGAACTGAACTGATGCTGAATGAAATAAGTCATATGGAGAAAAACTAACACTGTATTATTTCACTAACAAAAAGACAACAAAATGATCAAAATTCAACAAAAAACCCTCAGAGACACACAGAACAGTGCTTACCAGGTTAGTGCTTACCAGAGGGCAATGGTATTTGGGAGTGAGTGAAATGGGTGAAAGGAGTCTATCACATGTGATTGACGGCCGCTAGGACATATGGGTAGCAATTACTTGTCACTGTGTACAGATGTCAAATTATAATGCTGTATATCTAAAGCTTACATAACAGTTTGTCAACTGCAAAACACCACTCAAATAGCTTTGAAAAGAAGAGTATCACCCAATTCTGGCATGAAATTTAATAGAATATTACAAAACAGATTCTAATAAGAAATGCATATATTCAAGTCATTGTATTAGTATATTAGTTAGGGGATGTGTGTAGGAATTTTAAGTAGTTTCTCCTTTGACTTTAAGTAGTTTCTTAAAACAGGAGGGGAGAGTTAAAAAATTTACCAATGATACATTTACTCATGGAGCACAGTCAATGAACTAGAGTAAATCAAGAAATATTTACACATATTTGAGTGCTCACTATGTGCCAGACATTATGTAGACTGAAGACAGAATGGCGGATAGATGACTGCAGTGAATAACTCAGCAACTAGTTGTTGCTTAAACATTTTAAATTCTACCATCCTCTACCATCCACCAATTATTCTGGGCAGCAAGTATAAGTCACAGACCACAAACCAAGAAATGTAAGAATTGGGAATATTTTTAGTTTTTAGAACTTAATGTCTATTATAAGATTCTGTTTTTCTAAGAGCTAAAAAATTAATTTCAGTGAATTCAGGGATCTGCTTTTACTTCCTTTCTCTCTACATTTGTGTCTATAATCTAGTGAATTTATGTAATATCAGGGCATATTAGCTTAGAGTGGGGGTGAACACAAGCTTATTTGGGTCAACACCATCTATTAACATTGGCATTTGCTGATAAGTTCTCATTTGTTTCTGGATGTGGTCACTGGCTCATGTGGCTATTGGAATTCACCCTTCATTCCAGCTGTCAACACTTGCAGATCCTTCTGCTCTCTGTCACGTGCAGGCACATGGTAAATCATCTCCCACTCCTGCACTAGGCTTAATGGTAGGGACCTACTGCCCGGCTTCCTGTGCTTCCCAAACTCTGCTGTAGCCATGGGAACTCTCTGAGGAGGTCACAGTCTCATCTGCCTATGCACATTTTTGCAGAAATTTCTGCTATATTCCCCAGTATGCTGGATGGAGAAATCACGATGTGGTCATTTTTGGGGCTTTATCCAGTATATTAGGATACTAATTGAGCTCTTTTATTTTGAGACAGTAAATAATGTCACTTAAATAAAATAGAAGTTTATTTCTTCCTTATAGAAAAATATTGGAAAGTGGTCCTGTGCTAATACAATGCTTTAAATGTGTCATTATCCAGGGTTCCTCTACCTCATTCCTCTACTTCAACCTGTGGTCCCGTTTTCACTATTCTTTTTCATTATAGTCAAGAGGAAGAAGGAAACAAGGGTCTACTTGGTCACATGATCAAACTTAGCTGCACAGAAGGCCAAGAAAAATAGCTTTTTGCCTGGGAAGCCAGGCGGCAATTAAATCTTTCAAGTTCTATGAGTAAAGAAAAGAGGAAATAAATCTGGTTTGTGGGGTAGAGAAGGAAATGGTAACCCACTCCAGTATTCTTGCTTGGGAAATCCCATGGGCAGAGGTGCCTGGTGGGCTACAGTCCATGGGGTTGCAAAGAGTTGGGCATGACTGGGTAACTAAACAATACGTGGGGTAACAGGGAAAATCTGCTATCTGGGGGACAGCTTTCCCTCAACCTGTTCTAGGTTTCCCATTTTGGCTCAGCAGGTGAAGAATCCACCTGCAACGCAGGAGACATAGGAGACGTGGGTTCAATTCCTGGCTTGGGAAGATCCCCTGGGGAAGGAAAACAGCAACCCACGCCAGTTTTTTGCCTGAAAAATCCCATGGACAGAGGAACCTGGTGGACTGCAGTCCAGGGGGTCGCTAAGAGAGACTGACACGCGCACACACCACCCTGAGCCTAAATCTAAGGGTTCAGGGCTCTTTCTGTCCACTCATGTCTAAGTTCTTTTTTCTCCTCTAGTCCTCCGTCCTTTCCCCAGCACAGGGTATTATTATTGTGATGGAAGTTAGGGAGAGGGATAGAGGCAGTCAGGAAGTCTTCTGTCCTGAAGCAATCACCGTTTGCAGAACAACAATTAAGCTTCTTAAGAATCAAAAGCCAAAAAACGGATTGTTTTGTGTTGTTCTCAGTCATCATTTTCCTGAGGCTATGAGCATAAAACATTTAAGCGAGTGCCTTAATGGGGGAGGGTCATGAAGTAACGTTAAGTTCTTGGAACTAAAGATACACTGGTTGAGATATTAAGACATTATCTGATTAAATCTGCATAACCTGGGGCTCCCCTGGTGACTGAGTGGTAAAAGAACACACCTGCCAACGCGGGAAACACGGGTTTGATCCCTGATCTGGGAAGATCCCACACGCTGTGGAGCAAGTAAGTCCACGTGCACAGCTACTGAGCCTGTGCTGTAGAGACTCCAAGCCTCAATGAATGAGTCCACGTGCTGCGAGTACTTAAGCCCACGTGCCCCAGAGCCTTTGCTCCACAGCAACAAAAGCCGCTGCAATGAGAACCCTGCCCGCTGCACCTCGAGAATAGCTACCACTCGCCACAAGTAGAAAAAAGCCCATGCACAATGAAGACCACACACAGCCAAAAATAAATAGATAAATAAATTTTTTAATGTGAATAACCTGGACTCTAAAATAACCTGGCTTTTAATTTTTGCTCCTGTTGTGTTCAATTAATTTTGACAAAATTCTGAGTTTCATTATTTTCTTAGATAACTGTCTATATAAACAAAGGGCATGAGGAATATATATTTTTTAAAAAGCTAAGTATGTTTTATATAACAAAGTACAGAAAATAAATTTCTTGCAAAGAGTTAACTGTGAGAGACATTTTTCACCGTGGACCAACAGTCTTTTTCTTCAGAGTACAGGCAATGCTGATCTCTGGATTAAAACTTAAACTTTCATAATAGGTATATAATTTGAAATATCTCTAATGGTTTATATATTAACAATGTCCCAGAGAAATTTTTCTTACACACATTTCAGCAATTAACCTAGAGTAGATAGTGTGTGCATAGTATTATATGTGACTGAAGTATGGGTTTATCACTACACTATGGGCCTGGCAGGGTTAAATTTTGAAAATTTAACCTTCCAGAATTTAAGCTTGCAGAAAATAATCAGGATTCATACTTTTTTTGTATTCCTCTTGTATTCATTGTGAACAGAATTTCAAATACACACAACAAATTCTTCAAATATATAAAAATGTTGTAAACAATCATTTTTCTAACACATCCTCAAATTAGACCCTTGGCCATAAATGGGAACTGTTGTTTCCTTTTTTCTTTTTTAATGAATAATGATTATAAGGGCTAATCTCACAGACAACAGGCTTTTGACTCAAGGGTAATTTAATAAAGGTATTGCTGTATTTGCCAACTATGCAGTGAATTTTGCCTGTGATATTAGTCCTATCTTTTTATTTAAGAATTGCTGTCAAGGGACGACTCATAAAAATAGAATCTCATTAGTACTAATCTTAATAATTCGCTCAGCAAGCTCCTATGTCCAATTCTGCCTGACTATTGTCCATGTCACAAAATGACTTTCTTGGTCTGATTTTCATAATAAAGCTTTAACCAAGTCATCTCCCAGTTAGATTATTCTGCATACAGAATGGGATTTAATGTATTTAGAATGAGAACGATACTACTGGAAGGTGCACTAGTGATTAAAAGTCCCACCCACTGGTCTTATAGATGATGAAACAGAATTTATGTGACTGGTTCAAGGTTATACAGCTATGCTATGTGTGTTTCAAATTCAATTACGATGAGGATAAGCAGGTATGTGTCAATAAGTACAAATGTCCAAAGCTTGGATTTAGAATAATATCATAAATATGATAGAGCTGCATCTCCCTTGGATGTTGTAACATAAAGACATTAGGCAAGATGAAATGACCATTTAACGATCATTTAACAGTAATGGTCAAATTGCCATTATCTTGTGCTTGACTTTCCAACACTGTACTCAGTGAAGTGCATGGTACTGTGGCTTTTTTCTGTTCTATATGTTCTTGGTAGCATAGATGCAAGATTTGCTGTGGCTACGTTTATGCAACACATTGGAAACTGAAAAGGATTTCTCAACAAGTTCAACAGAGCCCCCTTTCTTCCATCACTAAAAAAGACCTTGATTTCTTTAGTTGAGCACTAGAGAATACTACCAAACACTCAGAGAATTAATGCCAATCCATCGCAAATTCTTCTAAGAAATTGAAGAGGAGGAAACACTTCCATATCCATTTTACCAAAGCCAGGTAAGGATACTACCAAAAAAATTAGACTAATATCTCTGATGAATATACATGCAAAATTCTCAACAAAATACTAGCAGATGAAATGTAATATTACATTAAAAGGAGCATACACCAAGATCAATTGAGATTTATCCCTGAGATTTAAAGATGTTTTATCATACACAAATTAATAAATGTAATAAACCACATTAACATAATGGAAGATAAAAATCATATGATCATCTCAATAGATTCAGAAAAAGCATTTTTTCTGAATTCAATACCCTTTCATAATAATATATGAAATATAATTTCATAATAATAATAAAAAAGAAAACTCCTAACAAGTGAGGTACAGAAGGACCATACCTCAACAGAATGAAATCCACATTGAGCATCACATTCCACGTTAAAAGCTAAAAGCTTTTCCTTTGAGATAGGAAACAAACACTGTATTCATGAATCGAAAGAGTTAATATTGTTAAGATGGCCATTCCACCAAAAGTGATCAACAGATTCATTGCAATGCCTATCAAAATTCCAGTGACAGCTTTCACAGAGATAGAAAAAACAAAACAATTCTATTTAGTTCATAACGAATCACAAAACTTCTAAATATCTAAAACAATCCTGAGAAAGAAAAATAAAGTTGGAGGCATCACACCACCTGATTTCAAAATACACTAAAAGCTACAGTAGTAATGACAATATGGTACTGAAATAAAAACAAATATATGGACAATGGAACAGCAAAGAGAACCTGAAAACAAATCCATTCATTTATAATCAAATAACCATCTATAAAGGTGCTAAGGGCATACAATGGAGAGAGAACAGTTTCTTCATTAAAGGGTATTGGGGAAACTAGACATCTGCATGCTGAAGAATAAAACTGAAACCTTATCTCATACCAAATACTAAATCTATTCCACACACATTAAGGGCTTAAGTATAAGAACTAAGCTGTAAAACTACTAGAAGAAAACATAGAGGAAAACTTCCTGCCTGACATTGGTCTGGGCAACGATATTTTGGATATGACTAAAAGCACAGGCAACAAAAGAAAAAAAAAACTAGGCAAATGGAATTACATCATATCACAAAGCTTCAGAGTAAAGAGGAAACCTCTGGAATGACAGGAGGTAATTTCAAAGCATAATCTGATAAGGGATTAATGTCTAAAATCTATAAGGAAAACAAACAACTCAATAGCAAGAAAACAAACAACCCAGTTTTAAAATGAGCAACTGACTTGAGTAAACATTTCTCAAAAGAAGACATACAGGTATATGAAACTATGCTGAATGTTACCAGTTCAGTTCAGTTCAGGTCAGTCGCTCAGTCATGTCTGACTCTTTGCGACCCCATGAATCACAGCACGCCAGGCCTCCCTGTCTATCACCATCTCCCTGAATTCACTCAGACTCACGTCCATCGAGTCCGTGATGCCATCCAGCCATCTCATCCTCGGTCGTCCCCTTCTCCTCCTGCCCCCAATCCCTCCCACCATCAGAGTCTTTTCCAAGGAGTCAACTCTTCTCATGAGGTGGCCAAAGTACTGGAGCTTCAGCTTTAGCATCATTCCTTCCAAAGAAATCCCAGGGCTGATCTCCTTCAGAATGGACTGGTTGGATCTCCTTGCAGTCCAAGGGACTCTCAAGAGTCTTCTCCAACACCACAGTTCAAAAGCATCAATTCTTCGGCGCTCAGCCTTCTTCACAGTCCAACTCTCACATCCATATATGACCACAGGGAAAACCATAGCCTTGACTAGATGGACCCTAGTCGGCAAAGTAATGTCTCTGCTTTTGAATATGCTATCTAGGTTGGTCATAACTTTCCTTCCAAGGAGTAAGCGTCTTTTAACTTCATGGCTGCAGTCACCATCTGCAGTGATTTTGGAGCCCCGAAAAATAAAGTCTGACACTGTTTCCCCTGTTTCCCCATCTATTTCCCATGAAGTGATGGGACCGGATGCCATGATCTTCGTTTTCTGAATGTTGAGCTTTAAGCCAACTTTTTCACTCTCCTCTTTCATTTTCATCAAGAGGCTTTTTAGCTCCTCTTCACTTTCTGCCATAAGGGTGGTGTCATCTGCATATCTGAGGTTATTGATATTTCTCCTGGCAATCTTGATTCCAGCTTGTGTTTCTTCCAGTCCAGCATTTCTCATGATATATTCTGCATAGAAGTTAAATAAGCAGGGTGACAATATACAGCCTTGATGTACTCCTTTTCCTATTTGGAACCAGTTTGTTGTTCCATGTCCAGTTCTAACTGTTGCTTCCCGACCTGCATACAGATTTCTCAAGAAGCGGGTTAGGTGGTCTGGTATTCCCATCTCATTCAGAATTTTCCACAGTTTATTGTGATCCACACAGTCATAGGCTTTGGCATAGTCAACAAAGCAGAAATAGATGTTTTTCTGGAACTCTCTTGCTTTTTCAGTGATCCAGCGGATGCTGGCAACTTGATCTCTGGTTCCTCTGCCTTTTCTAAAACCAGCTTGAACATCAGGGAGTTCACGGTTCATGTATTCCTCAAGCCTGGCTTGGAGAATTTTGAGCATTACTTTACTAGCATGTGAGATGAGTGCAATTGTGCGGTAGTTTGAGCATTCTTTGGCATTGCCTTTCTTTGGGATTTGAATGAAAACTGACCTTTTCCAGTCCTGTGGCCACTGCTGAGTTTTCCAAATTTGCTGGCATATTGAGTGCAGCACTTTCACAGCATCATCTTTCAGGATTTGAAATAGCTCAACTGGAATTCCATCACCTCCACTAGCTTTGTTCGTAGTGATGCTTTCTAAGGCCCACTTGACTTCACTTTCCAAGATGTCTGGCTCTAGATTAGTGATCACATCATCATGATTATCTGGGTCATGAAGATCTATTTTGTATAGTTCTTCCGTGTATTCTGGCCACCTCTTCTTAATATCTTCTGCTTCTGTTAGGTCCATACCATTTCTGTCCTTTATCGAGCCCATCTTTGCATGAAATATTCCCTTGGTATCTCTAATTTTCTTGAAGAGATCTCTAGTCTTTCCCATTCTGTTGTTTTCCTCTATTTCTTTGCATTGATTGCTGAAGAAGGCTTTCTTATCTCTTCTTGCTATTCTTTGGAACTCTGCATTCGGATGTTACCAATCATCAGGGAAATCCAAGTCAAAGCAACAATTAGATATCACCTGACACCTATTAGAATTACTATTATCAAAAAGGTAAATGACAAGAATTATCAGTGCGGACATGATGAAAAGAACACCCTTGTATACTGTTGGGAATGTAAACTGGTATAAGTTTATGAAAACCAGTATAGAGATTCATCAAAATTAAAAAAAATAGAACTATCATATCATCCAGAAATCTCATTTTTGGATATATATCCAAAGAAAATGAAATGGTATCTCAAAGAGACATCAGAACTTCCACATTCACTACAGTGTTATCCACAAGAGCCAAGATGTGGAAGCAACCCAGATGTCAGTCCATGAATGAATGTATAAAGAAAATGTGATACATATACAATGGAATATTATTCTACCTTAACAAAGAAGTAAATCATGTCATTTGTGACAACATGGATGAACTTGGAGAACTTTATGCTAAATGAAGGAAGCAAGGCAAGAAAGATAAGTGCTGCGTGATCTCACTTATATGTGGCATCTAAAGGAGTCTAACTCATAACTGTAGAGAGTAGAGTGGTGGTTTCCACGAGCTAGGAGAGATATTGATCAAAGAGTACAAATCTTCAATTATGCAGGATAAACAAATCTAGAGATCTAGTGTATAGTGTGGTGACTACGTTAATTACACCATAAGGAGCCTGGTAGGCTACAGTCCATGGGGTCGCAAAGAGTCGGACATGACTGAATGACTTCAATGTCATGTCAATATATTCTTGAAATGTGCTAAGAGAGTAAATCTTAAATGTGCTCACCACACACAAAAATAGATAACCTTCTGTGACATGATGGGTATGTTAATTAGTTTGATTGTGGTGATCATTTCACAATGTAATACCAAAACATCACATTATAAACCTTAGATATATATGATTTTTGTTAATTACACCTCAAAAAAGTTGGAAAAATGTCCAAAAGGGGGGTTGTGTCTCATTTCTTGGTTAAGAGCATAGAGCAGTAGAACTGATGTCTGAACAAGAATAAGCCACATTCATATTTTTTGACATGACCCTTAGGGAAAAAAATTCAAAGGAAAAAAATGGACTTCTGCTCATCTGATCATGTAGGGGATGTCAGTGTGAGCCATCTCAAGCTATTAGAAAGGGATACTCTGGTTATGTTTGTTAATTGAGAAGGTATTCATAGTGCATGTCCATCTCTTGAAACTGAAAGCTGTGTGAGGGCAGGGGCTGTATTTTTCTAATTCCCCAGCAGTCATTCTAGTTCTAGGTAGGCAGTACATAGGCACTGGATAACCTTCTGGGAAATGCATACATGACAAAATGACTGTATGCCTGATTTTACAATTAGACTTTGAAGTCTTAAATTCAGAGACAATGGCTGATGCTTTTGTGATGTATTATTTCCCTTGACACTTGGCACAAAGTTGAGTAGATGGTAGACTCTCAATAAAGGCACCCTGGATAGTTTGGTGGAAGTAGCACATTTCTTCTTTGAAACCTCAGTTGTTTTCTCTTTCTTCTTTTTGTTCTATAGTCAATAAGAATTTTGAGGTCAATAAGAATTTCTCTTCTACTTTTCAACTACTTTTTTTTTTTGAGCTGACTTCCAAATATTTTTAATCATATCTCTTGACTTCTCATGCATTGGAGAAGGAAATGGCAACCCACTCCAGTGTTCTTGCCTGGAGAATCCCAGGGTCAGGGAAGCCTGGTGGGCTGCCCTCTATGGGGTCACACGGAGTCGGACATGACTGAAGTGACTTAGCAGCAGCTTGACTTCTCATTGTCTAGCATCTCTCAGAAAATACCCAGCCTTCTAGTTCCATTAACAATCTAATGAGGTCATATCTCACATAGTCTCCACAATTCAAGTAGTAGATTCATGTATCTTTTGTTTGGAGGAGAAGCATCTTATACAAAATAGTATTGTATTTTTGTAAAAAATAGCTCAGATGTAGTATTTTCCTATTGTTAAAGCATCTTATTAGATCTCCAGCTCACAACTCTTTAGCAACAACATAAGGTCTGAAAAAGGGTGATGATTTTTATAGCAAAAGGATAGTTCATCTCTCTAGAGAATAAAACTGTCATTGATCTTTATGACAAATTGAATCTTGGGGTCTGAAAATATAGACCTTGTTTTCCTTCTTTTATCTTTTTTCATTATAAGAATGACCTTCCCTCTATTATAAATCAAAAGTAACTAGGCTTTTGTGGCTTCTACAAAGTTACAAGGGACAAAATGTGTCCATGGCACCGGTCTGTTACTGTGCACCCCATCTGGGAGGCTTCACAGATATGTCCTTTAGGTTCTGGGTTTTGAGACTTACTCTTCAGCCTCCTGGTTAAAGAGAGGGGACACATAAACTAAATGACTCCATTGGGAGAGAGCAATTGTTTTAGGAAAATTTCATGCCTGTAAAACACAAACACAAAAAGCAGTCATAATAGCTCAATCAAATGTTGATTTTTATTTTATATTAGTGTAACAAGGATCTCAAAAGCAAAGGGAAAAAGACAAACTTAATTTCTATTTTCTAATTTAAACAAGCAAGGTGAACAACATCTTAAGATTTTACTTTCTAACTTTTAATTGTATTTTTCTATTTTAAGGGCAGAAATTAAGGTGGAAGAGAATATAGTTGACCCTGGAAACATGGGTTTGAACTGTGTGGCTCCACTTACATGTGGAAAATTTTCAATAAATACATACTGCACGACCTGCGGTTGACTGAATTTGCAGAGACAGAACTGCAGATATGGAACGTCCACTGTAAAGTGATACTCAGATTTCCAACCCCCAACTCTGTTGGCTACTTATTTTGCATATGGTAATGTAAGTTTCCCTGTTACTCTTTCCATACATCTCACCCTCTCCTCCCCTCTCCCCATGTCCAGAAGTCTGTTCTCTATGTCTTTCTCTCCATTGCTACCCTGTAAATAAATTCTTCAGTACCAGTTTTCCAGATTCCATGTATATACATTAGAATATGATATTTATCTTTATCTTTCTGACTCACCTCACTCTGTATAATAGGTTCTAGGTTCATCCACCTCATTCAAACTGACTCGAATGCATTCCTTTTTATGGCTGAGTAATATTCCATTCTGTATATGTACCACAACTTCTTTATCCATTCATCTGTCAATGGACATTTAGGTTGCTTCCATGCTTTAGCTATTGTAAACAGTGGTGCAATGAATAATGGGATCCTCCTCTTCCTAAGTCACATCAGTTGTGTCCGACTCTGTGCAACCCCATAGATGGAGGCCCACCAGGCTCCCGTCCCTGGGATTTTCCAGGCAAGAACATTGGAGTGGGTTCCCATTTCCTTCTCCAGTGCAGGAAAGTGAAAAGTGAAAGGGAAGTTGCTCAGTTGTGTCCGACTCTTCACGACCCCATGGATTGTAGCCTACCAGGCTCCTCCATCCACGGGATTTCCCGGGCAAGAGTACTGGAGTGGGTTGCCATTGCCTTCTCTGAACAATGGGATGCATGTGTATTTTTCAATTTTGGTTTCCTCGGGGTTTATGCCTAGCAGTGGGATTCGGGGTCATATGGTGGTTGTATTCCCAGTTTCTTAAGGATTCTCCATACCGTCTTCCATAGAGGCTGTATCAATTTACCTTCCCATCAACAGTGCAAGAGCATTCCCTTTTCTCCACACTCTCTCCAGCATTTATTATTTGCAGACTTTTTGATGATGTCCATTCTGACTGGAGGAGAAAGTAATGGCACCCCACTCCAGTACTCTTGCCCGGAAAACCCCATGGACAGAGGAGCCTGGTAGGCTGCAGTCCATGGGGTCGCGAAGAGTTGGACACGACTGAGCGACTTCCCTTTCACTTTTCACTTTCATGCATTGGAGAAGGAAATGGCAACCCACTCCAATATTCTTGCCTGGAGAATCCCAGGGACAGAGGAGCCTGGGGGGCTGCTGTCTATGGGGTCGCACAGAGTTGGACACGACTGATGCGACTTAGCAGCAGCAGCAGCAGCAGCATTCTGACTGGTGTAAGCTGATATCTCATTGTAGTTTTGACTTGTATTTCTCCAATAATGCATGACGTTGAGTATCTTTTCATGTGTTTGTTAGCCATCTGTACATCTTCTTTGGAGCAATGTCTGTATAGGTCTTTTCCCCACTTTTTGATTGGGTTGTTTGTTTTTCTGGCATTGAGTTGTATGAGCTGCTTGTATATTTTGGAAATTAATCCTTTGTCAGTTGTTTCATTTGCTCTTATTTTCTCCCATACTGAGGGCTGTCTTTTCACCTTGCTTATAGTTTCCTTTGCTGTGCAAAAGCTTTTAAATTTAATCAGGTCCCATTTGTTTACTTTTGTTTTTATTTCTGTTACTCTAGGAGGTTGGTCATAGAGGATCTTGCTTTGGTTTATGTCATCGAGTGTTCTGCCTATGTTTTCCTCTAAGGATACTCAGATTTTTGACTGTGAGGAGAGTCAACACCCCTAAATCCTGCATTGTTCAAGGGTCAGTTGTAGGTATACATTTAATTCTACTCAAGAGGTATTTCTTGAACAGTGTGCCTCAAGAAGCTTACAGGACAAATCCACTAGTAAATCAAACTCTGAATGTGGCAAGAAAAGACAGCACTATTAGAATGTGGAAAAGGAGGAACTTAATTTAGAAATCACAGACAAGAGCATCCAAAAGATAAGGATGCTTGAGCATGCATAAAAAGGAAAAAATGCGTTAGAAGTGAGGGAGTAACATAAGCGAAACACTGAAGTGCTAAAATATAGGGCAAGCTCACAGACCATGGACTGCACAGCTCTGCATTGCAGTCGTACTGTAGGAGATATAGCTGGGAAGACAGTATGAGTCCTAGCACAGAGACTACTGGGCGACAGATGAAGATGCCTGATGCCAATTCTACAGGTAATAAAGCATAGGGGCTATTGGTATGGGAGCTAGAAATCTGGCAAAAATAAGTTCAAGACCGGGTGCCAACATCTAGCAGTTGTGTGGCCTTAAGTAGTTTACTAGGTTTCTCTCTGAGAGTGATTGGCAATGTGGGTATATCAGTAGTAGTTCTTACCTCATTTGAACACTGAGAGGGGCAAATAACCAAAGGCATGTAAATGTTTAGCACTGCTCCAGGACTCAGTTAGTGTTGGAAAGGTGTTTGATATTACTATTAAGGGCAATGGGATCTGACGCTTTTGAATTGGGGGATACTGCCATATATAGACGGAAAAGGCAATGGCACTCCACTCCAGTACTCTTGCCTGGGAAATCCCATGGATGGAGGAGCCTCGTAGGCTACAGTCCATGGGGTCCCTAAGAGTCGGACACGACTGAGCGATTTCACTTTCACTTTTCACTTTCATGCATTGGAGAAGGAAATGGCAACCCACTCCAGTGTTCTTGCCTGGAGAATCCCAGGGACAGAGGAGCCTGATGGGCTTCTGGCTATGGGGTCGCACAGAGTCGGACACGACTGATGCGACTTAGCAGCAGCAGCAGCAGCCATATATAGAAGGAAGTTGAAGGACGTGTGGATTTGGTGTATGTTAGTATTAATGACCTGCAGTTCATTTGGAAGATGACTGAGGGAGACTTTGAAGATCCAGAGCAACAGGGGGCAAGATCAGTTGTGGAGACAATGTCTGGAGAAAGATTATGAATTTGGCTAGTCTTGACACAAACTTGAAAGTTTTCAGCTCTTAATTGTTAGGATGTACAAAAGGACATCAACAAAGAATGCACAAAAATGTATACTGACTCTTTTAAAAACCAACAAAGTAGATTGAGAGTGCAATTATTCCAGTGATGGAATTAATGATCATATTCTAGAACACTGCAATTAAAATTATGTTTAGTTACATTACATTGATTTGGTATATGCCCAAGAAAATGCAAACAAGTTTCAGTGAAGATGGCAAAACTTCTTAACCACTTAAGTTTTTTTATAACAAAGGGATAACAAAACACATATTTACACATTTATAGCAAAATTGATAAAATTAGACCACTCTGAGGACTTGCATTAATTCAAATGAGTCTTTGTCTAGAAAGCATGCTCAACTGAGATAACCTCACTTCTGATCAATCTGCTTAGCTAAAGATGGACTTTTAAATTCAGCAGGTTATACTGCCAATCTTCAGAAAGGACGCAAAATAAATACTGGGATGTCTAGGCAGATATTGAATGACTTCCAATATCAAGATTAGTGTGAACCAGAACAGTCATGAGACCTTGGATGAGGTCAACAGCTACTCTCTGGATTGTAACATGTTTGCCTGTTGAAACAAGTTTAAATTTAAGTGTCTACTAACATTATAAACTTTCCCATTAAAACATTATATAAAATTCAGGGTTTCTTTAATTGAAAAATTTCAACTGCTGTAATCACAGGTTTCACGTTATTTCCGGTATGTAAAAATATTGCTTTATCCACTCAAGGTTATCAGTATGCATATTTTAATGTCCTAAAAAAGGCAGAGATTTAATTAATAAATAACTTAGATGTGATGGAACATAAAAATAAATAACTAAGAATGAAACCTGGGGGTTATGAGAGCACATGAGCCAGGACCGAGTTTCACATGTTACTATGAAGCAACCCTGCTTTGGTTGTACCTTTGATCATAGCAGGGCACAGTACAATTAAGCTAGCATTGCAATAATCAGTCTGAGATCCAATAAAGTTTGGATTGGTATTCATGACTTTATGAGTATTGGCTGCTCTTGGGTCAAAGAGAGGGGAATTGGCTAATTGAAAGAGAAAGAGGAGATTTCAAAAGCGAGGCCTGAAATCAATCGCCTCCTCAAAAACATTTTACTTCCCTCAAAACCTTTACCTACTGGGGTGATTAAAGGAAAAAGGAAAGTTCTTTTAGAGCAAGAGGAAGGCAAGCAGAAGAAAAATCTAATATTTTCTTAGGAAAAGTGTACACTTTTACAAGAAAACAATTCTACTGGTTGTTTCTATTTATTAAATGCTAGGTTTGCTTTTTGCCGAGAACTGTATTTCTCATGTTTACTATCTTATTTAACCTTCATGTTGCCCATAAGAGGTGAGGATTGTTATCTCTATGCTCTAGAGAAGTAACCAGTGATAAAAGAGAAGTAAGTTGGCCAAGACCACAAAGCCAATAGGTGATGGCACAGGGAATGAAAACCCTCTCAGTTGAACTTCAGGACCAATGCTCTTCATCATGACTCCATATTCTCTCTTCCCTCAGGTATCTCTGCAGCATTTACTTAAGATTCAGAAATAAAACATTTTAATAAAAACATATATTTAAACAAACTTTTTTTTAAAGCTGTACTGTGCGACATGTGGGATCTTAGTTAACTGACCAGGAATGGAAACTTCACCCCTGGCCCTGGAAGAGCAGAGTCTTAACCACTGGACTGCAAGGAACTCCCTCTAGACACATGTATTTTGACTTTGAAGAATTTTCTGCCCTATGCAGAAATACTGCCTTACATTCAGTTACAGAAAGTGGTGCTGGTTGAAATCTTGGATTTTCTTTAACCTACACTTTTTCTATGTGTGTGCATTTCATAAGTAAATGGAAAAACTGAAAGCTGAGTTCAACAAGACTAAATCATGATCATTTCTAAATTCATTAGTGTTTCATTTTCTCTCTGGGGAGAAATAACAAATTATGGGTATTTAAGGAGGCTAATTATAAAAGGTTTCTTGGGGGGAAAAATTAAAAAACAGATTTTAAAAAGTAAGTTATACTTTAATGGAAGTGAGTCAGACTTCTGTATGGCAGAAAGAACTTTATTTTCAGGTGCAACTTTTGTCAATAGGAGGGCTCTTCTGTCCATGGGATTCTCCAGGCAAGAATAATAGAGTGGGTTGCCACGCTCTCCTCCAGGAGATCTTCCCGACCCGGATATCAAACCCGCAACTCTTATATATGCTGTACTGGCAGGCTGGCTCTTCACCACTAGCACCACCTGGGAAGCCACCAATAGGACAATATTTCTACTTAAAAGAATCCACAACTGCATAATGTCTCACTCAGAATGAAAGGCAGTGGAATGTATTCACAGTAGAATGTGAAGAGTAAATATTTGGGGACCAAAAGAAAACTGTATTTGAGACTCAAATCTACCACTTACCAGCTATTGGATTTTGTTACCCAAAACTGAAATAAAGCTGTATCTACCAAATAGAGGAATTGTGAGTTTTTAATAGGATAATGCATATGAAGTGCATGGCACAGTTTCTGGCATATGATAATACTTGATAAACAATAAAAGATGGTGGTAGTGGTAGGGATGGTATTGAGGGAAAACACTAGATGTCTCTTTAGGCATTGTTTAGTCACTCAGTCGTGTCTGACTCTGCAAACCCGTGGACTGTAGCCTGCCAGGCTCCTCTGTCCATGAGATTTCCCAGGCAAGAATACTGGAGTGGGTTGCCACTTCCTTCTCCAGTGAATCTTCTCAACCCAGGGATTAAACTCATGTTTTCTGCATTGGCAGGTGAATTCTTTACTGCTGAGCCACTAGGGAAGCCACCTTTTAGAGTAGACCTTTACAAACTGTAATATGTTTACAAATCACCTGGAGATTTTGTTAAAATACAGATTCTAATTCAGCATCTCTGCTGCTGCTGCTGCTGCTAAGTCGCTTCAGTCGTGTCTGACTCTATGCGACCCCATAGATGGCCTCCTACCAGGCTCCTCTGTCCCTGGGATTCTCCAGGCAAGAACACTGGAGTGGGTTGCCATTTCCTCCTCCTACGGGTAGATAACACTGAATTAGATATTTTCTCTCACATTCTGAGGTGATGCTGATACTGTTGGTCTGGAGATCATACCTGAAGTAAAGGTCTAGGTCAGGGACACGGTATGTACATCATACTTGTAAAAATAATAGAAAATCCCATTAAGATCATTCCCCCCATGCAGCAAAGAGAGGGTAGGGAGTTCTGTAGTTATAATATTCTTTGACAATGATTTTTGCTTTCCAGTCTTATGCTTTGACCACCAGGCTGCTAAATTTAGTTCAGTAAGGTCTTTGGAGCAGTTACTTGCTGATCTCCACAGTAGAGGACAGGCAATCAGATGTGGGTCCTTCTTGTGGGGAATTTATAATTTACCTGCAATGACAGGACTCACATGAATAATACATTTAGATGGAAATATAAGGATGAATAAAATAAAGCACAAAAATGTACAGAATGAGAAATTGATGCTTCTATAGGAAGGCAATGGCACTCCACTCTAGTACTCTTGCCTGTAAAATCCCATGGATGGAGGTGCCTGGTAGGCTGCAGTCCATAGGGTAGCTAAGAGTCAGACACGACTGAGCAGCTTCACTTTCACTTTTCACTTTCATGCATTGGAGAAGAAAATGGCAACCCACCCCAGTGTTCTTGCCTGGAGAATCCCAGGGATGGGAGAGTCTGGTGGGCTGCCGTCTACGGGGTCGCACAGAGTCGGACACGACTGAAGTGATTTAGCAGCAGCAGCAGCAGAAGCATAGGAAAGGAACGGGGGAGAAGCTGCTTTCAGTCCGCTGTGCTGATCATTTCAAAGGGTTTAAAAAAAATATTTTCACAGACAGGCACCCCACACTCAGCATCTCTCTATAGCGTAGGAGAGCTGCTATCTGTGGTTATCAAAATGTGAACTGGATCCTAGGGTATTTCAAAGTTCAAAATTGTAGGCCTATCCAAACCCCAAATAGTGAACTATTCTTCATAGTTTGAGGATGGTCTGATGGTGAAAGAAGTTACAAAGTGTCTTGGAAATTCTAACTCCTTGAATGCTTAGGGTTTTGAGAAAAGTTAACACCAAAAACACAGCTAACCAGGAGAAAGCCATAATTCAAAAAGACACGTGCACCCCAATGTTCATTGCAGCACTGTTTACAATAGCCAGGACATAGAAGCAACCTAAATGTCCATCAACAGAGGAATGGATAAAGAAGATGTACATATATAAAATGGAATATTATTCATCTGTAAAAAGGAACAAATTGTGCCATCTGCAGACATGGATGGACTAGAGACTATGACACAGAGTGAATTAAGTCAGAAAGAGAAACAAATATCATGCATCAACACATATAGGTGGAATCTATAAAAGTGATATGGAAGATCTTATTTGCAAAGCAGAAATAGAGACACATATGTAAAGAACAAACATATGGATACCAAGGGGGGAAGGTGGCATGTAATATGGATTGGGACACTGAAATTGGCCTACGTGTAAAATAAATAATGAGAGCTGACTGTCAGTTCAGTTCAGTAACTCAGTCATGTCCAACTCTTTGCAACCCCATGGACTGCAGTACTCCAGGCCTCCCTGTCCATCACTAGCTCCTGGAATTTATTCAAACTCATGTCCATCGTGTCAGTGATGCCATCCAACCATCTCATCCTCTGATGTCCCCTTCTCCTCCCACCTTCAATCTTTCCCAGCATCAGGGTCTTTTCAAATGAGTCAGTTCTTTGCATCAGGTGGCCAAAGTATTGAAATTTCAGCTTCAGCATCAGTCCTTCCAATGAATATTCAGGACCAGATTCCTTTAGGATAGACTGGTTGGATCTCCTTGCAGTCCAAGGGATTCTCAAGAGTCTTCTCCAACACCACAGTTCAAAAGCATCCGTTCTTCAGTGCTCAGCTTTCTTTATGGTCCAACGCTCACATCCATACCTGACTACTGGAAAAATCATAGGTTTGACTAGATGGACCTTTGTTGGCAAAGTAATGTCTTTGCATTTTAATATGGTGTCTAGCTTGGTCATGGCGTGGGAAACTCTACTCAACACTTGGTGGTGACCTAAATGGGAAGGAAGTCCATGGAAGAGGAGATACATGTACGCATGTGGCTGATTCACAGTGCTGTACCGCAGAAACGAATGCAACGTTGTGAAGCAAGTATACTCCAATTTTTAAAAAATGGCTAAATACATACTTCAAAACAGAAGATGAACACCACATGGTGAACATATTTATATCACGTACAACATATATTTTCTCCACTTCTCTTTTCAAGACTGTTTGTAGGCAAAGTCAATGGAATAGTAGCAGTTATAGATACACACTGGCTGTGTATATATACACACAAACTCACACACCAACTCTGACAAATGCCCAAAGGCAAAAAATGCTTTATCATCTCACAAAAATTAATTAAAGCGAGTGAAGAAAGGAATCAATTAGAGCTACAGTGCTGTGTAATATAAAATACTTTCTAATCATTGCATCTAATTAAAAGGAAGAAAAAAATCATGACTTTTAAAGGACCTTAATTATTACAGAAGAAGAACATTAATTAGCAGAAATTCTCAGCTGGACATTCATGGATGTCTTCGGACAAAAGGAATATCTGACTAAGGAGACATGGCTGGCCAAAAAGATCAATGGGATTTCTGAGAAAAGAAGCTGTCGAGAACTTTGAATAATACAGTTTGTTTGCTGATCAGTAACATTTCCACTATGGATACTAGGACCCCAGAAGACGATACATGGTAAAAAAAACTTGATTGAAAAGGCCATGGAAACTCCAATGAATCAGTCTTGTTTCTATCTTGGGTATGAGAAGTGGACTAATTTAAGAATTACCTTGTGAATCAATCTATATTCAACAACATAAAAGTGCTTTCAGACCTTCTGGTGACCGTAGGGTTTTCATTATAAACAGGAATTATTCCTTCTGATAATGGAGCACAATCTGTTGGTCATTATTGCTCTGGTTAATAACAGGATGAAAATCAGATATACTTCTATTAATTCAATGTTTTCGATCTCCTATTCATTGATTTAGGATGACATCTTTCTTAGAATATTTCTTTTCAAATCATACAAACAACATATGCTCATTGAAGATATTGTAGAAAAATGAGTAAGTGCTCAAAACACACAAGGAAAACTAGGTCATTTTATTTCAATACAACTATGGCAAAAAGCCTAGTGTTGCTACTATGAGATTTGAGAGTACCACAGATGTTCCCTGTGCCTGATAGATGGGACTGTGTTAATCAACTTCAACATCATTCTTTTTTAATCATTTCTGTTAGATATGATCCTTCACAGACCTTATTTTGTTATGTCTAAAAATTTAGATGGAGAAAATATCTATTTGAACAGTTTGTTGAACAAGCCATAATCTGCAGAATCTGAGCAGCAAGTAGTACCTCAGCAAACCCATTCTCACAGGCTTGTGCCTTTCTAGCTCTTAGATAAGATATCAGGCCAGTATCACAGATTTGATGACCAGTATCATCTAAACAGACCAGATTTCCAGCAGCTTAAATCTTTTTTTCCTCCTCTGGCTCAGACCTGCTTTGGGCTTACAAGCCTGACATGGGGATGGAACAGGCATGTGGGGGAAGTCCCAACCAGTTCCTTCAGAATTTGTACACCTCATGTTTTATTTTCAACTTTAAATTTCCTATGTTTTTCCTAGTTTCCTCAGGACAGGAGCAGAAAGGAAGAGAGAAGGAAGGGTCTGTAAATCTCTCACCAGACCGGTACAGTTACCATCTGGCTTTGGTGTTCATATGGTATGTCGGATGTCCCAAATGCATTCTGTAGCTCCTGTTTGTGAGTTCTTCAGAGATGCAAATTCCCCCCATGAAAGCATCAATTGTAGATATGGCCACCACCTTAGCACCTACTTCTGGAAGACTACTATTCTTTAGGGCTCACCTCTCCCCTCCAGGAACTTCTCTTGGAAGGATACCTCTCAAAACAATCCCATCTCTCTGGTCTACATTGGTGAGTGCTTCACCCTCTCCAAGCTTCAGTAGAGCAAGTTTTTCTCCAGGCAACCCAGGCTCTGTTATCCTGGTAAGAAGATCTCCCTGGTGTGTGTTAGGAACCATCCCTCCATCCTCAAATCCCAGCTCCACCCTGCAAGCTTGCAGAGTAATTTCCTTAGGAGCAGACTCTGAGACCAAGATTTCAGGGCAAGTAATTTATAAGAGAGGTGATCCCAGAAAGCATCGATAGGGAACTGAGACAGGGGGTGAGGGAAGCCAATAACAGGAATATTCTCAAGCATTTAGAACACTGCAGGTGATTGGGCCTCATTGGGAGCCCTGGGAGACATTGGTGAACATGCCTTAGAGTCATCCCCTTGGCACAAAGATGATCTGGGGCAATAAACTACCAGTTCCTTTTGGCCTTTCACTGAGGGTTGTTCCCAGGGGATATTAGAGTTCCTGAATCTCTGCCTGACTTGTACATAGACCTAGTGAGTTCAAGGGGCTAAAGAAAGCCTCAGGTAAAGTTCTGAACACTGGCCTTTGGAATTTGCTGGGTCAGCTCAACTGGAGGGGAGGAGGAAGACATTTGTTACTTCTGTTACCAATTATTTTTTATTTTAAAATCTCATATGTATGTACAACACATATGTATGCATGTACCTATGTATATATGTACTTATATTATGATACAATAAGCATAACATGAAATTCACCATTCTAACCATTTTTAGGTACACAGTTTAGTGGCACTGAGTACATTCCTAATGTTGTACGATCATCACCAATATCCATTTCCAGACTGTTTTAGAATTCTACACCCATTAAACAATAACTCCCTATGCCTCCTCCCCACCTTCCTGCATCAGCCCCTAGTAATCTCTATGCTACCTTCTGTCTCTATACATTTACCTATTCTAAGTTCTGCATATAGATGGAATGATTCAATATATTTGTCCTTTTTGTGTCTGCAAGCACTTCTTTTCTGATATCTTCATAGTGGGTGATAAGCTAAGAGTTTACAAAACTAGTTCCACAAACATTTTATCATGACCTGCAATGGTGGCTGGGCACTTCTTATGGTGTTCTTGGCTTCAAGGCCTCAGCCAAAAAAAAGGAGGAGTTTCATTTTGACAGCATGTTCACATCTGTATCAGCTCATGCTAATACAGTGTGAGCTCCACTGAGGGAAAGCAAACATGATTTTGCCTATTAGCATTATGCCTTTCCATATCATACTCGGGTGGATCTTGATACATGAAAGAGCAGTATGATTGTAAGGGTTTCAGCTGTCAATAGTCTGCTTTTCTCTGAGGTTTTGAAATACTCTGTAACTCTGGGGTAGAAAAAATAACTTATTTAAATGCATACTGACTCTCCAGGATTAACTGTTTACATACTTTAAGTCCTCTACAAAGGAAAATGATATTATTAATAAAGGGCCCCAAAATTTCAGACTGTACTGAATTTTAAGGTCAAGAAGTGACGATGAGAAGTGAAAGTTTGCTTCTTGAATACCATTTCTGTCATTTAGTATTTGACATCTTTATTATTTCATTTATATCTAGTGCTGTTTCAAGAAAGATTTGAGATTGGTTTCAAATGACTTGGCAGTGTAATGAGGACAGTATATTGACAACTGAAAGAAAAGACATTCTCAACAGAAATTCATGATATATTTAGTAGTTTCTGCTTTACAGAAATGATTATGGAAAGCATCAAATTAAACTAAAGTCTGGCAGATTTCACCATCTCTATTCTTAAAAACCTAAGGATAAAACCACCTGAAGGAAGAACTCGGCTATGCCTATTTATAGTTTAGAGGCTGAATTATGCATACACATTTCTAAAGACAATGCAAAATGCAAGTAAGTGGGAATGGCCTCTTTGGGGATGACAGTACCAAGATTTTTGTTGTTTTTCTAATAGAAATCTGGGACAATTTTAGATTGAAGCTTTGGGGTGGAACTGATAATGGGGAGAAAATGTAACTGAGTACCAGAGAGCCCTGTTGTAAACCTTTTTTTTAAAGAAAAGATAAAGCTTCTAACTTAATGAGGAGCTTAAATTAATTTTAATTTGCTTATCCATCTATTAGGAAATAGGAAACGAAGCTAAGTGGAATGTGGAGTGAGAAATTTTAAGGTTACTTGGACATAAATAAGGGTTAAGTTGGGTCAAATTGGCCACAGCTTCAAGCCAGCATGACCATTACATTTTAATTTTTTTTCATTTCTCACAAGTGCTATTGCAATCTTAACACTTAGGGAATCCTGTACGTTTATGCATCTCAAAGTAAATCAAGAAACATTTACTAAGCACATATTAGGAAAATGAGGACTAAGGCTGATTTGGATTGGAAGCGGAAGAAACAAAAGTCATCATCCCTGCCTGTGAGGATTAGATGTGTTCAGTGCTTTTAAATTGTTCCAAGACTAAATTTCTTTTTCAAAAATATTCTGTAGCCGTTCAAGCACATACATGAGCAATACTGAGCTGTATCCTATTAATTTGTACATGGCCGATCTGAAATGTGTAAATAGGATTTGGACTGGACTTCGTTCTTTTATCTTCAGTTTTGGCAAAGAAAGAGGATACTAAGTGGAATCGGTTTATTGAACACTGAGCCAGAAAGGGCAGCATCATAAAACTGTCTAATTTTTTCCAATGAGTGCCTTCTACCCTATGCAGCTAAATATTTCCTGTCCTTTAGGGACATCTTCAACAGAGTATATAACATCTCCCTGTCAATGACTTCTGCCCAAGTACCACCAGAACATACTTATGGTCAATGAATGGGAGTCATTACTGGGTTCAGTGAGGAAAACCCTTGGCTGTGGGCAACTGTGAGGCATCTCCACTGGACAGTGTTAGAATGGACTGTTTACAAGATGTGGGCTTGTGTTAGGTCAATTTGAAAAGGGTTTAAGGTTTGGGGAAGGGTTTCAAGAAGTAGGGCTTTCTCTGAACCGGGTTTAATCAGGAGATGGGTGATTCTATGAAGGGAATCTGAGTCTCTCTAGAGGAAGTACAGACCCAGGCTGGGCAAAAGCTGTCACAGCTAGAGAAGCAGTGGTCACTCCTGTCAGCCCGCAGAGAGGTTGTCTGGAACTCTGTGGTTTGCACAGTGACCTTGTTTTTGTCTCTGCTTAGACAAAATTATGAAGTTGTTGCATTTTGTCTGTCTTCACAGTGTAGCAGGGCCTCGTCAGATGTTGACAGTGTATGAAATTGTATGCCTGCATGAGGACAATGCCAAGCCCAGTCTGTGAGGGACAGTGCAGCTCCTAGTAGCACCCAGCCTAGCTGGTAAAACGAGGCCAACTCTTGGCCGTCAGCAAATGTGCCTCTTTTTCTCATCCATCTCCTTTAGTTACTATCAGGTCTAGTCTGTATAATGTATCTCCTTCCCTTATGAGCTCAAGTATGATGTGTCCTTTAAGGACCTCCAAATCCCTTAAGATTATACAGTGGAAGTGAAAAATAGATTCAAGGGATTAGATCTGATAGACAGAGTGCCTGGAGAACTATGGATGCAGGTTTGTAACATTGTACAGGAGGTGGTGATCAAAACCATCCCCAAGAAAAAGAAAAGCAAAAAGGCAGAATGGTTGTCTGATGAGGCCTTACAAAGAGCTGGGAAAAGAAGAGAAGCAAAAGGCAGAGAAGAAAAGGAAAGATATACCCATGTGAATGCAGAGCAAGGAAAGATAAGGAAGCCTTCCTAAGTGATCAGTGGAAAGAAATAGAGGAAAACAATAGAATGAGAAAGACTAGAGATCTCTTCAAGGAAATTAAGAGATACCAAGGGAACATCTCATGCAAAGATGGTTGCAACAAAGGACGGAAACAGTATGGACCTAACAGAAACAGAAGATATTAAGAGGTGGAGAGAATACACAGAAAAACTATACAAAAAATATCTTCATGACCCAGATAACCATGATGGTATGATCACTCACCTAGAGCCAGACATCCTGGAATGCAAAGTCAAGTGGGAGAGCAAACTTGTGGAGGTGATGGAATTCCAACTGAGCTATTTCAAATCCTAAGAGATGATGTTATAAGAGTGCTGCACTCAATATGCCAGCAAATTTGGAAAACTCAGCAATGGGCACAGGACCAGAAAAGGTCAGTTTCCATCCCAATCCCAAAGAAAGGAAATGTCAAAGAATGCTCACACTACCATGTAATTGCACTCATCTCACACACTAGCAAAGTAATGCTCAAAATTCTCCAAGCCAGGCTTCAAGAGTACATGAACTGAGACGTTCCAGATGTTCAAGCTGGATTCGGAAAAGGCACAGGAACCAGAGATCAAATTGCCAACATCTGTTAGATCATAGAAAAAGCAAGAGGATTCCAGAAAAGCATCTGCTTCTGCTTCATTAACTATGCTAAGGCCTTTGACTCTGTGGATCACAACAAACTGCGGAAAATTCTTAAAAAGATGGGAATACCAGACTGCCTTAACTGCCTCCTGAGAAATCTGTATGCAGGTCAAGAAGCAACAGTTAGAACTGGACATGGAACAAAGGACTGACTCCACATTGGGAAAGGAGTGTGTCAAGGCTGTATATTGTCACCTGCTTATTTAACTTATATGCAGAGTACATCATGAGAAATGTCGGGGTGGATGAAGCACAAGCTGGAATCAAGATTGCTGGGAGAAATATCAATAACCTCAGATATGCAGATGATATCACCTTTATGGCAAAAAGAAAAGAGGAATTAAAGAGCCTCTTGATGAAAGTGAAAGAGAAGAGTGAAAAAGCTGGCTTAAGACTCAACATTCAAAAAACAAAGATCATGGCATCTGGACCCATCACTTCATGGCAAATAGATGGAGAAAAATGGAAACAGTGAAAGACTTTATTTTCTTGGGCTTCAAAATCACTGCATATGGTGATTGCAGCCATGTACTAAAGATGCTTGCTCCTTGGAAGAAAAGCTATGACGATCATAGACAGCATTTTGAAAATCTAAGACATTACTTTGTTAACAAAGGTCCGTCTAGTCAAGGCTATGGTTTTTCCAGTAGTCATGTATGGATGTGAGAGTTGGACCATAAAGAAAGCTGAACACCACAGAATTCATGCTTTTGAATTGTGGTGTTGGAGAATAGTCTTGAGGGTCCCTTGGACTGCAAGGAGATCCAATCAGTTTCCTAAAGGAAACCAGGCCTGAATATTCACTGGAAGGATTGATGTTGAAATTGAAACTCCAATAGTTTGGCCACCTGATGCGAAGAGTGGACTCAATGGGAAAGACTCTGATACTGGGAAAGATTGAAAGCAACAGAAGAAGATGGCAGAGGACGAGAAGGTTGGAGGTTATCACTGACTGGATGGACATGAGTTTGAGCAGGCTCCAGGAGTTGGTGATGGACAGGGAAACTTGGCATGCTACAGTCCATGGGGTCTCAAAGAGTCAGACATGACTGAGTGACTGAACTGAACTGAACTGAGCAGAACAGGGGCTTGCCCTGCGCTGGCTTGTCCCTGGAGCACATGTATCAGACAGCTGGGGACCCTGCAGATTTTGCTCAGGTTTAACTCCCTGATTGAGAAGATTAAATTCCTTCTAGAACTCTTTCCCCATCCCCTTTCTTTCTCCTCCATTGGTTCACCTCATGCACTGGGATCTCTTTTCTCTATTTTGTCATCTCCCTTTGATTCTGTTCTTTCCTGTCTATAAAAGTCCTGGGCAGGTTAGCAAATCCTTGGCCTAAGAAGAAGCTCAAGGGAGCTTTTCCTCTTCTTGCAGCCCTCTTGATGTCTATGCATGGGTCCCTTGCAGCCCCATTCTCCCTCAGATATGGATGGGCTGATGGGCAGCATCTGCCACTCGGTGAAAGTTTCGCCATTCCTTGTCAAATTGAATACTTCTATGGACCACTGGAGGGAAGGGTGGCTAGATTTTTTAGGGGCTGCCAGAGACTATGTGGCTGCTGTTTTATTAGCCCTGGAGGTGGCATCCATTCTTACTTCTGACTGCAAGATTCAGCATTATGCATTTTTTTGTCCTAGCTTTGGGTCTTAATGTTTAATTCCAGACCAGTGAGAGAAGTCATGCTCAGATTCTCACTCTAGAGGTTTGCAAGGAGGAGTTCTAAATCTCTTTAAAGACTTAACTATTGAGATTCACTTCTACTAGCATCTTTATGTTAATTACAAATATTTCTCCAAAATTGAAAAGGACATTTCCAGTTGACCTGCGATGGAATCCAATCTTTTGTAATGTCTGCCTCACATATACTTCTGAGAAACATTCAAATGCTTGGGAAAGAGTTCCATGTTGATTAACAACGTCTGTCATGGTTACAGCAGAGGAGAGTGCAGGTATGCTTGCCAAGCATATAGAATCCTAGAGCATGCAATATAGGTTTAACTAGCAGGAACAGAATATATGTTGCTAAAAGCAACAAACTATTGTGGAACATTTTTATAATTTTGACATTTTTATTAATCCAATTTGAATTTCTCTGCCAATAGAAGTGAACTGGGAAATCAGTTTATGTAGGGAAATAAAAATAATATGACAAACAGTAATAGAAAGATGCTGAATGAAAACACAGAAATAATATACAAGTCTCAGTTACTACTAGATACTCTATATGCCAGGTTTTTCTTAAGTCACAAAATATGCTTGACCTCCTGAAAGGGTTTATTCAGGTTGTTTTAAAAATTGGCCTTAAAAATGGTTTTTAAGTTTTCAATATATCATCTTTCTTACAGTGACTGAAAGAATTAAGCCTAACTAAGCACTGCATTCACTGAACAAGCAAAGATACTGAATTGACACTCAAGAAGAAATTAGATGAGGGAATCTGGGAATTTAAATGGCACACACAACAATGAAAGATGCTAGAAAAATATGATAAACAAAAAGTCTGTTCCTATTAGAAGGAGAAATTATCAATGCAATAAGCACAAAAGAAAATTATTCTGAGAGCTAAATCTAGTAACAATGTGAAAATGGAGAGAAAATATACTATCATCAGCACTTTCATTCATGTTATTTTAACATGATAAATCCTCCTGTCTTATTGATCAGTGGGGAATAATCAGTATTTTTAGTAAATTGTTGCCTTTTATCCACACAGACTTCTGCAAAAACCAAAAGGAGCATTGACATTTGCAGTATGTTAGCTGACAAAAACAAATCCATGGGAAGTTCAAAAGGAGGTATTCATATTGGTAACTAGAATTAATCTATTATCCATTCTGTGTCAGTAAAGTGGTTGCAAATGGTGGGCAAGTAAAGAGAAAATTGTTAGAAGATGAGCCTGTAAATACATATGTAACATTGTCAATTTAAGAATAAAGCTGATATGAAATGAAACTTCATGGTGCTTTGGTTACTGTCACAGAAATCATTTAAATTCAAATTATAGCAAACAAACCCAAGAAAACCTATTTAAAATCCAAAGAGTTACCATTAAATAATATCAGAATACTTCATATTTCAGACTTGGAAATTTGGATTCATTGTAGCTAACTCTGTGTAGGGGGAGGCAAACAAGCAAATCTACTCATTTTCAATTAGATCCAGAACTGAGGTTGGGACATTCTTGAATTTTGGGGTCAGGTCTTTTCCCCCAAGTAACCAAACTTATGAATTTAATTCTCTGCTTTGTTCTCGTGAAATGAATGACCAAATGCAAAGAAATCAGCAAATTATACTTGTTTTCATTTTTTTCCACCTGAAAAATTTCAGTTGAAAATACACAATGAACAGTTCTTAGAAGTGAATGCATATAATTTGAAGGCAAGCTGATTCACGTTTCTCTCTGGGCAATATCAACATCTGTGTGGTTGATCTGGAGCAATCTCATAATCTTTCCATGCCTCAGAGTCCTTATCTGTACCGTGGGAATAACAACACTACCTACAAATAACACTTTATGGGAGATAATGGGATCATGCCTATGAAACATTAAGCATAGTTTGTAGCAAATAATAAGTACCCAATAAATTTTAGCTGCTCTACTATACCATCAAAATTGTTGCCTTTTTTGGGGACATACCTAGTTAAAAAGCAATAGAATATGACATGTACACAAGGCATTCAAGTTTTTAACACCACAGATGTGACTGTGGTATTACCAGTCTCATCTAGAGTAAATTCTGCACAGAATTTCCATCAAGAAAATGCAAATCAAAATCACAAATACCACTTCATACCTATTAGGATGATTTTAATTTAAAAGATAACATGAAGAAACTGGACAACCCAAATTTGCATCACCTGATGGATGGATAAATAATATGTATAAAAACATCTATTTCTGCTTTATTGACTATGCCAAAGCCTTTGACTGTGTGGATCACAATAAACTGTGGAAAATTCTGAAAGAGATGGGAATACCAGACCACCTGACTTGCCTCTTGAGAAATCTGTATGCAGGTCAGGAAGCAACAGTTAGAACTGGACATGGAACAACAGACTGGTTCCAAATGGGAAAAGGAGTGCGTCAAGGCTGTATACTGTCACCCTGCTTATTTAACTTCTATGCAGAGTACCTCATGAGAAACGCTGGACTGGAAGAAACACAAGCTGGAATCAAGATTGCTGGGAGAAATATCAATAATCTCAGATATGCAGATGACACCACCCTTATGGCAGAAAGTGAAGAGGAGCTAAAACACCTCTTGATGAAACTGAAGGAGGAGAGGGAAAAAGTTGGCTTAAAGCTCAACATTCAGAAAACGAAGATCATAGCATCTGGTCCCATCACTTCATGGGAAATAGATGGGGAAACAGCGGAAACAGTGTCAGACTTTATTTTTTTGGGCTCCAAAATCACTGCAGATGGTGACTGCAGACATGAAATTAAAAGACGCTTACTCCTTGGAAGAAAAGTTATGACCAACCTAGATAGCATATTCAAAAGCAGAGACATTACTTTGCTGACTAAGGTCCGTCTAGTCAAGGCTATGGTTTTTCCAGTGGTCATGTATGGATGTGAGAGTTGGACTGTGAAGAAGGCTGAGCACCAAAGAACTGATGCTTTTGAACTGTGGTGTTGGAGAAGACTCTTGAGAGTCCCTTGCACTGCAAGGAGATCCAACCAGTCCATTCTGAAGGAGATCAACCCTGGGATTTCTTTGGAAGGAATGATGCTGACGCTGAAACTCCAGTACTTTGGCCACGTCATGAGAAGAGTTGACTCATTGGTAAAGACTCTGATGCCGGGAGGGATTGGGGGTAGGAGGAGAAGGTGACGACCGAGGATGAGATGGCTGGATGGCATCACGGACTCGGTGGACGTGAGTCTGAGTGAACTCTGGGAGATGATGATGAACAGGGAGGCCTGGCGTGCTGTGATTCATGGGGTCACAAAGAGTCGGACACGACTGAGCGACTGAACTGAACTGAACTGATAGCTAGACAATGGAGTATTATTCAGCAATGGAAATGGAATAATATAGTGGTATATGCTACAACAGGAATGAACATCAAAAACATCACAGTAAGTATAGTGAAGTCTTCAGTGAAGAGAGCCAGTCAGAAAGGACCTCATATTGTGTGATTCTACCCACATGATATGCTCAGAATAAGCCAATCTATTGTGAAAAAATGGTTGGGTGGGGGTGTTTAGGCGTGACAGCTAATAGGTATATGGTTTCTTTCTGAAATGACTAAAATGTTCTGAAATTGATTGTGATGTCCATTACATATCTCTGTGTATATACTCAGTCATTTCACGTACATTTTTTTAAAAAAATGGGCTTATATATATATGCTCCTGTGTATAAAACAGATGAGAACTACTGTATAGCACAGGTGGGAAAAAGATGGTGCAATTTGTTTGTAGGACATATATTAAGTTAACCTTAAAAATTCATTCCAATATATGTTAGGTACAGCAAATGCTGTTTGATTTCATTTATACAAGCTACCTAGAAGATTCAAATTCACAGAGTCAGAAAGTTTACTGGTAGATGCCAGGAACAGTTTCAGTTGAGGAAGGTGAAAAACTTTGGAGATAGATGATGGTGAGATTTGCATAGCAGTGTGAATGTACTGAATGCCACTGAACTGTAAGATAAATATGGTTAAAATAATATGTTTACGTTATATGACTTTTACCACAATAAAAAAATTTTTAAGTTAAAAAATAATAATAAAGTTAGCAATATCAGAAATTCTGACTACATGGTTACAGAATTAGCAGACTTGATCATACCTTCATTATAAGCTGTTGCCAACACCCAGGATTAGAGAATGCTTAATTTCCATGACAGGATTTAATTCTCTCAAAATACAAAGAGCCCTGCTATGGATAACAGGTTGGTGGTGGTTTAGTCACTAAGTTATGTCCAACTCTTGCAACTCCTTGGACTGTAGCCCGCCAGGCCCCTCTGTCCATGGAATTTTCCAGGCAAGAATACTTAGTAGATTGCCATCTCCTTCTCCCGGGGATCTTCCCAATCCAGGAATCGAACTCGGGTCTCCTGCATTGCAGGCAGATTCTTTACTGACTGGGCTATGAGGGAAGCCTGGATAACAGATTGCTACTGCTAAGTCACTTCAGTCATGTCCGACTCTGTGCGACCCCAAAGATGGCAGCCCACCAGGCTCCCCCGTCCCTGGGATTCTCCAGGCAAGAACACTGGAGTGGGTTGCCATTTCCTTCTCCAATGCATGAAAGTGAAAAGTGAAAGTGAAGTCGCTCAGTCATATCCGACTCAGCGACCCCATGGACTGCAGCCCACCAGGCTCCCCTGTCCCTGGGATTTTCCAGGCAAAAGTACTGGAGTGGGGTGCCATTGCCTTCTCCGGGATAACAGATTAAGTGTCACTAAATTTTAACCCCTTCACAGAAGGTAGTTACTTCTTTGGAGGTTGACAAACTGGAAGCAGATTTTGTTGAGAAAAAGACAAAGAAAAATGAAACATCCTTTGATTACCAAGTAAATGATAAATTTTGTGGTTGTTTTGTTGCTAAGTCATGTCTGAATCTTTGCAACCCCATGGGCTGTAGCCCTCTAGGCTCCTCTCTCTGTCCATGGGATTTCCCAGGCAAGAATACTGGAGTAGGTTGCCATCTCCTTCTCCAGGGAATCTTCCTGACTTAGGGATTGAACTTGTGACTCCTGTATTGGCAAGTGGATTCTTTACTGCTGAGACACCAGGGAAGCCAGTACATGCATTATTCCTGAAAAAGAAGTATCCCTTCTAATAAAAGTTTCCTCTCAGGAATTCATTCATTCATCACTCTGAATTCACCATCAGAATTCAGATCTAAAGTCAAAGGCAGCATTCATCTTGGTTGCAAGAACATGTGAGTATTGAGGCAAAATTCTTCACTGTATTAGTGGCAAATCCATCTTTAAATAACCAATCAATTTTGTATGAATCAGAAAACTTAGTCAAGAGGACAGGCATCCTTAATGCCTATTTTACGGTCAGAGAGAGGATATATAATCAAAACCACAACTAGTCTGCCTGAAGGACAAATCGGGACCTCAAAGAAATGTTTTACTGGATTTGCACAATGGTTTTCAAATGATTTTTTCAATATCTTAGGTAGAATATAGATTCCATATTTCTTCATGATTCCACCACATTCCTGTGGTTTAATCTCATGCTTAGCCTACTTCTTTATTTACTTTATTGGTCTCTATAAGCATTTCAGTTTGTGATCACCAGTGGTTTTGCTACTGGTCATAAATCATGAGAAAGTCATAATTCAAAAAGACACAAGCACCCCAATATTCACTGAAGCACTATTTACAATAGCCAGGACATGAAAGCAACCTAGATGTCCACTGACAGATGAACAGGTAAAGAGGACATGGTATATACACACAATGGAATGTTACTCAGCCATTAAAAGGAATAAAATTGGGACACTTGTAGAGATGTGAATGGAGCTAGAGTCTGTCATACAGAGTGAAACAAGTTAGAAAGCAAAAAAAAAAATACTGTATATTAACACATATATGTGGAATCTAGGATAATGGTACTAATGAACCTATTTGCAGGGCAGGAATAGACATGATATGAGAACAGATGTATGGACACAGTGGGGGGATTAGGAGGAGTGGGATGAACTGAGGGATTGAGACTGACTTCTACACACTACCGTGTGTAAAATAGATAGTGGGAGCCTGCTGTACATCACAGGGAGATGAGTGCTCTGTGGTGACCTAGAGGGGTGGGATGAGGAGGAGTCAGAGGCATGCTCAAGGAGCAGGGGATATATGCAGGGGTGTGTGTGTGTGTGTGTGTGTGTGTGTGTGTGTGTGTGTCTGATTCACTTTGTTGTACAGCAGAAACTAACACAATATTGTAAAGCAACTGCACCCTAATTTAAAAAATAAATAAGTATAAGGGAATAACCAAGCTAAAGTTCAGGTTTCTTCCGTTGTTCAGTTTCTAGTAGCGTCCAACTGTTTGCGACCCCATGGACTGCAGCACAGGCTTCCCTGTCCTTCACTATCTCCCAGAGTTTGCTCAGATTCATGTCAACTGAGTCAACAATGCCATCCACCCATCGTATCCTCTGTCATTCCCTTCTCCTCCTGCACTCAATCTTTCCCAACATCAGGGTCTGTTTCAATGAGTCAGTTCTTTGCAGCAGGTGGCCAAAGTATTGGAGCTTCAGCTTTAGCGTCTGTTCTTCCAGTGAATAGTCAGGGTTGATAGCCTTTAGGATGACTGGTTTAATCTCCTTGCTGTCCAAGGACTCTCAAGAGTCTTCTTCAGCACCACAGTTTGAAAGCATCGATTCTTTGGTTCAGTTTTCTTTGTGGTCCAACTCTCAACATCTATATGTGACTATGGGAAAAAACATAGCTTTGATTATTCAGACCTTTGTTGGGAAAGTGAAGTTTTTACTTCCTAATATGCTGTCTAGGGTTGTTACAGATTTTCTTCTAAGAAGCAAGTGTCTTTTAATTTCATGGCTACAGTCACCACCCACAGTGATTTTAGAGCCTAAGAAAATAAAATCTGTCACTGCTTCCATTGTTTCCCCATCTATTTGCAATAAAGTGATGGGATTGGATGCCATGATCTTCATTTTTTGAACACTGAGTCTTTTTTTAAAGTTTACTTTGTTTTACTTTACAATACTGTATTGGTTTTGCCATACATCAACATGAATCCGCCACAGGTGTACACGTTGAACACTGAGTCTTAAGCCAGCCTTTTCACTCTCCTCTTTCACATTCATCAAGGGGCTCTAGTTCCCCTTTGCTTTCTGCCATCAGGATGGGATCGTCTGCATATCTGAGGTTGCTGTTACTTCTCCTGGCAATCTTGATTCCTGCTTGTGATTCATCCAGCCCAGCGTTTGGCATGATGTACTCTGCATATAAGTTAAATAAACAGGATGACAATGTACAGCCTTGACATACTCCTTTCTCAATTTTGAACCAGTTTGTTGTTCCATGTCTGGTTCTAACTGTTGCTTCTTGACGTATATACAGATTTCTCAGGAGGCAGGTAAGGTGGTCTGGTATTCCCATCTCTTGAAGAATTTTCCAGAGTTTGTTGTGCTCTACACAAAGGCTTTAGTGTAGTCAATGAAGCAGAAATAGATGTTTTTCTGGAATCCTCTTGCTTTTTCTATGATCTAACAGATGTTGGCAATTTGATCTCTTGTTCCTCTGCCTTCTCAATTCAACTTGTACATCGAGAAGTTCTTGGTTCACATACTGTTGAAGCTTAACTTGAAGGATTTTGAGCATTATCTTGCTAGTGAGAGAGTCATTTTCTAGGCAGGTTGATAAGAAGTCCAGGGGTCCCCAAGGAGAAGAGGGGTCTGGAATTCTCAAGGAGGAAGAAAGAACAAACTTTTTTTTCCTTCTACATTCCTTAGGATTATATAACAATAATGTATCCTGCTTGGGGACAGTCTCTGGCAAAAACCTTCTGGCTAATCCTGATATCTTAAAAATGTAAATTATGGGAGTAGGTCTAGTGAGGTCTGTACAACCTCCAGACATTCTTTTGATTCACTGTAATAACCAATTGGAGAGTATATAACTCCATTGCTAACATTAGCAAGGGGGTACGCTTTCTGCCCCCCTCTGATGTCTGTGTCAGAAGCTTTCTCTACCCTTTTTATACTTCAATAAAACTCTATTGCACAAAAGCTCTGAGCGATCAAGCCTCGTCTCTAGCCCCGGATTGAATTCTTCTCTTCCAGAGGCCAAGAATCCCGGGGTCTTTTTGTGGTTCAGCAACAACCTTTCACTAGCATGTGATATGAGTGCAATTACACGGTAGTTTGAACAGTTTTGGCATTGCACATCTTTGGGATTGTGATGAAAACTGATTTTTTCCAGGTTTCTTACGGACACTTTAAAATTCTTTAGAAAAGCCAGCACATGCATATTTTCTTATGCCCTCCTGATCTACCATCTAAGAACCTTTAGGAAGTATATGCCCTGGGGTGCACTACTGGTACACTGCATATAGACTGCTGGTTCTCAAGTTTGGTTAAGTATTAGCAGCAACTAATTGGGTTGTTAAAATATAGATTTCTTGACCCTTTCCCCAATATTTCTGATTCACTGGGACATGGATGGGGTGAAATAATTTGCATTTCTCATGAGTTCAGAGATGATACTAATGCTGCTGCTCTGGGAATTACACTTTGACAATCACTAACCTAGATCAATTTAAAAGCAAATATAATCTTTCAGTGATATTCATCCTGGAGCCCCAAAGTGCAATTAAAAAGTTAAAATTACAACAGCTGGCAAATGAGTTCTTAAACCCAGGCAAGGCAAGTTAAGCTCATTTTTTGCCAAGAGGACTAGAACAGTTGGCAGGTTTTCTAGGCTTACTGGCACATGAAGTGATAAAGAAAGTTCTTAAGGACTACGACTTATGTGAACGGAGCTAAGAGATAATTGAGCAGCGTGAGACTGAAGCCTTAACTCATGAAAGGGCTAGACAGTGTTCCTCCACTTGTTACACAAGTTATAGTCATCTGGGGCTTACAAATATGGATGAGGACCCATGTGTAGAGATGCTAATGTGCTCAAGCACCCCAGGCTAGGGGAAATCTGCTTGGTTAGCGCTGGGTAACTCCATGCAATCCATCAAACAGAGCACACTCACTGGACACAACCAGGGCTGGAGGGTGTGAAAAACCAGAAGTTCTAATGGAGGAAAATAATTTGACTTGGGAGACTTCTTTCACTTCAAGGTATTTATTATTCCCCAAGGGCCTGGGAAAATGGATACAATATAAAGAAAGCTCAGTCCCTGGTGCTTTGCTGAAGCTCCAGAGCCAGGGCTAAGGGCCACTGTAGAGGGTACACCACACTTCCATTCCTCCCTGAGCTCCAGCCACCCGGGTAGGCCAGAAAATGGGCCAGCCTCCTGTTTCTGCCTCTTCTGTTGAGTTAAAGAAAGGGATGTTCCAAAAGTGGTCCATGCGTGGCATCCTCTTCACTCACGCTATACATCTGTTCTCTTCCTTTCTGAGGGCTATTTTAGTTCTTCTATATTCACTCATTTCCAACAGCATGACACAGCTATAAAACTTCCCCCAGGGATTTAATTAGATGTTGGACCTTATCACAGCAATTAGAGGGAAGGGAGAGACAGGCAATTTGCACTAGGCTTGTGAAATCAGCTTTCTTGTAGTTTCTTTTACTCTTGTTGGAATATACATTTGTAGAACTTGTTTCCCCAAACCTAACCTGGGCCCTGGTTCAGAAGCATGATGTGGGCAAATGCACTTAATCTTTCAAGGGCGCACACAAACTAAGCTTTTTATTATAGAACTAAGAATATTTTGGTAAAATTTATAAAAATATTTAATCATTTATCTCTAGTAGATTATTTATATGCACACCCAGCTCCTTTTTATGCCTATCACTCTAGTCCCTTTTTCTTGACAAAATGACTGATTAGGAATTTTTCCATTTCTACACCTTCCATTTATCTTCAGTGTCTCTCATAAATGTTGAATTAAGCGGGTTTTATGAAACTCATCATAAATTGTAGTTTTCATCGAAAGTGACTGTGACAGAGTAGATTTCTATACTCTCAAATTCAATTACAATAACTCAGGGTTTTCAGGCTTTAAACCAGAAAGTACCCACACCAGAGAAATTGTGTATCAGTCCTATGGGTAGAACAGTTAAGGTGTCTTTTCATTTCTGCTTCTCAAGTTCAGTAGAACTGAGCAAATTTCAGGGGACAGGAAACAAATGATATTTTTATGGATCAGAACTGGTAATAATAATAATTTTTTCTTCTATAGGCATCTGATCCCATCACTTCATGGCAAATAGATGGGGAAACTATGGAAACAGTGACAGACTTTATTTTGGGGGGCTCCAAAATCACTGCAGATGGTGATTGCATCCATGAAACTAAAAGACACTTGCTCTTTAGAAGAAAAGCTATGACAAACCTAGACAGCATATTGAAAAGCAGAGACATTGCTTTGCCAACAAAGGTGTGTCTAGTCAAAGCTATGGTTTTTCCAGTATTCATGTATGGATGTGAGAGCTGGACCATAAAGAAAGCTGAGTGCTGAAGAATTGATGTTTTTGAACTGTGGTTCTGGAGAAGACTCTTCAGAGTCCGTTGGACTGCAAGGAGATCAAACTAGTCAATCCTCAAGGAAATCAGGCCTGAATATTCATTGGAAGAACTGATGCTGAATCTCAAATACTTTGGCCGCCTGGTGGGAAGAACTGACTCATCGGAAAAGACCCTGATGCTAGGAAAGATTGAAGACAGGAGGAGAAGGGGATGACAGGGGATGAGATAGTTGGATGGCATCACCGACTTGATGGGCATGAGTTTGAGTAAGCTCTGGGATTTGGTGACGGACAGGGAAGCCTGGTGTGCTGCAGTCCCTGGGGTCGCAAAGAGTCAAACATGACTGAGTGACTGAACTGAACTGATAGGCATAAAGACACTGTGTTATTCTTGAAAATAACATGATATTGTAAATCAAGTATACTCTGATTTAAAAAACAAGATACTGTATTATTTTCCAAAAGGTGTTCTTGAAAATTAACATTTATTGGGAACTTACCATGCGACAGCTACTTAAAATGTTTTATATCGGCTAACATGGCGGAGGAATAGGACGGGGAGACCATTTTCTCCCCCACAAATTCATCAAAAGACCATTTGAATGCTGAGCAACTTCCACAAAACAACTTCTGAATGCTGGCAGAGGACAAAGTAGCCCATTCTCTTCAAAAGGAGGTAGGACAAAATATAAAAGACAAAAAGAGAGACAAGAGTTAGGGACAGAGACCCGTCCCAGGGAGGGAGTTGTGAAGGAGGAGAAGTTTCCAAACACCAGGAAATCCTTTCACCTGCGGGTCTGTGGTGAGTTTTGGAATCTCAGACGGCAACATAACTGGGAGGGGGAGAAAAAAAAAAACCCAAAACCCACAGAATATGCACCTAATTGCAACTCCCAGTGGAGAAGTAGCCCAGATGCTCAAGTCTGCTGCCAGCGAGCAGAGGCTGAACAGGGAGGTGCAGGCTGCATTCTTAGGGTAAGGACCAGACCTGAATGCCCTGAGGACAATCTGAGGGAGTAATGTGAGACAGCAACCCAAACTGTGGGATCGCCAGAGAGAGCAAAAAAAAAAAAAAAAAGAGAGAGAGAGAGAGAGATTTTTCGTGCAAAAAGCTCTAACCTAAGGCACAGCTGGGCCTGCTAACAGAACAAAGGAATGAGAGAATGCCAGAGGAGAGCTAGCTGGCTGCAGACCAGCCCATCCCCACCGGAGGCAGAGAGGCAGGCAGGCGACAGCCAGAGCCAGAAGGCAAGGGGCAGTCTTGGCCCCAGAGACGGCATCCTCCACCAAAATGTGAGCAGGCTCCCACTGCTAACCAAGTCTTCCTGGGATCCTGGATGGCTGACATCTGCCTGGAGGGTCGCGGCCTGAGATCAGCTTCCCAGAGGAGACACACCAGCACACCTGAGACGGCGCTCTCGTGGCACATCCAGGAAACCCAGCGGCCGGGACCACGGAGGTGAAAAGATGCACCGCACACCTGGGACAGTGCACTCCTCAAGCACCTGATTGCCTGAGCTGCTCAGAGCTGGGAAGGACACAAAACGCAGGCCCAGCTGAGTCTGTGCCTTTGTGGAGTACCCCAGAACCTGAACCTGAGCAGCTTAGACCTGGGAAATGCATGCAACTCAGGGCCTGCTTTAGGACAGTTCCCCTGCAGAGCAACCTGGAGCCTGAGCAGTGTAGACTGGGAAAGCATACACCTCTGTGAGCTGGGGCAAATCCAGTGTGGTCCAGACACTGCGAGCACTCCCCACACATGCCAACGATATTTGTTTGCAGTATCCCTCCTTCCCCACAGCACACCTGAACAAGGGAGCCTAAATAAGTGACAACTTTTGCCCCCTTGTGTCTAGGCAGAAATTAGGCATTGAAGAGACTTGCAAACAGAGGAAGGCAAAATGAACAAAGAGGGAACCACTTTGGAAGTGACAGGTGCAACAGATTAAAACCCTGTAGTTAGCATTGACTACATTGGAAGGGGCCTGTAGACCTTGAGAAGAAGTATAAGCTGGAACAAGGAACTATCTGAAACTGAACTGACCCCACACTGCCCTTAACAGCTCCAGAGAAATTCCTAGATATATTTTACTGTTATCATTTTTAATTAAAAATTAAAAAAAATTTGTTCTTTATTATCTTTAATTTTCATTTTTATAACCTACTATTACCTTGCAAAAAAATCCTATTTTTAAAGCAAATTTCATATATATATCTTTTATAATTTTTGTTATTTTTAAAAATATTGTATTTTTGAGAGTCTAGCCTCTACTCCAGATTTTTAATCTTCACTTTTTTAGTATTTATAATCAATTCTGTACCCTTAAGAATCTAATCTTCAGTACCCATTTTTATGTAGGAGTCTGATTACTGGCTTGATTATTCTCTCTCGCCTTTTGAATCTCCCTTTTCTCCCCTAGGTCACCTCTATCTCCCCCCTCCCTCTTCTCTTCTCTGCTTAACTCTATGGATCTCTCTGGGTGTTTCAGGCTGTGGAGAACACTTAGGGAACTGATTACAGGCTAGATTGGTCTCTCCCCTTTTGACTCCCCCTTTTCTCTTCCTGGTCACCCCTATCTCCCTCCTCCCTCTTCTCTTCCCTATGTAAATCCATGAACCTCCCTGAGTGTTCCAGACTGTGGAAAGCATATAGGGAATTGATTACTGGCTAGATTGCTCTCTCCCTTTTTGATTCCCCCTCTTCTCCTCCTGGTCACCTCTATCTCTCTCCTCCCTCTTCTCTCCATATAACCCTGTGAACCTCTCTGGGTGTCCCTCACTGTGGAGAATCTTTTCACCATTAACCTATATGTTTTATTATCAGTGCTGTATGGATGGAGAAGTCTTATTTCAAAATAAGACTGAAAGCCAGAGGCAGGAGGCTTAAATCCAAAACCTGAGAACACCAGAAAACTCCTGACTCCAGGGAACATTAATCAACAAGAGCTCATCCAAAAGCCTCCATACCTGCACTGAAACCAAGCTCCACTCAAGAGCCAACAAGTTTCAAAGTAAGACATAACAAGCTAATTCTCCAACAATGCAGGAACATAACCCTGAGCATTAAAATACAGGCAGCCAAAAGTCACACCAAATCCATAAACACTATAGACATCAAAACTCACTACTGGACACTTTATTGCACTCCAGAGAGAAGAGATCCAGCCCCAGCCACCAGAACACTGATGCAAGCTTCCCTAACCAGGAAACTTTGACAAGACACTCGTTCAATCCCACCCACAGGGAGGAACCTCCACAATAAAGAAGAACCACAAACTTCCAGCATACGGAAAGGCCACTGCAAACAGAACAATCTAAACAAAATGAAAAGGCACAGAACTATTCAGCAGGTAAAGGAACATGATAAAGGCACACCACACCAAGCAAAAGAGGAGGAGATAGGGAGTCTACCTGAAAAAGAATTCAGAATAATTACAGTAAAAATGATCCAAAATCTTGAAAACAAAATGGAGTTACAGATAAATAGCCTGGAGACAAGGACTGAGAAGATGCAAGAAATGTTTAACAAGGACCTAGAAGAAATAAAAAGAGTCAATCAATAATGAATAATGTGATAACTGAGATCAAAAGCACTCTGGAGGGAACCAACAGTAGAATAACTGAGGCAGAAGATAGAATAAGTGAGATGGAAGATAGAATGGTGGAAATAAATGAAGCAGAGAGGATAAAAGAAAAAAGAATTAAAAGAAATGAGGACAATCTCAGAGACGTCTGGGACAATGTTAAATGCCCCACCATTTGAATCATAGGAGTCCCAGAAGAATAAGACAAAAAGAAAGGCCATGAGAAAATACTTGAGGAGATAATAGTTGAAAACTTCCCTAAAATGGGGAAGGAAATAGCCTTCCAAGTCCAAGAAACCCAGAGAGTCCCAAACAGGATAAACCCAAGGCAAAACATCCCAAGACATATATTAATCAAATTAACAAAGATCAAACACAAAGAACAAATATTAAAAGCAGCAAGGGAAAAACAACAAATAACACACAGGGGATTCCCATAAGGATAACAGCTGATCTTTCAATAGAAACTCTTCTGGCCAGAAAGGAATGGCAGGGCATACTTAAAGTGATGAAAGAGAAAAACCTACAACCCAGATTACTGTACCCAGCAAGGATCTCATTCAAATATGAAGGAGAAATCAAGAGCTTTATAGACAAGCAAAAGCTGAGAGAATTCAGCACCACCAAACCAGCTCTCCAACAAATGCTAAAGGATCTTCTCTAGGCAGGAAACACAGAAAAGGTATATAAACTCGAACTCAAAACAACAATGTAAATGGCAACAGGATCATACTTCAATAACTACCTTAAATGTAAATGAGTTGAATGCCCCAACCAAAAGGCAAACATGGGCTGAATGGATACAAAAACAAGACCCCTATATATGTTGTCTACAAGAGACCCACCTCAACAAGGGATACATACAGACTGAAAGTGAAAGGCTGGAAAAAGATATTTCATGCAAATGGAGAACAAAAGAAAGTAGGAGTAGAGATACTCATATCGGATAAAACAGACTTTGAAATAAAGGCTATGAAAAGAGACAAAGAAGGACACTACATAATGATCAAAGGATCAATCCAAGAAGAAGATATAATAATTATAAATATATATGCACTCAACATAGGAGTACTGCAATATGTAAAGGAAATGCTAACAAATATGAAAGGGGAAATTAACAGTAACACAATAATAGTGGGAGCCTTTAATACCCCACTCACAGCTATGGATAAATCAACTAAACAGAAACTTAGCAAGGAAACACAAACTGTAAATGATGCAATGGACCAGTTAGACCTAGTTGATATCTATAGGACATTTTACCACAAAACAATGAATTTCACCTTTTTCTCAAGTGCACATGGAACCTTCTTCAGGATAGATCATATCCTGGGCCATAAATATAGCCTTGGTAAATTCAAAAAAATTGAAATCATTTCAAGCATCTTTTCTGATTATAATGTGGTAAGATTAGATGTCAACTACAGGAAAAAACTATTAAAAATACAAATGTATGGAGGCTAAATAACATGCTTCTGAATAACCAAAACATCACAGAAGAAATTTTAAAAAAAATTTAAAAATGCATAGAAATGAATGAAAATGAAAACGAAAACACAACAACCCAAAACCTATGGGACTCAGTAAAAGCAGTGCTAAGGGGAAGGTTCATAGCAATACAAGCTTACCTCAAGAAACAAGAGAAAAATCAAATAAATAACCTAACTCTACACTGAAAGCAACTAGAAAAAGAAGAAATGAAGAACCCTAGGGTTAGTAGAAGGAAAGGAATCATAAAAATTAGGGCAGAAATAAATACAAAAGAAACAAAGGAGACCATAGCAAAAATCAACAGAACTAAAAGCTGGTTCTTTGAGAAGATAATAAAATAAACAAACCATTAGCCAGACTCATCAAGAAAAAAAGGGAGAAAAACCAAGTAAACAAAATTAGAAATGAAAATGGAGAAATCACAACCGACTACACAGAAATACAAAGGATCATAAGAGACTACTATCAGCAACTACATGCCAATAAAGTGGACAACTTGGAAGAAGTGGACAAATTCTTAGAAAAGTATAACTTTCCAAAACTGAGCCAGGAAGAAATAGAAAAATCTTAACAGACCCATCACAAGCACAGATATCGAAACTGTAATCAGAAATCTTCCAGTGAATAAAAGCCCAGGACCAGATGGCTTCACAACTGAATTCTACCAAAAACTTAGAGAAGAGCTAACACCTATCCTACTCAAACTCTTCCAGAAAATTGCAGAGGAAGGTAAACTTCCAAACTCATTCTATGAGGCCACCATCACCCTAATACCAAAACCTGACAAAGAAGCCACAAAAAAAGAAAACTACAGGCCAATATCACTGATGAACATAGATGCAAAAATCCTTAACAAAATTCTAGCAATCAGAATCCAACAACATATTAAAAAGATCATACATCATGACCAAGTGGGCTTTATCCCAGGGATGCAAGGATTCTTCAATATCAATCAATCAATGTTAAATATCACATTAACAAACTGAAAGATAAAAGCCAAATGATTATCTCAATATATGCAGAGAAAGCTTTTGACAAAATTCAACATCATTTATGATAAAAAAAAAGCCCTTCAGAAAGCAGGCATAGAAGGAACACACCTCAACAAATTAAAAACCATATATGATAAACCCACAGAAAACATAATCTTCAATGGGGAAAAATTGAAAGCATTTCCCCTAAAGTCAGGAACAAGACAAGGGTGCCCACTCTCACCACTACTATTCAACATGGTTTTGGAAGTTTTAGCCATAGCAATCAGAGAAGAAAAAGAAATAAAAGGAATCCAGATTTGAAAAGAAGAAGTAAAACTCTCACTGTTTGCAGATGACATGATCCTCTACATAGAAAACCCTAAAGATTCCACCAGAAAAGTACTAGAACTAATCAATGAATATAGTAAAGTTGCAGGATATAAAATTAACACACAGAAATCCCTTGCATTCCTATACACTAAAACAATGCGAAAACAGAAAGAGAAATTAAGGAAACAATTCCATTCACCATTGCAATGAAAAGAATAAAATACTTTGGAATAAATCTACCTAAAGAAACAAAAGACCTATATATAGAAAACTATAAAACACTAATGAAAGAAATAAGAGATGACACAAATAGATGGAGAAATATACCATGTTCATGGATCGGAAGAATCGATATAGTGAAAATGTGTATAATACTCAAAGCAATCTATAGGTTCAATGCAATCCCTGTCAAGCTACCAATGGTATTTTTCAGAGAACTAGAACAAATAATTTCACAATTTGGGTGGAAATACAAAAAACCTCGAATAGCCAATCTTGAGAAAGAAGAATGGAACTGGAGGAATCAACCTATAATGACTTCAGACTATACTATAAAGCCACAGTCATCAAGACAGTATGGTACTAGCACAAAGAAATATAGATCAGTGGAACAAAATAGAAAGCCCAGAGATAAATCTACATACCTATGGACTTCCCTGGTGTCTCAGATGGTAAAGTGTCTGTCTACAATGAGGGAGAACCGGGTTCGATCCCTGGGTTGGGAAGATCCCCTGGAGAAGGAAATGGCAATCCACTCCAGGATTATTGCCTGGAAAATCCCATGGACAGAGGGGCCTGGTGGGCTGCAGTCCATGGAGTCGTAAAGAGTTGGACACGACTGAGCGACTTCAATCAACGGACACCTTATCTTTGACAAAGGAGGCAAGAATATACAATGGGAGAAAATACAATCTCTTTAACACGTGGTGCTGGGAAAACTGGTCAACCACTTGTAAAAGAATGAAACTAGAACGCTTTCTAACACCATACACAAAAATAAACTCAAAATGGATTAAAGATCTAAATGTAAGACCAGAAACTATAAAATTCCTAGAGGAGATCATAGGCAAAACACTCTCTGATATAAGTCATAGCAGGATCCTCTATGACCCACCTCCCAGAGTTATGGAAATAAAAGCAAAAATAAACAAATGGGATCTAATTAAACTTAAAAGCTTTTGCACCATGAAGGAAACTATAAGCAAGGTGAAAAGACAGCCTTCAGAATGGGAGAAAATAATAGCAAATGAAGCAATTGACAAAGAATTAATCTCAAAAATATATAAGCAACTCCTGCAGCTCAATTCCAGAAAAATGAATGACTCAGTCAAAAAATGGGCCAAAGAACTAAATAGACATTTCTCCAAAGAAGACATACAGATGGCTAACAAACACATGAAAAGATGCTCAACATCACTCATTATCAGAGAAATGCAAATCAAAACCACAGTGAGTTACCATCTCATGCTGTTCAGAATGGCTGCTATCAAAAAGGCTACAAACAATAAATGCTGGAGAAGGTGTGGAGAAAAGGGAACCCTCTTACACTGTTGGTGGGAATACAAACTAGTACAGCCACTATGGAGAACAGTGTGGAGATTCCTTAAAAAACTGGAAATAGAACTGCCATATGACCCAGCAATAACACTTCTGGGCATACACAATGAGGAAACCAGAATTGAAAGAGACACGTGCACCCCAATGTTCATCGCTGCACTGTTTATAATAGCCAGGACATGGAAGCAACCTAGATGTCCACCAGCAGATGAATGGATAAGAAAGCTGTGGTACATATACACAATGGAATATTACTCAGCTATTGAAAAGAATGTGTTTGAATCAGTTCTAATGAGCTGGATGAAACTGGGGCCTATTATACAGAGTGAAGTAAGTCAGAGAGAAAAACACCAATACAGTATATTAATGCATAGATATGGAATTTAGAAAGATGGTAATGATGACCCTATATCTGAGACTGCAAAGGAGACAGTGATGTTGAGTACAGACTTTTGAACTCTGTGGGAGAAGGTGAGGGTGGGATGATTTGAGAGAATAGTATTGAAACAAGTCTGTTACCATATGTGAAACAGATCGTCAGTCCAGGTTCGATGCATGAGACAGGGTGCTCAGGGCTGGTGCACTGGGATGACCTAGAGGGATGGGATGGGGAGGGAGGTGGGAGGGGGGTTCACAATGGGGAACTCGTGTACACCCATGGCTGAAACATATCAATATATGGCAAAAACCACTACACTATTGTAAAGTAATTAGCCTCCAATTAAAATAAATATATTAAAAAATGCTTTATACCATTTCATCCTTATGACAAACCTACTTCTTAGAAGTAGGTACTATCACTATTCCTATTTTATAGATGGAAAACTGAGGCCAAGTTAAAGTCAGCAGTCCCATATCAAGTAAATGGAAGAAATGTTATTTCAAACTAAGACAGGTTAATCAAAATTACACACACACATATACATGTGAATAGATATATATAAACATACATACATATCTATACACTTACATATATGTACACAAATATATTAATATAACAACCTATTTGATTGTGGAAAACCAAAATCTAGAATTTGTACCTCTTTCCTATTGTACCTTCACCACCTCCACAACTTTTCCCACCATCATCGTTTCTACTTTTATTCTATGCACACACTTGACACAGACTATATCATTTAAATGTTTCTAAACCCTACGACTTAGGCACTATTATTACTTCATCCAACAGGAGAGGAAACAGAGTCTAAGGAACTTACTCAAGGTCACAGTGCAGTTGAGTTACACCATGTGTGATTCTAGGAAATAAACTCTAAATTACTCAACCATAGCACTATGCAATGCTGGAAATGAAGCATAGCTTTCTCCAGGAGGCACTGAGGAGTCACAGAAGGTTTTAAAGCACACGCATAAGAAGATGCAAGGATGCTGAGTGGACATGGGCAAGCACGTGCTGGAAATCATTAAGTGAATTGTTGAAAATGTTCTGTTCCCTGTTTTAATATTTCTCATGGCTGACAGCTGGTGTTCTCATTATAGGATTGTTAATACATCATTGAGCCTGGCAAAATGCTGGTCTCTGTTGGGTGGAAGCCAGTTGAAGTTTGGCCATTATCTGTATGGAAGACAGTTAGTTATTTATGTATCTGCTTTTTCTAACCAATAGTGAACCATCTGACACAGGGCCCTTTCCTTATTTGTGTTTGCATGCCAGGCCTCACTAATGTCAGGCAGAATTTGGAGCTCTGGAAATTTGCGGAAATTAAAGTGGGGAAAAAAAAGATGTAAAATTCATTCTTAGGTGACAAAAGGAGGGAAAGAACATTTTATGAGCATCTGTTGGCGATTTGGTCATATGCACGTGTCTTCTGAATAGCAGCAGTACCTACTTGCCAGGCTGGCAGATTTTTCATTTGTTCTAGAATCCTGGGAAATACGACTCATCTCTCTTCTTTTCCAGCCTCACTGTAGAAATAATGCAATTCTCAGATGAAAAGGGTGGAGAGTTTTTTTCTTAGAGAAATGTAAGAGGATCTGATTTATGTCAGGCTACCTCTTACAGATGCATCAAAGTCACTGCCTCCCTAAATAACCAAATTAAATAGCTGGAAAAGGGCAATCAAGGTGGCTGTCACATCCCAGTGAGTGGAAGTCAGGGCAACATCTGTTTTGCCTGCTGTTTTGGAAGTCACTGGAGCACTCTATAGTCTGGGATTAAGTTTCTACTTTTTAAAAAATACCTTATTGGTGGAGACTGTGTGTAAGAACTGCAATTACTTTGTGAAGATGTTCTTACATAAGCTAATGTGAAAGAGGAGAAGAGTAACAGGCACATGAGAAATCTCCAAAAACTGTGATTGCTGTTACTGCCATGAATTACAGCACATCCATATTTTTGCACTGGCAAAAATAAAGCCACCAGCATTAGCAGGCAGGTTCTTTACCACTCGCACCACCTGGAAAGCCCTGATAAAAATAAAGTGACCAAACTTAACAGCCAAGATCACACTTGTATTTTTTACAGTTAGCTTGCATTTTCTTGCCTCTGCCCTTCTACTTAACTTCTCTCCATTTAGGATCACTTCTGTTTTCTTGAACAATGTGTTGTCTGTGTGTTAGTCGCTCAGTCACGTCCAACTCTTTGAGACCCAGTGAACTGTAACCCACCAGGCTCCTCTGTCCATGGAATTCTCCAGGCAAGAATACTGGAGTGGCTTGCCAGTCCCTTCTCAAGGGGATCTTCCTGACCCAGGGATTAAACCTGGGTTTCCTGCATTGGAGGTAGATTCTTTACCATCTGAGCCACCAGGGAAGCCATTGAACATTTTTACTTACTTTTATTTCTTTGAATACAAAAGGATCAACAACTTATTCCTTCAGTGTTCCCTGAATATCTACTTTGTGTCAGGTTCTAAGGTAGCAGTCAGGTACACAGCAATTAAAGTGGATCCTTAAGGAGTTCAGAGTCAAATGCAGAGGGGAGACTTGGAAATAGGTAGTAGCAAGAGACTGTCCAAGTGCTAGAAAACTGATTTCATTTGGTTTTATTAAACAAAGGGAGATAACATGGGTCACTGGGAGAGATTTCCCAACGGAGGTTAAAAAAAATATATATATATATATATATATATATATATATATATATATATATATATTCTAAGCTTTAAATGGTGAGTGGTATTTGAGTAGATTGAGATAGGGCACCTCAGGCAAAAAGCACTGTATAAGCAAGAATATGTATGTGGTATGACCAGAGGTGCTCAGGAACTGTGCATACTTGAGAATGTACGAGGCAGGGCTTTCCCAACTATATTAGGGGGAATTTTAGTATTAATCAGCATTCCATGGGAGAATAACTTCCATGGTTTGGTAACTGGGAAATACCAGGCAAAAGAAATTGGACAGGCTTCTAACCCGAAGAACCTTGTGAATATGATAACATATTCCCAAGCAGAAGAACACAAAAGATATAAAGTTCACTGAGCTCTTTCTTACAGAAAAAGGATAGTATTAATCTTTACTGGGTTTTATGTATGAAGTTAGTTAATGCAGTTAAAGTGCCTGCTTGGCACAGTTCATAGTGCTCTAAAGTATTCAATAAATATTTGTCATTCTTTTTCATTTCATAAACATTATCCTGAAATAACAAAATACTTAAAGAAAGGAGATTTATAGAGTTGGATGAGATGAACTATTCTTATCAAAGTAGATCACTGGGGTTTGATACTGTGTATCAAACTCTGCACCATAAATCATTCTTTCTTCTTTGAAGAGACACAAGTAACGCTAGCTACAATTCAGATATGGCAGACCAATGAAAATTGCAGTGTATCAGCTCCCCCTCCCCCCAAATTCAACCTTTCTACCCAGAGAAAATTTTTTAAATATTAGAAAAAATTTAAAAAATATACTTCAACACAATCACAACAGTAAACAACAAAAGATGAAAAAAAAACCCCTTTCTATCAAATCAAGTGTATATTAAGGCATTTGAGACAATTCTGGAGAGCACAGAGAGAAACTCAGTCTGAAAACTGTCAGATTCAAATTCAGGGGGACCATTCAACATCATCTCTTTGGATGAACAGTACAATGTCAAAGGACTACAGCAATAATTTCCTCTGCAAAGAGACCTTTCAAATCCTAGTGTGGAAGATGCATTGTAAAGTCATTAACCCTTGCAATACCTCAGAGGTGGAGAGTGACTACAAGTTACTGCTTCCTGTGCACAGATCAGTGTGGAAAAGGTCAGCGTCTGAACCTGGAAGAGACCCCTAAGCTATCTCATATGGTGCCAGATCCACAGCTTGTGGTCATTTAGTCACTAAGTCATTTGTGTCTGACTCTTTGTGACCCATGGACTGTAGCCCTCCAGCCTCCTTGTCCATGGGATTTCACAGGCAAGAATACTGGAGTGGGTTGCTGTTGACTTCTCCAAGGGATCTTCTTGGCCCAGGGATCGAACTTGGGTCTCCAGTATTGCAGGTGGATTCCCTGGTGGGAAGCCCCCAAAACTCATGATCACTTATCTAAAAGCAAGATTATGACAAGGCCTCTGTTCTTTGGGCATATTCTTAACTTTTCTCCTTTCTTTAGTTCTTTATGCCATTTCTCACTTTCAATAAAACCAATTTACAAAATTCAATCTGCAAAAGTCAAGGCTGATTCTCATTAACCGACAGGAAGTGTTTCTCTGAAAATTGCCAGTTTAACACAGTAGGAAGCAACAGGAAAGGGGAAAAAAAAAACTTTCCACCAGGTCTGTGGGACATAAAATGAAGGTCAGTTGACAGATTCCTGCTTAGTTAAAAATTATCTGATCAAATGACAGAAATAGAGAGTTTTATTTTTAACAAGACACTAGAATTTAGACTGAGTCTTATGGCTGCCTCCCCCATCAATTGTTTGAATTGCTCTAACAGGAGGTATATTATGAATACAAAGATACCACTGTGATGATTTAGAAAAGGAGAGAAATTAGCATGCTAAGTTTTATTTAACTAGTCTGCATAATCACTAGGCTACATTTGTACAGCCTGCCTCTGGCATAATTTTGACAAGGTTGTAAAGGCCACCCCTGATGTCCCAATCTCTGTCTCCTCCCCTTGTCTCTCTGCCCTAACCACTGATGTGCTAAGAATACACATCTTTACAATCTCTATGTTTTAGAGAATTTGCTAGGTTTACTGCTAACAGCTAAGTCACTTCAGTCGTGTCCGACTCTGTGCGACCCCATAGACAGCAGCCCACCAAGCTCCCCCATCCCTGGGTTTAACCAAACCACAATTAATGGCCAATGTGGGCACTTGGCTGAGGTGTTAATTTCAAGGAAGTGATAAACTATCACTGGAAAAGTAAAGGCACGGAAAAAGAAGATCTGCATTTACTCGACTGTCTCTTGGGGAAGTTCTGAACATCAGGATTGCAAACTTAAGTATCTCCAGGAGCAGTGGAGCAGTGAGGTCACGGAGAACTGAGATTCTGTGGGCAATACGTGAGCACATGCATGTTTATGCATGCATCCTTTAAGGAGGTGATTGTGACTAAATGAGGTCTCAGTGGTGGGGCCTGATCTGACAGGACTGGTGGCCATTTAAGAAGTGGAAGAGATACCAGAGGTGCAGGAGTGCAGAGGAAAGGCCATTTGAGGATGCAGGAAGAAAGTGAGTGTCTGCATGCCAGGAAGAGAGAGTCTCCCCCTTCACGTGGGATTTCCAGTCTCCAGAATTATGAGAAAAGTACATTTTGTTGCTTAAGCCACTCAGTCTATGCTAGTCTGTTGTGGCAACCAAAGGGGCCTAATACATGGTCTTTGTCTTTTTTGATTCCCTGAAGTAAACATTTCAGTAGAGGGAAGTAGGTCATACTTTACATCTATGTGGATCAATGACTGCAGGAGTCTCTGGTCCCAGTTTATTTCTGCCTGCGTCTAAACAGGGGATTTAATCTGAGGTCCACATCTCTGCAAGTTCATGGTGAAAATTCAGTGTCTGCAAATTTGGCTGGGTCCAAATGCCCTTGCCACGCTCACCAAATTTTACCTGAAATGCAGCATTTCTTTGTTGACAACAAACCACAGTAAGATAAGCAATAACCATGACTTTGTCACTGATGGAAATCACAACCTTTTTCCAATCATATTACAATTGTTTCTAATACCTCAAATAATCATTTATACTCAACACTATTTTGAAATGATGGTAATTATTGCATCCACAGCTAGTCCTCATTATTTTACTCATTAAAAGAAGCAAGTATTATTTTATAAATAGTAATCTATATATTTAGATAACTGTTTTACTATAACTGGATCCCTTTACAATTTTTTGTATTTTATTTTGGTCATTTCTAAATATTATTCTAAGGGGGATTTATGGGCGGAGCTGTACTACAAAGTACCCATGGCACAGAAAATTTCAAGAGCTCTTTGATCTCAACTCTTATTTCCAGGTGACTGTGAATGGCCGGGCCTGTGTCACAGAGTAACCCAAACTCTATCCTCCAGGCACAAAGTCTCATAATGAATAAATTCATCTGAACTGCCTAAGCAAGTGTATTTGATAATCTGGTGTTGCCAATACTAGTAGATGGCACAGCACCCCTGGTAACAGCACCATAACCAGGACAGTCACCAAGCTATAGTGCTTTCCATCCCAACAGCTCACCATGCTCTGAGTCATCCCTTCTCTGACATGTGTAAAAGTTTCCTGGCTAAGTCTATCTCCCCTTTGCCCCATCATTGCTTATTCAACTTTTCCAGCAGCATCATCAGCTCGAATTCAGTTCAGTTCAGTTCAGTCACTCAGTCGTGTCCGACCCTTTGCGACCCCATGAATCGCAGCACGCCAGGCCTCCCTGTCCATCACCATCTCCCGGAATTCACTCAGACTCACATCCATCGAGTCCGTGATGCCATCCAGCCATCTAATCCTTGGTCATCCCCTTCTCCTCCTGCCCCCAATCCCTCCCAGCATCAGACTCTTTTTCAATGAGTCAACTCTTTGCATGAGGTGGCCAAAGTATTGGAGCTTCAGCTTTAGCATCATTCCTTCCAAAGAAATCCCAGGGCTGATCTCCTTCAGAATGGACTGGTTGGATCTCCTTGCAGTCCAAGGGACTCAAGAGTCTGCTCCAACACCACAGTCCAAAAGCATCAATTCTTCGGTGCTCAGTCTTCTTCACAGTCCAACTCTCACATCCATACATGACCACAGGAAAAACCATAGTTGGCAAAGTAATATCTCTGCTTTTGAATATGCTATCTAGGTTGGTCATAACTTTTCTTCCAAGGAGTAAGTGTCTTTTAATTTCATGGCTGCAATCACCATCTGCAGTGATTTTAGAGCCCCCCCAAATAAAGTCTGAGACTGTTTCCACTGTTTCCCCATCTACTTCCCATGAAGTGATGGGACCGGATGCCATGGTCTTCGTTTTCTGAATGTTGAGCTTTAGGCCAACTTTTTCGCTCTCCTCTTTTACTTTCATCAAGAGGCTTTTTAGTTCCTCTTCACTTTCTGCCATAAGGGTGGTGTTATCTGCATATCTGAGGTTATTGATATTCCTCCCAGCAATCTGGATTCCAGCTTGTGTTTCTTCCAGTCCAGCGTTTCTCATGATGTACTCTGCATAGAAGTTAAATAAGCAGGGTGACAATATACAGCCTTGATGTAGTCCTTTTCCTGTTTGGAACCAGTCTGTTGTTCCATGTCCAGTTCTAACTGTTGCTTCCTGACCTGCATACAGATTTCTCAAGAGGCAGGTTAGGTGGTCTGGTATTCCCATCTCGTTCAGAATTTTCCACAGTTTATTGTGATCCACACAGTCAAAGGCTTTGGCATAGTCAATAAAGCAGAAATAGATGTTTTTCTGGAACTCTCTTGCTTTTTCCATGATCCAACAGATGTTGGCAATTTGATCTCTGGTTCCTCTGCCCCTCCAATAATGAAGGCAAAAATGAGGCTACCTTGTTTTTAGCAGATCTCTCACTGCATGGCAGAGTTCTAGAACCTAGCAGATGTGTGGGAACTGTAGATGTGTGTGTGAGAACACAGAAAACCAGAGACAACCCAGCAGAGCACGGTGCTTGTCTGAATCTTCTTCATTCTGAGCTCATGTTCATATTTCTGTTTCCTCATCCAATACCTTGATTATCTTCTTTTCCCTGCCTCCCCTGTCTGGCTGCACGTCCTACTGGGTTCTAGGCCATATCCTGCTTCTTACCACAATTATAGGGTAGTTTTTATTTTACCAAAAATGTGCTGCTCATTACTTGTCAAGCACTGGGCTAACAAGTCTTGCCCATAATACCTCAGTGAATCCTCCTAATAAACCTGTGAGTTATTATGAATATATCCATTTTCAAGAGGAGAAAACTGACTTAAAAGACTACCTAATTTGCTCGAAATAACATAATTAGCAGAAATCTACACTAGTTCTCTCCAACTCTAGAGCCCATGTCCTCCAATCCCCACTCCAACTTGGAAATTTGAATTCATCACCTATTGGATGAGGAATTTCACTCATCTCACACACTAGCAAAACAATGCTCAAAATTCTCCAAGCCAGGCTTCAACAGTATGTGAACCATGAACTTGCAGATGTTCAAGCTGGATTTAGAAAAGGCAGAGGAACCAGAGATCAAACTGCCGACATCCATTGGATCATTGGAAAATCAAGAAAATACCAGAAAAACATCTACTTCAGCTTTATTGATTATGCCAAAGTCTTTCACTGTGTATATCACAACAAACTGGATAATTCTTTAAGAGATAGGAATACCAGACCACCTTACCTGCCTCCTGAGAAATTTGTACCAGGTCAAGAAGCAACAGTTAGAACCACAGATAGAACAACAGGTAGGTTCCAAATTGGGAAAGGAGTATCTCAAGGTTGTATATTGTCACCCTGCTTATTTAACTTATACGCAGAGTATATAATGCAAAATGCTGGGCTGGATGAAGGACAAACTGGAATGAAGATTTCTGGGAGAAATATCAATAACCTCATATATGCAGATGACACCATCCATATGGCAGAAAGTAAAGAAGAACTAAAGAGCCTCTTGATGAAAGTGAAAGAGGAGAGTGAAAAAGCTGGCTTAAAACTCAACATTCAAAAAAAAAAAAAAAAAAAAAAAGATCATGGCATCCAGTCCCAATACTACATGGCAAATAGATGGGAAAACTATGGAAACAGTGACAGACTTTATTGTTTTGGGCTCCAAAACCACTGCAGATGGTGGTGACTGCAGCCATGAAATTAAGACACTTGCTCCTTGGAAGAAAAGCTATCACTAATCTAGACAAAATATTCAAAGCAGAGATACTACTTTGCCAACAAAGGTCTGTCTAGTCAAAGCTATGATTTTTCTAGTAGTCATGTATGGATGTGAGAGTTGGACTATAAAGAAAGCTGAGCACCAAAGAATTGATGCTTTTGAACTGTGGTGTTGGAGAAGACTCTTGAGAGTCCTCTGGGCTGCAAAGAGATCAAACCAGCCAATCCTAAAGGAAATCAGTCCTGAAAATTCATTAGGAGGACTGATGCTGAGGCTGAAACTCCAAAACTTTGGCCACCTGATGAGAAGAGCTGACTCATTTGAAAAAACCCTGATGCTGGGAAAGACTAAAGTCAGGAGAAGAAGGGGAGGACAGAGGGGGGGATGGTTGGATGGCATCACCAACTCAATGGACACGAGTTTGAGCAGGAGTTGATGATGGAAGGGAAGCCTGGCATGCTGCAGTCCATCAGGTCGCAACGGGTCGGACACGACTGAACAACTCGCTAGATGTCTCATTAGATAATAGTCAATAGTCTATGGCCTTCTAACAGGGAGAGACATTATACTTTGTCATAACTTCTGTATGTAAGCATTTTTTAGAGTATTTTTTGTTTGTTCAACACTTATAACAACATGATGAGCTGGATTAACTTATAACAACTTGGGGAAATAGGTTCAGAAAGATCAGGTGACTTACCCAAGTTTATACAACTTGTAAGCAAAGGAACTCAAACCCCTGGCCAGCCCTGTCTAACTTTAATCTACTATACTTGGATTCCTTTATGGGGCCATCAGTCTCACTTAGCCAGACCAAGCACAAGATTGATGTCAATAAGCAAACACCAAAAGAGATTCTCCAATCTGCCCAATTTCCTGCTTCACTTTAGAAAACCAGCATGCTGGGCTGATGTTCCTAACTTTAGGAGAACGGGGTGGTTTCCTCATCACCTGCAACACTGGAGTGTTGTTTGCTCCATTTCTGTCCTGGGCTCTGTGCAGATTCTCACAGAGGAAGCCATGTGGACACATTAACAACCAACTCGGTTTTCCATTTCAGATTGACTACTTGTGTTCTTGGGAGTACAACCCAGTTAAAACAACTCTTTCATGAATGCATGCCGTCTAAATCTGCCCTGGGACTTGGTCCCTTGGTTTTCCTCTGGCACATCTCCAGTCTGAAGAAACTACCCCCTGGACAGTTTGGTATCACTGCTGTACTGCAGCCTCTGAGCCTCCTCTGAGGAGGGCTAGATTTTATCAAAGTGTCCATCTAGCGAAACGTCATTGGAATGACAACACTTTGATTGTGCTCAAATTGTGATTAAGGAAACTTCGAAAGACCCGAGTAATTGCTCCTTTTAAAAGCTATCTACTTCCAGCAGGATTTTATCTATATGCTTTAACTGGCATCAGAATAGAAGTTAAATAATCATAATCATTATTTTGCAGGGAAGAGGAAGGTAAAGAAATGCTTTATTTTCTTGAGGTTGGCAGGCCTTTGAGAAAGAATTTCTTTCTCCTCTGTCACTTCTATAAAAAAGAAAAATCTATAAAAATCTTGTCAGGGAGAGCATTTCACATCCTTTTTGGCTATTCTCTTGGTTTGAAGTGGTGGGTAGGGATTTAGATACAAAATTCCCCCAGATTTTAAGGCAAGTTCTTTCAGTTACACTGTAAGAATTGCTTACAAACCTGGTGTCCAATACCTGTGATATAAAGGGAATTGTTTTCCAGTGTCATTCCCTTTTATCACTTTTAATTAAACAAATAACAGGCATGCTCAAAAAAATGAAATGCAATTGTTAACTTCACCCATTTTACAAGCCTCTGAATTTCTCAAACGGTTTTTTTAAAAAACAAAAACTTGAAAGCAACATTGTGTGACCAGGTTCTGCTCTCTGTGGATTTCTCCTACACTCTCATGAAATGCTTGGGGCACTTAAGTGACTCACTCATCTCCCTTTTCCTCTAATTTCTCATACAGTGTGGCTATTACTGGAATTGAAAAGGAGCCTTGCATACTTCAGGGCTTCTCTGGTGGCTCAGATAGTAAAGAAGCCACCTGCCAATGCAGGGGATGAGCGTTCAGTCCCCAGGTTGGGAACATCCCCTGGAGAAGGAAATGGCAACTCACGCAGGTACTCTTGCCTGGGAAATCTCAAGGACAGAGGAGCCTGGTGGGCTACAGTCCATGGTGTCGCGAAGAGTCAGACATGACTTTCTGATTAAACAACCGCAACTTGCATACAGTAGACAGCCTTCCTCCAGCTATCCAAGGCTGAGGGTGTGAATAGAAGATACACGTTCATTACTGCAGTGTAGACCCCTGATTAATAACTGGCATTGGGGCCAGACAGGTCCAGTTTCCAAATTCTGCTCTATCACTAGCAAGCTATGTAACTTTGGGCAAAGCCCTGGATGACTATAACACTCAGTATCCTCATCTGTTTTGCCAGGATAATTATAGCCCCTTTGTAAAAGTGCTTTTCTGCAGAACAGAAGCTCCATAAAAATCAAGGAATATTGTTTGCTTTGTTTACTGGTACATCCTGGTGCTGAGCACAGGGTGTGGCACACAGCACTCAATAAATATTTATTTAGAACAATGAATAAATAATTTTATATCAATTTTAGTTAATTCATAAAGTATGTAATCGCTATCATTTAATGAAGATATTAAAATATTGATAAGATTTAATGAATATTTATATTTGATAATGAACAAAAATTTATTTAGAATGAATGAATAAATATTCATTATTTAGAATAAATGAGAGATGATAGTTTTTAGTATAGCTGCCAGTCTATTAAGGCCCAGTAAATAGTCAGTATTACTATTATTTTTCCCTCCAGGAGTTTCAGATTGGTCTCACACAGACTAAAGAGGTCGCATAATTGACATCCCTTTCCTTCTTTCACCTGGAGCTTTATTCTCTGTGTTTCAAGTCTTTGTGAGTTATATTTCAGGGACAAATGCTAAATGCTTCCTGAGTACAATCATTATGTTCAATGTCAGCAGTTATATATAAAAAATAGATGAAAAACATGTTTGTATTTTAAATGGGAAAAATAGATGCTGACACTTCTCACTTTGCAAAGCTTTAATGATTCAAATAATTTCTTTATTGGGATTTTAACAGCTAACATAATGGAGGGCTTTAAAATTTCTTTGAATAAATAAATTCCTTACTCTAATTCACCTATTTTTCTAATACTGTTTCATTTAGGTTCTACTTTATTTATAAAAGATTTGCAAAACTTTGCTGAAATTTAATGGGAATTTCCCCCTATTTAGTTAGCTACAACTCAGATCTTTACAGAGTTCTCATACTCTCTGATTCAACTCCTATGTCCTATTTAAGTTCTACTCTTTGCTCACAAAGGAATGATTCTGTACTGATCCAGAGGCTTCAGTTAACTAGCAGTGACCAAAAGTGAGTTGAAGGCAAGGTGATGGCTGGGAGAAGGGATGAGGGTTATGAAGGTGTTGTGGGAGTGAGACAGGTGGAGAGACTGTTTTCAGTCTGGGCCTCTCCAGAGAGAGACAATAGCACTGGATCAAGCTTCAGACACCAGGACTCTGCTTCTTAAAGTGTATTAGGAAGAGCCCTCATCAAGCAAGTACCTGTTAAACTGCAGATAACCTGGATCATCGGAGAAGGCACTGGCACCCCACTCCAGTACTCTTGCCTGGAAAATCCCATGGATGGAGGAGCCTGGTGGGCTGCAATCCATGGGATCGCTAAGAGTCAGACATGACTGAGCAACTTCACTTTCACTTTTCACTTTCATGCATTGGAGAAGGAAATGGCAATCCACTCCAGTGTTCTTGCTTGGAGAATCCCAGGGATTGGGGAGCCTGGTGGGCTGCCGTCTATGGGGTCGCACAGAGTCGGACACGACTGAAACAACTTAGCAGCAGCAGCAGCAACCTGGACCATAGAGCAGGCATTTTGGGATACAAGACAAAAATCTGTATTTTTAAAGTAAGTCTTCATGTGGACACCTTCAGTACTAAAGTACACACACTTATGACAACCTAGATGAGTGCTGGGACTTGCAGCCACAAGATCCCAGACCCTTTTTAATAGAAACAATTTTGTAACATTTCCTTGAGCCTCTTAGATCATCAACAGAAAATCCAACCTACCCATTCAAACAGTGCCAAAAAATGCACACACTTTCCTAAACATAATAAAAACTAGAAATAAAGCAAAAGTAATTTATATGAAATCAACACTTTGATGATATTTAAATGTTCATATCCAACTATACCAGACGACAATGAAGCAGTTCGTGCTTGCATTCAGACATGATAGTACCATGGCTATTACAGCAACAAAAAATGTTCCTTCAGGTATGTTTTGTTGGGAATTCAAAATTTAAGGCACAACTGCCATTAGTGATAGAATTTTCCAAAATAGTGAACAACTCTTGGTAAAATTTTGAACGAAAGACTATCTTCCCTAAAACTGCATTGTGGTTGCATTCTTGGCCAAATCAGTGATATAAAAACGGTGCTAGGAAGACTTTGTAGATCATATGGAGTTATTTTCTTAGCTCAAATAATTACAAACAGGCTTTCAGTTACAAAAATGTCCAAAGAGGCATTCGAAGCTCATGCCAAATGCAGAATAGAGAATCGTTCATTGTGTGGTTTCTCTCTCCTGTTTGGGAAATCCAACACCTACGGCTCCCATCTTTTAAATCCAAGAAGGATCCCCTTCATACACCAAATTCTGTAACAACCCAAAACAGTCCTTCCCCCAGGTTGGACAATCCTCTCACTTAGAACCACTGAACTAGAAAGTTATGAACCAGGAAGAGCCATCAGTGAGCAGAGTGCAAAGAAGATCTGTCATTCGGTCCCTGAGCCATGACTGACCAGTCTCTGCTCAGTGTCTATGAGTCACCAGATTCAGGGTGCAAAACTCCTTATACTCAGGAAGTCACTTCCTCGTCATAAAAATCCTTTGAAGTAGGTTTAAAGCCCTTAGCTCACATAAAGAAACTGATTTTTGGAGTTAAACAGTCTTCAAGGTCTCTCGGTGGCATGGCTGACACCTGAACTAAAGTGTCTGAATCGAAGGCATGGTCTTCCTATGGTACCTGCCACTGCCCAGGAAAAGGGAGCAGTGTTGACCATCAGCAGTGCCAGTCTATGGTGCAAGAGTCCAGGGGAAAAAGAGCAAAGGGTGTAACTTGTAGCAATAAATGTGATAGCATTTAAGGTTGGAACTGAGAATCAATAACAAGGTTGGAAATGGACATACTTCTCTTCACTAAAACTTCCATTTCTGGACCTGAATAAGTTAGACAGGAGTGTCACCTGAAATTAGCATTTGTTTCTTCTGGGGTTGCCTTTATACCCAAGTAATGCTGCAAGAATACACAGAAGAACTGTACAAAAAAGATCTTCACGACCCAGATAATCATGATGGTGTGATCACTAATCTAGAGCCAGACATCCTGGAATGTGAAGACAAGTGAGCCTTAGAAAGCATCACTACGAACAAAGCTAGTGGAGGTGATGGAATTCCAGTTGAGCTGTTTCAAATCCTGAAAGATGAGGCTGTGAAAGTGCTGCACTCAATATGCCAGCAAATTTGGACAACTCAGCAGTGGCCACAGGACTGGAAAAGGTCAGTTTTCATTCAAATCCCAAAGAAAGGCAATGCCAAAGAATGTTCAAACTACCGCACAATTGCACTCATCTCACATGCTGGTAAAGTAAAGCTCAAAATTCTCCAAGCCAGGCTTCAGCAATACATGAACCATGAACTTCCTGATGTTCAAGCTGGTGTTAGAAAAGGCAGAGGAACCAGAGATCAAATTGCCAACATCCGCTGGATCATGGAAAAAGCAAGAGAGTTCCAGAAAGACATCTATTTCTGCTTTATTGACTATGCCAAAGCCTTTGACTGTGTGGATCACAATAAACTGGGGAAAATTCTGAAAGAGATGGGAATACCAGAGCACCTGACCTGCTTCTTGAGAAATCTGTATGCAGGTCAGGAAGCAACAGTTAGAACTGGACATGGAACAACAGACTGGTTCCAAATAGGAAAAGGAATACATCAAGATTGTATATTGTCACCCTGCTTATTTAACTTCTATGCAGAGTACATCATGAGAAACGCTGGACTGGAGGAAGCACAAGCTGGAATCCAGATTGCCGGGAGAAATATCAATAATCTCAGATATGCAGATGATACCATCCTTATGGCAGAAAGTGAAGAGGAACTAAAAAGCCTCTTGATGAAAGTGAAAGAGGAGAGCGAAAAAGTTGGCTTAAAGCTCAACATTCAGAAAACAAAGACCATGGCATCCGGTCCCATCACTTCATGGGAAATAGATGGGGAAACAGTGGAAACAGTGTCAGACTTTATTTTGGGGGGCTCCAAAATCACTGCAGATGGTGATTGCAGCCATGAAATTAAAAAACGCTTACTCCTTGGAAGAAAAGTTATGACCAACCTAGATATATTCAAAAGCAGAGACATTACTTTGCCAACTAAGGTCCGTCTATGGTTTTTCCAGTGGTCACGTACGGGTGTGAGAGTTGCACTGTGAAGAAGGCTGAGCAGTAAAGAATTGATGCTTTTGAACTGTGGTGTTGGAGAAGACTCTTGAGAGTCTCTTGGACTGCAAGGAGATCCAATCAGTCCATTCTGAAGGAGATCAACCCTGGGATTTCTTTGGAAGGAATGATGCTAAAGCTGAAACTCCAGTACTTTGGCTACCTCATGTGAAGAGTTGACTCATTGGAAAAGACTCTGATGCTGGGAGGGATTGGGGGCAGGAGGAGAAGGTGACGACCGAGGATGAGATGGCTGGATGGCATCACTGACTCGATGGACGTGAGTCTGAGTGTACTCCGGGAGTTGGTGATGGACAGGGAGGCCTGGCGTGCTGTGATTCATGGGGTTACAGAGTCGGACATGACTGAGCGACTGAACCGAACTGAACTGAATGCTGCACGAGTAACTTGCAGCATTACTTGGGCTTTAGGGTGGGTGCTGGTTTGCCAGAGGGTCTCCTCAGTATCTGGTCCACCTGCAGCTTGACAGTTTCTTTACACCTGTCCCTTGAAGGGCCTTTTCTCTCTGCTTTTATTCTTGCTCCAAAGATAAAACTCTTATTTGTAACTTGACACTTGCTTGCTCCTGATGGTTGGGGCAGAGGAAGGGCATACCCTGCCTTTCAAGTTCAGCATCAGACTAAGCAGATGCTGGTCTTCGGTTGGCCTTTGCTAGCTTCATCTTAATGGCTTGCTGGCTTTCTCATTTGCCATGAACTGAGTGCTCAGATGTCATGTCTTCTTGAAAATGCTTGTTCGTCTTTAGATTTCAGATGATTGACAGCTCTCTGATGGGTTCAAGTAAAGTTGTGAGTTGGGTGAGTATCTGGTATTTTTTAGTATAGTGGCAAAGATGGAGGGACACTTCTTTTCTGCTTTCTACATCCTCAGAAGAGGTGAAAAATTGCTTTATGAGAAACATGAAATATTTCAAATGATCACATGCACATGGATAGAACTTGAAATGCTGCCTAAGAACTGAGTGAAAAAAATAGTCCTTTGGATAACTCTTTATCCTCTAGATGCTATAACTCAGAAGGAATTATTTAATTCAACTCTTTCTGGTGTTATGTCTTCTATTATTTAATTAGTAATGTTGCCAAATACATGTACACACAGATATTTCTTGATTAATTAATTTTCAGTTCAGTTCAGTCACTCAGTCGTGTCCGACTCTGCGACCCCAAGGACTGCAGCATGCCAGGCCTCCCTGTCCATCACCAACTCCCGGAGTTTATCCAAACTCATGTCCATTGAGTCAGTGATGCCATCCAACCATCTCATACTCTGTCATCCCCTTCTCCTCCTGCCTTAAATCTTTCCCAGCATCAGGGTCTTTTCCAATGAGTCAGCTCTTAGCATCAGTTGGTCAAAGTATTGGGGTTTCAGCTTCAACATCACTCAACATCAGTCTTTCCAATGAACACTCAGGACTGATCTCCTTTAGGATGGACTGGGTGGATCTCCTTGCAGTCCAAGGGAATGTCAAGAGTCTTCTTCAACACCACAGTTCAAAAGCAGCAATTTTTGGCTCTCAGCTTTCTCTATAGTCCAACTCTCACATCCATACATGACTACTGGAAAAACCATAGCTTTGACTAGACAGACATTTGTCGGCAAAGTAATGTCTCTGCTTTTTAATATGCTGTCTAGATTGGTCACAACTGTTCTTCCAAAGAATAAGCGTCTTTTAATTTCATGGCTGCAGTCACTATCTGCAGTGATTTTGGAGCCCCCAAAATAAAATCTAACACTGTTTCCACTGTTTCCCCATCTATTTGCCATGAAGTATTGGGACTGGATGCCATGATCTTAGTTTTCCAAATGCTGAGTTTTAAGCCAACTTGTTCACTCTCTTCTTCACTTTCATCAAGAGGTTCTTTAGTTCTTCTTCACTTTCTGCCATATGGGTGGTGTCATCTGTATATCTGAGGTTATTGATGTTTCTCCCTGCAATCTTGATTCCAGCTTGTGCTTCATCCAGCCTAGTTTTTCTCATGACACACTCTGAATATAAGTCAAATAAGCAGGATGGCAATATACAGCCTTGATGTACTCCTTTTCCTATTTGGAACCAGTCTATTGTTCCATGTCCAGTTCTAACTGTTGCTTCCTGACCTGCATACAGATTTCTCAAGAAGCAGGTCAGGTGGTCTGGTATTCCCTTCTCTTTCAGAATTTTCCACAGTGTATTGTGAATCAATAAGGTCTAATCAATTTATTACCTGTCTGATGGCAGACAGGTAATATTTCTTTCTGTTAAATTGGATGACAAATGTATAAGCCCTTTCACCTCAACTACATCTAGTTCCTTTGCTCATCTATTGCCTTTAATGGTCACTGGACACAAGTCGATCCCTTAAGAAAGGCACGTGAGTAGAAAAGCCTTGTCAGCCATGGGGGCATGAACAGTCACCCGTGGGGCTCATTCTTTCCTTTGACATTCAGAAGATATTTATTGAACAACTACTCTCTTTTCAACACATCCAATTAGGAGAATCTTGAAGAAGTTAAATTCTCATTGAGTATCTAACTGCTTTTCTGTGAAATGAGGGTTAAAATATCATCTGCTTCACAGAATGGATATGTGAATGAAGTGAATTTATTCTCATGAAGTGTGCAGTAAAGTGTCTGAAATGACTATATGCTTAGCTACTTTTATTATGAAGATTAACCAAAACACCTGACCTTGAGGATCTCAAGTAGGAGAGAAATATATATGTAAATTAATATTGCCATTTAAGTATAAAATAAACCTACTTGCAAGGAAGGAATAGAGACACAGAATAGAATAGATGTAGAGCATGGAGAAGGCAACGGCACCCCACTGCAGTACTCTTGCCTGGAAAATCCCATGGACGGAGGAGCCTGGTGGGCTGCAGTCCATGGGGTCGCTGAGAGTTGGACACGACTCAGTGACTTCACTTTCACTTTTCACTTTCATGCCTTGGAGAAGGAAATGGCAACCCACTCCACTGTTCTTGCCTGGAGAATCCCAGGGACGGCGAAGCCTGGTGGGCTGCCGTCTATGGGGTCGCACAGAGTCGAACACGACTGAAGTGACTTAGCAGCAGCAGCAGCAGAGCATGGACTTGTGGATGCAGCAGGGGAAGAAGAGGCTGGGACAAATAGAGAGAGCAGAACTGACCTATATACACTCAGTTCAGTTCAGTTCAGTTCAGTTCAGTTCAGTCACTCAGTCGTGTACGACCCTTTGCGACCCCATGAATCGCAGCATGCCAGGCTTCCCTGTCCATCACCAACTCCCGGAGTACACTCAGACTCACGTCCATCGAGTCAGTGATGCCATCCAGCCATCTCATCTTCTGTCATCCCCTTCTCCTCCTGCCCCCAATCCCTCCCAGCATCAGACTCTTTTCCAATGAGTCAACTCTTCGCATGAGGTGGCCAAAGTACTGGAGTTTCAGCTTTAGCATCATTCCTTCCAAAGAAATCCCAGGGCTGATCTCCTTCAGAATGGACTGGTTGGATCTCCTTGCAGTCCAAGGGACTCTCAAGAGTCTTCTCCAACACCACAGTTCAAAAGCATCAATTCTTCAGTGCTCAGCCTTCTTCACAGTCCATCTTTCACATCCATACATGACTACTGGAAAAACCATAGCCTTGACTAGACGGACCTTAGTCGGCAAAGTAATGTCTCTGCTTTTGAATATGCTATCTAGGTTGGTCATAACTTTTCTTTCAAGGAGTAAGCGTCTTTTAATTTCATGGCTGCAGTCACCATCTGCAGTGATTTTGGAGCCCAAACAAATAAATTCTGACACTGTTTCCACTGTTTCCCCATCTATTTCCCATGAAGTGATGGGACCAGATGCCATGATCTTCGTTTTCTGAATGTTGAGCTTTAAGCCAATTTTTTCACTCTCCTCTTTTACTTTCATCAAGAGGCTTTTTAGCTCCTCTTCACTTTCTGCCATAAGGATGGTATCATCTGCATATCTGAGGTTATTGATATTTTTCTCAGCAATCTTGATTCCAGCTTGTGCTTCTTCCAGTCCAGTGTTTCTCATGATGTACTCTGCATATAAGTTAAATAAGCAGGGTGACCTATATACACTACCATGTGTAAAATAGATAGCTGGTGGGAAGCTGCTGTTAGCACAGGAGCTCCGTTTGGTGCTCTGTGATGAACTAGAGGGGTGGAGTAGGGGAGGAGTGGGAGGGAGGCTTCAGAGGGAGGGGAGATATATACATATAGTTGATTCATATTATTGTATAGAATAAACACATTATAAAGTGATTATCCTCCAGTTTAAAAAATAGGTGTTATGAACATAAAACAGATGAGTTAAATAGAAAATAATAATAACATGTTAGATGTAAGCCTAAATATGCCAATAATTATACTAAATATAAAAATTAAAAGACAAGATTGCCCAAGTGGATGAAATAACTTAAAAATGTAATGCTTATGAGACAAAACCTTACATATAAAGGAAGCAGACAGGTGGAAAATAAGAGAATGGAAGAAGACGTACCATGAAATGAGGAACAGAAAGAAAGTCTGCAGTCAAAGAAGTATTTCTTCTTCACACATCGTTTTGCAAAGGTGAGTGCTAAGGAGCTGGGAGAGTGACTCTGCTTTCATGAGCCCTGTTCCAAGCTGGATCTTCCACGTGCTACCATTTCCCAGCCATGGGAAAGAAGGCAGTGTGTGGCTTCTTTGTACAGAGTGTGCCAAAATGTACACACTCAACATTTTCAGTTTCCAAGCACAGAACACCCATTACTTCTGCTCAAATCCCACCGACTGCACCTTTATCACATGGCTACAGCTAACCTGTAGGAAGACCACGAGATCTAGTCATTCTATCAGCCACCATGTACCAGGATGAATTTGTGGTGAGGGACAATTCTTTTAGAAAATACAGACCTTTTCCCTCTTAAATACAGGAAGGAGAATGGATATTTCAATGTCCCATTTTATAGGAAAAGAAATGGGGTTTCAGAAAAGTTCATCACAGCCACTCGCACATAGCTAGTAACTGTGCATGCATGTTAAGTCACTTCAGTTGCGTCCAAATCTTTTGCTATGCTATGGACTGTAGCTCACCAAGCTCCTCTGTCCCTGGGGAATCTCCAGGCAAAAATACTAGATGGAATTGCCATGCCCTTCTCCAGGGGATTTTCCTGACCCAGGGATGGAACCCATGTCTCTTATGTCTCTGGCACTGGCAGTCGGGTTGATTACCACTAATACCATCTGAGAAGCCCAGCTAGTAACTGCTAGGCCTCAAATCCTTGGCTGCTCAATTCCAGGGCACTTGCTCTTCAGAGGTCGTTACGCAGCCCCTGCAACTTCTTTCCAAGTCTTCTCATCTATGCATCTCTCAGTTTCTCACCAAGTTTGGGAGTAGACTTGAAAGCCAGGAGAAAAACAGGACAACAAGGAGCCCATCAACGTTAAGAAAGAGCTCATCCCATCATACAGTCCACCAAGCACACCACAGGAATTACAAAGAGCAAGGCTGTTGGCATCCCAATTGGGTCCCACATTGGGTAACACCTTTCTGGTCTGGGGAATACAAATCCAGTTCAGACAAAGAATGATGTGTACCCTACTCTCTCCATTTTTTGTGGGAGATAAATTATGCAGAAATGTAGCTAAGATTCAAGGATTCAATTTAAAGGAAATTTTCCTTTCTTATTTCACTATTTATTCATTTTTTCAGAAGCTTTATCATTTGGAAAGCATGGGGAAAAAACAAAAAGGAAATCTGTTCAACCAGAAAGAGCATATTTAATTATTACAGAAGAGATAGCCCTCAAATTCTGAAAACATCCAGAAATTTCAATTTAATTCCAAAGTAGTGACAAAAGTGAAAGAAAGAAGCAGGAGAAAAGAAAAGGAAAAAAAAAAAAAAAGGAGAGGTGAGGTGGGAGAGGCAGGGGAGGGGAAGAGAAGAGAGACTTACTGTCTTCCTATCATATCCTAGATTTCAAACTATCTTGAGGTGATTCCCCAAATTAAAACCAATAGGTTTTCCTACAGACTTTTGTTGTAGTGATGCTTGTATTTCAAGTCTCCAAAGAAGTCCCTAAATCTGAAAAAACTCCATGGATTATTTTGGTTGCCAGGGAAACTGCCTGGATTTGAATGACTCTCACTGATTCCTGAAGACAAGCCCCGGCAGTTAGAAGGGCCCATGGTAGTACTAGTCTTCAAAGGCCACAGCTCGGCACCATCAACCCTCATTCTATTTCCAGATCCAGCTACTTGCCTCTCATATTCTCTGAAGTCTGAACTTTTCCTGGGAGGCAGGGGGTGGAGGGGACATACACCACAGTGCTGTATTATGGCATGATAATTTCACTAATTTACAAGGGCCTTAATTGCACACTCAGGAATCTTCTGTCACCAATTTTGCTTTTGGTTGTATTTATTCTGTACTTTTTAAAGCACATCAACATGATGTCACAACTAAGAGATGATCTGAGAAAATAAAACTAAAGTCGATGATTGAAGCAGTAACAACTATTTGCTCTGTGTCTTCTAAGAATGATATATTTTAGTCATTATTTATTTAGTCATGCTTAGTCATTATCTTTTCATTATCAGTATAAGTGAAAGTCACTCAGTTGTGTCCAACTCTTTGTGACCCCATGGACTGTAGCCCATTAGGCTCCTCTATCCATGGAATTTCCCAGGCAAGAATACTGGAGTGGGTTGCCATTTCCTTCTCCAGGGGATCTTCCAATCCAGGGATTGAGCCTGGGTCTCTTGCTTTGCAAGTGAACTCTTTACCATCTGAGCCACCAGGGACTCTGTTCTTAAAATCAGCCATAGAATACAACAGATTAGAGGGAAATGATGAAATGATTAAATGATAAAATGTAGATGGATATGGTTACTGATCTGTAGGTCTAGCTGATTAAAAACAAAGTCAATATCCATGAAGGCCCTCTTGGGGTACGGGGATCAAAACTCTAATGTACATATTTATATTTAAATTCTATTTGTGTTATATTCTCCAGATGTTAGTTTTGAAGGAGCAATGGAGAGAAGAATATTTTATTGCTCTGAGCTTGTTCTATGAATTCAAAGATGGAAAATGTTAAAATTACTTTGGTTAATTAAATCAGATGAAGGCAATGTGGCTCCAAATACTTTATCATGTAACGGCTTAAGGGAATGAATTTCCTCATCAGTGAAAGGTGAGAGAAAGGTTAACTTTCTAAGTTCTTTTCACTCTGAAATACTATGATTTTACCCACTAATCAGGGGAAATGGGCATTTTGGAAGCAGCTATTAGACCCAGGCATGGCTAAAATATGGCATAGGGTGTGTGTTCTGTTTTGCTGCCCATAATCCACTTATCCTTCTTATAAGTGTACATTTTCCTTTTTAAGAAATCTTTTCTTCAAATTGCCACTCCTCTGAAACTCATTTTAGGCATATCCAGTGGATTTAGTATATTTATAGTAACTGACTTTCCTAGTTCCTCAGCCCAGATTTGTTCCAATTCTGTGATGACATAAGCATCTGTGTGAGGAAGCCTATGGTCTCTCACTGACAGGCCTACTTAGAATTCATATCCTAGTGACAGCAATCAGGTTATCACTTCTAAATGTCACAACTGGAAAAGACCCTGGAAATAATCCAATCTGTCTTCTAAGATCCCAGTTTAGGGAATCTGAGGCCCCCAAACATTAAGAGACTTGCTCAGCAACACAGAACTAGAAATGACCAAGATCTGGGCTAGAACTTGGTTCTCTGGCTGCATGATCAGTAAATCACAACCAGATATGTAGGTTCATAAGTTGTCAGGATTACCACATCCATAAATCAGTTTTAACACTTAATGGAGGTGTATTTTTCTGAGCTCATCAAGTCATCTTGCTGAGTTCAATGGGCAAGAGAAGTTCAAAATTATCAAGACAACCTTTAAATAATTTCAAGTGAAGATCATACTATTAATGCTCCTCTGAAAGCTTCAGTCTCTAAATGGCAAATCACAAGAGCAATGAACTTCTTTAGTTTAGCTTTCTTATGTTCCATTTCTTTATTTGTAAAATAACGATAATGATAAATTTTCCCTTAGACTGTATAAAATAATACAAGTCAGCTGCTTAGCACATACCTTACTCAACCTTAGCACTCTGTTATGATCACTACAATCATTACTAATGCTAATGGTATTGCTCTATGACTAAACCTGGGGAAATGTCCTTAAATAAACAACAATGCCTAGCTACATATTCTTAACAATAACTAAAACATGTTTTTCTTGCAATTGGCTTAATTACTTAAACTCTTATCAGAAGAATGTTCTAGTACAAATGTAAGGTTGCCCAGAATCTCTGTTGAATTGCAACATTGAAGCTTGATTTAATCACCAGTGTGAACTATCTCACTAAGCCAATCTAACCACCTTTTATTAGAAGTGCATTGACAAAAGATAAGAGCTAGTGCAGCACTTCTGTATCTTTACAATTTGATGAGTTTATTCCGTTGACTTTTTTTTTGGTATAAAAATGTTTTCTTACATACTTTCTAGTCACTAAGCGGAAGGGAAATAAAAAGAAAATGGAATTGTTTCTTAATAAGATTGTAAGGAAAATATGTCTAACAAGCCTTGGAGTCCCAGAAGCATCAATGCAAAACACGTCTGGTGATAAACACACTCGGTTATTTTTGAATAATAAGTGAAGTTGCTCAGTCATGTCCGACTCTTTGCAACCCCGTGGACTGTAGCCTACCAGGCTTCTCCATCCATGGGATTCTCCAGGCGAGAATACTGGAGTGGGTTACCATTTCCTTCTCCAGGGGATCTTCCCAACCCAGGGATCAAACCCGGGTCTCCTGCATTGGAGGCAGATGCTTTAACCTCTGAGACACCAGAGAAGCCCAGAATAACAAGAGGGGAATAACAAGAGGCGTGTACAATTTAATTCTGTGAGTATGGTTTCAGTGTGTCTGTCCTCTGATGCCCTCTTGCAACACCTACCATCTTACTTGAGTTTCTCTCACCTTGGGCGTGCGGTATCTCTTCACGGCTGCTCCAGCAAAGCACAGCCACTGCTTCTTACCTTGGACGAGGGGTATCTCCTTACCGCCGCCCTTCCAGACCTTCAGTGTGAGAGAGCTCCTCTAGGCCCTCCTACGCCCACCCAGCCACCTCTCCTCAGGTTGCTCCTCCTGGTCACTGCCCCTGACCTTGGGCGCCGCCCCTGGCCTCCAGCACGGGGTGGCTTCTCCCGGCCGCCCCTGACCTCGGACGTGGGGTAGCTCCTCTCGGCCACCGCCCCTGGCCTCGGACACGGGGTGTCCCCTCCTCGCCGTCACTGACCTCGGAAATGGGGTAGCTCTTCCTGGCCTCCACTGACCTCGGACATGGAGTAGTTCCTTCTGGCTGCCGCCCCTGACCTCAGACTTGGGTAGCTCCTCTCCGCCGTTCCTACGCCGTCACAGCCTGGCACTCTCGGCTGCTGCCCCTGACCTCGGACGTGGGGTAACTCCTCTCTGCCATGCTTAGTGCGCCCGGTTGCGGCCACCCACGCCTAGTGCGCCTAGGTCCCAGCCGCCCACACTAGGACCACACCCTTGTCTAACTCAATGAAACCAAGCCATGCCCACGGGGAAACCCAAGACGGGTGGGTCATGGTGGAGAGGTCTGACAGAATGTGGTCCACTGGAGAAGGGAATGGCAAACCACTTCAGTATTCTTGCCTTGAGAACCCCATGAACAGTATGAAAAGGCAAAATGATAGGATACTGGAAGAGGAACTCCCCAGGTCAGTAGGTGCCCAATATGCTACTGGAGATCAGTGGAGAAATAACTCCAGAAAGAATGAAGGGATGAAGCCAAAGCAAAAACAATACCCAGCTGTGGATGTGACTGGTGATAGAAGCAAGGTCCAATGCTGTAAAGAGCAATACTGCATAGGAACCTGGAATGTCAGGTCCATGAATCAAGGCAAATTGGAAGTGGTCAAAGAAGAAATGGCAAGAGTGAACGTCAACAGTCTAGGAATCAGCGAACTAAAATGGACTGGAATGGGTGAATTTAACTCAGATGACCATTATATCTACTACTGTGGGCAGGAATCCCTCAGAAGAAATGGAGTAGCCATCATGGTCAACAAAAGAGTCCAAAATGCAGTACTTGGATGCAATCTCAAAAACGACAGAATTATCTCTGTTTGTTTCCAAGGCAAACCATTCAATATCACACTTATCCAAGTCTATGCCCCAACCAGTAACGCTGAAGAAACTGAAGTTGAACGGTTTTATGAAGACCTACAAGACCTTTTAGAGCTAACACCTAAAAAAAGATGTCCTTTTCATTATAGGGGACTGGAATGCAAAAGTAGGAAGTCAAGAAACACCTGGAGTAACAGGCAAATTTGGTCTTGGAATGCAGAATGAAGCAGGGCAAAGACTAATAGAGTTTTGCCAAGAAAATGCACTGGTCATAGCAAACACCCTCTTCCAACAACACAAGAGAAGACTCTACACATGGACATTACCAGATGGACAACACTGAAATCAGATTGATTATATTCTATGCAGCCAAAGATGGAGAAGCTCTATACAGTCAACAAAAACAAGACCAGGAGCTGACTGTGGCTCAGATCATGAACTCCTTATTACCAAATTCATATTTAAATTGAAGAAAATAGGGAAAACCACTAGACCATTCAGGTATGACCTAAATCAAATCCCTTATGATTATACAGTGGAAGTGAGAAATAGATTTAAGGGCCTAGATCTGATAGATAGAGTGCCTGATGAATGATGGGCTGAGGTTCGTGACATTGTACAGGAGACAGGGTTCAAGAGGATCCCCATGGAAAAGAAATGCAAAAAAGCAAAATGGCGGTCTGGGGAGGCCTTACAAATAGCTGTGAAGAGAAGAGAGGTGAAAAGCAAAGGAGAAAAGGAAAGATATAAGCATCTGAATGCAGAGTTCCAAAGAATAGCAAGAAGAGATAAGAAAGCCTTCTTCAGTGATCAATGCAAAGAAATGGAGGAAAAGAACAGAATGGGAAAGACTAGAGATCTCTTCAAGAAAATTAGAGATACCAAGGGAACATTTCATGCAAAGATGGGCTTGATAAAGGACAGAAATGGTCTGGATCTAACATATTAAGAAGAGGTGGCAAGAATACAAAGAAGAACTGTACAAAAAAGATCTTCATGACCCAGATAATCATGATGGTGTGATCACTAATCTAGAGCCAGACATCCTGGAATGTGAAGTCAAGTGGGCCTTGGAAAGCATTGCTACAAACAAAACGAGTGGAGGTGATGGAATTCCAGTTGAGCTGTTTCAAATCCTGAAAGATGAGGCTGTGAAAGTGCTGCACTCAATATGCCAGCAAATTTGGAAAACTCAGCAGTGGCCACAGGACTGGAAAAGGTCAGTTTTCATTCAAATCCCAAAGAAAGGCAATGCCAAAGAATGCTCAAACTACCACACAATTGCACTCATCTCACACGCTAGTAAAGTAATGCTCAAAATTTTCCAAGCCAGGCTTCAGCAATATGTGAACTGTGAACTTCCTGATGTTCAAGCTGGTTTTAGAAAAGGCAGAGGAACCAGAGATCAAATTGCCAACAACTGTTGGATCATGGAAAAAGCAAAAGAGTTCCAGAAAAACATCTATTTCTGCTTTACTGACTATGCCAAAGCCTTTGACTGTGTGGATCACAATAAACTGTGGAAAATTCTGAAAGAGATGGGAATACCAGACCACCTGACCTGCCTCTTGAGAAATCTGTATGCAGGTCAGGAAGCAACAGTTAGAACTAGACATGGAACAACAGACTGGTTCCAAATAGGAAAAGGAGTACGTCAAGGTTGCATATTGTCACCCTGCTTATTTAACTTCTATGCAGAGTACATCATGAGAAACACTGGACTGGAAGAAGCACAAGCTGGAATCCAGATTGCTGGGAGAAATATCAATCACCTCAGATATGCAGATGACACCACCGTTATGGCAGAAAGTGAAGAGGAACTAAAAAGCCTCTTGATAAAAGTGAAAGTGAAGAGTGAAAAAGTTGGCCTAAAGCTCAACATTCAGAAAACGAAGATCATGGCATCCGGTCCCATCACTTCATGGGAAATAGATGGGGAAACAATGGAAACAGTTCAGACTTTATTTTGGGGGGCTCCAAAATCACTGCAGATTGTGACTGCAGCCATGAAATTAAAAGACGCTTACTCCTTGGAAGGAAAGTTATGACCAACCTAGATAGTATATTCAAAAGCAGAGACATTACTTTGCCGACTAAGGTCCGTCTAGTCAAGGCTATGGTTTTTCCAATAGTCATGTATGGATGTGAGAGTTGGACTATGAAGAAGGCTGAGCACTGAAGAATTGATGCTTTTGAACTGTGGTGTTGGAGAAGACTCTTGAGAGTCCCTTGGACTGCAAGGAGATCCAACCAGTCCATTCTGAAGGAGATCAGCCCTGGTTGTTCTTTGGAAGCAATGATGCTAAAGCTGAAGCTCCAGTACTTTGGCCACCTCATGCGAAGAGTTGACTCATTGGAAAAGACTCTGATGCTGGGAGGGATTGGGGGCAGGAGGAGAAGGGGACGACAGAGGATGCAATGGCTGGATGGCATCACTGACTCGATGGACGTGAGTCTGAGTGAACTCTGGGAGTTGGTGATGGACAGGGAGGCCTGGCGTGCTGCGATTCATGGGGTCACAAAGGGTCGGACACGACTGAGCAACTGAACTGAACTGAACAATTTAATTCAAATAAACAGAAAGCATTCAGTCTACAGTTTCAATGCTATATTCTTGGACACCAGAAACCATAGAAATGGTCCCTCTTGACCTAGGTAGGAAAACAGCACATTCTTTGTGTGTAAAAACAAAAGTTAACATCTTTCCTTGTGTCCTCCAGAGAGCGTGCCAGCGCTACCCAGAATTTGTCCAGTTTAGCAGCTCTTACAGTGAGGCCTTGACAGGAAAAGTGTAAGTCCTGAACTCATGCAAACATTTTCTGAAAAGCCAATTGTAGTATGTTTTCCTTTGAGGTCCCAGTGGAATATAGAAGAAGAGAAAGAAAGGGAGGAAGAGAAAGCTATTCTCCAAAAGGAAATGGAGCAGAGATCTGTAGAAATGCAAAACTCCACAGACATATTCCACATGGTTCTGATAATGAGAGTTCAGAGGTTTGGTCTTTTGATTGTTGAGCTTCCAAATTATGAAGGCCCCTCTTCTCTTGACTAGAAAAATAATGCTGAAAACTGGAAAGATTTAAGCAGTCTCCAACCACCCAAGATAACCAATGTAATTATTCTGGAATATGCCCTTTAAGGAATTTTTTTTACAAGTCTACAAAATCATGACAAACTTTCATATTTCTTTGCTTGCTTTTAAGTAATTATCATGATAATAATTCTTCTACAACATGGTTTCCAAAGGCTTCTCATCACCACCACTGCTATCAAGATAATTCAGAGTACTATCATCTTTCACCTGGATTGTGGTCTCCACGCTTCTGCTCTTTTCTCCTTTTAGTCCCCTTTCAGCCAGCCAGAGAGATAGCACTTAAACCTATGTCAGAGAGACTCCTCTCTGCTTAGACAGAATCTTTCAATGACCAAGGCTTTGCATTACACACAAAGTAAAAGACAAAATTTAATATGCCTCCCTAAACATCCTCAGCTTTTTTTTCCCCTGACCTCATATATTATTAGCTTTGGCCTCATTCATTCTACATCAGCCTCACTGACTGCTATCTCACCAGGCATGCTGCTGTCTCAACGCTTAGTGAATTAGCATGTACTGTCCTGCATGGATATTTTTCTTCCAGACCTACCTAGCTCCCTTCCTTCCTTTAGGATTTCACACCTGCCTGTTTCTCACTGTGACTTTCATGGCCGACCTTATCTAAAACTGCAGTACATCCTCATTTACCTTTTTTTTTTTTTTGGTTCAAGTTGTGTGAAGGACAGCCCAAGAGATGCTGTGGGGAAGTAGGGAAGTGAGACTGGGGAGGAGAGGGGCTATTAATGTATATGTTACTTAGAGGGTCAATGCTGTGGGCAATTGGGCTGAATTTACTGGGAAGCCCCTGAGAGACTTCACTGCACATGCCTTGGAATTGTCTTCCTGAAGTGCCAAGAAGCTGCTACTCACCCAAGCTCTTGCCTTGGGCCAGATAGGGCTTTTAACTTTTAACTTTTAATAGGAAGCCATCAGCATGTATGCGGACTGGCTGCAGATATCTCTGGGGATGGGTGTGTGTGTATGCATGTGTGTGCTTGGCAGCAGTAATATACAATTAACATCTCCTAACTGGTGGTCCAGAGAAGGCAATGGCACCCCACTCCAGTAATCTTGCCTGGAAAATCCCATGGATGGAGGAGCCTGGTAGGCTGCAGTCCATGGGGTCACTAAGAGTAGGACTGAGCGACTTCACTTTCACTTTTCACTTTCATTCATTGGAGAAGGAAATGGCAACCCATTCCAGTGTTCTTGCCTGGAGAATCGCAGGGACGGAGGAGCCTGGTGGGCTGCCGTCTATGGGGTCACACAAAGTCGGAAATGACTGGAGTAACTTAGCAGCAGCAGCAGCAGCAGCAACTGGTGGTCCTGTCTCTGGGTTTGCTCCTTCCCTCTCACCCCCATCTACATCTCCCAAAGTAATACGTCTAAGACACCAACTGAGTGAGTGAAGTCACTCAGTCGTGTCCGACTCTTTGTGACCCCATGGATGGTAGCCTACCAGGCTCCTCTTTCCATAGGATTTTCCTGGCAAGACTACTGGAGTGGGTTGCCATTTCCTTCTCCAGGAGATCTTCCCAACCCAGGGATCGAACCCAGGTCTCCCACATTGTAGGCAGACACTTTACCATCTGAGCCACCAGGGAACTAGATCAAGCTATTCACCTGTTTAAATCAGTCAATCGCTCCCCACTGCTTTCAGAATAAAATCCAAATTGATTCTACATTCCACCACTCTTCAAGCTTCGTCTCTTACTCATACGAGGCTCCAGGCAACCATACTACTAATAACTCTAGAGTATCTCTGAAACCATACTCATGAGATCCCCAAACACAGCAAACCTTCTATCTGAAGCCCACTCATGTTTAACGATCATTTATTTGTTCAGCTACTACATGCTGGGCTCTGAGCAAGACACGGCAGATGCGCTGAGGAAGAAACCACAGCTCTCGTCTTCAAAGAGCTCGCTGTTAAAAAGCCGACTTCATGCACTTTCTCTTTTTATGTCTTTTTCTCTTAGCACTTAATTATCTAACAGACTATAACATACTATACTTATTTTACTTATTTATCTTGTCTATTGACTTTCTGTCTCACTAGATTACTGATTTTCAAAGAGAGACTTTGTTTTCTTGAATCTCCAGTGTTCAGAATGGCACGTGACATATCCTAGCAGAGGAGCCCCACAAATATTCATTGAATGAGCTCTTTATGAAAACTAGTTAATAAATGGCTTCACAGTATTCACTTGTTTTCAGGTACCATACTTTACTAATCACCTATTTTGGCCATTTAGTTTGCTTCCATTTATACTTTTCCAATAAATGACACTTAATGAACCTCTGTGAACATACATCTTTGTCTATATTTATAATCATTTCCTTAAGTTTAATTCCCAGAAGCTAAATTGCTGGATTAAACTAGTTTACAACTCTCTATCAATTGTGTATCATTCTTGCAAGATGTGTAAGACACTATTTTTTTTCTTCACACCCCATCTGGCACTGGATATAAGCATTGTTCAAGCCAGTCTGATAGGCATTTCATTGTGATTTTAATTTGTGTAGTTTTGCAAGGCACATCACTTTTTGAAAGAGCTGGCTTTGGTCTGTCCTTTTTATGTAGTTTTCTAGAATGGACATGGAGAAATAATTAGTAAAAGAAACACACTGAAGTTCGCTTGATCCCCTCTTGGTCACCATCCATTTTATATAAAAACACGACCAGCACCAGCTGTCATACTTGGAGATGACAGCGTATCTGGATACCTGATGACGTCGTTTTTGGAAAGGGCACTGCATCAGTTTGATCACACAGCGAACTGAACAGATAAAGTTTTGAGCCAACTACCCTAGGAAAGAAGAGTTTCTGTGACATCTCCCACTTTGGACTTTGATGAGGAGCTCCTGGTGCCTTCAATATTGGGTCACCTGCTTTTGAGCTCAAAAAAGCCACTTAAAATACCTGTCACTTGGAATAAACTCCATCTTCCAATACTAACAACCAAACAAAGAGCCCACCCAGAAATTCAAGGTATTATATACTTTTCTTTCCCAGAGTAAATACTGGCAAGCAGAGTGAGAAGTGTTAAACCAACCTGCAAGAAAGAAGTCTCTACTCATTTCCTTAACTTTGAGATAAAACTGACATGGATATCTGAGACATCAACATGGTGTTTGAAATTCAAGCCCACTGCACAAACTCATCCCATTTTGTAAGAATCAACACCTCCAGGCATCACGGCTGGACAGTGGGTCCCTAGGCATGCCATTCATGCCTCACCCAGCCCTCGTTGATGCCGGTGTATGTTTTCAACGAGTCACATCAAAATTCTCACCACAAAAATCCAGAGCTGATGCTCATTTTGGGAAGCCAGTTTCTCTTTCCAGCTGAAAAATTTATTAGTAAAAGAACATCATCAAAGAACCAGCTGCTATGATATCAACTAGCACAGGAATCTGCAAGAGCGGCATTTTTCTTTAATGTTTTCTCAGAATTCCTCCCTTTTATGAATTTGCCTGAAAAGGTAAGTTATATTCTAAAGTCTCCTTTAGGAAAACATTTTCCTCTTCTTATATTGTGAGTTTTTTTAAGTAAACCCTTAATTTTGACATCTTTTTTGAAGAACTTGTTTTCCCCCTGGACCAAAGGGGAAATAATCTCTTCCTTCTAGTTTAGCTGAAGTTTGAGGTTGGGGCTTATCAAAGTGGTCTGTATGGAAAGAGAGGAGCAGTCCTTGCTCTCTGTGCCAAACTCATCATGTTTAACCTCTAGGGATGCTAATGAGAATCAGAGCTGACTGGTCCCAAAGGAACGCCACGGGAAGCCAGACTGTTCCTTCTGCGTTTGAAAGGGCATTGAAATGAAACCTGCAGCTGTTTAGAACGTGGTTAGGGAGACTTCCCATGGACTTTTTGTCAGACCTCTGGGGCAGATATAATGAGAGGTCTAGATCTAAGTTTTAGGGGAAAAAGATCAAACCACGTGAATCTTAACCTCTGTTCTTCCAGTGAAGTGAGAGAAATATTCAGAATACAAGTGTAAAATGCACCTTATGTTAGCGAGGACTCACAGCTCTGTGCATTCTGTTTGCTTCACTGCCCCAGTCTTTCATGAGATGAACAGGAATTTGAAGTATGCACCATGTTCTAGATATGAAATTAGATGCCTTAGAGAAAGGGACAAATGTGTTAGCGAGGGTGATAATCCCAAAGGGAAATAAACAGGACCCTTTAAAGTTAGCCTTTAGTGGAAGGTTAGAGAAGGAAATAAGAAATGCAAATCAAAACCACAATGAGGTACCATTTCACGCCAGTCGGAATGGCTGCGATCCAAAAGTCTGCAAGCAATAAATGCTGGAGAGGGTGCGGAGAAAAGGGAACCCTCTACACTGTCAGTGGGAATGCAAACTAGTACAGCCACTATGGAGAACAGTGTGGAGATTTCCTAAAGAACTGGAAACAGAACTGCCATACAGCCCAGCAACCCCACTGCTGGGCATACACACTGAGGAAACCAGAATTGAAAGAGACACGTGTGCCCCAATGTTCATTGCGGCACTGTTTATAATAGCCAGGACATGGAAGCAACCCAGATGTCCATCCGCAGACAAACGGATAAGAAAGCTGTGGTACATATACACAATGGAGTATTACTCAGCCATTAAAAAGAATACTTTGAATCAGTTCTAATGAGGTGGATGAAACTGGAGCCGATTATACAGAGTGAAGTAAGTCAGAAAGAAAAACAATACAGTATATTAAGGTATACATATGGAATTTAGAAAGATGGTAACGATGACCCTATATATGAGACAGCAAAAGAGACGCAGATGTATAGAACAGACTTTTGGACTCTGTGGGAGAAGGTGAGGGTGGGTTGATTTTAGAGACTAGCATTGGAACATGTATATTATCATGTGAAACAGATCACCAGTCCAGGTTTGATGCATGAGACAGGGTGCTCAGGGCCCGTGCACTGGGACAACCCTGAGGGATGGGATGGGGAGGGAGGTGGGAGAGGGGTTCAGGATGGGGAACACATGTACACCCATGGCTGATTCATGTCAATGTATGGCAAAAACCACCAAAATATTGTAAAGTAATTAGCCTCCAATTAAAATAAATAAATTACTTTTTAAAAAATGTGGTGTGATGGAGAATAGCTGAGAAGGATACACTTTATAGGTGGTCAGGGAGGGTTTCCAGGAAGAGGAGATATTTAGATAGAGTTGTTCAGAAGAAGGTGCTGGTTATTGAAATAGCTTTTTATTCACAGTATAATAGTGACTCAGAACTTCTGGGGTCTTTCTTGAAAAAGCCAATATCCCCTTCCTGTCTGAATAGGCCAGCTTGTTGTTCAATTTCTCTGATAACTTGAGAGATTTAGAGATGCTCCTAGTCACCTGCTGTTCTAAGGGTTTAGAAGACAATCATGGATAATGAGTTAATAGAGCTTTTTTCCCCTTCTTCATACAAACTTAACCTTTTGGTTAATTCTCTACTCTGTTCCCCTGGTAACCTCATAAGGTAATATGTCAACTGTTGCTAGGCAATGTTGTTAATAATAAAATGACTCCATACAGGAAGGTTACATTTAGAGTGGAAGAAGTGTATCTACCTGATGGGAAGTCATAGCTCCAGGCTCTCCTGAGTGGCTCTGACAACTGGGCATGGCCCTTGCATGGACGCTGGAAACTGCCTGTGCTGCAGAGTTTGAGCATATTGGCTCCTGTGAGGCTAGGGCTGCTCAGATACCTGCCAATGTGCTTCTCTTGCACTCGAGCAATCACCTCAGGAGAGATGCTCTAAAAACCACAATAACTGTCCCATGGACACTGCAAGGCTTTCCACAGAAGGGGAATGCCACTGCCTCCCTCCTGGGAGCTTTGGATTCTGAATCCCAGCCTTCTTAGTACACTGTGGCCTATGGTGGCTCTTGAGTCTGAACATAAAAAAATCCCTGGTAGGCTCTGCACAGTAATACTCAGCGGAAGAGGAAGTTTTAAAACATTGAGAGCTTTGGGTGCAAAAGTCAAATGCAAAGTGATAGCCCTGAGTTGGGAGGAAATCAATACAATCTCTGCTTGAAACTTATTTCTCTTCCTGCCATCCACATAGCTTTCTCTTCTCACTGATTTTGCCTGTTGCCAAATATAGAAGATATTGAAGCAATGACTAGCATCCACTTTATTGTGTGATTCCAAGTCTCGTGGATTTCACAGCACAATGAACATAAAATATTATTGACCAAGCAAACACTAGGTTTGTTAAATTTTCTTCTGCCAAGGAAGAGTACAAATCATTGCAGCACCAACACACACCCTCAATTCTCTGTGTCATTTCCAAAAGAAGGGAAATATGACACAAATGTTAAGAAGGAGAAAACTTTTAGGTTGAATGTTGCTGCTGCTGCTGCTGCTGCTAAGTCGCTTCAGTCTTGTCCAACTCTGTGTGACCCCATAGTCGGCAGCCCAGCTTTATGAAGCTTACCAGGTATAAGAAGACACAGTCCATGTTGCATTGACCTGGGGAAACACCTACTTTACAACTTCTAACTCACTTGTTATGGTTTTTTTTTTTTTTTCTCTTTTTGCCAGTAATTAGGGAAAAACCCATCACAAGCTCACACTGGCCCATAGCCCAGTATCCGGGAACCCCCAAATCAGATGTCTTCAAAGCTGCTTTCCAGCTCTGAAATTTTCCAGTTAAAACCTCACCCACTCTACAAAGATCATTTCCATCACACCATTTTCTGCAATGGTACCAGCCTAATCCCTCCTCTCTGAATTATTTATACAAATGCAATCAATACTGCACAAGTCTGATATTTATTCAATTCTATCTTACACCATTAACTAAACATCTTCTCTGTGATCAACTTCCCAGTCTAGTAAGATGACACATTCTTTAACACGTAAGAGGAGCTCTTTCCCATTCGCTTAGCAAAGTTCTAGGCTAGAGGTTGGCAAACTTTTTCTCGGAAAGACCAGGTAATAAGTATTTTCAGCCTTAAGGCTCATGTGGTCCTTGGTGCACATGTGGTCCTCAGTTCTGCAGGAGTAGAGTAAAAGCAGCCATTGGCAATAAATAAGCAAATCGGTGTGGCTTTTTTCCAATAAAATGAAATAGGTTAGATTTCGTCTTTGGGCCATAATTTGCCAACCCTTGTTTTAGGCAACAGGACTGGCTGTTATTTAGTCACTAAGTCATGTTTGACTCTTTTGTGACCTCATGGACTGCAGCCCGCCAGGCTCCTCTATCCACTGGATTTTCCAAGCAAGAACACTGGAATGGGTTGCCATTTCTTTCTCCAGGGGATCTCCTCGACCCAGGGATCGAATCCACGCCCCCTGTGTCTCCTGCTTTGGCAGGTGGATTCTCTGAGCTGCCAGGGAAGCCTATAAAAGGACAGGCACTCTTTGCCCTGTTTGCACATGAACTAAGGATTCCAGTTAAACTATTGACATCCTACTGTTGCTGCTTGGTACTCCATCGATTTATGAGCTGTTCATTTCGTGGGAAAGTCATTTTCCCAGCAAAGTTCCAGATGTTGGAAAGAGGGAGAGAGAGAACACCCACTTAGTAAGCAGATTGACAAAATTAACTTTGGGTTAGGATGTCATGGACAACTTCCCCCCATTAATTTGTAGCTTAATGGCAGAGTCTTTTCATAGATTCTGAGGGTTACAGAGTGAAACCTAGTTCTTTCATGGCACTAATGATGAAGGAGAAAGAAGAGGAGGAGGCAGGGGTAGAAAGGGAGGGAGAAAGTGATGAGGTGAAGAAAAGGCGTAAGAACTGCAGACGGACGGTTTGATTTCTTATTCTGGGGGAATTTTTTAAACTGTACTATTTTGCTTACTTTCCTATAATCCTCTAATAAAACACTTACTATGGAGAGAACGTTGCGGGTAGCAAGCTCTTATAATGTCTTTCTCTGAAATTAGACTGATTCCTTACCAGAATAGATACTCATGCTGTCGAAAGGGTTGATTTGGGGGTTTGGTCTTCATGGAGCTTAGTTTGTTCTGTAAAGCTCTCTACATTGCTATTCCCTAGGAACACCATGCAAATTCTGGTGACTGATTGACTGATCTGCGGGCTGTCCTACTGTATTTTAAAACATTTTATGCTGCCAGCAGTTGTCTCGACCCACTGTGCAGAAATCAAGAGGCAGTTCCCTGCTTCTTTTTTAAAATGACAGCCTAACGCAAGCCTATTGTTTTAAGGTCTTCTGTTCTTACAGGCTTTAGATGGGAACTGATGGCCAGACAACCAGTAACAGTCAGCCCTGTTTACCTGTGTGGGAGTCCCAAGACAGCACACCTTCACAGCCCCTGCCTCACAGTTCATGTTCAAGGTAATGGCATGCCATCAGGCCATCGCTGCATATATTTGAAATAATGTGTTCCTCAGCAAGGTGTTTATTAATAGACCAGCAAAAGGTGGTGTTTTGTTCCTATTGTTTGACACAATACCAGTGCAATTCGCTACTGCCTAACCATTATGTCCTCCCATGAAAGGCAGTGTGGCCACAGCTTTCAGAATATTTTCCTTTAAGGGAGCTATTCAGACTGTCTTACTGATTCTCAGCAAATAGTCTCCAATTAGGAATAAGTTTTCTCACCCAGTTAACAGTTATATGAGAAACTAATGAATAAATGAATGTTCCCTACTATAAACAAAAGTAAAGCAGATGCAATGAGATCAGAAAATGAATTACAAGGCCATTCTGGGGGCTGACCAGCACCCATGCTGCCTTTTGGAGAATGATAAGACCATTGTCACAGACACCCATTGCTCTTCTAGTGAGAGCTCTATCAAGAGGGCCCGTCCACCCTTTTTTCTGTGTGGGTCAGTCGCTCAGTCAAGTCTAACTCTTTGTGACCACACGGACTGTAGCCCGCCAGACTCCTCTGTCCATGGGATTTCCCAGGCAAGAACACTGGAGTGGGTTGTCATTTCCTTCTCCAGAGGATCTTCCCAATCCAGGAATTGAATCTGGGCCTCCCACATTGCAGGCAGATTCTTTACCATCTGAGCCACCAGGGAAGTCAACTCAAGTTAAGCCAAACAGAATTTATCTTCTGGAATTCGAATCTTTGGGAAGCTGCACAAAGATGGAAAACCCACAGGATGTCTTTCACTAGGATGCTCATTTCTTGAAATGTTCAGTGAGTTTCTGGGACCACATTCTCAGGGCTATGTATCTCCTATGCCCACCCAATGTCATTAGTATTCTTTGAATTCTGTGAGCTGCCCTTCATACAACCAGTATATTCCTTTTCTGCCTAAATTAGCCAGAATCCAGGTTCTTACCTGCAACCAAAGGGCCCTATCTGAGACAATAAGTAAGAATTTTAAGGAAAATAACAGAGTTTATAGTTCTTGCTTCACTTTTCTCCTGCCAGAGAGACCTATAAATATAATGTGGCAGTGACCTTTCCAAGTGTGAAAAGATAATGAAAATGTCATAGGCTACTAAAAATGTTAAGGAACTAGTAGGTTTTAAAAGTCAACAATCTTTTAAAATAATAATCATTTCATCAACAAAGGTCCCTATACTCAAAGCTATGGTTTTTCCAGTAGTCATGTACGGATGTGAGATTTGGACCATAAAGAAGACTGCATGCCAAATAACTGATGCTTTTGAATTGTGGTGTTGGAGAAGACTCTTGAGAGTCCTTTGGATAGCAAAGAAATCAAACCAGTCAATCCTAAAGGAAATCAACTCTGAATATTTATTGGAAGGACTGATGCTGATGCTCCAGTACTTTGGCCACCTGATGCTAAGAGCTGACTCATTGGAAAAGACCCTGATGCTGGGAAAGACTGAGGACAAAAGGAGAAGGAGGCAATGGAGGATGAGATGGTTGGATGGCATCACTGACTCAATGGATATGAGTTTGAGCAAACTCCAAGAGATAGTGAAGGACAGGGAAGCCTGGCATGCTGCAGTTCATGGGGTCGCAAGGAGTAGGACACTACTTAGCAACTGAACAATACTCATACCAAATGCTGCCTATGGTCAGCGGCATAGGCTGCTGTGTTTGGTGAACATGGTGAAACATTGCTTTAAAATAGAGTGTAATTGTTGTGAAAACCACAAAGATTGGTATCAATATTTACCATGGCTTGATTTTATAGGAAAATTAGATAGGAAGTTGAGTGACTTATTCTCATAAGCAACCTTCAGTGGATGTAGGGAAAGAAATCCGATTTCATAACCCCTGTTCAGGCATCTGTCTTTAAAACACTCTCACTACTGAGATCAAGTCAGTTGTGAGTGATTTATTACCGATTTTGGTTCCTATTGCTTTAACTGTAACCTTTACCTTCAAGTTCCTGTCATTTCTCCTTTCTTTTGAACTATTATTTCAACTACCTGGAGCATGTACCTCTTCTTTAACTTTTTTTTTTTTTTGGTTCAGTATGATTTGATGGGGATTCAACTTTCCAAAAATATCTCTCTGGCTCAACAGTTTCTACATGGAATATGGTAATGTGAGTCTAATGAAAGCACTTCTCTCTCTCATTCTGGTGAATCCTTATCTCTGCTGAAAAATGATTAAATAACGGAAATCACTATGCCTTCTCTTTAGGTGAAAATGAGCCTTATGTTCATAACTTAAATATGTGAGCCTGGAAATGTACTTCTTCTTCGCTTGTTGTGTAGTGCTTTCTGTGAAGAGTGATTATATGGTTTTGCTTTTAACAGCGATGAACTTGTAATGCATTAACACTCCAATCAATGGCTCATGCTTATATGCAGCCAGACTATCACCCCCTTTAATCTGCAGTATACTGACTTCTCAGAAGAGCACAAAAGAAAGAGGGCCTGTTTTCCTTAACTATAATTGTGCATTTATTTTCAACCCTAGGATTCAATCATAACAAAGGCTGAGTCACTCCTTAGCCTTCAATAGAGCTCTGTGTTCATGGGTAAGATGCCTAATTGCAGATGTATCTGGCCACCTGAACTCACAAAGATTAAGCAATTTAGAACTAAAAGCAGCCACAGTGGTGCTTTATAGGGGCCATTATGGCAGTAGTAGTTTGATTTTCTGAACCAGAAACGCAATTACAACACAATCTTTACCTAATACATTTTCAAAGAAAGTGAGGAAGAGAAGAGTCATGGTGAAATAAACAATTTTCTAGTTCTGCCACTAACCAGTCTGTGATCTAGGGCAAGCTCCCTAACAACTCTCAGCCTAAAGTTTATCTGTAAAATACATACAATAAAATATGCATTGTATATCCCAAAGAATCATTAGTGGATTAATACATAATAATATGTGTGTGCTTGGTACTCTGTCGTGTCTGACTCTTTGCAACCCCATGGACAGTAGCCCGCCAGGCTTCTCTGTCCATGGGATTTTCCAGGCAAGAATACTGGAGTCGGTAGCCATTCCTTTCTCTAGGGGATATTCCTGATCCAGGAATCAAGCATGGGTCTCCTGTATTCCAGGAAGATTCTTTACTGTCTGAGTTACCAGGGAAGCACATTAATAAGACATAAAACTATAAAGTCTTAGAAAGTCTAAGGCACTGGGTAACTGGAAATCATTCTTCTTAAGAGCCAGGTTGCCATGGCACCAGGAATTAGTTTTAAGTATCACTGAATTCTGACATGGATTCTGGATTCTTCTTCCACCCTGCCATTTGAGTGGGTCTGATCAGCTCCCAAGTCGGCATAAACAATAGGCAGGCACAGGCCATCTATCTTGCCAAAGTGTTAGTTCAAGGATGAACAGCCAAGCACAAAGCAATTCTTAGCCACAGACATTGGGTTCAGGGTAGGCACATGACTTCAGTGCTCCAAAGACAGAGAAACTCAGAGCTTCCAGTATAATGACTTGCATCCCTGCTCCAGAGGGTGTGTTGTACAGACATAGGTGTGAACTCCTACAGTCATTTGGCTACCATAAGGGATACTCATCTGAGAAACGCAGATGTTAAAGAGCTCCAGGGGACCAAATCCAACTGTACATAAAGCTTGTCCTCCCGCTGTACTGTTTGCATCATGGGAACCAAAAATGCTCTTTTATTGTTCAAGCCAATTTAAAACTGGGCTTTTTTTGATGTTTCAGCTAAAAGCATCTTGGTTTATATATTGCCTCAAGGACATGATATGGAGAAAGACATGGAGTGAGGATTAAGAACTCATCAAAGGAATGCCAATTAAGTGAAAGAAAAATAAAAGGCAGCATTAGAGAAGGAGGGATGACTATTCCTTCATCTTCTTCCTCCTTTTTCTTTCCTCCAGATTACTGGTTTTGTTTCCTGAGAGGAAGCATATAGAGATAGAAGGAAAGATGATTACATCTTGAATTAATTAAGGTAATAGTTTAACTCTCAGTGACTTCAGAGAACATTCATTTAGAATCCAATTTTTTGTGTGGAGGGGGAGAATACATAAGTTGGCTCCTGGCCCCAGGTTGATGGAGTCTTTGCACTTCTGCATGTGTAGCTTTTGGGATGACCTAGGTGGTTGATATCTAGCCAGTGGACACAAGAAGAAAAGAGAGTTACAATCCCTCTTCCATTAAATAAAACTTAATGATGTAGCAAGTGTTAGTCGCTCAGTTGGGTCCAACTCTCTGTGACCCCATGGACTGTAGCCTGCCAGGATCCCTGACGTAGCAAAAGAATCTGGGAGAGGAGTCTAGCTGTGTGCTAAGAATGAGTAAAACGGTTTGGTGAACAGCTGTCTGGTCTCTACCTTGCATAATAAGGGCTGTGGTTCTTGGTTTATAGATTCAGTATGAAATACTTTATGCTACAAATTTAAATAGGCACCACAGTCAGGCAGATAACATAGAGTAGTGAAACCATCCAGGCAGAATACAGTAAAGAATGGCAAAGGTTTGGTCAATACAGCAATTTAGTCATTTTGACTGAAGGAGGGAACTATTGATCACTCAGCCAACTGTTATCATGGATTTAAAAACATACCTGAGACCAAGTAGATAAAATAGTGAAACCAATCAGGCAGAATATAGTGATGAATGGCAGAGATTTGCTCAACACGGAGATTGAGTCATTTTGACCAAAGGAGAGCCATTGATCACTCCGCCAACTGTGGTCACATTACAATCTGAATTCAGTGTTTCTGTAGCTCTTCATTTCCCAAGATCAATTAGAAATCTAGATTTTCTGTTAAACATTTTGATTCTTAAATGTTGGAAAATACTTTATTTTTTAACTACCAAGAAAACCAGAAGAGACCCATTTCTTATACCCAGTTTCATCTGCTGATCATTAGCTCATGATATACACTATAGACTTCATTTCTAAAAATACTTACTTTATACTGGTGCACAGTTGATTAACAATGTTGCGTTAGTTTCAGGTATATAGCGAAGTGATTCAGATTATACATATCCATGTATTTATTCTTTTTCCAATTGTTTTCAAATGTAGGTTAGACTTCTTAGTCTATCAAGGAGTTTCTTTGAATGCTAAGCTCTAAGGCAAACGTGCACACATTTATTAAAATTATATAAATAAATCCATCTGTAGCTCAAATATTACTTAATGCTCATTTCTAACTGTTTAGATGTAAAGCTAAAATAAACTAACACTGGTTGCCACACTCTAGAGGAGTGGGACGCACACATCATGTTTGGGATCGAACAGTTTTATGAGTTTGCTATTGTTCTTTTGACATTTAGTTTTTTCTTAGGAAATTTTTGTTCTCTAAAACCTTTACCTTATGTTGCTATATTTATGCATATAAAATCAGTTACACAGTTGAGCTACTCTAAAGTGACCAGCCCTCCCAGGAGGCGCATCAACAATTCTCTCTGAGTGATTTTGGGTGTCTATGACACTGACAGCTTTGCGGCATTGTCTGAGGTCCATTTCTCCTCCACATCAAACGGCTGCAGTTTATTCTCATGCTGTGAGACAAGAAACACTCTAAGGGTTTGTCTTTTTCCTTTTTTACCTCAAAGCCTACGTACATATTTTTGCTATTTGTAGAAATCCACTTCTGACTGTGATAGTAATACAGAATTCCAGGGATGACATATTTTATCAACCTGAAAAACTAGGAAGATAGGTGCACCATAAAGAATCTTTATAAAATGTGTTCAGTAGATAAATACCATATATTACTCCCTTAAAACAATATTCAGGCTTAGAAAGATATTTGCTGGTGATTTCCTTTACTGTTACCCTAAGGTATTTTTGAAGTATATTTTTCACATTTATTTAAACAGCATCATTCACTGGGAAGACTCCACCACAGCCAGAGTTCAGTATAATTGAGAGTTATATAAGAGAACCAAACACTTAGCAACAGGCAGAGGCTGTCATTAAACACTATCCCTTGGGCCTGTTCATGAACTTGATTATGAAAAGGAAAGTAATAGGAAAGGTCTGAAAGAATGCTTTTATGTCTGGTAGTCTTTGAATTAGAGAACTAAGAGAAAAGCACGTGTATGTTTGGTTTCAAAAAAAAAGTACAGATGTGTCTAGGTCACTGAGATCAGTGTGAACACTGAATACTATAGACCCACTACTATTAACAGTTCTCCATAACACTAAAGGGCAGCTTTGTTTTCATTTCTTTAATTTCACTTTCACTGACTACCCAAGAGGATGACATTAAATCTTAGGTTGTGCCTGTTTTTAATACAAGCTTTGTGAAGATTTTATTCATGTCTCATTCAATCAACTCATTAAGCGTAAAATTCATCTCAATATTGCTAAACATTAGAGAAATGCAAACCAAAACTAAAATGTGGTTATTACCCCGCAACAGCCAAAATGGTTATCATTAAAAAGTCTGCAAACAAGAAAAGCTGTAGGGGATGTGGAGAAAAGGGAATACTCCCATACTGTTGGTGGGAATATATAGTAAGTGGGAGCAGCCACTATGGAAAGTACATGACATTTCCTTAAAAAACTAAAAATAGAGTTGCCACATGATCCAGAAATCCCACTCTTGAACACATATTTGAAAAGTGAAGTGTTAGTCACTCAGTCATGTCCAACTTTTTGCAAACCCATGGCCTGTAGCCCACCAGGTTCCTCTGTCCATGGAATTTTCCAGGCAAGAATACTGGAGTGAGAGCCATTCCCTTCTCCGGGGGATCTTCCTGAACCAGGGACAGAACCCAGGTCTCCTGCATTGCAGGCAGATTCTTTACTGTCTGAGCCACCAGGGAAGCTCATAAAAAAGTGAAATAATAGCATTTTCAGCAACATGGATGGATACAGAGATGATCACACTAAGTGAAGTAAGGTCAGAAAGAGAAAAATAAATAGTATATGATATCATTTAAATGTGGAATCTGAAAAATTGATACCAATGAACTAGTTTACAAAACAGAAAAAGATACACAGATGTAAAACACAAAATTAGGGTTACTAAAGAAAAAAGGTGGTGAGAAGGATAAAGAAGGAGGTGGGGACTGATATATAAACACTATATATATATATATATATAATAGATCATCAAAAAAGACCCACTGTAGCCCATGGAATACATATTACATATTACACAACACTCTGTAATATCCTACATGGGAAAAGAATCCAAGAAAAAATAAATATATGCACAACTGAATCAGGTTGCTATCCACCTAAATCAACATAGTAAATCAACTATAGTCCAATCTAAAATAAAAGTTAAACAAAACAAAGAAAGAAAGCGAGAGAAAGAAAGAAGAAAGATAAACAAAGAAACAGCTACTACACTCCCTTCAGGGCTTGGTCACCTGGGCTGGAATCACATCCCTGGAGCCTGAGCTGCTTGGGGTCCACGGCTGCTTTGAGGCAGAGGCGAGCTGGGGAGGATGTATCAGCAAAGGAGCCCCCACCTTGGACATGCAGTGCCTGGGCCCCTGTGGAGGAGACCCCAGTCTCCAGATCCAGGTGGGCCCTCCTACAGTTCAGGCAAGCCCAGCACTTAAAGGATGGTGGACCCTCTGGTCTGGAAGAGCTCTGAAAAATCACTTGGCCGCCAAGCCTCCCAGTGGTGGGGTTCCCACCAGCACCCTCCTTCTTCAGAGTTGCTGTTCCTAAGTAGGACAGCATCCTCAGCACTGCAGTTTTGCCAGAGTTTAAGGTTTGCCTGGGAGGCTCAGGGTAAAGGGGGAAAAGTAATGAGACACAAACCCTGGCACCTTACACTCTAATCTACAAACCAGTAACGCGGCTTTCTCTAGGGCTCTTGGAATCCAAAAGGAGTATGGAGAAGTGCTGCCGCCTTGTGGACGTTTCCCAGAACAACAACTGGAAAACCCGGGCTTCTGGGTACTTCATATTCCTGCGGGCCGTAAAGAACACTTGGCCTCAAGAAATGTTCTGGGGTAGGTAGTCGAAAAACAATTCAATACAGAGCAGACCTTCAAGAAGTCAATCTCTAGAGGTCAATTTAATGCACTGTTTTTTAAATAAAGTATATGAAAAGATGTTCCACATGGCTAATTATTAGAGACCAGAAATCAAAACAGCAATTCAAAACTACCTACAAATCAAAACTACATCACACCAGATACAAAAACCATCATCAGAAAGATACAAACAGTAAACGGAAGAGGGCATGGAGAAAAGCGAACCCTCCTATGCTGTTTTAGAGAATGTAAATTGGTTACAGCTTTGATGGAGAACAGTATGGAGGTTCCTAAAAAAACCTAACATAGAGCTACCACATGATCCGGCCGTCTTGCTCCTGGGCCTCTTCATGGGGAAAATCATAGTTTAAAATGATACATGCACCCCCAACCTTCACTGCAGCACTGTTTGCATTAGCCAAGCCATATTAGTAGAAGCAATCAAAAAGTCCACCCTCAGAGTGACGGATAAAGAAGATATGGTACACATATATGCACCATGGAGTATCACTCGGCCATTAAAAAAATGAAATGATGCCATTTGGAGCACCATGGATGGACCTAGAGAGTGTTGTACTGAGTTAAGTAGGTCAAACAGCAGGGAAAATATCATATACATCCCTTACTGAAGTATGTCTCAGGGAAATAATGCCTTTTCCAGCAATATGGAGGGATGTGGAGATGATCATACTAAGTGAAGGAAGTCAGACAGAGAAGGACAAATTGCCTACGATATCACTTATGGGTAGAGTTTGAAAATCAAATTGATACAAATGAACTCATTTACAAAACAGAAACAAACGAAGACTTAGGTAACAGCCTTAAGGTACCAAAGGTGATAGGTGGGGCAGAGAAATTAAGAGGATTAACATGTACAGAGTGATATACATGAAATAGATAATTAACAAGAACCTAATGTGTAGCACAGGAAATCTCTCAACGCTCTTATTACCTCAAACCCGTCACTCTTTACGTTGTGTTAAATGCAGCTGGTACCCTGAAGACAAGTTTCCCACCTCCACCGTCTTCTCCAGCCAGAGGCCCTCACTTTTTGTAGTACATTCTCATGATCTCAGATCATTTCCACACATGATAACTAATTTCATTGTCATGGAAAACCCAGCAAGTTCGGTTCATAAATGATAAAACAGAGGTTCAGAAGCTTATGTGAGTTTGCAATGATGGAGCTAAGTCTGGGGTTCATGATTCCCATACAATCCCTTCTGCCCAATAGGGTGGGAGCAAAACAAAGACTGTCTGTCCTGACTGCTTTCTTGGCATCTTCATTTTTGTGCTCTCCTGCAGCGAACAAGCACGCTGATCAGGCAGACACGTGTTCAAATCCAGATACTCACCTCTACTTACTGGGTGATTTGAGTAAAGTATCCTGCTTACTGAAGCCTCAGCTTTTTCATCTGTAAAACGGGATGGTACTTATAAAAAAATCTATCTCACAGAATTGTAGTATGGGTTAAATGAGCTCATGAAGAGCTCAATACCGAGGAGCCTGGTAGGCTGCAGTCCATGGGGTTGCTAGGAGTCAGACATGACTGACTTCCTTCACTTTCACTTTTCACTATTGTGCGTTGGAGAAGGAAATGGCAACCCACTCCAGTGTTCTTGCCTGGAGAATCCCAGGGATGGGGGAGCCTGGTGGGCTGCCGTCTATGGGGTCACACAGAGTCAGACACGACTGAAGTGACTCAGCAGCAGCAGCAGCAGCAGCATCATAACTGGAAGCACAGGCAAACCGTTGGCTATTATGTGAATTATTTAGTAGCCTTCAGTCAGCTCAAAGTGATACCTGAAGTTCATAACCTACTGTACCACTGGGATGGAAAATTCCTGCATCGGTAGCTATTTGTGTCTCATTTAAAGGCATTTTCTGGTGAATTCTATTAAGTAATGCTATATTCTCAGGAAAGACTGCCAAGGCAGGGGATTTTTGACTTCCTATTTCTTACTCATAACCTAAAGAAAAATGACAAGATACTCTCCAGCCGTATACATAGTTCCCTGCAAACATACCTTGGAAGCATTTTAACTGGTATCAGATTTGTGAGCTTTCTAGCACCACACTTGAATTTGCACAGGATCCCATTTTGTAAAAGCTGACAGACAACCTCAAGATATGGTCTGACGATCATTCCCTCCATCCCTTCCCTGGTGATGTTCTTCCGTTAACGCTCATTTTAGTATCTTCAGTAGCTTTTCCAAGACACACTGGGGAAGAAGCCTCTGTGGTTACACTTTCAGTATTATGAATGAATTATTCATTTATGTCACGGTGATTCATTAAAAAAGTGAAAGCATTAGCTCAGAACATTCTTAGAAGTGCAGCTTTAACATACAAGATACAAGCCCCACTTAAACATACCTCAATGCTTTATGGCCTTCAGTGACTCAGAATTAAGTGACATATTTTGAGCTGCTAAAACATTGAAGATGAGAGACCTATGTTCTATAACTCTGTGCCTTATACTGAGATAGAGTTTGGAAAACTCCTTACTACCTCTTTAATAACTACATAGACTTCTCCAAAGTCCTGGGAAACCCTTTCTAAAGTCCACCTGTGTGTCACTGTAACCACTTTGAATACGGTCAATCTCTCAACAGGCTCAGAATATATATCCAAGAAAAATACTTTTGCAGGCAATCAAAAGAGCTCAGCTGAAACACCATGCAATTCTTCCAAGGGCTTATGTCTCAGTAACATCTCAACTCTTCAGCTGAGCCAGATCGAGCATAGATGAAAAGCAGAGGTAACCAAAGAGGAAGGTAATGGACCTTCCTGTCATCATGTGACTACAAATGTGGCTCCCAGCTGACTCCTTGGTTCTGGAACATCTATCACACTTAGCAAGAAAGTTAAATTCCTAGTGTGTCTTTAGTTACACAAAGTTGAGGAACTGATCTGAACAAAGACATGAACATTCTCGCTGCATGTGGAGTTTTCCCCAAGAAGCATCAATAACAAATCTTGACTCTGTGGTTATGAACATTTTGTTGGCAAAGAAGAGCTATGGAATCTGAACTCCATCTCAGCTCTTAAATCAAGATGTCATGCTAGTACGATCAGCAACCTCCCCGCACTGCCATTTTCCCAGACAAGAATACAGGATTTTACTTTTTTCCAGTTGTATTCCACAGTTTGAAATAGTTTTGCCTTTTAAGCAAAATGTCACTGTTGTTTAGTTGCTAAGTTGTGTCCAATTCTCAGTGACCCCATGGACTGTAGCCAGCCAGCCTCCTCTATCCATGGGATTATCCTGGAAGGAATATTGGAGTCAGTGGCCATTTCCTTCTTTGGGGATCTTCCTGACTCAGAGATCAGACCCGTGCCTTCTGCATTTCTTGCATTGGCAGGTGGATTCTTTCACCACTGTATCACCTGGGAAGCCCTGAAACTGCCATTACTAAACAGCAATAATATTAATGGTTTTTTACATCAATATCCACATTATTACATACTAGGTATCTTGTTGGAGAAGGAAATGGCAACCCACTCCAGTGTTCTTGCCTGGAGAATCCCAGGGATGGGGGAGCCTGGTGGGCTGCCGTCTATGGGGTCGCACAGAGTCGGACATGACTGAAGCGGCTTAGCAGCAGCAGCAGCAGCAGCAGCAGGTATCTTGTATGACTTTTATATGGTTAGCTCATTTAACCCTCAAAAATTGTATGTAAATAGGACTTTTACATTCCTGTTTTACAGATGAAGAAACTGAGGCCTCAAGAAATACTGTGTAGAAGGAGTTGTTGTTGTTTAGTCGCTAAGTTGTGTCTAACTTTTTGTGACCCTATGGACTTTAGCCTGCCAGGCTCCTCTATCCTTGGGGTTTTCCAGGCAAGAATACTGGAGTGTGTTGCCTATAGAAAGAGGAACAGTTTTAATTTAAACCCATGTTTCTACAGTTAAAGACAGTCCTCTTAAGCACTCTTATGAATCATCCTTTGGTATCTCATGATTTTTAATGTTTTAGAACAAAAAGTATGTAATTGTAAATATGACATTTTGGACCACATTATATAATCACCTTTAGCACACAGAGTTGGTAGAATTTTAGGTAAAAGCAAAATATTTCAAGTTTTCATAAACATACAAAGAGTTTTTATTTTCTAATATAACCTTTTAGTTGGATATGTTTTGAAATATTGAAAATAAGTGAGAAATATTTATTCCCATCTCCTCCTCCACTGCTTTCTATATTCTTAAAGTTATAAGCACTTCAGTTAGAGAACAGATTATTTAAGGTAGATGGTAAGAAGTTCACTAATTCAAATGAACAAAAAGCACTATTATACTTCAGTGGAACGTTTTTAATTTGTTGATGCTTTTTCTTTTTAATGTTGCTATTCACATACCTCTGTCCCTCAGTTTTAAAAATGTGCACAGTAATGCTCAGATTTCAATGTGCATAAGAGTTGTGCTTGCGATTCCCAGGTTCTTTTCCAAAGATTTTGATGCTGCTTAACTTAGGGACCTATATTCTTTGCACATGGGCAACCACGTTTTTAACAACCCTCCAGCAAGAATCTGGAGCAGATAATCCTCAGACCCAAACTCCCTACTCCTCAGTGAGAGCTCCTTGCTTTCTCCTGTGCCTGCACCATCCACACAGCATCAAGAATGACCCTGGGGGTGGCCCGTGTAAAAGCCTCCTTCAGCTTCTGCTGCATTGAGAGCACATTCCGCCTCCTGAGTTTGGCCCTCAGGGCTGTATGTTTTGGCCTCCCTCTCCTCCTGAGTCCATCTCTTGTCATTCTTCCCAAACTCACTCTGCTCCAGCACCTTCAGCTTCTTCCGCGGCTCGAAAAGGCCTGACGTGGTCTGATTCCAGGCCCTGTATGTGCACTGTTGTGACGGCTCTGCAAAGTTGATTCCTTCTTACCACTCAGCCTGTGCTCTTCCACTCGGGAACTGCAACTACCGAGCCCGTGAGTCACAACTATGGAAGTCAGTGCCCCAGAGCCTGTGCTCTGCAACAAGAGAAGCCGCTGCAATCAGCAGCCTGTGCGTGGCAACTAGACAGTTGCCCGTGCATCAGTGAAGACCAAGCACAGCCAAAAATGAATAATTAAGTAAATAAAGAAATATAATCTCTGTAAAAAAAGAAAACCAAAATCTGTTGGATGAATGAGTAAAACACAATACCTCACAAACATGCATAAATAAGACATACTAGAAAAGTGCCAACCACCACCACAAATATTACCGGAGCCCTTCTAGGTATTCTTTGCATTCAAGATCCCCTTTATTCTTTAAAACAATTGAAGTGAGTGCAGTGAAAACCTCTACTTTTGCAGACAACATGGAAAAGCTAAGTGATTTGATTAACATACAGCCAGGAATAGGCTCAAGAAAATGTATTCTGTTTCATGATGAAACACTCGGTAGGTGAGTAGGTGTATGAATGAATAAATGATTGTGTAAGGGTGGCAGGGTAAACAAGTGAATGAATGAATATCATCAACTCAGGATACCAGATTGAAAAGAGAAATCTCTTCTTCATTCACATGTAAAGAAAACAGGGCGACATTTACAATTCAAATGTTATCCAAAAGTATATCATGTGAAAACATTCATGTGAAAGCACTCACAAATACACAGCCTCTTTCTCAACAGAATGAACTTTCCCAAGACTGCTAGGAATTGACAGCAGTGCAACAGGGTGAGAGGGCAGCTTATCAGTGTCACAGACAGTGATATACAAATAAGCACCACTTGAAGGGGTTCAGACCAGCATCCTTCTAGCTGTGGAAACAACACACTGCTTTCGGAGACTGCCAGGGCTTTGGAAACTTGAGAGCTGGAAAGATGTGAGCGTTTGATAGATGATGATCTGCAGTGCGTGCCCCTGGCTTTCTCAGGCCACATGATACCTAGAGCTGGGCTTCAGGATATCACTATGCTAACCGCTGACTTTAAAGTAAAAATAAAATCAAACACCTGATCATCAGTCAGCACGGACTACTGGGGTTCCCATACACATTTGACCATAAGACGTTGGCCATGAAGACAGTTTTATTTCTCAGTATAAATACAAATGGGAGATTTATTACAGGAGTGACAGATAGCATGATTAATAAATATCTGGGATCTTTGATTTTAAAAGAAAGGCAAAATGAGAAGAGAAGGGAAGTGGAGGGGAAAAGGATTAGCAAGGGAGGGGACTAGTGGGAAGAAAGGGCAGGGAAAGTGGGAGGAAGGAGAGGGAGGAAGGAGAAAATAGGGCTTGTTACCTCCGGCTGGCAATAAGCGACCTCAGAATCCTCCTTCCTAGAACCCACTAATCACTAATGCCTTTACTCCTCACTTGAGTAATTTCAGCAAGGTCGTTGGGTCACCTCCCTGTAACCATCAGAGCACCATGATTCACAAGCCTCCAGGTCCAGAGCACCAGCTACTCTTCTCATATTCCTCCAGCCCTGTCTCTTGGCCCACAAAAAGGAGACAGAGAGAGAAAGTTGTATATCATATGTACATATTGGGCTGGCCAAAAAGTTCATTCAGGTTTGCCCATAGCATCTTAGTAAAATACCCAGATGACATTTTGGCCGACCCAACACATGTTTCGTTTGTTTTTAATTTTTAAAAATTTTGTTTTAATATGCATCACTCCATACAGTCACTCAAGATAATTGAGATAATTCAGTGAGTTAACTGGAATGGCCCTAAAGATTGAGAAGCACTGTTCGCTGTGGCAAAATAGAGTGAAGAGGTAAACATGCAGCTTTCTTGTTACATGTCTATATTCTGTTAGCATTCCAGTTTCTATAATTTTATTACTACTACTAGTACTACAATGATCAGCATAATCATCATTACTATGATTATGATTATTCTGATTTCTTCTCCATCTTCTCCTTCCACATTTATTTTCATGGTTCCCTTTTTCTATCATATTAGCTTCTGTTCATCAAAGTGTTTGCTTAACTGTCTTTCCATCTTATCAGCTGATTTTCTATCTTAATGGTTCAAGTTTCCTCCTTACTGCATTATGTGATGGAGTGTTGATAACTGGATTTTTCCATAATTTATACAATGATGTATGGCATGAAGATTTATCTAAACTTAATATAAAAATGTACAGAAACATAAAATAAAAAAAAATATTTCCCTTCTTAGCCCACTTTCCATTTTCTTCCAGGTTATCTCAATTCTATTCCCCAGTGGAGTAGAAATCTTAATGTATTTCATACATCCTTCAAGTTATTTTATACATACACACACATATTTGTACTTCTTTATATAGTCACTAAAATTGGCTCATGTTACATATACTTTTTTATAACTTTCTTTTTCCCTTAAACACTGTGTTGGATCTCTTTCTAGGTGATAAGTAGTCATTTCATTCTCATTCTTTTTACTAACTTTCTGGTACTGTGTTGTATAAATACACACTATTGAAAATAAAAATCTCTCTAATACTTATGAACATTTAAATTCTTTCTGCTTTTTAATGGTTTAAATCAAACTGCAATGAATATCCATTCATGTTGGGACATACACACTTATATAAACATAGAGACAAACTTTTTTTAAAAAATGAGATAAAGTCTTATGAGTAAAATTATAGCAGTAAAAGGTATTCTTATTTTGAATTTTAATAGTTTGCAAAATTTCCTGATGTAAAGCAATATCAATTTATAATTTTTAAACTAAATTTATGTTCTTAAAATCTGAAATTAAAAATTAATGCATCCTCATTTTAACAAGTGCAAATCATATAGAGATATACTGAGGGCCTCCTTTCCCCAACCTTCCAATTACAAACAGCCCTTTAAAATACCCAGTGTTAACTATTTTGTTGATGGATTAGCACAAGTCAAGCCTATCTATCAAAATAGACATTCTTTTTTCAGAAGAGACATACAGACTGCCAAGAGGCACGTGAAAAGATTTTCAGCACTGTTTGTTGCTGCTGCTGCTGCTGCTAAGTCGCTTCAGTTGTGCCCGACTCTGTGTGACCCCATAGACAGCAGCCCACTACTTGTTAGAAACATGCAAATCAAAGAGGGATCACTGCACATTGGTCAGAATGGCCATCATCAAGAATTCTACAAACAATAAATGCTGGAGAGGATGTGGAGAAAAGGGAACCCTCCTATACTGCTGATAGGAATGTAAGCTGGTACAGCCATGATGGAGAACAGTATGCAAGTTCCTTAAAAAACTAAAAACAGAGCTTTCATATGACCCAGCAATCACACTCCCGGGCATATATCCAGAGAAAACCATAATCCAAAAAATGCATGCACCCTAATGTTCATTGCAGCACTATTTACAAAAGTCAGGACATGGAGGCAACATAAATGTCCATCAACAGAGGAATGGATATAGAAGACATGGTACTTATATACAATGGAATATTACTCAGTCATAAAAATAATGAAATAGTGCCATTTACAGCAACATGGGTGGACCTAGAGATAACCCTGCTAAGTGAAGGGATATAGAAAAGAGATGATAAATATTGTATGGCATCACTTATATGCAGAATCCAAAATATGATAAAATGCTATTTATGAAATAGAGACAGAGTTACAGATAAAACAAAACAAAACAAAACTTATGGTTACTGAAGTGGAAACTGTGGGAGAGGGATAATTTAGGAGTTGGGGATTAACGTATACATACTACTCTATATAAAATAGAAAACCAACAAGGACATACTGTATGACACAGGGAATTATACTCAATATTTTGTAATAATTTATAAGATAAAGGAATCTGAAGAGGAATATATATATAGATATGTGTATGTGTGTACAGACACACATACACACATATATATATATACATATGTAAAACTGAATCACTTTGCTGTACACCTGAAACTAATACATTGTAAATCAAGTATACTTCAATAGAAAATTTTAAAAAAGAAAGTCAGCACCATAATTTTTTTAATATCTTAGTTTCAACATAAAATATAGCAATATAGACATTCTAGTTCTGAAGTGATAGAGTCATTCTATTCCTGATAATGAATATATTGCTGAGATATGCCATTTGAGCAAATAATGTAAAATCAAAGAACTAAACTATTATTAGTAGTTTCCCAAAAGAGTGGTTTTCATTGTTGCTGTCATTCAGTTCCTAAGTTGTGTCTGACTCTTTAAAACCCCATGGACTGCAGCACGTCAGGCTTCTGTGTACTCCACTATCTCCCAGACTTTGCTCAAATTCATGTCCATTGAGTTGGTGATGCTATCTAATTGTCTTTTCTTCTATCGCCTCCATCTCCTTTTGCGTTTAATCTTTCTCGGCCTTAGGATTATTTCCAAGGAGATGACCCTTTGTATCAGTTGGCCAAAGTATTGGAGCGTCAGCTTTGGTATCAGTCCTTCCAGTGAATATTCAGGATTGATTTCCTTTAGGGTTGACTGGTTTGACCTCTTTGATGTCCTGGGGACTCACAACAGTCTTCTCAAGTACCACAGTTCAAAAGCATCAGTTCTACAGCACTTAGCCTTCTTTATGGTCTGACTCTCACATCTGTACATGACACTGGAAAAACCATAGCTTTGACTATACAGACCTTTATTTGCAAAGTGATGTCTCTGCTTTTTAATATGTTGTCTAGATTTGTCAGAGTTTTCCTTCCAATGAGCGTCTTTTAATTTCATGGCTGCACTCACCACCTGCAGTGTTTAAGGAGCCCAGGAAAAGAAAATCTAACTGCTTTCACTTTTCCCTCGTCTATTTGCCATGAAGTGATGGGACCTGAGGCCACGATCTTTGTTTTTTGAATGCTGGGATTTAAGCCAGCTTTTTCACTCTCCTCTTTCACTCTCATCAAGAGGTTCTTTATTTCTTCCCTTTCTGCCATTAGAGTGGTATCATCTGCATATCTGAAGTTGTTGATATTTCTCTCAGCAATCTCGATTCCAGTTTGTGATCATACAGCCTAGCATTTCATATGATGTACTCTGCATATAATTAAATAAGCAAGGTGACAATGTATAGTCTTGGCATATTCCATTCCCAATTTTGAAGGCTTTTTTTTTTTTTCTTTTTCTTTCATTTCAAACTTGTTTTCTGAACAACTTTATCTTGAAAGCCAACATACTTCAGGGTAGAAAAGCAGAATCTTACATTCATTTCCTCAATCTATGTCACCACTTGCACTATTTCTTTTTTGTTTAATTTGAATCAAAGTAAAATTGTTGACCACCAAATTTTCTTTGCTAATAAAATATCTTCTGGTTGGCACTAAGGTGAGAATCCTTTTCTTTGCAAAGCAAACCCCATCCATGCTACATATGGGTTGTTGGAGTCCAGTGGGACTGATTTCACTGCACATTTTCTAGTCTGGCTCACAGATCATGAAAAAGAATTGTAAAACAATAGACACCTCCCTTTTCCTATATCCTGGATAAACAGAATAAAGCATGTCAAGCACTTCTTATTCCTTTGTGTACTGCATTTATGCCAAGAGCAGCTAATCCATACTCTCTCCATCAGTGGCATCACCCAAGCCTACCGTGAAATATCTACCAGCAGATGCACAAGAGTGTAATTGCTCTTCCACAATGGATTCCATTGATATTTTGCAACATCCATCAGTGTTATTTGATAAGGAATTTTGCCAATAGCTCATCCTGCTTTGCCTGTGATCACACTATCTGTCATTAACGTGGCAGCTGTTGTTATTAGCTTCTTGGCACTGGTGTGACTTCTACCTGTGTTTTGGCAAGATGAATGCAACCTTGAAAGATGTCTCTATAGTTCTGGTCTCTTTTTTCCACCACTGACAGCAGAAGTCATCAACTTTGCTTCAGAAAGTATTATTTCGAGCTTGTTTAGGAAAAACAGAGAGGTCACTTGAAAAAAAAAAGCATAATATGAATAGTACTATGGATTTATGCCAATATTGAATAAAGTTTTATAAGGAAATTTTGTATATTTTGCTAGTTTAAGTACATACAATCTTTAGGATATTCATGAAATTGTCACTTAAGACTCATTTTTCCTAAAACAATACCTATTCATATTACAGATTTGTCCTAGAGTCTCATCACTCTTTATGGTTGTGATACTTTCTGAGATGCAGTATTTATGTTCCAATTTAATCACCACTTCTATGCCCCAATGAACTCCTTTTTTTTGTGACTTGAACATTTTTTGAATAAGTATAACATATTCAATAGGAATAAAAATGCAAATTTCACGGTTAATTTCATGTTAGCTGAGATGAACTGACCATCAGTCTGGGTCAAACATAAAATTCTAAAATGTAATGAGAATTCTATAACTAACACAATAAACCTTACATCTCATTATTTGTGAAATTCATATGAAAAGTGTGTTTATTGGAATCACCCCGAAATATATGTGCCATCTGTGACAGTTGACTGCTGGTCAAGAGTCAGCAGGGTGGGAAAACCCCACTTTGAGAAACACTCCCGCAGTGCAGTGATTGGTTGCTTCCACAGAACGCTTTCACCTAAGAGCTTTGCTAACTTTGGGAGATGCCATCCGTACAGAAAGGGAAGACCACAAAGAGCACTACAGCGTGATTACAGTCTCTGTTCTTTCACTTTCCCTGAAGGCAGTCTTTTCATCTTTACCTGTGTTTCACCATTCTGACAATAAGCTCTTTTAAGCGTCATTTACTGGATACCTGAGTGTAAATTTATACAAAAATACAGGCCTTTTATATTGACTCTACAAATTTGTATTAAGCTCACTTGAGAGAAAAGGAAACTGAAACTGTGAATGGTTTTTAAGTTGTCCTCTGATCACTTACCATTAACAGGCAGAAGAGAAGTGAAAGTCACTCAGTCGAGTCTGACTCTTTGCGACCCCATGGGCTATACAGTCCATGGAATTCTCCAGGCCAGAATACTGGAGTGGGTAGCTGTTCCCTTCTCCAGGCGATCTTCCCAACTCAGGGATCGAACCCAGGTCTCCCACATTACAGCAGATTCTTTACCAGCTGAGCCACCAGGGAAACCCCGGCAGAGTTGGGCCCAAACCCAGGTCTTTTGGGCTCTAAGTCTGGCCCCATTGGTCTGCATGCTCACTGCCTTGTTAGAATGCACATAAAATCTCTTTTTACTTTCTTGTTCTAAAATCTTCAGTGATCTGCTACTTCCTATAGGAAAAGGACAATCGGGTCTTCACCTACGCTTCTAGCCCTGACACCCACAGAATGCTCAAGTTCCCCAAGAGCACCATGTCCGTCTCTGTTCTCACGACTAGGTTCAGGATCATTTGTTTCACTTGCCAGCCATTCCGAGCTTTGTCACCTATCAAAATCCAGCCCCCCCGCCTCCACATATCTCTGCCCCTAGGTCATATAGCATGCCATGAGCCTCTGCAGGTAACCACTTGTCTTTCCAATGGAGGAAAAAGCATGAGATTGACACCTGAAAAGCTACATTTACACCATAACTGTCCAGTGATTGTTATTAGGTGGTTAACTAACCCCCAGCAAAATGATCATCTGGAAGGGCTTTTAAAAACGCAGATATCAACGTTTCTTCCCAGACATACTGCTGGGGTGGAGTAGAATGTCTGAGTCTTCAATAAGCTTCTAGAAGTAGTCTCTTCTATCTTAAAATTTGAGACGCTCTGTCTATACACATGTGTTCAAGGGATGCTGGCATGAACAGTGACTCAGTGACTTCAGGAAGGTTGGAGGATCACACAAGACTGGATATGTTCCATTATCCAAGCAAGCCCCTGAGGTCAAAAGTTGAGCCTGTATCTCTCAGGGAGGGGAGCCTGGGCAAAGGCAATGAAGGCAGGGGGGAAGATGAGGCTCCCCCTGCTGGACACCCTGAGCCTCTCACTCTCTTTCCTCGGGTCACCTTCCCGCACTGCTTCCTGAATCCATTAATGCATTCCCCTCTCGATAGCACTTCTTATTTTTCTCATTACAAATTGGCATATATTTTTGGAGAAAAAATAATACAGAATGAAAGAAAATATCTGCAAATGATATGACTGACAAGGGCTTAATTTCCAAAATATACAAACAGCTCGTACAACTCAACAACAAAAACAAAAAACCCAATTCAAAACTGAGCAGAAGACCTACATAGACATTTCTCCAAATAAGAAATACAGATGGCCAATAGGGACATGAAAAGATGCTCAACAGTGAAAATCAAAACTACAACGAGCTATCACCTCAGAACAGTCCGAATGGCCATCACCAAAAAGTCTACAAATAATAAATGCTGGAGAGGGTGTGAAGAAAAACGAACCCTCCTACACTGATGGTGGAAATGGAAGTTGGTGAAGCCACTGTGGCAAACAGTATGGGTGTTCCTCAGAATCCAGACAAAACTATAATCAGAAAGATACACACACCCCAATGTTCGTATTACAATAGCAGTATTCACAACAGCCAAGACATGGAAACGACCTAGATGTCCACTGAGAGATGAATGTGTGCAGGTATGCAATGGACTATGACTCAGCCATAAAAAGAATGAGATGATGTCAGTTGCAGCAACATGGCTGCAACCAGAGGTTATCACACTAAGTGACGAAAGCCAGACAGGGAGAGACTAATGCCATAGGATATTGCTTATATGTGGAATCTAAGATATGACACAGATAAACCTGTCTGTGAAACAAACAGAATCACAGACATAGAGAACTGCCTGGTGGTTGCCAAGGGGGAGGGTGTTGGGAGAGGGCTGGAGTGAGAGGTTGGGGTTAGCAAATATAAGCTATTATATATAGACTGGATAAATGCTAAGGTCTTTTGGACAACACAGAGAACTATATTCAGTATCTTACGAGAAGCCATTCAGTCTCAGTTAGGGTCACTGTTGCTCTCAAAGGACTTTGTTCTCTCTCTCTTTTCAAGTTCTTGTAATCTCTCTCTCTCTTTTCAAGTTCTTGTAATCTCTCTCTCTCTCTTTTGGCCCTTTTGGTCTAGAGCTGGAAATAATCTGGCTGCTATGTATCAAGAGTTCTGGAGTGGAATCTCCTATTTTCTTTACACCCAACATGCCTTTGTAATTTACCCCTTTGCAAATAACCTTCCTCAAATGAACCTTATTTGGATATGTCATTTGTTTCCTGTAAGAACGCTGACAGGGCAGTCCTACGCGTTACAGGTGAGAAAACAGAGGCTTGCAAAGGAGGAACTAGGAGAATACAGATTCAGTGACAACTCACTAGACTCCAGAACTTGCGCTCTTATCCCCTCTTACCACCTCCTTGCGTTATCGGAGAGAGGCAGAAGAAGGACACAGAGAGAGCCAAGTTGGCCAGTGCAGACGGAACTTTTTAGTTTCCTGAATAAGCCTAGCTTGTGCCCAAACCTGGGTCTTGTCTTTACTCTGCAATTTGTAAGTAATTCTTTTCTGAGCTCACTTTTTCTCATCATTTGCCTCTGAACATAATATCATGTTTTCAGAGAGACTTCTTCAAGTCCCTATTGTCTTGTATGCACCCTTTGTTACTCAGCTACTCTATCATACCACCTTCTCTTACTTTCTTTATAGAATTTATATTCTCTGGATTTATCCTCTTCATGCATTTATTTATTGGTATTTTTCCTGCCTCTCTGGCAGATAGAAAGTCTAACGGGCCAGGGACCACATGGGTGGTGTTTAGCTTTACATTCCCATGGATGAGGACATTGCCTGATACACACAAGCAAATGCTTAATAGTACTTTGCTAACAAAGGTCTGTCTAGTCAAGGCTATGGTTTTTCCAGGGGTCATGTATGGATGTGAGAGCTGGACTGTGAAGAAAGCTGAGCGCCGAAGAACTGATGCTTTTGAACTGTAGTGTTGGAGAAGACTCTTGAGAGTCCCTTGGACTGCAAGGAGATCCAACCCGTCCATGCTGAAGGAGATCAACCCTGGGATTTCTTTGGAGGGAATGATGCTAAAGCTGAAGCTCCAGTACTTTGGCCACCTCATGCGAAAAGTTGACTCATTGGAAAAGACTCTGATGCTGGGAGGGATTGGGGGCAGGAGGAGAAGGGGACGACAGAGGATGCGATGGCTGGATGGCATCACGGACTCGATGGACGTGAGTCTGAGTGAACTCCGGGAGTTGGTGTTGGACAGGGAGGCCTGGCGTGCTGCGATTCATGGGGTCACAGAGAGTCGGACACGACTGAGTGACTAAACTGAACTGAATCAATGAAGGAATAAAAAACAAGAAATGAATAAATAAATGCAATTATATAATTTTTAAGGTGAACTAAGATGACAGATTGCAAAGGGGTGAGTTGTGGCCAGCTAGGAAAGAAAGCAAATACAGATTTTTCTTTCTAGATATTTCACCTTGAAGGCAGCAGGGTCGCACAACAGGAAGCAGCCCTCACATCCCAGTTGAATTTATGATTAAAAAAAAACAAATCTATGTTCCTGAAATTCTACTATTTTAAAGAACCATTTCACCATGATCATATGCTATTTTAATGTCTTCAATTATAGAACAAAAATAAATGCTTTAAAATAAGAATCAGGAGAAATCAGATTATAGAACTATCAATTTTCAATGCAAATTGGTCTATCTCACACTTGGGAAGGTATTTCTCTTCTTTTATTCTCATTGTGGAATGGCAGCTTGTTGCATTTCTGTTGCTGCTACAAGAAAACACAAGAACATAAATCAAATAGTTTATTTGGGGATGATGGTCCTTGTAAATCTTTGTCTTTTGAGATTCAAAGGTCAATGATATTTTCTGTATGCAAATTTATTTGTTAAATGCATTGCACATTACTAGTCCTGGCATCAGTGAAAACTACAAATTTATCACTGCAATAACTTCATGAATATGGTGGGTCATTGCACACACAGTGTGACAATTTTAATTCTCTTTTTTTCAGTGGCCTCTTACATACACACACACAAAGTTAAAATCTACTTTGCCCATGTGTCAAAACCAAATTCAATATCTTTTCAGACACTTTAATGGATTGTAATCCTTCATTCTGCTTAAGATTAAGCTGAACTTCTGCCCTTTAATAAAAAACTTTAATAAAAACTCTCCTGAAAAATTTTATGTAGTCAAGACTTATTTTTAGTTTTGATTTGGATGCTTTATATTGAAACTAAACAATTCAAAATGACAGGAACCACTGTTATTGCTATATCTTGAATTTGATATGATTTTTTTCTTTAAGGAGCTTAAAATGCCCTCACATACAACTTTCATTATTCAAAATGTCAGTCTAAAATGGAGATGCTGATTTTCACTTTACATTCTTTCATGCTCAAACTTGTTTATACTGCTCACACAGGCACATTAATTTGTAAAAAATTAATGGGATAGCAAGAGGGAAATGGAGAAATGGTAGAATCATGGACTATTGAAATTTTGGCATAGAAGATACATAATCTGTTATTCTGTGTTGCATAGTGAAGAGGATGTGGAATATTGTTTTAAATCACTGAAGCTTGGGGCCTCTTTGTTACTGTAGCATCAGCTCACCTAAACTGACCATATAGTATGAATATAGGTACCTATACTAGAAAATTCTTTGCATCATCTATGAAGATTACAACATTTAACAAAAACTCTAGACCCCAATCCTATTTCTAATATCTACTCACTGTGTAGCTAGAATAAGGACAGAAATTTTTTGAATCTGTCCCTGGTGACTCAGCTGGTAAAGAATCCACCTGCAATGTGGGAGACCTGGGCTTGATCCCTGGGTTGGGAAGCTCCCCTGGAGAGGGGAAAGGCTACCCACTCCAGTTTTCTGGCCTGGAGAATTCCATGGGCTAGCCCATGGGGTCACAAAGAGTCAGACACAACTGAGCAACTTTCACTTTCACTTTTCTGAGTCTCAATTTCCCTTTCCATATAATGAAACCAAAACTGTATCTCTCACATGGCTGTTATAAGAATTAATAGAAATCTTTGCCCAGTGACTGATATCTATTAAGAATGTATTCAATGGAAGCCATAAACACAGAACCCACAATTCCAGTGTAATGAGCTACTGACCATTACTAACATAGATCAGATTGGCAAGTCATACTTCTTGCTATTTTCCCCTAATTGTGCTTCTTTCTCAGAAACTCTGAGCCTTCAACTCTAGCAGTTTCTTCTAAGTTCCTGTTTTTTCACTCATGTTGGTTTTTGTAATATTTTAACTATAAAAGTGGCAACTAGTAACTACTATTCCTTTATCTTGATCTTGGCCTTGCAGTCTGAAATATCTAGTTCTCTTTTTGAAGACAGCTCTCTCCTTTTTATATCTTTTAGGGAGTACCTAATTTCAAGTCTTCAATGTTCTCATTCTACCCCACTGGCGGTTTCCTCCTTCTTATTCCAACAGGAAAGGTGTTTCTAGTTATCTCTTTGTAGTTCCGTGTGGCTGACTCTAGCTTCCCTTTCAATACTAATCTGTCATTTTCTCCTGCATAAAACTAAGAGGTCAATGGGAGCTTTACACGTTAAAGAACTTCTCAAATAGATTTCATTCTACTTTTTTGTTAGTTGCCTAAAATAAAATCATGTGGTTTTCTATGTTTTAAAGTAATACATTGTTTCAATAGTGAAAGCCTGAAAGCTTTTCCCCTAAGATCAAGGACCAGAGAGGGAAGCCCACTTCACTACTGGTATTTAACTCTCCAGTAGAAGTTCCAGCCAGAACAATTAGGCAGTAAAATTGCCTAAGACAAAAGGCATTCACATTTAAAAGTGAAAGTTGCTCAGTTGTGTCTGACTCTTGGTGACCCTATGAACTATACAGTCCATGGAATTCTCCAGGCCAGAATACTGGAGTGGGTAGACTTTCCCTTCTCCAGGGGAGCTACCCAACCCAGGGATAGAACCCAGGTCTCCCGCATTGCAGGTGGATTCTTTACCAGCTGAGCCACCAGGGAAAGAAGTTAAACCATCTTTTTTCACAAGTTACATGATTCTATATAGAGAAAATCCTAAAGAATTCACACACACACACAAGCCTATTAGAGATAATAAATTCAGCAAAGTTCAAGGCTGCAAGATCAATATGTAAATACCTCTTGTATCTATACACACTAGTGATGAATAACCTGAAAATGAAGTTCAGTTCAGTTCAGTCACTCAGTTGTGTCTGACTCTTTGCAACCTCATGGACTGCAGCACTCCAGGCCTCCCTGTCCATCACCAACTCCTGGAGTTTACGCAAACTCAGGTCCATTGAGTCCGTGATGCCATCCAACCATGTCATCATCTGTCGTCCCCTTATACTCCCACCTTCAATCTTTCCCAGCATCACAGTCTTTTCAAGTGAGTCAGCTCTTCGCATCAGGTAGCCAAAGTATTGGAGTTTCAGCTTCAACATCAGTCCTTCCAAAGAATATTCAGGACTGATTTCCTTTAGGATGGACTGGTTGGATCTCCTTGCAGTCCATGGGACTCTCAAGAGTCTTTTCCAACACCACAGTTCAAAAGCATCAATTCTTTGGGGCTCAGCTTTCTTCACATTCCAACTCTCACATCCATACATGACTACTGGAAAAACCATAGCCTTGACTAGACAGACCTTTTTTTGACAAAGTAATGTCTCTGCTTTTTAATATGCTGTCTAGGTTGGTCATAAGTTTTTTTTCAAGGAGTAAGCATCTTTTAATTTCATGGTTGCAGTCACCATCTGCAGTGATTTTAGAGCCCCCCCAAATAAAGTCTGCCACTGTTTCCACTATTTCTCCATCTATTTGCCATGAAGTGATGGGACTGGATGCCATGATCTTAGTTTTCTGAATGTTGAGCTTTAAGCCAACTTTTTCACTCTCTGCTTTCACTTTCATCAAGAGGCTCTTTAGTTCTCCATTTTCTGCCATGAGGGTCGTATCATCTGCATATCTGAGGTTATTGATATTTCTCCCGGCAATCTTGATTCCAGCTCGTGCTTCATCCAGTCCAGCATTTCTCATGATGTAATCCGCATATAAGTTAAATAAGCATGGTGACAATATACAGAAAATAAAGTTAAGAGAATCCATTACAATAGCATCAGAAAGAATAAAATACTTGAGAATAAATTTAATGAAAGAGGTGCAAGTTTTTTACACTGGAAACGAAGGGAAAAAATTGCTGAAAAAAATTGAAGAAGATACAAAAAAATGGAAATTTCCCTGAGACTTTACCCAACACATAGTTTCACTGTTAAAATTATAGTGTATATTATTTTAGACTTTTTCTATTCAGTACGATTTATGATTCTTGATTGGAAGCAATAAGAAGTTTCATACTGAATGACATTTGCCTCTCTGAGATTCCGTTAGCTCATCTGGGAAGTAAAGATACTATCTGGACCTGTTGCATCTGGTTATTGTGAAGATTACAGGAGATCTAGCATGTAAAACACATAAAACAGCACCTACTACACAAGAAAGCTATTTTCATATTTTAATCACTGTTTTTATAATCGGTTTTTAAAATCAAATGTAACTTTTCAGTCAAGACTCTCAGTGATAGCTGGCCTTACATTACATCCTAACTTACCACTGTCAATTAAAAAAAATTTTTTCTCTCCTGTAAGAATACTTTTCTTATCTTTTATTCAAAAGTATTTCTTCAATACTTTTCTTATTTGTGTATTTTCTTCATTGTACTTCAGCTCACAAGGAAAATTTTTTCTCAAATGCCATTTCCTTCTATCAGCATATCCAACTCAATACAACACCTACTCAAGTCTCAACTCCTCTACCACATATACTCTGATCACTATGACCCCTTAAATCTACCTAGTGGGGATAATATGTGTGTTAGATTGCATTCCTCTTCAGAGCATTTGCTTTCCAGTATGAGATGCCTCTCTACAGGAGGCTTTCCTAGTCAAGGTTATATGACTTGCTTGAACCGATGGAAAGCAAGTGGAAGTGACAGTACTGTTGATACTGGTGATGGTTGCACAAGCTTGTGAACATATTAAAAACTGAATTATACATGTTAAGTGAGTAAATCCTATGATATGTGGATTATATCTCAACAAATCTGTTACAAAAATACTATACATATACAATACTAAAGTACAATCAGTTCAGTTCAGTTCAGTTCAGTCACTCAGTCGTGTCCGACTCTCTGCGACCCCATGAATCGTAGCACGCCAGGCCTCCCTGTCCATCACCAACTCCCAGAGTTCACTCAGACTCACATCCATTGAGTCAGTGATGCCATCCAGCCATCTCATCCTCGGTCGTCCCCTTCTTCTCCTGCCCCCAATCCCTCCCAGCATCAGAGTCTTTTCCAATGAGTCAACTCTTCGCATGAGGTGGCTAAAGTACTGGAGTTTCAGCTTTAGCATCATTCCTTCCAAAGAAATCCCAGGGTTGATCTCCTTCAGAATGGACTGGCTGGATCTCCTTGCAGTCCAAGGGACTCTCAAGAGTCTTCTCCAACACCACAGTTCAAAAGCATCAATTCTTCGGCGCTCAGCTTTCTTCACAGTCCAACTCTCACATCCATACATGACTACTGGAAAAACCATAGCCTTGACTAGACGGATCTTAGTCGGCAAAGTAATGTCTCTGCTTTTGAACACAGAATTTAATATACATAAAGTAGAATTAGTGAGAAGAGATGATAAATAATTTTTTTAAGTGTGTGAACTATTTCAATGAAGAAAAGTCACATGGAAGACATAATTAATGTGAATTTCTGAGATGCTTATGCTAATTTCTATAAATTATATAGAAAACTTACTATCAACATAATAGCTGATATTAAATGTGTCATATCAATATATAAAAGTAAAAAAAAATATATAATAGTATCAGTTTGGATTAACTTCATCTTTAAGTGTCAGAAATTCCCAAATAATGGTGGCATAAACATTACTGAAATATATACTTCTCTAATAAAAATGTAGGTAGTCCAGGACAGGTAAGTTGGCACAAAGAGTACCAGGAATCCAGGTGCCTTTTAATTTGTTGTTTCATCATTCTCAACTCCTGCCTCCTACTTCATTACAAAATGGCTACTCCAACTTCAGTCATCATACCCATAGTTTGGGCCTACGAGGACAAGAAAGGGCACAAGAGCAGCATGCCTCTTTCTTTAATGATGTTAATCAAGAGCTACATATATATCTTTAATTTATTCACACCAGTCAGAATGGCTGCGATCCAAAAATCTGCAAGCAATAAATGCTGGAGAGGGTGTGGAGAAAAGGGAACCCTCTTACACTGTTGGTGGGAATGCAAACTAGTACAGCCACTATGGAGAACAGTGTGGAGATTCCTTAAAAAATTGCAAATAGAACTCCCTTATGACCCAGCAATCCCACTGCTGGGCATACACACCAAGGAAACCAGAATTGAAAGAGACACATGTACCCCAATGTTCATCGCAGCACTGTTTATAATAGCCAGGACATGGAAACAACCTAGATGTCCATCAGCAGATGAATGGATAAGAAAGCTGTGGTACATGTACACAATGGAGTATTACTCAGCCGTTAAAAAGAATTCATTTGAATCAGTTCTGATGAGATGGATGAAACTGGAGCCGATTATACAGAGTGAAGTAAGCCAGAAAGAAAAACACCAATACAGTATACTAACACATATATATGGAATTTAGAAAGATGGCAATGACGACCCTGTATGCAAGACAGGAAAAAAGACGTAGCTGTGTATAACGGACTTTTGGACTCAGAGGGAGAGGGAGTGGGTGGGATGATATGGGAGAATGGCATTCTATCATGTATACTATCATGTAAGAATTGAATCGCTAGTCTATGTCTGACGCAGGATACAGCATGCTTGGGGCTGGTGCATGGGGATGACCCAGAGAGATGTTATGGGGAGGGAGGTGGGAGGGGGGTTCATGTTTGGGAACACATGTAAGAATTAAAGATTTTAAAATTAAAAAAATAAAAAACTTAATACTAAAAAAAAATAAATAAAAAATAAAATAAAATAAAATAGCCTTAAAAAAAAAAAAAAAAAGACAGGTGTCTGACTTTTTACTGAACTCTGGATTCAATAGGAAATAACTTTTTTCTTAATTTTGTTTTTAATGTTTAATACCTTCATGCTGCTTTCCTGTGGACCATCAATTTGAGACATCTGGCTGAGAATAGTGAGGTAATATATCAGGTATTTAACACTGGATAGCCCATCAGACTCTGAAAGTAACCTTTGCACTGAGAATTGTTATAAAGGGTGATGACAATGATGCAAGACTTACCATCGCTACCAACTTACTGAGTATCAAAATGTCACCTTTACCGAGCATTTCCTGTTGGAAGGTATTGTACTCAACCCTTTTTACATTCATTATCTTGTCTATACAAAATTTCTTGTGCTATTTCTTTTTTAAAAGGGGAGTGGATGGAAACTGTGGGCCATAAATCTTTAGTAACAGACCCAGGGTCACACAGCTGGTAAGGGAAATGGCTGGAACTTCAATCTGGCCCTGCCAGATATCTAAACCCATGTTCTTAATCCTCATTTAATATCATAAGTAATTTTTATGCCTTTCCTAGAGCAATATAAGGGAGGTTTGCCACAAAATAAAAATAAGAATGTGATAAATAGGCAGGCAGAATCTCAACATTTAAGCATAGAGTCATCCCATCAGAGAAGCAACACAGAGGATGGAAGAGAAGGATTAACCAAAGTCTGAAAAGCCTCTAGAGGAACTCCCTGCTCAAAACATCATGCATTATCTTTAAACAACATCTGGAGAGCCCTCACACTATTTATCCCATTAAATGAAAAAAAGATTTTGATGGTTACAATTTCGTGGCTTTAAATCCACAGTGGAGCTATGCAACTTATTTAGCACAGGTGTTTAATTGTGATAAATTGGAGGAAGTCCTGGTATTCAGTGGCCTCAAATGAATATTACCATCTGGGTAGAGTAGGGTAGTGATTTTCTGTCAACAAACTTGCTTGTAAAATTTCAAGGGCGGTGATCTGTAGGAGATCTACAGGCATGGATCAGGATGTTGGGCATGCATGGAGGGACAGAATATTTAAACCATCCCCAGGATGACAAAATACTACAGAGGATAAACAGGAAGACTTTGTGCTTATTATGTTTTTGATTATCTATTTCTTTTTCAATGCAAAATCAAATATCAAAAACATGTGGGTATCTCAGTCAGTGACAGATTAATTGCCATTTTGTACGTTAAGGGAAATTTATGTGGACAGCTTTTGGCAAATCTTTCTGTTCATGAAGAGTGCACAAATGTTCCTATGGTCTGCCACAAGAAATCAGTGCATGTTTTAGTTAATCAAAAATGGATTAAGAGAGAGACTTCTGTATCCAACTGATATGAAGTAACGGACTTCTCACCTGGAATAGTGGAAAAACCAAATATATATGAACCAATGTTTTTTAAGACATCAGATATCAGGCAATGAAGGAAAGCAATTTCAGAAAGATATAAAAAAAAAAAATAAAGTGAGATTTACAATTGACCCAGCAAACTGACTTGAGAGTTTCCAGGCCACAATACAAGGAAGAACTGATGCAGAACCTGGTGGACTCCCCAGGTGAAGAGACATAGCTGAGAGTCTGGAGAGACTAGAGCTGCTAGAGTTGGCAGAGGATCAACAAGGAGGGTCTATACACAGAAGGTAATCAGAGAACTGAGGGACTCTCTCTCAAAGATTCAGTAGAGGACTAATTTATAGGATGTGTGAGGAAACTACCAGAAACCCTACAACGGCCACCTGAAAGGTGTATAGCACCTTTACAGTGCACTGAATCCAGGCAGGGCCAATAATATCCTATTCTTTCAAGCCACATTGAAAAAACTCAAAATTCGCAGGGCACTGGGTATAGTAACCAAAGGAGTCTTGCCTTAATAGTGGGTAAAATTAGCCCTGATTAAACACTGGTCTGGTTCTGCTTAACAAGTCTTAAAGAAAGGAAACTGGAAAAAAAATTAATGCTTTCCAAATAACTGAACTGTATATACAAAGAAAGCTTAATAATATTTATAGAAATATAAAATAGTCAATATGCCACAAGATAAACAATGCCTGACATTAAAAAAAAAATTACCAGGAATGCAGAGATGTTAAAAATAAGACAATAATAAGGTGAAAAATCAAATGACCAAAATTGAACCAGAACTGACATAGATGTTGGGGTTAGCAGACAAAAATATAAAAACAGTATAACTCTGGTCCTTACATTTGAAAAGTTAGGTAATACATGGAAGATTCAAAAACTCAAATCTAACTTCTAGATTTGAGGACTATAATATCTGAGAGGAAAAATACACTGAGTGGTATTAGTGGATAATTTACCATGCTAGGGAAAATGTAAGTGTACTTGAAGATTCAGCAATACAAAAGTATCTAAAATGAAATGCACAAAGAAACATGATTTTTAAAAAATGAATAGAACATTATTAAGCTGTGAGACAAATTTAAGCAGCCTAAGATACATGTAATTTGAGTCCACAAAAAGAGAAGGGTGATAGAAAAAATATATGAATGGCTAAAAGTTTCCAAATTTGTTAAAAATGATAAAACCATGGATCCAAGAAACTCAACAAACTCCCAATGCAAGGAACATGGAGAACATCACACCAAGGCACATCATAATTGAGTTGCTTAAAAGTAGGAATTAAAAAGAAAAATTGGAAGAGCAGCCAGACAAAAAAGCTGTATTACATCTACAAATAAAATAAGGAAATCACATATTTCACATTGAAAATAATACATTTAAAAACAATAGAGTAACATCTCTACAGTAGAGAGAAAAGAAAAAAAAAACCCTATCAACCCAAAAAAATAACTATATTCAGTAAAAATATCTTTTAAAATGAAAGTACAATGGAGCCTTTTCAGGCATACAAAGCTGAAATAATTCCCTACCATTAGTCTTGCATTACAAGTAATGTTAAAATAAGTCCATTAGGCAGAAGGAAAATGATACCCAGTGGATATATGGATGAATAAAAAGGAATAAAGAGTTAGCTGGAAATGCTAACTACGTGGGTAAATATACAAGATATTTTCTTATTATTTAAACCTCTTTAGAAGATGATTAAGTGTTTAAACAAAAATAGTCACAATGGGTGTGAGGTTTATAATGTTTGTAAAAGAAATATATATGATAATAATAACACAAAGGCAAAGAAGAAAGAAATTGAAGTATATAATTATCAACTTTCTAATATGTGAAATGTAGCACCATCACTTGAAGTTAAATTTCAAGGTAACAAGCTGATAAAAGAAGCAAGGCACAATTTAAAAACTAAATATTTGATCAAAAGAAGGAAGAAAATGTGAGAAAGGAAACAAAACCCTGATATTTCATAAAGAAAATAAATAGCAAGATGAACAAATTAAACTTTAATCACATCAAATGTTAAAATGCCTTTAATCTCCACTTAAAATGCAGAGATTGTCAAATTGGTAAAAAAGTAAGAACCAACTCAGAAGAAATACACTTCAAATATATAAACACACATAACATTAAAATTAAAAGATGGTAAAAAAGATACACCATGCTAACATTATTCAAAGGGAAGCAAAGGGGGCTGTACCAATATCAGACAAATTAGATTTCAGAGCAAAGAATATTTCCAGGGATAAAGGTCACTTCATGATGATAAAGGGGTCAATTTATCAAGCAGGCAAAATAATCCAAAATATTTATGCACCTAATAACAGAGCTTCAAAGCAACTGAAGCAAGAACGATAGAACTGCAAGGAAAACCAGACAGATCCACAACTACAATGGAAGATTTTAATACCACTCTCTTGATAATTGAAAATCCTAGTCAAAATCCCAGTAGGCCTTTTTGAAATTGGTATAATTATTTTAAAATGTGTATGGAAATGCAAAGGACCTAAAATAGCCAAAACAACTTTGAAAAAGAAGAACAAAGTTGGGAAACACATTATCTGATTTAAACTTATTAAAAAGTTACAGTAATTGAGACCCTGTAATATCAGCATCAAGTTAGACAAATAGATCAATGGCACAGAATAGAGATTTCAGAAATATGCCCATGCATATAAGGACAATGATTTTTGACATAGATACAAGGCAAATTCATAGGTGGAAGAAGAGTTTTTCAACAAATAATACTGAAACACTAGGACATCTGGATGAAATATTCCTTTTTTTCTACCATATACAAATATTAACTGAGAGAACTTAATGCTAAAACTAAAATTTCTAGAAGAAAATCTTTGCGTCCTTTGGGTAGGCAAACATTTCTTAGACATAACATCAAAACCCTGATTTACAAAAGACAAATTGATCAAGTGGACCTCATTAGAATTAAAGTGTTTTCAAAAGACATTCTTTAGGGAATGAATGGACAAAGTCAAAGACTGAGAGAAAATATCTGCAAAGCACATATCTAATACAGGATTTGCATCTAAAATATATGAATAATACATAATATATAAATAATATATGAAAATTCTAAAAAAAATGTAGGCAAAATTCTGAACATACACTTCAGAGAAGAAAACATACAAATGACAAATAAGCACATTAAATTATTACAAATAAGTACATCATTATTCATTAGTGAAAGGCAAGTTAAAGCCACAGTGATATATATACCTTGTACTCTTGCCTGGAAAATCCCATGGATAGAGGAGCCTGGTGGGCTGCAGTCCATGGGGTCGCTAAGAGTCAGGCACGACTGAACGACTTCACCTTCACTTTTCACTTTCATGCATTGGAGAAGGAAATGGCAACCCACTCCAGTATTCTTGCCTGGAGAATCCCAGGGACAGAGGAGCCTAGTGGGCTGCCATATATGGGGTCACACAGAGTCGGACACGACTGAAGCGACCTAGCAGCAGCAGCAGCAGGAATGACTTAAAAGGTCTTACCATTGTGAGTGGTTATAAGACAACTGGAATTCTCACACATTACTGGTATGTAAAATGAAGCAATCTTGGTAAATGGTTTGGCAGGATCTTGAAAAGTTAAACATATGCCTACTAGATGATCCAGCCATTCTACTCCTAAGTATTTACCCAGCAGATATTAAAGCATATATTCACACACCTATGTTCACAGTAGCTTTTTCTGTAATAGCCCCAAACCAGAAACATTCCAGGCCCACCAGTAGAAGAATGAATAAACAAATTGTTACATATCCATGCAATGGAATATAACTTAGCAATAATAAGACATGAACTATTAATAAATGCAGTACATTTCCCATGGACAAATACCAAATAGCTATGCTGACTGAAAGAAAGTACATAATCTTTTCAATGAATGATGTGTGAAAAATACTCACATGTGAAAAAGTAAAACTGTTACCTTACATCACACATAAAATTAAATAAACGTGCATCAAAGATGGAAATTTAAGAATGAAAACTATAAAGTCAAGAAAATATGAGGGAAATTTTCACAACACTCAATTACTTTCTTGGATATAACACCAAAGCACAGCCAACAAAGAAAAGAAAACTAAACAGGACTTCATCAAAAAATAGAAACTTTTGTGCATTGAAAGACTGTTAACAGAATGAAAAACAATGCATAAATGGGAGAAAACTATTGGCAAATCGTATTTCTGACAAAGGATTAATAGCCCAAATACATAAAAACTTCTACAACAAAAAACAAACAACCTGATTTAAAAATAAGCAAAGGACTTGAATAGATATTTATCTAAAGAAAATATATAAATGAACAACTAGCACATGAAAAGACACTTAACTTCTCTAATCATTAAGAAAATGCAAATCAATGAGATACTACTTCACACCCATTAGGATGACTGCTATAAAAACAAACAGAAATAGAAAATAACACATCGTGGTGAGGATGTGAAGAAATTGGAGCCCTTGTGCATTACTGATAGTAATGCGAAATGATGCAGAACCCTTGGAAAACTGTATAAAGTTTCCTCAAAAAATTCAACATATTAATAGAATTATTATATGATTCAGCAATTCCACTTCTGGGTATATAACCAAAAGAACTGAAAACAGAGATATGAACAGTCACTGGTATACACTTACAGTCCATAGTAATCTTATTCACAAAGCCAAAAGTTGGAATCAACCCAAGTGTCCATCAACAGATGAACAAATAACCAGAATATGATATATCCATGCAATGGAATATTATTTAGTCTCAAAAAGGACAGAAACTGGAAGCATGCTACAACATGGATGAAGCTGGAAGACAATATGATATATGAAATTAGCCTGTCACAAGAGGATACATACTGTATGATTCTACAACAGTAAAATGGTGCAGACACTTTGGAAAATAGTTTGGCTGTTCCCCAAATAATGAAACAGAATTATCTTTTGACCCAGCAATTCCCCTCTGAGGTATAGGCTCAAGAGAAATGAAAACATATGTCCTCACAAACACTCGTACATAAAGGTTTATACCAGTATTACTCATAATAGCCAAAATGTAGAAACAACAAAAATGCCCATCAGTGAACCAACAGATAAGTAAAATGTGATGCCTTCATATGATATAATACTAGTCCTAAATATGATATAATACTATATGATATAATACTATACATAAAAAGTAATCAAGTGTTCACACATGCTACAGGAATGAATCTTGGAAACACCATGCTAAATGATAGAAGCCAGTCATGAAAGGCTGCATACTTCATGATTGTATCCATAGAAAATGTCTAAAATATGGAAATCTATAGAAAGTAGATTAATGATTTCTTACAGCAACCAAAGTGGGGAGGGGGTGGCATTAGATAGTGATAGCTAAAGGGTACAGGATTTCTTGGTGAGGTGATGAAAACATTCTAAAACTGACTGTGGTGTTGATTACATACAACTGTGAATATCCTAAAAATCACTGAAACTTACACTTTAAATGGGTGAATAATATGGCATGTGAATTACATCTCAATAAAGCCATTTTTCAAAAACTAATTAAGTAGACGTACATTAACACATTTATGATAAAATTTGGTTCTGTCCCTATATTTTAAATATGAGGATGATCAGAGTTATAGTTTCATCAGTCAGGATGTACTCATTTATGCTGTGGTAACAAACAAACCTCAAATCTCAGCAACTTAAGATAGTAAAGATCAGTTTTTCACTTACATGTCCACTGCCAGTTGATTGGGAGCTCAGCTCTTGCATCTTCATTCCAGGATTCAGACTGCTGAAGCTGCCACAAAATGGAACATTTCCTGGAAGAAGCAAAAAGAAACTCTACAGGGTCTCACTCTGGTAACCAAATGCTTTTCCTGAATTCTTTCACTTCCAACTCACTGGGCTTCCCTGGTGGCTCAGACAGTAAAGAATCTGTCTGCAATCCAGAAGACCTGATCCCTGGGTTGGGAAGATCCCCTGGAGAAGGAAATGACAGTCTATCCCAATATTCTTGCTTGGAGAATCCCCATGGAGAGAGGAGCCTGGTGGGCTACAGTCCATGGGGTCGCAACGAGACAGACACAACAGCAACTAACACTTTCTCCCAACTCATTGGCTGAAAATTTTCCAATCACAGAGATCCATGGTATTCAACTGGACTCCTATCCCAAGGCAGGGAGTGGGGACTATTTGATAAACAGCCTGAATATCGACCACATAACTAATAGTCATTCAGGGTTTACTGTGTATCATGAGCTGTTCTAAACCCTTGCTTCTATGATCTCACTTAATACTCACCAAAAACAACAACAACAACAACAACAACAAAACCCAACAAAATATAAAACCTTCTGAGACTGGTGCTAGTATTATTATCAACAGCAATATTTTATACAGGAGAGAATGAAGGCACAGGGGACATTCCTAAGCTTAGTAAAGTTAACTAGTGATTGGGATCTGAACCCAGAAGAGGTGCCAGAGCCAATGTTCTCTATTTCTTCACACTGCTGATGCCTGGCATTCACATATTCCCCTATGTCTTATTCAGACAGAAATCACAGAATCCAAAAGAATGTAAGAAAGCTCACTTGCACACATTATTAAATAATGACAGGTTAGTGTTCAGGTCTCCTAGCTTCCATCTGGTGTCTTTCTGGCATCAGTGCTTTCCCCACTGTCCTTGGCAGAGCCCTGATTCTCATGCTCATCTCAGGCCTGCTGAGGCATCTGGAAGCTTCAGACAGAGCACCTCCGCTTCATCCTTTGTGCTCTCACTTATTTCACTTATTTCTTGGCTGATGTCTCCATCCCCAGAAACAAATTTAAGCAGGAATAAATTTAAGCAAATGAAAAAATTGGGCTAATTTTCTATTTCTGTGGTCCAAAATGCTTACTTTTCTGTCCGAATAAGGGCGCGTGTTTTGATAGTCACAGCTATATATGTGAGGTATTGACTAAAGCAGAGTCTAGCTTAGGCAAAATACAAATACATAATTCATAGAAAGGCATCATTAAGCTGAGGAGTTAGTAAGGAATGATACTAACAAGAACCTAGTTTAAGAACACCAGGGCTTACAGGTTAAGAAATAGTGGCTTTGATCTTTCAACACAGCCTGCTATTCAGACTCAGGATTCATAGCATTAATTCTCACTGACCACTTGCAGGGCCTAGCACTTGCCAACCTCATGGAAGATGTTTAGTGATGCCTGTTGAATTACTTGAGGGAATGAATAAAAACTGGGCATAACTGAAACACTCCAGGGCCACCAGGAATACACTGGGTGCACAGGACACCAGTAAAGCCTATTACTAAAGATATTACACAGTCCTGTTCCTTTGTTGTTTCTGACAATATAGATGCTGTTAATGTTTGCAAATAGAGCATGTGAACAGGTTAAGATCAAACAAAAAGTCTAGACTGCATCACTGGCATCAACCTATAGAGTGAGGGAGCAGTGGGAGAAAAAATGGGGAGTCTTCCCCAAATGACAGGCAAGAAAAAAGCATCTTGTTCAAGTTGGTATTCTCAGTCTTCTACTAGCAATAGGAACCAGCCCAGTGCGATAACAACCTCTCTCTGGGGTGGCTTCTTAAAAGGAAACAAGTTACCCCCTTCAGTGACCATTTCGAAGAGGAATCCTGGCAGGTATTGGGGGTCTTGGCAAACACCCCCCGGCACTAGGACATCTTTGAAGAGAACAGCTTTGAGGAGTGCCTTCCATTATTGTGAGCATGCACACACAATTAGGGAGAAAACCACTCAACTCTGACTTCCAACCCATTTGAACTTTCACCTACTTCTCCTTTTTGATAGAAGGCAACCTAACCCCCTTGGAGATTGTTCAGAGGCAGTGAGGAGCCACAGAGAAAGCAAATTTTCATCACACTGTTATTATGGGAACACTGCCAACAGGAAAAATAATGGGCAAAGAAAGAAAATTCTGATTATCCAACCAAGAGGCTTGAAGCATCTGTGGCTTAAGGCCAAGAGATGGAAGGGAAATTAAATGACAAAATAAATCAAAGATGTCTTCACCCACAAATGTGTTTGAAAGGGCAGAATGCTGCCTGCTTGTGCTGCCCAAGGTTTTCTCCATGTAACATATTTAGAGTTGATTTTTAGGTCATTATTGCAATTTTCTTTCAAGAGCTTTAACAGTCACAATTCAATTTAACTTCTCTTTTTTTTGGCCGTAGTAAATCAAGTATTCTGGATGGGTCCCATCTATGGTTTTCAGTTATCTTGGAGACTTTTCCCTTGACAAAGATGAAAAAGAAAGACTTGAAATGATTTTAGAATCCAGGGGATGCCACCTTTCATATAGGAAGGAGGAGTAGTTCAAAGATGGGCAAGTACAGGGCTGTCCATGAGAATGACTAAAAACCTAGTCACCAGTGCTGAGTGCATGTGAAAATCAGAATAATTTTTATTACTACTACAAATATTTCTCAAACAGTACTCAGTCCCAGGCACTCTGCAATGAGTTTTATATTCACAGTCTTACTTAATTTGGATGAGAAACATGGTGGTCTGCTTTCTAAAGGATTTCATTCCATTAAAAGGCTTTTAAACAGGAAGCAATTTGGAAATTATGCTATGGCTTACAGATGTTAGTTATTAATGTGATGTGTACATCATGGGATCATATTTTAATTTATCAATCGATATGTTTTTCATTTCTAATAACGGTTTCTCATCCTCTGGGCATTCTCCACAGATGCCAGATTAGAGAGCTCTCATGGCCTGAAAGAACTGTTAGTGTAACACAAAGGCAGAGAATTGAATTTCTGAGTTTCAAAAGCCCTGAAAAGTTGATCCTGTAAACAATAGATCTGGAACAATAATGATGGTAAAAGTCACCTTTTATATGTCCAACCAGAAGCTGGACAGCTTTCTTAAGTGACCCTGAGAAGTGACCTGGGTATTAACCCCTTGGTAGGGACAGAGGAGCCTGGCAGGCTACAGTCCATGGGGTTGCAAGAGTTGGACATGACCTAGCAACTAAAGCACCGCCACCACCAGGGTGCAGTAGAAACCTCAGGTCAATTTGGAGGAGCAGAATAATTTAGGAGACTGTCCTTCCTTCCCCTGATTCTCCCTGGGGAAGTGACATGCTGCTCACCACCCCCTTGGCCTCAGAATTACTGGTAAGTTTTAACAAGAGGTAGCTTCAGAGGGTCTCCATGAAGTTGAGACTGAGATCTCAGTAGAGAATTTTCTTTGGGTTTCATTTGGCTTCAGGAGAAACCAAATGTTTCTCTCACCTCTGGGTGGTCAGGAAAAAGGCTGACAGGCCGCCAACCTGAAAAGCACCAGGGTTAGGCTGGAGAAGGAAGGGCAGCGATAAACTGACCTCTCCAAGACTCTGCAGTCAGGCAGACCATTTATTACATATCATAATGGACGGGGGACAACACCTTGACTTCTTTCCTTGGCATGTGACACTTCTCCTCTCCCAACATTATAGGCACAACTCAGAGAGATCAACTGATTGAAATGAGCTTCAACAGACTGAAATGAATTCTCTGCCTCTTGGGAGAGTGAGTGCTTGAAAGAACAATTAAGCTGATGTGTACAAAAGTAACAAAAGCTGTGTTTCTGCACACTGGCACCCACACCATCTCAGTGTACAGGGATGACATGTAAGAAAGGAATTAGATATCACATCCATTAACCCCTAGGGAGATCTCGGCAAATCATGCTACCTTTCTGAATTTCAATACCCTCATCTAGTGAACAAGAGAATTGGGTTAAAAAAAAAAATGTTCTATGGAAATACCTCTTGGGTTTCCAGAGGGAAAGGTAAGGGGAAGTCATTTCACGGGACCTAGTTCAAGACTCGCCTGCACCAAATTTCAGCTGGGGCAACTCGATTTCCATCTGATTTTTTTTTTAAATGTATTGGAACCAATGTACTGAGTGCAGAGTTTATGATTCTCCTCCTGCAATGGTGTATTTTCATCACGGTATCACTCCTGACTTTTTCTTATTTGACTTTTCCCCTTTCTTCCCACTTTCCACTTCTGTTTTTGACAGTAATGCTGGCAACCTCACATATTTCCAAAAGCTCCCTTTTTGCTTTGTTTACATTGAGAATACATGTAAGATTTACTTTTGAAAAAAAAAAAAAAAGGATTAACTCAGTTCTGTATAGAGAAATTTAAAAACCACTTGATTCCTTATTGACTTCTAAGGTCCTTTCTACTTTCTATATTCTAGGCAGATTTTTGAGGGTTGAATTGTAACTTTCCTCTCAAAAGATGCGTTGAAGACCTAAACCCTCTGAAGCTCAGACAGAAGAGAAACAGGAAATAGTAATTTACAAATATAATAATTCAGCTTCTCCGTTTAAGAATAATTCCTATTCTCTGGATGAATAGGAAGTGTTCCAACATGCCCCTCACTCCTTTCTTCCATTTGTTACAAATAGTTTGTCATTCTCCCCTCTCTTTGTAATGTCTTTTTACACCCTGCACTATAAGATGGATTGCCAAAGAACAGAAGAAGTCGTTTCAGGGTTGTTTTAAAAGTTCTCTTCCAGCACAAGAAAACCCCACTAGGGAAGTGCATGTATAAATTGTGCACACTCTTACCCACAGCAGCAAGAGGTTGCCTCATTCCCAAGGCATGTTTCTCAGTCTTCCCCTAGAACAGGATTCCAGGAGCTGATCAGCTCCTGCTATCTTAGCACCTGTTTCTTGATGGTTTCTGCTTTGGTGACATCACATGTTTGATTGCTGCCCTGTAGAGATACGATGAGTATAATTCTGTGCTGGAAGGCTTCAGTTTGGAAAGCTTTGGTCCTGTGTGGGAGAAATGGCAGTGAAGCAGAAGCATCAGGGTGCTGGGATGTTACCATGGCTGGTTCTCTTGCATTGATCATTTATGTGGCAGGGCAGATGGAGGACTTGTTTTCAGATGTGTCACTCCATGCTGGGTTTGCTCGATGATATCTTGTCTAGTCCCAGCATGCGAGTTAAGATATTTTACTTAGATGATTCATTTATGCATGCATACATCCACACATACAGTCAGAAATATTTATTGAATACCTGTGATGTGTGGGGCTCTATATTCCAGAGATATAGCAATAAAAAAGACAGGAAAACCTTTGTCCTCATGGATTACTTATTGATGGATAACAGTGTTAGTTGCTCAGTCATGTCCAACTCTTTGCAACCCCATGGGCTATATCCCACCAGACTTCTTGTCCATGGAATTCTCCAGGCAAGAATACTGGGGTGGGTTGCCAATTCCTTCCAGGGGATCTTTCCCATCCAGGAATTGAAACCATGTCTCCTGCATTACATGCAGTTTTTTTTTTTTTTTTTTTTTTTTACTGTCTGAGCCACCTATGGATGGAGGGAGTGGGACAATACACAAGCTAAATAAAAACAGATAATCAGAAATCTTCCAGCAAACAAAAGCCCAGGTCCAGATGGCTTCACAGCTGAATTCTACCAAAAAGTTTGAGAAGAGCTAACACCTATCCTACTCAAACTCATCCAGAAAATTGCAGAGGAAGGTAAACTTTCAAACTCATTCTATGAGGCCACCATCACCCTAATACCAAAATCTGACAAAGATGTCACACACATACACACACAAAAACTACAGGCCAATATAAACTACAGGCTGATGAACATAGATGCAAAAATCCTTAACAAAATTCTAGCAATCAGAATCCAAGAAGACATTAAAAATATCATACACCATGACAAAGTGGGCTTTATCCCAGGGATGCAAGGATTCTTCAATATCCAGAAATCAATCAATGTAATACACCACATTAACAAATTGAAAAATAAAAGCCATATGATTATCTCAATAGATGCAGAGAAGGCCTTTGACAAAATTCAACATCCATTTATGATAAAAACTCTCCAGAAAGCAGGAATAGAAGGAACATACCTCAACATAATAAAAGCTATATATGACAAGCTCACAGCAAACATTATCCTCAATGGTGAAAAATTGAAAGCATTTCCCCTAAAGTCAGGAACAAGACAAGGGTGCCCACTCTCACTACTACTATTCAACATAGTTCTGGAAGTTTTGGCCACAGCAATCAGAGCAGAAAAAGAAATAAAAGGAATCCAGTTTGAAAAGAAGAAGTAAAACTCTCACTGTTTGCAGATGACACGATCCTCTACATAGAAAACCCTAAAGACACCACCAGAAAATTACTAGAGCTAATCAATGAATATAGTAAAGTTGCAGGATATAAAATCAACACACAGAAATCCTAATGAGAAAATAGAAAGAGAAATTAAGGAAACAATTACATACACCATTGCAACAAAAAGAATAAAATACTTAGGAATATATCTACCTAAAGAAACTAAAGACCTATATATAGAAAACTATAAAACACTGGTGAAAGAAATCAAAGAGGACACTAATAGATGGAGAAATATACCATGTTCATGGGTTGAAAGAATTGATATAGTGAAAATGAGTATACTACCCAAAGCAATCTATAGATTCAATGCAATCCCTATCAAGATACCAGTGGTATTTTTCACAGAGCTAGAACAAATAATTTCACAATTTGTATGGAAATACAAAAAACCTTGAATAGCCAAAGTAATCTTGAGAAAGAAGAATGGAACTGGAGGAATCAACCTGCCTGACTTCAGGCTCTACTACAAAGCCACAGTCATCAAGACAGTATGGTGCTGGAACATTAGAAATATAGATCAACGGAACAGAATAGAAAGCCCAGAGATAAATCCACACACCTATGGACACCTTATCTTTGACAAAGGAGGCAAGACTATACAATGGATTAAGGACAATCTCTTTAACAAGTGGTGTTGGGAAAACTGGTCAACCACTTGTAAAAGAATGAAACTAGATCACTTTCTAACACCATATACAAAAATAAACTCAAAATGGATTAAAGATCTAAACATAAGACCAGAAACTATAAAACTCCTAGAGGAGAACATAGGCAAACACTCTCCGACATAAATCACAGCAGGATCCTCTATGACCCACCTCCCAGAATACTGGAAACAAAAGCAAAAATGAACAAACGGGACCTAATTAAAATTAAAAGCTTCTGCACAACAAAGGAAACTATAAGCAAGGTGAAAAGACAGCCTTCGGAATGGGAGAAAATAATAGCAAAGGAAGCAACAGACAAACAATTAATCTCAAAAATATACAAGCAACTCCTGCAGCTCAATTCCAGAAAAATAAACGACCCAATCAAAAAATGGGACAAAGAACTAAATAGACATTTCTACAAAGAAGACAAACAGATGGCTAACAAACACATGAAAAGATGCTCAACATCACGCATTATCAGAGAAATGCAAATCAAAACCACAATGAGTTACCATCTCATGCTGGTCAGAATGGCTGTTATCAAAAAGTCTACAAGCAATAAATGCTGAAAAGGGTGTGGAGAAAAGGGAACCCTCCTACACTGTTGGTGGGAATGCAAACTAGTACAGCCACTATGGAGAACAGTGTGGAGATTCCTTAAAAAACTAGAAATAGAACTGCCTTATGACCCAGCAATCCCACTACTGGGCATACACACCAAGGAAACCAGAATTGAAAGAGACATGTACCCCAATGTTCATCGCAGCACTGTTTATAACAGCCAGGACATGGAAGCAACCTAGATGTCCATCAGCAGATGAATGGATAAGAAAGCTGTGGTACATACACACAATGGAGTATTACTCAGCCATTAAAAAGAATACATTTGAATCAGTTCTAATGAGGTGGATGAAACTGGAGCCGATTACACAGAGTGAAGTAAGCCAGAAAGAAAAACACCAATACAGTATACTAAGACATACATATAGAATTTAGAAAGACGGTAACGATAACCCTGTATGCGAGACAGCAAAGAGACACAGATGTATAGAACAATCTTTTGGACTCTGTGAGAGAAGGAGAGGGTGGGATGATTTGGGAGAATGGCCTTGAAACATGTATAATATCATATAAGAAACAAATCACCAGTCTAGATTCGATGCAGGATATAGGCTGCTTGGGGCTGGTGCACTGGGATGAGCCAGAGGGATGGTATGGGGAGGGAGGTGGGAGTAGGGTTCAGGATTGGGAACATGTGTACACCCATGGCAGATTCATGTTGATGTATGGCAAAACCAATACAATATTGTAAAGTAAAAAAAAAAAAAAAAAATCTGAAAAAAAAACGTATGAATTTAGGAGATTACAACTGCAAGAAAAAAAATGATGGAAGTAAAAGGAATGACTACTGTCTCAAGGAAGTGAAGAGGGAAGTTGGGATTTTTCAGCAAGGTAGTGTGTGAAGACTTCACTGAGGAAGTAACATTTTAGGGCAATTAACCTTGCTGCTTTCTTCAGGGAAATAGTAATGAACTTGGAATCGGAAAACCTGCATTTGACTCTTGTTATGAACTGAATTATGCAACCTTCCCTCTTCATATACTGAGGTCTTAACTTTTAGGACCTCAGAATATGACTGCATGTGGAGATAAGGCCTTTAAAGAGGAAATTAAGTTAAAATGAGGTTGCTAGGGTAGATGCTAATCCAATATAACTGATGCCGGAGGAAGAAGACGAGACTCCTGGGACATGCCTATATGGAGGGAAGAGAGACCTTGGGATCTCACAGCGAAAAGGTGGCATTTGGAAGTCTGAAGGGAAACCAAAACAGTTGGTACTTTAATTTTGAACTTTCAGCCTCCAGAACCATGAGAAATAAATTTCTGTTGTTTGAGCCACCCAGTCTGTGGCATTTTGTTATAGCAGTTCAGGATGACTAATTCAACTCTGAACTCTGATCCCTGAGACCTGCCCTCTTGATCTTCATGTTTACCTGAACGCTTGGACCCTCAAACTCAACAAGTCCCTAAATGAGCTCATGATCTTCACCCTCCTCAAGCTGGCTCCACCCACAGATCTTCCCACTTCTCTTGATTTCATCCATGGGGTCACTGTTTTTGTCAAACTCTAAATCCAATATGCCAGAAAATTCTGCTGGCGCTACCTTCAAAGAATATTGAGGTCTAGCAATGGCAACCCACTCCAGTACTTTTGCCTGGCAAATCCCATGGACAGAGGAGCCTGGTGGGCTGCAGTCCATGGGGTCGCTAGGAGTCGGACACGACTGAGCGACTTCACTTTCACTTTTCACTTTCATGCATGGAGAAGGAAATGGCAACCCACTCTAGTGCTCTTGCCTGGAGAATCCCGGGGACACGGGAGCCTGGTGGGCTGCCATCTATGGGGTCGCACAGTCGGACACGACTGAAGTGACATAGCAGCAGCAGCAGCAGCAGTTGCTCATCACTTGTGCTGCTACCACTCTGCTGCTGCTGCTGCTGCTAAGTCGCTTCAGTCGTGTCCGACTCTGTGCGACCCCACAGATGGCAGCTCTCCTATCCCTGGAATTCTCCAGGCAAGAACAATGGAGTAGGTTGCCATTTCCTTCTCCAGTGCATGAAAGTGAAAACTGAAAGTGAAGTCGCTCAGTCGTGTCCGACTCCTAGCGTCCCCATGTACTGCAGCCTACCAGGCTCCTCCGTCCATGGGATTTGCCAGGCAAGAGTACTGGAGTGGGGTGCCACTGCCTTCTCCACTCTGCTGCTGCTGCTAAGTCGCTTCAGTCGTGTCTGACTCTATGTCACCCCAGAGACGGCAGCCCATCAGGCTCCCCAGTCCTTGGGATTCTCCAGGCAAGAACACTGGAGTGGGTTGCCATTTCCTTCTCCAATGCATGAGAGTGAAAAGTGAAAGTGAAGTCATTCAGTCGTGTCCGCCTCCTAGCGACCCCATGGACTGCAGCCTACCAGGCTCCTCCATCCATGGGATTTTCCAGGCAAGAGTACTGGAGGGGGTTGCCAGTGCTTTCTCCACCACTCTGCTGCTACCACCACCTAAATTTCTGCAGTAGATGCTGAACAGGTCTCTCAGTTCCCACCCTTGCCTTCTCAGGATGTGTTTTCCCAGCAGACAGAATTTTTAGCTTACCTACACCTTCCCCATGCTGACAGCCTCCAATGAGGACATACTGGATGTCTTTCTTTTAATCTATGGTAACACTTTCCACTCCTCTCTCTGCCTGCCTTTGCGTCTCTGTCAAATGCAAGTGATGGGGGCCAACCCTTTGGCTACAGCAAACTCTGAATAAAGAAAGAGCCTCTGCTTCTTCCCATTTGGGTGGCCTTCATTTATGTCCACAAAAGCCATGTTTAAAATATTTGATAATGATGCAGACTAGTTTTATGGACCACACTGAATATTTTTTAATTTTATCTTTGCTCCATAAAGTGCTTATTTGGAAGATTGCTTATAGATCAGAATAAGAAGAGATAAGTAAGCAATTATTGGACTAGATGGAATTGCATGAGCCTCTCTTGTCAAGCTCCCTGTTAGGGGATCATACTTAAACCACTCCAGCATTCTCTAAAAATCTGAGTTGCAACTAAGCACTTTAACCATTTCAATGTTTCACTCTGTTGACCTTCTTCCCTTTTTTCTACATGCATAATAATTTTCATTTTGTTGCAGTTCAAGTTTACGTATATTTGTTCTCTCCCCAGTAGAGATGGACATCAGAATCTTCCATGTTTTCAGTCCTTCAAACACTTGAAACCCTGTTAAATTGCACTTTATGTTATTTTCTCAATACTGGAATACACTTGCCTTCATTTTTTTCCATATAATTATTCTTTTCTAATATAACATTCCCAATAAACCTGTTTAGGGATCATAGCTCTGTGTGATTTTATCTACTTATTTATGTAAAGAATTCTTTGGTTACACAAGTATTAAGTATAATCGCAGGACTTCCCAGAGCCTAAACATACAGAGTAAATTCTTAAGAAGTGGAGATATTTACATGATACTGAAGGATTTTTTTTCTTATAGAGCATCTTCATGTTTGGGTTTCATGTGTCCTAATGCTCACATACTGCCATGACGCTGATAAACTTTTCCAGGTTTCTCCCACTCAGTAAGACTTATATCCCAGGATGGTATTTGGCTTGTTTGTTAAGATACTGGGACTGAGAAGCTAAAGGCAGAAATCAGATCATTCTATTGTAAAAATAACAGTATTCTATAGGTAAATCATGTATTGATCTTAGCATTTTTGTGTCTTATATACACATCAATTACTTTCATTATGCAAACCTTTAAAAAACACACTACATCTTCGTTGGGTATGGCGTGAAAAACTATCAGGGTTTAAAATAACAGCTGACATAACTTCTGTACTTCATTTTCTTGCTAAATAAGACCTCCATTCCCTGCTAAATGTGTTATTTTAACACATTTTAATTAGTGCCAAGCCCAAGATGCCACTGTGCACAGATATTTAATACTATGGAAAAGTGAAAAGTGTTAGTCGTTCAGTTGTGTTTCGACTCTTTGCAACTGCATGGACTATAGGTAGTCTGCCAGACTCCTGTGTGCATGGAATTCTTCAGGCAAGAATACTGGAGTGGGTTGCCATTTCTTTTTCCAGGGTATCTTCCCTACCCAGAAATGGAACCTGAGTTTTCTGCATTGGCAGGTGGATTCTTTATAACTGAGTGACCTATACTTCAATTAAAAGAATAAAAAAGTTAAAAAAAAAATAAAGCAGGTCAAAGGAGGAAGTTCAAAGTCAAAGGGTGAAAAGATCATTCTAACCTTGGAGATGGCGGAAGGAGCAGTGAGTAGTTGGTGAGTAATGATCTTATCTACTGCAGATGGACTGATTTGCATTAGAAATGGATCCCTTTCTGCCAAGAAATATCCTTTTAACATGCCAATGCTATTGGAAGAAAAACAAACAAACAAACATAAATGTTCTCCTTAAACAAGGGCTTCTCAGGTGGGCTTCCCCAGTAGCTCAGCTGGTAAAGAATCCACTTGCAATACAGGAGACCCCAGTTCAATTCCTGGGTTGAGAAGATCTGCTGGAGAAGGGACTGGCTACCCACTCCAGTATTTTTGGGCTTCCCTGGTGGCTCAGTTGGTAAAGAATTGGCCTGCAATGTGGGAGACCTGGATTCAATCCCTGGGTTGGAGAGATCTCCTGGAGAAGGGAATGGCTACCCACTCCAGTATTCTTGCCTGGAGAATCCCAGAGATAGAGGAGCCTGGGGGGTTACAGCCCATAGGGTTGCACAGAGTCAGATAAGACTGAAGTGACTGAGCATGCATGCATTCCTTTAACAAACTGCCTTAACTTTGTTCAATTGCCTAATATTCAGCGTCCATCAATAGCTAAGAGGAAGAATCTCTGGAGTGAAATAAAGATGGATCTGTATTACCAAAGGGCCTTGCGGTTCAGGAAAAAAGGAAATCTACATTCACGTCACAGTATGGAGGGCACATGTAAATCTAGGTAAGTGGGATGCTCAGGGCCTAAGGAAAAAGGTAAATTTCACTGGACATGTGGATGCCCCTCCTAAATAATAAGTGAGAGGGTAATAAAAGGAGTTTATAGGTCCCTTAGGTTTACAGCTTGGAGAAGGCAATGGCACCCCACTCCAGTACTCTTGCCTGGGGAATCCCATGGACGGAGGAACCTGGTGGGCTGCAGTCCATGGGGTTGCTAAGAGTAGGACATGACTGAAGTGACTTAGCAGCAGCAGCAGTAGGTTTACGGCTTACGTCAGTTTAGAGTTTACACAGAATGTCTCAAATACCGTTTTTTATTGCCCTGAGCTCCGCAATAGTTACACTGCCAATTTGGAGTTAATTGTTATAAAAAAGTTAGTATAAATTCTTTTCCGTGAGAGTTGAATAAATAGATTTTTGCTTTTGATTCTGTGAAAGCATTTTCCTTTCAGTCACTTCTGGTTTTTAATTTATCAATAGTATTTGACATGAGGTCATCAGAGCTGCCAGGCTGGCTCAGGTCATGAAACACATATACCTTGCAAGGTTCTGAGGCCTGTGGAAGCTTCCAAGGAGTGGTAATTATTGTATTAGTTGGGCTTCAAAGGAATGGGAGAAGTATAGCGGCTTTGTCCAAATATGAATTTCAAACCTGTTTCCAAGTATTAAAACATCACCATGTGTGAATTGAGAGAGTTGGGTATGAGTGTGAAGCTGGGAGAGCGGTTTCTGTATAAATCTTATTTGGTTATTTAGAAGGATATAATTGGAATATAAAATAGCCACATTTGGACAGAGCACAACTCCACTCCCAAATGTACAAGCCTTCTCTAACTACACTGTCATGCAAATTAGGTCGAAATATGCTTAAAAACCTACAGCTCTTGGAATAAAGGGTATTTTCCCCAAGCTCATTTTAAACAAAATGAATGACACATTCTCCCACAAAGAGAGATGATTGACATTACAGATGCTATGAAATTTTCCTTTTTAAAATCATGACATTTATAACATAAAGAGATAGCAATTATATTATACAGTCTTCAAACTAAAAAATTAAAAAAAAATTCCTACTGGGAAAACAGGAATAATATGTCCTACAAAGAATGCAATTAGACAGAGCTAGACTAGAGAATCCATAGAGGGTAAGACACAGGGCTGATTATCTTGAATTTAATTTGCTGCTTTTGATATTTCCTCCTGCATTTCAGTGATTCCATAGAGATTAGCCTGCAACAACTTTATTATTCAATTGGTCTACTTAATGTGATAGTGTTTTTTCATTTGTTTTTTTTTTTCATCAAGCATAGGAAGACCTGTATCAGTCTTTCAGCTGTCTTGTCATTTCCGGTGGGAAAGTAACAGTAAGGTACTTGACATCTAAATCTCCCTTGAGGTACATTCAGTCAAACTTTCTTTTAAATGGGGGCACCTGAAGTAAGTTTTATAAATATTGAGATACATTGATGTTGAGAATGGACCCAAACTTGGTAGATGGAAGAAAACATCTCTGGGTGCCTTCTCTGTCTCTTGAAATGCCAGAGTTCAAAAATAAAAAAATAAATAACTGCAAAGAAGCTATAAATAATTGAGGGATTTTTATTTCCCCCCACAAAATAGCCAGGAATTTTTATAAGGCACAGGAGATATAAATTTGTAACTTTTTAATTGCTTATATATCTTATAAATCCCACTGTTTCCTCACCTAGATGTACTGAGTCTGTGCCCCATGCCCAAAGACATGCAGATTTTAGCTTCCTTAATATTTTCCTCAAGAAATTTCATCACATTCAATATATCATGAATATTTTATTTCCTTTACTACAAATTTAGCAGAAATATGGAGGAATTCTTTCCATACACAGACCTCATTCTTGCAGGCAACTTCCTACATTCTCAAGAGTTTGAGTATCTCCAAAGTTCAAATGGTTTTCTCCTTTCCTCTTTTTCTACATTATTCACACTTGCTTCTCTTTATTTAAACTGAGCTGTGGACTCTACAAATTGCAGTGTTTAGTAAAACAGAAATGCACCATATTGAGCTTTGCAACTGATGCTTTTTACTTGAGGAAATCCCTTTAGGTTTTGCTACCCTACCATATCCAGTTCCACAAGTTTTTCCTCTAGTCACACATAGTTATGTGCCAAGAAGTGAATTGGCAATACAAAATCACCTAACTTTTATGAACCTCTTTTTCCTTTCAATTTTTGGCTTGGAAAAGAGATTATAACAGTGATATTATTGGTGGAGGGCAGTAGCTTGGAATGTCATGAGTAGAATTCTAATTTTAGGTGCTAGTAGGGAGTGTATTTTGCTTCCCCCTTTGGATATCAAATAATGCACAACTTTAAGGAAGTAGCAGGTAAAACAGACAAGAAAATCTGGTTCTAATCATCCTACTGGAAACTTTTTCTTTCAATATTGTATCCTGTGTGTAAAGTAACCTAAGACCTCTGCTAGAAATTCACAAGGCTAATGCAATACCATCGATTATTGAATCTGAAGGAAATAAACTAAGTTTTCTTTTTTTAATTATAGCCACTTCTTCTAGTCCCAAAGTAAATTAGAAGGGTAATCTAGAAAATAATTCAACTCTGCTGCTGCTGCTACTAAGTTGCTTTGTCGTGTCTGACTCTGTGCGACCCCATAGACGTCAGCTCACCAGGCTCCTCCATCCCTGGGATTCTCAAGGCAAGAATACTGGAGTGGGTTGCCATTTCCTTCTCCAATTCAACTCTGTTATAGCTAAATACTACATATTAGGCAATCTTAAGCATATAGTGAATTTGTTTTTTCCAATCATGCTATTTAAAAAATATTCTAAACTATTTGTTGACTTGTGATTTTTAAATTACTACCTTATGCATATTTAAACTGCTTCTATATGTTAATTTTAAATTATTGGTTTCATACTCTCACATTTTATAAACATGATTCTTTGAAGTTCTTCCTAATGATCTTTATCACTCAGTTCAGTTCAGTTCAGTCGCTCAGTCATGTCTGACTCTTTGCGACCCCATGAATCACAGCACACCAGGCCTCCCTGTCCATCACCAACTCCCGGAGTTCACTCAGACTCACGTCCATCGAGTCACTGATGCCATTCAGCCATCTCATCCTCTGTCGTCCCCTTCTCCTCCTGCCCCCAATCCCTCCTAGCATCAGAGTCTCTTCTAATGAGTCAACTCTTCTCATGAGGTGGCCAAAGTACTGGAGTTTCAGCTTTAGCATCATTCCTTCCAAAGAAATCCCAGGGCTGATCTCCTTCAGAATGGACTGGTTGGATCTCCTTGCAGTCCAAGGGACTCTCAAGAGTCTTCTCCAACACCACAGTTCAAAAGCATCAATTCTTCGGCGCTCAGCCTTCTTCACAGTCCAACTCTCACATCCATACATGACCACTGGAAAAACCACAGCCTTGGCTAGATGGGCCTTAGTCAGCAAAGTAATGTCTCTGCTTTTGCATATGCTATCTAGGTTGGTCATAACTTTCCTTCCAAGGAGTAAGTGTCTTCTAATTTCATGGCTGCAGTCACCATCTGCAGTGATTTTGGAGCCCAAAAAATAAAGTCTGCCACTGTTTCCACTGTTTCCCCACCTGTTTCCATGAACTGATGAGACCTGTGTCTTTGTCATCACTAGAGCTACTGTTTGCATCATCCAAGACATTTTTCTGACAACTCCATTTCTCTCTAATTTCTTCAAGACTTTTTAAATCCATGTAAGAGGATATCAATAGAGAATTTTTTCCCAAGCCACAAGTATTCATTCACATAACCTGAGAGGAGCTGGTTTCTTCTTCATTCTGTAGGTGTAAAGTCATGCTCTCCAATTACTGGGTGGCCTTTAAAGTAACCTGAAAAAGCTTGTTTACAACAGGCATCCAATGCTTGCAATTCTAAGGTCACACATACCAGGATAATTACCAAACCTTTGTTAAATGTCCACATCTTGCCTCACTTGTTAACAATTCTACTTTCTGGCCCCTGTGACCTTTTCCAACTAGCGTTGATTGCGGTCATCTCTACCTAATGCAGATCTTCAAACAGTTCTTCATTTGATTAAAAAAAGATAACTGAAAGATGTTGTAAATAGAATAGCAGCCCCTACTCCAAAGATGTCCATGTCTTTGTCCCCAGAATTTGAAAATATGTTAGTTTGAATACGTTAGCTTTTATGCCAAATGAGAATTAAATTTGGAGAAGAATTAAAATCGCTAATCAGCTGATCTTTAAAAAAGATATAATCCTAGATGATACACAGGCCCAAAATAATCACGAGGGTCCTTTAAAGGGAAGGAGTGAGGTTGAAAATTAGTCAAAGAGAAGAAATGACACAAGAAGAGGCTGGAAGATTTGAAACATGAGAATTTGCTCTCCACTTGCCCTGCTGTCTTTGACAATGGAGGAAGGCTCATGAGGGAAGATTTTAGAAGCTGGGAACAGTCCTCAGCTGACAGCCAACTAAGGTAACAGGGGCCCCTGTCTCATAACCATAGGGAACTGACGCTTACAACAGCCTGAATGAGCCAAGGAATTTATTTTCCCCAATTAAAAGAGGGTTAAAGAAACCTCTAGATAGGAACATAGTCATCCTGACACTGTGATTTTAGCCCTGAGAGACTGTATTGGACTTCCAACCATGGAACTGTGAGATGATAAATTTGCTTTGCTTTGCTAGGACTCTGAATTTGTGACAGGAAACAAATATTTGAGCATACCTGTATTAGGGAACCATTGACTGAAACTGCCTGACTTGACCAGCAACAATAATAACTGCTAGCCTGGGCTATCTCACTATAGGAGGCCTGAATAATTAACGTGGCACTGCCGCTGAAAACTAACAGGGAGAATTTGGGAGGGGCCAGGAGGAGGGGGGGATGCCAGCCCATAATACTGTCCTGCCACCTTCCCAGAATCCTTCATGCTGGTATCCCTCTTGGCTAAGAGGTGCTCTGTGTAACCAAGAAGGACGCTATGGCTGCGTGTGTGCTCAATTGCTAAGTCATCTCGAACTTTTCGTGACCCCGTGGACTGTAGCCTGCCAGGTTCCTCTATCCGTGGAGTGGGTTGCTATTTCTTTCTCCAGGGGATCTTGGGATTAAACGTGCCTCTGCTTCATTGGCAGGTGTGTTCTTTACCACTGAGCTGAATCAGACCAAATATGAGCCAAGAAAGATGACTGGCCAGAGACAGTCCAGAAACTAATCCCATTACTGTAAAACCTGAAACTGCCATGTAGCAAAATTTCTGCTGTGTTCCCTTAACCTGCTGCTCTCTGCTCAGCACCCCTTTCCAACCCCCAAGAAAGTCTTTTGCTTTGGGACTTCCCTAGTGGTCAAGTGGTAAGAATCTGACTGCCAATGCCGGGGACGTGGGTTCCACTTGTGGTCCGGGAAGACCCACACGCAGCAGAGCAATTACACTCAGGAGCCACAACTACTGAGCCAGAGTGCCTAGAGTCCATGCTCCACAACAAGAAAGGCCACTGAAGTGAGAAACCCTTGCACTGCAAGGAAGAGTAGCCCCTGCTTGCCACAACTAGCAAAAGCCTGTACACAGCAGCAAAGACCCAGCACGCCCAAAAATAAAGTAATACTTTTTTTTTTTTTTTTTAAGTCTTTTGCTTTGTCAGCCTGTGTGTCTCTTTGGACAATTCACTTTCAAGTATTAGACAAAAGCTCACTCTTGGGCCCTGGGAGGGATCCCCCTTCTGCAAAACGTTTAATCTAAGACACTTTATGACACCTTGAGTACCAGGTAACATTTGCTTTTAAGGAACAAAACAATTTAGGCAGAGAAATTAAGCCTTATATTCAGCATATATTGCCTATCATGGTGGTAAGTTATTCCATCATGCAATTATCACATCAGTAATATACACGGAGCAAATGAGTAGAAAGCACTGCCCATTCCCTTCCTCTTAAAATGAGTAACACTCAGATCCTCAAACCCCAAAACAGGAATTTTTTAAAGCCACAGGGTAACTGTTCCTAGAGTTATCCAAAGACAATTATTTGCAGAAAAAAAAAAAAAAAAAAAAAAAAATCTTTTGAGAGAAAGGGGGATACACTCATTTTTCCAGCGTCTCATTGTTCTACTACACAAGGATTTGGGGCTAAGCTACTGAATTTCAAAGTTTTTGTCAAAATGCTGCCTTTATCTAAGACTAGCACAATTTGGTACCACTTTAAAACATGAACGTGAAGAAAATGCCAGGTATGAGGAGGAGAGGCCCAGGGTTGTCCAGCCTGAGTGTGGGAGGCTTTGTGGACAGCAGTGCTCAGGGAGGGACAGTGGGTTGGGTGTGGAGGTCTGGGCCATGGTGAATCCTGGCCACGATTCTGGGGGAGCAGAACTTTCTCTGAGGGGATCCCTTCAGGGATTTATGAAGGGGAAGGACTTGATCAGATTTGTGTTTAGAAAGATCATGCCAAAGGACATAATAAGGTTAAATTTACTGCTCTAGTCTAGCCTCCGCTCTCCCCAGGAAATCACAAATCTGGTGGGAATTGAGATGGAGGCACAATAACAATGACATTTGTAAGTGTACACACATCCTCAAGCCTCACAGTGATGCCCAATTTATCACTGAGGAAGCTGGGGCTCTGAGCAGTAAACTCGCTTCCCCGAGGCCATGAAGCCAACAGTCAGAGTGCTAGCACCAGCCCTTCTGAGACAAATCAGTGCTCCTTCTGCATTCATGGGATCGCCCTCTGTGCTTTCATCAGCAGCTCATCTGTGAAAGAGTCAATGACTGCATCTAACTCCACAGGTTACAAGAGATCAGAACTGCATATGAGCTCTGAGTTCCATTTATTAAAACAAACAAGACACTTTAGAGTTCAGGGTAGGAAAAAACTAGTCTTCCTCCTCATCACAAGTGCTCTGATCATGTTAATTGAAATTCACAAAAAATGATTTAATTATACAAGTAGCAGGAAAAAGTAATCAAATCCATTTTATGTTTTGGAAATAGTGAAATGTTGGCTGCATGTTCAGTTGCTCAGTCGTGTCCAACTCTTTTTAGCCCCATGGACTGTAGTCCATCAGGCTCATCTGTCCATGGGATTTCCCAGCAAGAGTACTGGAGTGGGTTGGCATTTTCTACTCCAGGGGATCTTGCTGTCCTAGGGATAGAACCTGTGTCCCTTAAGTCTCCTGCACTGGCAGGTAGATTGTTTACCACTGAGCTACCTTGAGCTTCCTGTTTCTTGAATGCTTAGGCTCTGCTAGGTTAAACACGGCCCTTAACATGGACACAGTAAGATGACATTGTTATCCCATTTTACTGGAGGAAAACAGAGGCTCAGGTCAGTTAAGTAATGTGCTCAAGGTCAGGAAGTGAAGACAGGGTCAGAGTTTGAGTCTAGGAACTTCTGTCTTAAAGTCCCTAACCTCCATGTCACAATGCCTTAAGTCTGAGAAGGCAGTGGGTAAAGGGAACATGAAAGAAAGTCAATATAAAATTAACTTTTTGGTGATTACTTATGACAGTTCCTAAACTTCTAGCATAAACTCAGGATCATTGATTTCTTCAAATATACTCAAGGGAATGCATGAATCTAGGAAACTGCATCTTTCTAGAGAAACTTTATGTAATTTTTATCAGGTTCTGAAAGAAATTATGTGACCCTACATAGAAAAGGCATCACATCAAAAGGAAGGATTCAGCCTGGTTCCCCTGCCTTCCTTGGGGTCTCGGTGCTGGGAACCTGGGTTATCCTCAGGTAATAATAACTGTTTGTGGACCAGCCTCAAGACGGCTGTAACCCTACCTCCAGGCAGGCATCCTCCACAAGCAATGCTCCTGTGTAGCATGAATTGGATCTTTCTTCCCTCAGAATCTTCTCACCCGTTCATTCTTCCCTGATCCAAGGGATTAACTGGTAAAACAGGAAATAGAATAACTTTGTTTTTCATTCAAACAAATCAAAGTTATGTTATAAAATATAGTCAGTTATTTGTAGAAGTGTCATTACTATTGTAGCTGCTTCACTATAAAATATCTGAAAGACTTAAGTCTGTTGGGTGACAGAGAATCAAAATAGATCAGGAAGCCAGAAGGGTTGTAGAAAGGAGATGGAAGACAGAAGAGGGAAAAAGGGCAAATTGATAAAGGACTAACATGGGGCCACCTGTGATAGGTGCTGAAGGGACCAGAGGGTGACTTGAAGAGAAAGTACAAAATATTTATCTCATCCTTCTCCAGACTCTTATCTGTGACCTAGGAAGTAAACAGTTTATTTTCTATCATGGATTGCATCTGACAATATTGCAGGAGAAGAATGAGTACTTAAGATTCCAGGAATCAATGAATTCATTCTAGAGCTCAGCTTCATTGGTTCAAAGGCAGACAGAGTTCAAAAAACACAGCAAGTTTGTCTCACCCATTGGAAATTCCTGATAAAGTCGATTTTAGACCTTGTTAAGGTACAATTTTTTTTTTCTTTTCCCCTTGTTTTGATTAGTTCAAAAGGCCACCAACTTCACAGACAGCCTTTAAACTTGCTCTATTAACTTTCCCTGGGAGCATAACAGTCCAGTAAACAGTGCTTCAGACAGCCCGCTTTCCTCTGTGAGAACTGTGTGGCTGGTCAAAAGGGACCCTCGGGGATGGGGCTTCATACAAGAAGAAAGAAATACAGGCTGCCAACAAGCCACTCTGAAAAGACAATAAGGAAAATGTCAGGTGCTGAATTTTATTTGTGTATCAATCATTTCATGAACAGCTTCCATTATTCCTATTCACCGGCCAACTTTTACTTGAATGATTGCTTTTTTTTTTTCTTTTTACCTTTTCTGTAATTTCTTTTTCCTCCAGGTAGAGAGGCATTTTAATTTTTTTAACTCCAAATCACTCCCAATTTACAAAGTATGGTTTCAAAGATCCTACAAATAAAATTAGTGTAGCTTTATGTCATTAACTACAGAACTGTGATTGATGTGATATGATGTGTGTGATCACTCACCTAGAGGCAGGCATCCTGGAATGTGAAGTCAAGTGGGCCTTAGGAAGCATCACTTCAAACAAAGCTAGTGGAGGTGATGGAATTCCAGTTGAGCTATTTCAAATCCTAAAAAATGATGCTGTGAAAGTGCTGCACTCAGTATGCCAGCAAATTTGGAAAACTCAGCAGTGGCCACAGGACTGAAAAATATCATTTTCATTCCAATCCCAAAGAAAGGCAATGCCAAAGAATGCTCAAACTACCGCACAATTGCACTCAACTCACACACTAGCAAAGTAATGCACAAAATTCTCCAAGACAGGCTTCAACAGTTTGTGAAACATGAAATTCCAGTTGTTCAAGCTGGATTTAGAAAAGGCAGAGGAACCAGAGATCAAATTGCCAACATCTGTTGGATCATCAAAAAAGCAAGAGAGTTCCAGAAAAACATCCACTTCTGCTTTATTGACTATGCCAAATCCTTTGACTGTGTGGATCATGACAAACTCTGGAAAATTCTGAAAGTGATGGGAATACCAGACCACCTGATCTGCCTCCTGAGAAATCTGTATGCTTGTCAAGAAGCAACAGTTAAAACTGGACTTGGAACAACAGACTGGTTCCAAATTGGGAAAGAAGTATGTAAAGGATGTATACTGTCACCCTGCTTATTTAACTTATATGCAGAGTACATCATGAGAAACGCTGGGCTGGATGAAGCACAAACTGGAATCAAGATTGCCGGGAGAAATATCAATAACCTCAGATATGCAGATGACACCACACTTGACTTCACTTCACACTAAGTGAAGAACAAAAGAGTCTCTTGAGGAAAGTGAAAGAGGAGAGTTAAAAATTTGGCTTAAAACTCAACATTCAGAAAACTAAGATCATGGCATCCGACCACATCACTTCACGGCAAGTAGATGGGGAAATAGTGGAAACAGTGAGAGACTTTAATTTTGGGGGTCTCCAAAATCACTGCCGGTGGTGACTGCAGCCATGAAATTAAAAGACGCTTGCTCCTTGGAAGAAAAGTTATAACCAACCTAGACAGCATATTCAAAAGCAGAGACATTACTTTGCCATCAAAGGTCTGTCTAGTCAAAGCCATGGTTTTTCTAGTAGTCATGTATGGATGTGAGAGTTGGGCTTTAAAGAAAGCTAAGTGCCAAAGAATTGATGCTTTTGAACTGTGGTGTTGGAGAAGACCCTTGAGAGTCCCTTGGACAGCAAGGAGATCCAACCAGTCCATCCTAAAGGAAATAAGTTCTGAATATTCTTTGGAAGGACTGATGCTGAAGCTGAAACTCCAATACTTTGGTCACCTGATGCAAAAAACTGACTTGTTGTAAAAGACCTTGACACTGGGAAAGATTGAAGGTGGGAGGAGAAGGGGATGACAGAGGATGAGATGGCTGGATGGCATCACTGCCTCAATTGACATGAGTTTGAGTAAACTCCGGGAGTTGGTGATGGACAGGGAGGCCTGTGTGCTGCAGTCCATGGGGTTGCAAAGAGTAGGACACAACTGAGTGACTGAACTGACTGAACTAGCTAGAGCTAGCATGCCTAGGTCAGGAAGGCTGACAAAGAAGAACAGTTTTGGAATGCGTTTATAAAATTTTATTTGCTCATCTGATATAAGGAATTATTCACCAGTTGCTCATTGCCTATATTCAAAGGTCCCAACTTAGATATTTAGTTTTAGAAATAGAACGAGTCTTAGGGATTAATGTTCATAAAGGTCAAATATGTTCCATCTCCAGGGCCGACTCTCATTGATTGGGCATGGTCATTGGGAATACTATGTTAAGTAGGATTCAGTCTGGGTCCAGTCTAGGTTCTGAGCAAAATGAGCCACGATAAACTTCTGTGTCCACCATGAGTGTAGAAATGGGGTGGAGCTGATGGAGATATTAATAGTTGTCATTCTGGCTGTAGCCCAACCCGTTAATTTACACATGACAAAACTAACGCCCACAGGGTAAAAAGACTTAAACTTCAGTCATTCCAGGATGTAATAGCAGACCCAGAGACACAATTTAAGTATAGACCTGAGTTCCTCACACTATCCACAATGAGCACATATGATAAACAGATGTGTAAATATTTTCCCATCAGCCTATTGCAGTTTCTTGCCTTTGCTAATTTCAGATTTATATGATTAGATATATCTTCCTTTGGAGTATAACTTTTGGAAAAATATTATGAGAGTGGAAACACTTCACACTTTATATTTTTATAAGAGTTATTCTTTCAGATAATTTGCTATGGCAACATAAAAGAGAATGAGAGCAAAGGGTTCTCTATCTGGGTGAAGGAGATCAAAAGGGTGTTCACTGGGGACTTAACAATTTTACCGGTGATAGGATAGAAGGCAGACATAGAAATATATGGCTTGGGAAGTAGGGAGATGTGGTATTATATTATTTGCTGTCTTTATCCCCCTTGAATACCCTCACATTGCCAGAGTTCTTCAGCATCCTGGCTTAGCCCTGCTTCTGTCTTTACAACTATTTCCATAAATTTGGAATATTTCTATGTTGCACGCCTTTCCTACTTTTACATCTTATGTTCAAATTTCACCTTATAAGAATGATTCCCTTCCTCTCTTCTTAAAAAATAGCACATTCCATCCCATCCCTCTGTCTCTTTCCCCTAACATGTTTTATTCATACTTCGTTTCACATGACCACTGTAAATTCTTCCCGGCTGTATTTGTACAACATAACATCTGACACAGAATGTCTTTTACCTTTGTAACAAATGATTTGTTTGCTTTTCTCCCGTTTCTAGACTGTACACTTTGTGATAAGCAGTTGTTTTGTTTCTGGCAGGTTTCTCAGCCCAAAGAATAGTCTCTGGCACACTGTAGGTCTGCAGTGGAACCTATACAGTCTGTGAAACCTAAACTGGTCCCTATCTGATCCTTTATAAAAAAGGCTCGCTGACTCCTACTACAGAGCATTACTAGGGATGAAAATAGTCAACAGCAACCATAGCTACCTCTCTGTAACTGACTGAGTTGATGTGCCGAGAAGGTGAAGAGATTGAAAGAAGAAGGTAAAATAACAGAGTCGACGCCCCAGACCTTCAAGCTGCAAACCTCTGAGCAAATTCTGGATCTGTGCTTTCTATTCTATGACCCTAATTCCTACAGGTCATTAACTTCACTGCATATTTTTAAAAAACTATTAATACCTGAGGTCTGGTTTCACCAGAAGGCAGTTGGGGTTGTGAATCAGGCTTCCCCTGTCTTGATCTTAACACATGAATAACCCAGCTTTTTCTTGTATCCCTTACTCATCCTGAACTGAATCTCCATCTATTTCCCACAGTTCACTTCACACAATATTGCTTCTGGACTGCAAGTGCCTGATTTTTCAACTGGATAGTAAGGCGGTTATTTGACCCCCAAACCAGATCTTATTGTCTTCCCTGCTCAAGTAGACTGCCTCAGCTTTTGTTTGTCTTTCCTCAATTTATCACAATCTTTTGGTATTACTTCTACTTTAGATCAATATGAAAATTTCAATGGCATGGTTTCTAAATCCTTATTCAAGTTACTAATTAAAATATTGAGCATCACAGGACTAAAACCAGAGCCTTTTGATGTACCCCTAAAAAGGTCCCCAAGCTTTAATAAGATCCCATATATAAGATAATTCAACCAATTATAACTCACACAGATTATATGATACAGTCTTAACTTGCTCCTCTGACCATGAGGTTACTATGAGGATTATTTTTTAATTCTTTACTCAATAATAGATGCACAGCAGTAGCATCCTGTGACATCTTAGTTATTTCTTGTGTGCTCAGTCACTTCAGTCATGTCCAACTCTTTGCGACCCCATGGATGTAGCCCACCAGGCTCCTATGTCCATAGCATTCTCCAGGCAAGAATACTGGAGTGGGTTGCCATGCCCTCCTCCAGGGGATCTTTCCCACCCAAGGACTGAACCCTCATCTCTTCTGTGTCCTGCACTGGAAGGCAGATTCTTTCCCCCTAGTACCACCTGGGAAGCTGGGTATAAAAGGAGAATGTCACCCTTCTAATTAGGCTTGTGGTTTACATGGTACCTGTTTAGAAAACCAGACGATGACTGTCCGTTGCTTAAAACCATCCAAGTCTTCTGTGGCACACACAGTTCAGTTCAGTTCAGTTCAGGCACTCAGTTGTGTCTGACTCTCTGCGACCCCATGAACCACAGCACACCAGGCCTCCCTGTCCATCACCAACTCCTGGAGTTCACACACAGTGATGACCATCAAATATCCCAGGTGCTTCTCTATGTTTTGCAGATCCCCTGCCATTAGGCAGAGTCTGGTTACTAGATCAGGCAAGGTAATATGATGAGAAGTGACAGGTGTCCCTCTCTGGTGGAAACAGTGATGATCCCATATGAATTTCTGCGGTATCTCTTTCCCCTGCCTTGGTGGTTAAGGATGACTGGTACTCTAGGTGGTGTAGCTACTAGATGGCAGAGCCTCCATTGCCTGGGTCCCTGAACTACTATGTGGCTTACCCCAGGGGGTCACGTGATGGTGTGCCATCTCCGCCTCACTTCTCTAGCCACACTGACCTTGTCGTTGGTCCTGGAGGATGCCACACCCTTTCTAGATCTGAAGTCTTCCTGCATGTTCAGCTCTGGGAATCCAAGTTTCCTCTGCCTCAGCTGCCTTTCTACCCTCTCTGGACTTACTTCGACTATTTTTCCTTCAGATCCTAACTGAAATACCACTTTCTGAGGGAAATTTCTTGACTCATTCATATTGTCTTAGAACAACTATTACTATATGCTTTCATGACACCCTGTATCTCTTCTTCAAAGTGCTTTGCAACACTTCAGTTATAAAATGTGCAACATTTTAATTTAACTCTATTTCCTTTGCTAGAATATACATTCATCAAAGTAGGGGCTTTGCTGAATTCACAACTGTAATACCAACACCTTGTGTAAAGCTGGTGCACAACCCTCCAATTACTGATAACTACTGGATAGTCCCATGAAGTTGGAAAAAAGGCAAACCCAACAGATTTTACACTTGTCCTTGAATTCCTCTAGTCCAGCTATCTGATTTCTTTCGATCTTTAAAGGCCAAGACACTCAATATTATGCTTGAAATAGAATTACCTTCTCCTTTAAATTTAGCTTATCAGAGCTCCACATGATGTGTCAAACAGAGAAAGAAAATGGGTGAAAAGGACAAAGATGATCAAATTTGGTGTCCAGCTGTGCAAGACAGTCGTGAGAAGAATGGAAACTGGAGTAGCAGATGCGCTACAGGGTTTACAGATGTAGGGGATGGGTGGTTCCGTGAGACCCAGGGTTTTAAGAGGAAGGGTGATATTTAAAGGCAGGTACAGGTGCCAAGAACAGTTTCTGCCTTTCCTCGGGCCCAGGCACAAACTAGAGATTAACCTTTTATCTGCAGCCATGAGCAGACCACCATCCCAGTTCAAGTGTATCACCTACAAAAACAAATGAGTTGCAGCTCCTACAGTGCCTTGCTTGGTGTGGGGAGCAAACTTGTAACAAATTACAGCTGAATCATCGATTCTGCTCTTTGGAGTTAATGAACCACTTTATAAAGTCATTTTATACAGTTATTTCCAAAATTTGGAATCTCTCAGTCAAACCTAATGTAAGCATCTCCAGGGCAGAAAAGTTTCAAGGCTAATAGTGGCTTTTGAGTATGATGGTAAACTCAGCTGGTATCTGAAGATGTGTGCCTGTCTCTGGTAGGAATGGGGATATATGCATGTGTTTCCAGTGCCACATACTGAAAGACACCCGACAGTGGACTTAAAGCAGTTTTACACATATTGTCAGTTTCTGGGTACATATATGTATGTATATACATACAGATATGCATATGTATGTATGTATTTATGTATGTATCTGTGTGTGTGTGTGTGTGTATGGTTTCCCAGGTGGTGCTAATGCTAAAGAAGCTGTCTGCCAAAGCAGGAGATGCAAGAGATGTGGGCTTCATCCCTGGGTCAGGAAGATCCCCTGGAGGAGGGCATGGCAACCCACTCCAGTATTCTTGCCTGGAGAATACCATGGACAGAAGAGCCTGGTGGGTTACAGTCCATAGGGTCGCATAGAGTCATACATGACTGAAGCACATTTAATCCCAGAAAATATCTTAAGAACTAAGTTTCAAAATGAAAAACAAAAACTAATTTGCATCTATGAGTGAGTGATAGTCACTCAGTCGTGTCCAACTCTTTGTGACCCTATGGACTGTATCCCACCAGGCTCCTCTGTCCATGGAATTCTCCAGGCAAGAATACTAGAGTGTGTTGCCATTTTATTCTCCAATTTGCATCTATATTGTACTATAAATGGAATGATCTGCAATAAAATCTGTCAGTTGTGGCTCTTCTTTCTCAATCTGAATGCACACATTCTAGTCTTGACCATTAATGTTTCAAGACTGGATACAGGATAGCAGTTGACGACTGGTAGTCAGGACAAAACCAGAAGACAATGGGGATCACGTGACCCTATCTTTTCTCCAACCACAGGCCCTTCATCTAAAGGAATTGGGAGCCAGAGCTTCTATTGTTATTCATGTTACTTATGTATTCCTCAGCTTTTCTCAAGTAACTCTTACTGACATAGCACTTTTAAAATTCTAAGAATACCCCCTATGACCCTCATCACCCTATAATTTCCCCCATTAAGTGTGGTGGACTGGTGACTGTGATCATCTCTCATGTCCAGAAACCAGATCCTCCTCAACTGGAATGAACGTTGAAGCAGGTTCTTGCCTAGAGTTTACAGATAAGAGCATAATGCAGTCGGTAACTTGACTGCCTAAGTAACAATCCCAGTCTAGTTCCACTGGTTTTCTGTCCTATGGAAATGTAAGATCATAAATGAGAATTATTTTAAGCTGCTACACTGTAGTCATTTGTTATATAGCAATAAAACACTAATACAGAATACATTAAAATTAGGAACTTGATCTATATTTCACAAGCTTACTCTCCAATTGGGAAAATAGGTTTTTTATTCTCTACATGTTGGGCTAGCCAGGAGGTACTAGTGGTAAGAACCTGCATGACAATGTAGGAAACATTAGGAGATGTGGGTTCGATCCCTGAGTGGGGAAGATCCCCTGGAGAACAGCATGGAAACCGACTCCAGTATTCTTTCCTGGAGAATCCTATGGACAAATGAGCCTGTAGGGTTATGATCCATGGAGACACAAAGAGTCAGACAAGACTGAGCAACTAACACTTCCTTTGAGTTGAGTTCAGTTCAGTTCAGTCACTTAGTTGTGTCTGACTCTTTGTGATCCCATGGACTGCAACACTCCAGGCCTCCCTGTCACCAACTCCCAGAGTTTACTCAGACTTATGTCTATTGAGTTGGTGATGCCATCCAACCATCTCATCCTCTGTCATCCCCTTCTCCTCCCATCTTCAATCTTTCCCAGTATCAATGTCTTTTACAACAAGTCAGTTTTTTGCATCAGGTGACAAAAGTATTGGAGTTTCAGCTTTAGCATCAGTCCTTCCAATGAATATTCAGGACTGATCTCCTTTAGGATGGACTGGTTGGATCTCTTTGCTGGCCAAGGGACTCTCAAGGGTCTTCTCCAACACCACAGTTCAAAAGCATCAATTCTTTGGTGCTCAGCTTTTTTTATAGTCCAACTCTCACATCCATACATGACTACTGGAAAAACCATAGCTTTGACTAAATGGACCCTTGTTGGCAAAGCAATGTCTCTGCTTTTGAATATGCTGTCTAGGTTGGTCATAACTTTTCTTCCAAGGAGCAAGTGTCTTTTAATTTCAAGGCTGCAGTCACCATCAGCAGTGATTTTGGACGCCCCCCTCCCAATAAAGTCTGTCACTGTTTCCATTGTTTCCCCATCTATTTGCCATGAAGTGATGGAACCAGATACCATGACCTTAGTTTTCTGAATGTTGAGTTTTAAGCCAACTTTTTCACTCTCCTCTTTCACTTTCCTCAAGCGGCTCTTTAATTCTTCGCTTCCTGCCCTAAGTGTAATGTCATCTGCATATCTGATGCTATTGACACTTCTCCCGGCAATCTTGATTCCAGCTTGTGCTTCATCCCTACATGCTCACTTTTACCCAATCCCCCCAAAAGCAAAGTACTGTATCATATTTTGAAATGTCAAGTCAGTGTTAACCTTCCATCTACTCCACTAAAGCTTTATAAACTCTTATCACATACCATGCTGTTAAAGTGCTACATTCAATATCCCAGCAAATTTTGGAAACTTAGCAGTGGCCACAGGACTGGAAAAGGCCAGTTTTTATTCCAATCCCAAAGAAAGACAATGCAAAGAATGTTCAAAATACTGTACAATTACACTCATTTCACACGTTAGCACAGAAATGCTCAAAATTCTCCAAGCTAGACTTCAACAGTATGTGAACTGAGAACTCCCAGATGTTCAATCAGGATTTAGAAAAGACATAGGAATCAGAGATCAAATTGCCAACATCTGTTCGATCATAGAAAAGCAAGAGAATTCCAGAAAAACCTCTATTTCTGCTTTATTGACTATGCCAAAGCCTTTGACTGTGTGGATCAAAACAAACTGGAAAATTCTTGATGAGATGGGAATACCAGAGTCACCTTACCTGCCTCCTGCAAAACATGTATGCAGGTCAAGAAGCAACAGTTAGAACCAGAGATGGAACAATGGACTGCTTACAAGTTGGGAAAGCAGTACGTCAAGGCTGTATATCGTCACCCTGCTTATTTAACCTACATACAGAATGTATCACATGAAATGTGAGCTGGAAACAATGGAAACAGTGATGAGCTTTATTTTCTTGGGCTCCCAAATCACTGCAGATGGTGACCATAGCCATGAAATTATGAGACACTTGCTCTTTAGAAGAAAAGCTATGGCAACCCTAAACAGCATATTAAAAAGCAGAGATATTACTTAGCAGACAAAGGTCTGTCTAGTAAAAGCTACAGGTTCTCCAGTAGTCATTTAGGGATGTTAGAGTTGGACCATAAAGAAGGTTGAATATTGAAGAATTGATGCTTTTGAACTGTGGTGTCGAAGAAGACTCTTGAGAGTCCCTTGGACTGCAAGGAGATCAAACCAGTCAATCCAAAAAGAAATCAACCCTGAATATTCAATGGAAGGACTGATGCTGAAGCTGAAGCTCTAATACTTTGGCCATTTAATGCTAAGAACTGGCTCATCAGAAAAGAGCCTTATGCTGGGAAAGATTGAAGGCAGGAGAAGGGGACAACAGAGGATGAGATGGTTGGATGGCATTACTGACTCAATGGACATGAGTTTGAGGAAACTCTGGGAGATGGTGTAGGACAGTGAAACCTGGTGTGCTGCAATCCATGGGGTCACAACCAGACACAATTGTGTGACTGAACCACAACATTAACCATGCAACCATGTACCATATACTGTGGTGGGCCCTGGGATCCAGAAATAGTGTCTGTTCTGAGGAGAATCCTAGATTGGAAGTATAAAAGCAACCACATGGCAGATGTATAGCTTTTTGCTGTGAAAAATCACAGGGAACACTGGGTTATGGATGATTCATTTTTCTCTGGGCAAGAGAGGCTTCTTAAAAGAAATGACAACAAAAATTAATACTGAATTTCAAAAGGCTCAAATGTGCTTTCCAATATTAGGTTCAAACAGGTCTCATAATATTTCCAGACAATTTCACCCAGTGATTGTGCTTTAAATTTTTTATTGTTCAGTGGATACAGTGGTGCATTTAATTGCTTTCTTGGAAATTGTGGGGCCATTTATGCAAAATAAGAGTCTATATTGTCTCTGCTAGGTAAAACCTATCATTGCACCCAAAGTCGTTTAACTTGATTCCTTAGAAAGTAAAATCTCAACAGTTGAGGAACTTGACAAGTAGTTGCTGTTGATGAAAATTAAAATGCCTTTCCCTACTTTCCTCTTAAATACATTTGCCTGGATTTGAGAAAATAGGCTTTTGAAGAGAGAGGAACTGATTACATTTTCACAACTGTAACCGTATAGTGGGAGGATAATGAGGATCACAGAGGAACTCAGCATCATAACTCTTTAATAATTTTTAAGAGGGTCAAGAGAACCAGTCGAGTACCTGTGTAGGTATAGAGGTACAACTCAGGTTCTCATTTGAAACTTCTGTCCTCTAAAAGAAAATGAAACAAGTACATTTGCTCTGCAATTTTCTCTCTTTTAAATTCAATTCCATATTTCTTCTCGTGAATTGCAAATTGACCTTCAATTTTATGATCTTTTAGAATAATACAGCAAGGTCAAGAATATGAAAGGCTATTATAATACAAAGATCATTTCTATGCAAAATACATATGCAAATATACACATGCACATACATGTCTTCTCATTTATACTGGCTGACTTATTTAGAACTGGACAAATTGGAATCTTGAAAGATGATGTCTTCCTAGGTTTCTTATGTCTAAGACCCAAGAATAATGACTATTGATCTTTGGTCCACCTTATAAAAAGAAATGCACTTTATCCATTGGTTCACCATTAATGGCTCTCACATAACAATAGGCAGTAAAATTCAAAGTGCAAATTGATATTAAAAGGGCATGAATAAGAGACCATTAAATGCAATTACAATAGAAATGAAAGAAAGCAACCTGCTGAGAGAGAGAGAGAAAGAAGGGAGAAGGTGAGGGCCTATTAGGGGTGTGGCTTTATGATAAATGCAGCAGGAAAAGCTTTACTGAAAACCTGGGAGAGTTTAGTAGAGCTAGGAAGGAAGGAGGAAATTCAAAGGGTCAAGCTACTTTACATTATCGAGGTACTCTTCATAAGCCAGTTCAGCTCATTGGGGACCGTTGACTGATAGCAGTCAAATGACCCCACACAAACACACCCAGACACTACCCTTATCTGAGTCCCTATTTGAAATTCTCACCACTAGCATTACTCTTCAGGTAACTTTCTTGATGTCTATTACTGTCAAACCTGGTTAAGGATTAAGGTATTTCTTGAGCACAATTCAACTAGGTAATAAATTAACAAACGTATATTTGTTTAATTCACTTTAGCACTTTCAGGCATCTAGCAAACAACACAGCTCCAAGGAAATGAGACATGAAATAGGTTAGTTTTTCTGGGAGTTAAAAGATGCAATGGGGTTAGACTAATTGTCTGATATTCAGTGACAGTAGATGGAGGAATCTGAAGCTGCTGAGATGCTGAGAGCAGATTGGGGGAAAGGGATGAGGCAGGAGCAAGAGTACTATGTGCCACTTTACATCTGTCAGTTCATTTAGTCTCAAACCAACCTACACAAGTAGGACACTTATCTCCATTTTAACTACCAAGACACCAAATGTCACCTGAAAGAAGTGGCACCATGGGTGCCAGAAAGTGTCAACAGAGTGTCTCCAATGCCACGGGGACCAGTCCCAAGAGTCCGGATCCTACTTCTTGCCCAAAGAATCTCTGAGAGGAGGTGGTGTAGGCAGCAACTGAGAAGACCCAGATGATCTTGGGTTCAATCCAAGGTGTGCTACTAACTACTATATGGCTTTGATCACTTATGGACCCTTTTCAACCTCAACTTTCTTATCAATTACTTGGGAACAACAAGAGTGCCTGTTACATGTAAGGTGCTATCTGGCACGAGGACTTCTACCTAGTACCCTCAGGAAACCCCCAGTAATATCAACAATATGAAGCACAAAAAGGTTGTGTATCAGTTCAGTCGCTCAGTCATGTCTGACTCTTTGCAACCCCATGAACCACACAGCAAGCCAGGTCTCCCTGTCCATCACCAACTCCCAGAGTCCACCCAAACCCATGTCCATTGTGTCAGTGATGCCATCCAACCATCTCATCCTCTGTCATAAACTTCTCCTCCTGCACTCAATCTTTCCCAGCATCAGGGTCTTTTCAAATGAGTCAGCTCTCCACATCAGGTGGCCAAAGTATTGGAGTTTCAGCTTCAACGTCAATCCCTCCAATGAACACCCAGGACTGATCTCCCTTAGGATGGACTGGTTGGATCTCCTTGCAGTCCATGGGACTCTCAAGAGTCATCTCCAACACCACAGTTCAAAAGCATCAATTCTTCTGTGCTCAGCTTTCTTTATAGTCCAACTCTCACATCCATACATGACTACTGGTTTGATCAAAGAACTGGCTTCTGTGAATGCTGTAAAACAAGGGATTCATTATGAAGCTAGTCCTTGCATGATTGTACAAGCTGATGGAGATGCTTAGGTAGGCTGTGGTCTCTGCATCTAGTGTTGAGCTTAGCATCACTAGAGGTGAAGCAGACTAGCAGTAACGAAGGAAAGCCAGATATGGATGAGCAAAATGATGACATGGAACCCACGTGGACAAGCAGAACTTGTGCTCTCCCACTTTGCTCTCCCACATGGATACATGTCTCCCACTTTGATTTGGTGTTGAGGTGCAGAAGAAGCTGGCTCACTCTATACTTGGACCAGAGTGCAGAGAATCTAGTGGACTACCTGTGGTCCATGTGCTGCCCCAGCCAGTAACATGCACCGGCAACAATGTATTCAAGCTTCATGCACCCACCCTAACCTTCAGAGTATAAAGATATGGTTGCTGCATTGCATCTGTCTTGCAAATAACGTACGTAATTTCTCTTGTGGCTAACACTAAGTTTCACGACACAGGGAAGGGAATTCTGGGAAAAGCAGGTCCAGTTTAGCTAAATTGACAAAGCACAAGCCAACACATTCTGGAACACACATATTCCAGTCTCAATAGAGACCAGTTCCTTTATATTTTAAAATATAAATAAAGATGTTCTCTAGAGACAACAGCCTGACTCTTCCCGGAAACCACTTTCTGATGGGCAATAATAAATGCGCATCTAAACCCATTCTCATCTGGACTTCCCGGAATCTAAGACCTTGCTTCTTACCAGCTTTGGAGCAGTAACTGCTGCCCAGGCACCGTATTTTCAGTGCCATAAACATTACACTTCTCACATATCAGGCTTATTGAACACTTCTTTATTTAAAAAGCTCTGTGGGCTCCTACTACAAGATGATCGAAACCAAACTCCTTAAGTTGTCCTTCCTATCTGGTCTCACACAGCTTTATTTTACTAGCTTGGTACCCCTATCCCATTCTGATCTACTTTTAAGATAGCCCCTCCAAATCATATTGTAGTAGGCAGTAGGTATGTCACCCACTAGATAATAAGCTACTCATAAATAGGGGCTGACTCAGTAAACGGTTGAATAAATGGATGTATCAAAGAACAAATATTGTCTATATCTATTTTTCATTCATGTTCATTCAATTATTTGACAAGTTTATACAGATAAGCTTCTATAAGCCAGGTACTCTATTCAGCATACCTTAAAGGGATGAAAATGCCATGATCCTAGTCCTTGTGGAGTGAACATTCTATTCAGGAGTCAGATATTAAATAAAAGGTTTTGGGAAATCAATGTACAATCAGTCATTGTGATAAGGGCAGAGAGTGAAAATAAAATGATTTCTATTTTTATTAAGTAAATGCATTTGCAAAATGACTGATTCAGTCAAGAAATGTGGTTTGTGGATAACAGAGGGCAACAGGAATTAGCCCAATGAAGAATGGACAAGCAAATAAATTTGTCTTAGTGCAAGGCTTCAAGTAATTGAAGGAGCCCATTCAATTAATCATTTATTAGCTGCAAAGCATTTTGCTAGGTAAGAAGTGAGTGGGACCTCAAAATCTGCCCAAAGAACTTTGAGAAAATATCCAATCACAGGCTCAGAATGGTTATGTAATATGACTAAATTAAGTTTCTCTTAGAGAATAATCTTTGCAGAGGAGTTCAGCTCTCAGGGATCAAGGCCATGTTATAAGAGTTTGGATACTCCTGACCAGACTAAAGAGTCTCAATAAATACATGAGGTATCAAACTCCTCAGACAACAATTTGGTAAAACAACCATTGAGCTTAGGGCATTGAATTTTAATAATGAATGTTAATCATTTATTTTGTATCCAGCACATAAAATTCCCAGATGCCTACTACAGTGCCAAAAATGCACATGTGGAGAACAGCAGGTCCGAAATGATAAATCTTGTGATTCATACACCTTGCTTGCTGAAGGTCTCTAATGATTCATTTCATCACCATAGAGCAAATTCCTCAACAAAATGTGTCCTCATCCCTGAATCCAGACTCCTCATTTTCTATTCACTTTGTCTTTCAGTTTAGTCTTTGTCAAAACATTTCCCTCTTAAGTATCTCCTCCTTATAAAAACTGTGCCTTTGATCACCTCCAAAACCTGTGAAAGATTATGAGAGGTAAGAACAAAGAGAAGCTATTTAAAACCTTGCCAACCATCTGATCTCTTTGTTGATTACACCTGTTTGTGAATTTTTTTTTTCATGTCGTATTTTTTGTTTCAGCTTGTCATGGGTGAGACAAGAAATTAAAAATGCATGTGAACATTCACTAAACAGAAGTTTTGATACATCATGTGATGTTTAGAAACATAAGTAGGTTTCAATTAACTTAGTGGAAAATATGCTTTGAATTGAAAGGAGTCTTTATTTATCTGTTCTTTCATCCAATCATCCCTATATTTATTCAATAAAGATATATCCAGCATATTTTAGGAGCCAGATATTAGTGATCTCATGGTAAGCAAGATAGGCATGGCATCTGCTTTTGGAGTGATAAGGTTAGAAAGAAATTAATACAATTTAATACACTACATTATATGCCTCTGCATATGTCTGTGAGTATCTTAATACAATACACTCTGTATACATCTGTGTGTGTATACATGCATGTGTGTATTGAGGGTAAAATAACATCACAATACTTGTTTAATATCCTGCCTCTGAGAGTGTAAAATGACATTAGAACTAAAATTTAGTGAAGAGAAGAAGCCAGCCTACAAAAATTTGGGAGAAAGGATGTTTAAGTTTGAAGAAGGAACAAGAGGCTATGTCATGAGTTTGGCACGCTTGGGGAATCAAAAGAAATCCAAAGTGAATAGTAGAGAGAGGGTTGCAAAATGCGATACAAGATGAAAGTGGAAACATAGGCAGAGGTTAGATTATTGTGGGTTTATTTCTATTAGGAGCTCTTCATTTCTGGTATTACAGATCTAAGGATTCCAAAGATTCACAAAACTCTTAATTTTTAGTGTACATTTGTTTTTTGTTATGCATCTGTGCATTTTTACAGTAGTCTTGACTCAAGGCAGTCTAAGAATTAAGACATGATCTGTTAATTTTATAGTTTTAATCCAGCATTGGCCTAATGTGCTTTTAATTAAAATGTTGGGTAGACACATCATAAATTGAGGATTAGCTTCTTTCAAAGTCTCATGACCCCTTCTATTAGTGGCTAATATTTTGGTACTTACACATTCTAATCCTAAATGGTTCAACTAGCTGTTATTTGAGGTTTTGTTTTTTTCGTGCAGGAAAAAGGAAGTATTTCATTAAATCATGCCAAGGGTCACAGTGTTAAACCTGTTTGAGAAGAAGGATAAAATTGGATTAGGAGTTGTTTTATTCTTCTTGAAATGTGCATTACACCAACATATCCTGAAATTGGTACAATAGGTAATTTTTAGCCCTTGATAATAACTAAAAATGTAAACTTCTTACATTTTCATTTTTCACTAGTGTTTGGCAACTATTGTGTGAGAACAATGGAAGCAGATATATGATTCTATATTCAATATCCCAAAGAGATGATGAATGATAACACTTACAGTTTAAAAGAAAAATGGCCCTATTTCAAGTGTCCTTTCTGGAAGTTCTATGGCTGTTTTGGGAAAACTTCCTAAAAATACTAAGGCAGTAGAGACAAGAATGAAAAGAGTGAAATATAGTCTCCATTCTTTTTTTATGTTCCTAAGGATACTGTTTAACATACATCATTTTGACAAAGCCGACTTATTTATTAGATAAAACTTATGATCATTAAGTAGCTTTCCAGATGCTATGTCCATGAATAGTGGAGTCTGAGGAGGTTCATTATATGAGTCAAAACATTGAAATATACCATTTTTAATGTGATAAATGTCTTTGCCTGCTTTACCCCATAACTTCAACTGAAATGACCTGGCACATGAATAAATATTTATATCAGCTTTTATACTAAAAATGAAAAGGCTGCTTGGAAATCCTATGTTGCAACTACTCATGGGTATTTGACTGATGATGATCTGTTTGTCTCTAACATAGGGCATGTTCTAAAATCAGCAAAATCTGGCAGAGAACCATCAAAGAATATGTTGACACCTTATTCAATTCACAGCACAGCTCTGACTCTTTGGTTGGGTTTTCCCACCGAAGTGACTAGTTTTAGTTCTGTAAAAACACCGATCATCGTGGTTATGGGATTACAGTAAAAGATATCTTTCTTTATGTGGTATGTTGGAAAGTTATCCTAAATCTTTAGTTTGTAGATTCAGAGACAAGTCTGGAATATTGATGGAAATGGACGAGGACCACCTAGAAAGAACACAGTTAAGTAGTAGTGATAAGGTCAGGACATATCATAAAAGACTAAATATCAGAGGTTGGAGTTAAAACTATCTGTGTGCATTGAGGAGCCTCTGAAAATTTTTAATCAAAGGAGTAACAGTGACATCGACTTCTCAACATGATTTATTTGAGCAGAAGCTGCATGAAAGACCTATATAAGGAAGAGCTTTCCCCTTTACAGTGCAAATATGACCTCCAGCAATTCCTTCCAGCAAGAGGTGGACTCTATTTCCTCTCCCCTTGACTCTGCATTGGCTGTGACTTGCTTTGGTCCAAAGGGCAATGCAGAAGTGCTGCTATGTGAGAAGCCTAGAAGCTTCCTTTTCTGCTGCTTTGGAGCCCAGCTGCCATGCTGTAAGGTAATAAATGTACTCCATGAGCATGTGGAGAAGCTCTGGAGAAAGAGGTGCCAGGGGAGATGGAGTCTAAGTAATAGACTGAGGAACACAGTAGAGCAGAGGTGCCCCAGGTAACAAGCAACCCTAGGGCTTAAAACACATGAGAGAAGTTTTCTTGGGCCCCCAGCCCAGCCCTCTTGCCAGCTAAATGCAACTGATCAAGAAGATGAGCAGATGGAGCATTCAATCTATGACAGAATCTTGAGAAATAGTAAATCACTACTGTTTTAAGCCATTCAGCTTAGGTGGGGGGGCGGGGGGGGGGGTGGCGGGGAGGGGCGGGGCGGTAATTGCCCAGCAATAGAAAACCAAAACAGCATCTCACAGAGTGTTTTTCTCATAATCAAACTCAAGAAAGATTAATTGAGTTAGTAGCATGGAAACTGGTTTAGAGCTTAGTGAGGTTATCCAGGGCTAATGAGAACGTGGTCTGGGCTTCATTATGCTTATATTTCCTCCTCTCATCTGGAAAGAAGTTGTATAGCAGGTAAAAATGTTGAATTTAGAAGTCACACAAAACTAGGCTACTAGCCTGCTGTCACCACTTAAAAACTTCATTCCCTTAGAGTAACTCACCTAAAACACAGAGCTAATATTAGCCCCCACATAAGGAACTCAGTATAAAGATTAACTGGGGGAATATGTGAAACTACTTAGCACAGACATTTGCGTATATTAAGTTCACCATGAGGAGATAATTCTGGTATTTGGAAATATTGCCCTGTTTCCAAAGTTTCCTCTTTACCTCCCCAAGTGTCTTAAGTATTTTCAAAAGGGAGTCAAAGAAGAAATGCGTAGAGAAATAGAAAACAATTCTTTGTAAGTATATTTAATTTGCAATATATTAGTTTCAATATGTAGTGTTTCAGTATTTTTATAGCTTATACTCTATTTAAAATTATTATAAAATATTGCCTATATTCTCTTTGCTCTACATTATGTGCTTGTATCTTACTTATTTTATATGTAATAAAATAAGTTCATACCTCTTATTCCCTATCCTTGTCTTGTGTCTAACCTCATCCATCTCCCCACTGGTCACCATTAGTTTGTTTTTATATCTGTGAGACTGTTTCACCCCTGTGTTTTAGTTTTTAGAGTCCATCTATAACTGAAAACACATAGCAGAGTAAACAACAGTTCTTGATGGTTGAGTTTCAGAGGCTTAAAGAGTTCGTGTTTCAAATGGCTCTGGCCTGAGGCCAGTCTCTGGATGATAAGAGAGTGTCTTCAACCTTCCCCTTGCTTCCTCCACCCCATTAGCCAAACTGGGGAGAAGGAAGAACACTCAGACTTTATGTTCTAGGCTATAGCCTCTAAGAAGGGTCTGTTCTCTAGCACATTCTTCCCCAGCCAGGCATCTAATCCAAGTCCCAAGAGAGGAAGGACTATGGTAAATTCTGGATGAATGCAAGATAATCTCAGAGATTTGTGTCCCATTTATATTTTAAGGGAAAATAAACTAAGATCATGGCACCTGGTCCCATCACTTCATGGGAAATAGGTGGGGAAACAGTGTCAGACTATTTTTGGGGGCTTCAAAATCACTGCAGATGGTGATTGCAGCCATGAAATTAAAAGACGCTTACTCCTTGGAAGGAAAGTTATGACCAACCTAGATAGCATATTGAAAAGCAGAGACATTGCTTTGCCAACAAAGGTCCGTCTAGTCAAGGCTGTGGTTTTTCCAGTAGTCATGTATGCATGTGAGAGTTGGACTGTGAAGAAAGCTGAGCACCGAACCATTGATGCTTTTGAACTGTGGTGTTGGAGAAGACTCTGAGAGTCCCTTGGACTGCAAGGAGATCCAACCAGTCCATTCTAAAGGAGATCAGTCCTGGGTGTTCTTTGGAAGGAATGATGCTAAAGCTGAAACTCCAGTACTTTGGCCACCTCGTGCGAAGAGTTGACTCATTGGAAAAGACTCTGATGCTGGGAGGGATTGGGGGCAGAAGGAGAAGGGGATGACCGAGGATGAGATGGCTGGATGGCATCAGCGACTCGATGGAAGTGAGTTTGAGTAAACTCCGGGTTTTGGTGATGGACAGGGAGGCCTGGTGTGCTGTGATTCATGGGGTTGCAAAGAGTCAGACATGACTGAGCGACTGAAATGAACTGAACTGAGACCTTAAGTTTCCTCTGTGCCCAGCAGCCCTCTGGGAGATAATAGTGGGTTAACAAACAAAAAAACATTTCTAGATATCTTGTCCTTTCTTCTCGGTTATCTCTACCTTGAGCTATTTTACAGGTCTACAAGTCATAGAATACTGACAGTTACACAAACACTTCTTATCTGCAGAAATGCAAGTGGTATCCAGTTAAATGAGATGACAGTTACTGCCCTGTGTATATTGCCCAGTTTGGAACACATTTGAAAAATCATTTTGCCAATCCTGATGTCCCTAAGTGTTTATCTTCTTTTGGAATTTCACTGGAAGCAGCTATGGCTTTTGTTCACTTTAAATTTCACCAAGAGTCATGATTATACCTCTGTACTAGTTTGCCAGGGCTGCCATAATGAAGTAGACAGATAGGGTGACTTAAATAATAGAAATGTATTTTTCTCGAGTCTGGAAACTAGAAATCCTAGATCAAGGTGTCTGTGGGATTGGTTTCTTCCAAGACCCCTCTCTTTGGCTTGCAAATGGCCATCTTTTTCTATCTGTCAGCACACTGCCTTCCGCTTGTGTCTGTGCCCTAATTTCTTCTTATAAAGACACCACTTAAATTGGGTTAGTTCCCACTTATATAGCCTCATTTTACCTTAATTCTCTCTTTAAAGTTACATTCTGAGGTACTGAGCTTTAGGATTTGAACCTATGTATTTGGGAGGGATATAGTTCAGCTCATAACAGTATCTTTAAAACAGTATATTAAAAATAGGTTCTTTAATACTTCTCAAGTGATGATTTCAGCCAAATAGACTTGTAAAAGAATATTTAAAATGTCCTAAGTGAGCTGACATTATGACTAGAGATTATGGGCTCCGTTTCCACCACATGCGCCAGTACATATACTTCCTATTATTCTTGGGTACTTTAGTGTGAAAGTCTTTCTTTTTATTGTTAGCATACTTTCATAGCTCTGTTTTCAAATTCAATCAAATTGCTAACATCCTACCAAGCGCGGGGTATGACTCTCTTCACTGCCCTTCATTCCTGACCTATTACCCATATACATATGTTCAAGGGTGTGCAGAGTTAAGAAAATTGTGCTGAATAAAATTTGACATAAGGTGAATTGAGGATTTCAAAGACTAATAATGACAGGGACAAAAGGTTAAACTTCCAGAACCTCAACACCTAACTTTATCTAGGGGAAGACACACATTGACTTCCACTCTCTGGTTTATCCATCACTGGGCTTGGATAACACGAAGTTGAAAACAACATCAAGGGCAATGTCAAAGGACGTGAAATGGGAAGATCCAAGACACGAACAAATTCTTCTAAATTCTCTTGGTAAACTCTCCTGGCATACTGGAAGGAGTCTGGCTTTGGAGTCTAAGAAATTTCTGGCAGTATGGCAAACAGATATGAAAAATCTGAGATGAAATTATAGCTTTTGTTTACATGATTTTGTGAACACAAACAACCCCCATTCATTGACTTGAAAAAAAATGCAAAAATATTACTGCCTAATGTCCCAAGTGACCTAACAATTTGAGCTCTTAGGAGACAGAGGTCTGGTCCCTCTTCAGTTCAGTTCAGTTCAGTTCAGTCGCTCAGTCATGTCCGACTCTTTGCGACCCCATGAATCGCAGCACTCCAGGCCTCCCTGTCCATCACCATCTCCCGGAGTTCACTCAGACTCACGTCCATCGAGTCCGGGATGCCATCCAGCCATCTCATCCTCGGTCGTCCCCTTCTCCTCCTGCCCCCAATCCCTCCCAGCAGCAGAGTCTTTTCCAATGAGTCAACGCTTCGCATGAGGTGGCCAAAGTACTGGAGTTTCAGCTTTAGCATCATTCCTTCCAAAGAAATCCCAGGGTTGATCTCCTTCAGAATGGACAGGTTGGATCTCCTTGCAGTCCAAGGGACTCTCAAGAGTCTTCTCCAACACCACAGTTCAAAAGCATCAATTCTCATGGCTATATCCATCAGCAAAAGAAAAAGGCTTCAACCTAGCAGGTGTTCAGTACATATTACTGAATGGAATGAGTGAAAATCACCGAAGCTCTTTGGATTTCAATTTTTTATAACTGAAACAAGCAGGTAAGTGATAGTATTCACTGAACAGTATTAGTGTAAGGAATAGATGTGAGAGTATGCATGGAGTTCCTAGATATAGCAGGAACTTAGCAGGAATTTCAGACAGAATATTCCCCAGTTCCTCTGCAAACTGACTTCAGACTGGCCGCCAGTCTGTGAAACACACTCCTGTGTCTGGTTCCCAGTTTAGTGTCTAGATCAGACCCCAGCACAGCTACTTGTACATTTATTGACATTCCTATTCCAAGGAAGAGTCAGATGAAATGACCTCAAAGTGTCCCTTATTCAAAGATACCTTTTCTGGTGCTTCTCATGGTATTTACCTTTAATTTCTACTCAACAAATGAGTAGAATGAACCAATGGCTTTCAGTCACAAAGACTTTACCCTCTTTTTCCCTCCCCCACATTTCAGAAATTTCCCTTTCATAGATTTTGGGACGATCATAGGTATTAATTCCATTTTGAACCTGGCTGAGTTCTGACTCTAGGTTTTGAAAAAGGCTTAGTGCTCAAATCGGACTTTTAGACGTGTGACAATTTACCAAAAGTGTAAGAGCTCCAGGAAAATTCTCTTAAGTCAGACTTTGGAGTGACCTCTAGAAAGTGATGGCATTAGCTCTGAAAGCAGCTGGCAGGTTCATTTTGGTGTCAGTATCTAGAGGGAGAGGTGAAGACCTCCTTCTCGCCCACCTCAAGTGTTCGACAAGCTTTCACCTGACAGTTTTAGCTGCAGAAGAATTCTACAGATGGGCACAACAAAGAACAGAAAATGGAATACCATATAAAACAATAAATAACCCTTTGAGGGGGATAAACCTCTCTCTCCCTTTTTTAAGTGCCCTGGTGGTAGAAGGACTCAGAGTCCAGAGGCATGGATGCTGAGTATCCACAGTGCTTTTTTATTTAGATAATTTCTGTAGCATTCACTCCTGGTCCTTTGTCTCCTTTTATCACATTCAAATAAAATAAGGAGTCGGGGTCTAGGCCGGATAGCACACAAATTGGAAACTGTGTGAGAGAGAGGAAGAGACTGAGAGAGCATTTGAAAACGTCCACCTAACCTCCATCTGATTTGGTTTTAATTAACTACTTCTTCTGCTTCAGAATCACCCTCAGGAGGAACTTAAAAAACCTCAGACTTCAGAATGTGCACATTCCCCTCAAGCCTCTTCTGCCATTCTTCATGTGGCACCAAACACGATCACAGTCTAAAATGTTTAGCAGGAATATTTTAAAGAAAAAGCATCTCTAAAAGGTCACCACAGAACACACATATGCAGGTTCTGTCTCTTTAAAAATGATTAGAAATTGCACCAAATGGCAAAAGGCACTACTGGTGCCTTCACCACTCCCTGGGAACAAGCAGAGGATCTTTGGAAATTGCATGAACTCTTTCAGGTAAGGCTGAGGCATGGACCCCTACGCTGCTGTGTTAGCTTCATCAGATGTCTGTCTTTGTAGGTAGCACTGAGATTTCAAAAGCTCACCAGGTCATTTCAAGTTTCTCTTTGTGTTACTCTCAGTGGTAATTGAGATGGAGCTCATTATTTTTCTTCTAAAATTACTTGTTTACTTTGTAAAAAAAGTAAACATTTTCCTCAGGATGCTGAAAGGAAAAACTATTGCTTTTGGTTTGGAGGTCAGTTCCAGGCAATGAAGTGAAAAAGGAAGAAGCATATTTTGAAATCATGTGAAGTATGTAACCAGGTCCTATCTTAAACCAGGGTCAAGTCATCAAGGTGGCAGGTGAATCCCAGATAAGGTCCAGTCAAAATTACACTCGAAGTATCATTAGAAAGATGCCATACGGAGATCCACCTACCATCTCTCAAACAGTTTAGTTTAGCTTTTGAGCAAACATGTGCATTTTAAGGGTACTCTGGAGTTCTTTCAATCAGGTATAGTAAAACATGCATATAGTAAGATGCTTGCTCTTGGAAGAAAAGCTATGGCAAACCTAGACAGCATATTAAAAAGCAGAGACATTACTTTTCCAACAAAGGTCTGTGTAGTCAAAGCTATGATTTTTCTAGTAGTCATGTATGGATGTGAGAGTTGGACCATAAAGAAAACTGAGCACGAAAGAATTGATGCTTTTGAACTGTGGTGTTGGAGAAGACTCATAAGAGTCCCTTGGACTGCAAGGATATTAAACCAGTCAATCCTAAAGGAAATCAACCCTGAATATTCATTGGAGGGACTGATGCTTAAGCTGAAGCTCTAGTACTTTGCCACCTGATGCGAAATGCTGACTCATTAGAAAAGACCCTGATGCTGGGAAAGATTGAAGGCAGGAGGAGAAGGGGTTGACACAGGATGCGATGATTGGATGGCATCACCATTTCAATGCACATGAGTTTGAGCAAGCTCTGGTAGATGGTGAAGGACAGGGAAGGCTGGCGTGCTGCAGTCCATTGGGTCACAAAGAGTCAGACATGACTGAGTGACTGAACAACAAAAGACATTCAGACGGAGAAATGACTGTCATGAAGGATAAGGCTTGCCCACAGTTACCTAGACACAGGAGGCAAGGCCCACCATAAAGGGTCACAATGGGAAGCACCAGTGTCAGAGAGGAAACGGAGACACCAAGGAGCAAACATGGGCAAGAGTCCTTATTGTGGCTTCTGTGGCCAAGGAAGGGTGAGGCGGGGTAAGCAGGCTTAGGATTGTTATAGTTTGAATAATTTCAGAAGTCTGTGGGGCAGAGGAACCTTTCTTTGTTGTCTAGTATCTGGTCCTAGGATGCTTAATGCAGTTGACAATGACCCAGAATAAGTGACCAGTTAAGGAAGCAGCTGGAAGTATGGGCTCTGGACTGCTTTGCTTGCAAAGACGCATCTCAAGCAAGTTCTGCATTATCTCTAGGAATTAGCTAACATTGGGAGGGCCAGTGCCTCCAGAATTAGAAAGGCCCTAAGATGTCAAAGCATCTAAACCACAAAATAAAAAGTCAAAGACACAAAATAAAAGGACATAAGATATCTATTTACCTACCTACCTACCTATCTATCTTGGGATACAGCATCTACCTATGTATCCTTTTATTTTGATTCCCTGCCCATCAGGCAACTTTGGGATTTTCCTCTCAGGGCATTTGCTTTTTGGTCTACTCAGAGTCCAATCACCACCCATAATTCAGGTTGTTTGCTCGGGACTGGAGGAGGCATGGTCGGAGGGTGGGAATCAAGGTTCTTCTCTCTGACCAAGGGTTGGTTTTTGACACAAGCAATGGTAAAATTTCTCTGTCAGGGTTGAATCTTGCATAGAGCTTGCCCATATGATTTCAGTTCAGTTCAGTTCAGTCGCTCAGTCATGTCTGACTCTTGGACCCCATGAACCACAGCACACCAGGCCTCCCTGTCCATCACCAACTCCCAGAGTCCACCCAAACCCACGTCCATCGAGTCAATGATTTGCCTTAAATTAAATTTTAATATAAGCTAGTCAGTGCTGATTTCTGTTGTGAATAGCCAAAGAAACTACTGCAACGAAGCCTGTAAATATAGAAACTTCTGGATTTAGACTGTTTGATATTGGTTATCTCTTTCCAGTGATTTGACTAGGTTTCCTTCTGATTGTGATCTTTGCTCCCTATATCCTAGACAAAGAGTATCCTAGACTTAGTCGCTTAGTCATCTCTGACTCTGCGGCCCCATGGACTGCAGTCCACCTGGCTCTTCTGCCCATGGGATTCTCCAGGCAAGAATACTGGAGTGGGTTGCCATTTCCTCCTCGAGGGGAGTTTCCCAACCCAAGGACTGAACCCAGGTCTTCTGCATTGCAGGCAAATTCTTTACTGTCTGTGTCACCAGAGAAATCTCATATATCTATATATCCTATATTTTGCTCCCTATATTAGACAAAGAAGGAAAGAATCATGTAAATTCAGGGGCTTCAGTTTCATGGGACATTATCCTTTCCATTAGTGAAGTCGCTCAGTCGTGTCTGACTCTTTGCGACCCCATGGACTGTAGCCTACAAGGCTCCTCCCTCCATGGGATTCTCCAGGCAAGAGCACTGGAGTGGGTTGCCATTTCCTTCTCCAGGGGATCTTCCCGACCCAGGGATTGAACCTGGGTCTCCTGCATTCCAGGCAGACGCTTTAACCTCTGACCACGGGGAACTTTCCATTGTGTGCTAATAAATCAGCACCCTGTTTGCCACCTCATTCTTCTGTATTATCGTTAGCGTGATGGCTCAGGGCCACTGACAAGAGCTAAATTCTAGAACCTCTGGGCAGGGAGTGGAGGGCAGGGCCAGTCACCTTTTTTGAGACCCCATCAGTCACTGAGGACCGAAACCAGATATAAACTCTTACAATCCTCTGATGATTTTCAGAGGACTCAGTGACACTTTGGGGACTGAGGTGGAAAGGTTAATACAAAATTACTTTCTGGGGTTTGTGGTCATAGCAACTAGAAAACAAACAAACAAACAACAAAAAGGCATCAGTGTCTGCTCTGACAGTTGCCAGGACAATCTGCTTACTTTTTCTTGAAACTAGAGCAGTTCAGGCCTTCCTAACTAGCCCCATATTGCCTGCTAGCCCTTGTGGATTTCTGCCCATTGATCTGTGACTAGGTATGTTCACTCTACACATTCACAGAAGGGCCACGTCCCTGAGTCAGACAATGGCTGAGTTGGGTCTCAAGGAAGAAGGGTTTTGACAGTTTGAATATCTCCCCAAAGAATGTCAATGTGACTAAGGGGCATTGGAAGATACATGCAATTGTGCTGTCCTCTGCTCTTTTATTACTTCTTGGAAAATTGAGGATTTTCTCACATAGAAGGTCATTCAAGTAATGGTTGGAATCATGCCTCTTGAAGAAATAATGGTGACTGTCAACTCAAGCTTAGAGATGGTCTGTTTCAAAACACACTATTGTTGAAACATAAAAGCCAATGTGTCTCAGAGAGAAGGATTTGATATAAATACCCCTTACTCTCAAAGGTAGCACACACCATCTCCAAAGAAAATATCAAAAATGTCTATCAAAGGACATAGCATGGAAACAAGAACATGAAACTTGATATTCCATGTTTCAGGAAAGGTAAGTGAAGAATCTCAGGTCATGGAAACACAACAGTAGCATTAGCTGGTGCTGATGGTGTGCACCATTGGCTGGTTGCCTGGAAGGCAGACTCCAGGGTATTTTTTACAGCAATCAACAAGTTTCACTGACAGATAATTAGTATCAGACAACACTGGGAAAGCCTTTCATCTGATTCATCAAGCTCATAAACAAGACAGTCCCAGCATGCCACGATTCTATGAGGTGAAAAGACATTTGTTATCCTGAATTACAGTCACCAGCTATCCAGCTTAAGCCTCTGTGCACTGAAGGCTCCAGAATGCTTGGTTGTTCTTTGCCAAGGTCCATTTGGTTTAATCTTTTGTTCTCTTTTCCTTCACATAGGAGATAGAAGGATGCCTCTTGGCTAAACAACAGAGGCCAAACCTTTCTAATCTACTAGCTATTTAATAGCTTTTAATATACTAGCTAACATATTCCACAGACTGCTGAACATCTTATATGCACTATTTCTTTTAACATTCCACCACCACCAATCCTACCATATTTGTAGGTGGGGACACTGAGATCATGTGATCTCTCTCCTGAAAATAGCAATAGGCTCCCAGAAGAATTGGGAGACTGGGATTGACATACATACACTATTATGTATAAAATAGATAACTAATGAGCACTTACTGTATATAGCACAGGGAACTCTACTCAGTGTTCTCAGTTCAGTTCAGTTCAGTTGCTCAGTCGTGTCCAACTCTTTGGACCCCATGGACTGCAGCATGCCAGGCCTCCCTGTCCATCACCAACTCCCAGAGTTTACTCAGATTCACGACCACTGAGTCAGTGATGCCATCCAACCATCTCATTCTCTGTTTTCCCCTTCTCTTCCTGCCTTCAATCTTTCCCAGCATCAGGGTCTTTTGAAATGAGTCAGTTCTTCACATCAGGTGGCCGACGTATTGGAGTTTCAGCTTCAACATCAGTCCTTCCAATGAATATTCAGGGCTGATTTCCTTTGGGATGGATGTCCTTGCAGTCCGAGGGACTCTCAAGAGTCTTCTCCAACACCACAGTTCAAAAGCATCAATTCTTCTGCGCTCAGCTTTCTTTATAGTCCAACTCAGTGCTCTGCGGTTATTTAAATGGGAAAGAAATAAAAAATATAGAGGACATATGTAAACATATTGCTGGTTCACTTTGCTATACAGCAAAAACTAACAGAACATTTTAAAGCAGCTGTGTGTGTGTGTGTATCTGTGTGTGTGTGTGTGAGTGTGTGTTAGTCTCAGTCATGTCCCACTCTTTGAGACCCTGTGGACTGTAGTCCGGCAGGCTCCTTTGTCTATGGGATTCTCCAGGCAAGAATGCTGCAGTGGGTTGCATTTCCTTTGCCATAAAGCAACTATACTCTGACACAAATTAATTAATTAAATAAAATTAAAACCTCAACTTCTCTCTGTGGTTGGTAAGGTCTTGCAGGATCTAGCCTCTGCCTACTCTTCTGACAGTGAAGGTCAGGGAAGCCTGGCATGCTGTAGTACATTGGCTCACAAAGGGTTGGCTATGACTGGGCAACTGAACAACAACAACAATGCTTCTGACATTATCTCATGCTATCTCTTCCAAACAGACTTCCCTTACTCAATTCTTTGAACTCACTAAGTATATCCTTGTTTCATAATCTTTTCTCTGGCTGTTCACTTTACCTGCAATGCTCTTTGACTGACTGTTCATATATGGCTTTTTATTATTTAGGTCTCAGCTTTAATGTCACCCACATGAAGAGACATTTCCTGATCACCTTTCAAAAAGATTTCTCCCTATTTATTTATTTCTTTTACCTTTTACTTAATAGCATGTATTACCATGGGAAACTGTCTTATGAAGTCATTTATTTTTATATCATACCTCTCTGATTAGAATATAATCTTCATGTCAGATGTATCAGTCTTGTTCATTACTCTCTACTGACTCACTGGGACATTTAGTTTAGGTACATAACACATATCTGTTGATTAAAGGCATGTGTGAATGAATAAATGAGTTTTGGGAAAAATAGGTGATTCACATATTCAAATATAAGTAATTCATATATAAAGTCATATAACTATTGAGTAACACAGATAGAACTCAAATCCATGCCATACTAATTCCAGAACTCAAATTCTTAATGACTGTCCTATATTGTTTTTCTCTGGAGCCTAGAGTATACCAACTTTCATCATTTGAAACTGTGCTGAGATAAATGTGGTTCCAATGAATTGGGGGAACTGAGACCATAATCAACCATGTGAAAAAACATGTAGAGCTGCCATTCAACTGATACATCATAGCAGGGCTAAATTGGTGTTAAAGAATTAAAATGCTTTGGTAGTGATTCCTGTGTAACCATTGCTACAAATTCTCCAAGTGAGAAGATTCTCACCAGTGCCCTTCCATGAGACCTCTGTGAGACTTGGAAACTTTTCCAGAATCTCGCCTTGATCCATCAACTAAAATATGTACACCTGGCAAAACCTAGGTTTCCATGACCATTTTAATTTATTCTGATTGTTCAAACCTACTGATCATCACATCCATCACTTCTGGAAAGACACAAAAGACAGTCACTACAAAAGTCAAATTCTAAACTTGGTCTATCTTTTCTCAAGAAATAAAACCTGAGATACATCAGCTTAGCCATAGCATGATAAGAGATAAAGTAATTTTCCATTTTATCTCATCAAATGCTTGTTATAAATTTCAACTTAATAAAAAAAAGAAAAGGACAGGTGATAGTGGAGGGTAATTGTGAACTATTAATTGAACTGGCAAACCTAAAGTGTCCTGAAAAGGATTTAGGGTTCTATAAGGGACCATAATAATCATTTTCCCTTCAACTTCAGCTTTTAATTATCTTTCTGTCCCAGGCCTCCCATTTGTATTGAGTGCTTAAGGGTAACCTGATGAATAAGGAACAGGGTGAAAACTATCTTCTGGTAACAGAAATGGCCAACATTTATTGGATATTTACTCCATGTTGGGAATTATGCTAAATATATTATATATGCATCATGCATTTATTCAAATGCCAACCTATCAGACATCAGCCTTATAATATAATTTTGTAAGGTAGACAGTATCATATTTCTTTTACAGAGGAGAGAGCTGAGCATTACAGACATTTGTAACTTGCCCTGGGTTTTTTAACTACTAAGTATTGGCATTCAAATTTGAACCATGGCCTCCCTGATGCAGAATAAGATCTCTGAACCACCTTGCAGAACTGTCTCCAAAGCAAAAGTCAAGCTTGACTGGTTTTCCAAGTTTCTAGTTAACAGCTCAGCCAAGAGAACCAAAAGAAAATATTCAGTTTGTCTGGAAGTTCCTGTTAAAATGAAATGATTAACTCCTTTGAATTTAAGCAAGCAGTGCAGCAATGATTATCTGTTTTTGCTTTAAAACTTTTCCATATGTTTCTTTTCCATTGGCATATGGTAAAACTGAATTTCAGTATACCCTCCAATTTGCAGTGAAAAGAAATTAAGCTCCTGGATGAATCTAAACCCTAACACATGTGCCTGCAGGTCCATTTCTCTAGGATGCTGTTCCTGGGGTATTTGTCAGTCTAACAGCTACAAGGTTATATTAATTGTATCTGAGATTGTGAGTTACTCCCTTTGTTTTTTTCTGACTTGCAACTGCCTTTAACAATAGTGGCATAGGTGGAAGAAATCCTACCAAACCCAAAAAACATGAAATGAAGTCATGGGAGGGGCTGTCATGGGAAAAGCAAGCCCCTGAGGTGTTATTGATTAACTAATTAGTCAAGGTTTATAAACAGTCTCAATAATTAGTCTCAATATGTACATTTTAAGGATCGTTTTATTGATAGCTAGGAAGTATGGCATGTACTGCTTCTCCTTACCACAGCAGAGGGGAGAATGTGTGGAATGGAAATAGGCATCAAATGGCAAAAGCCTGGTGATAAAAGTATGCTATGACCTGGTTATTCATCCATCTTACTATGTTTAAAACACTTAAGAAAACAATCAGACTACATCTATTTTCTGTTATTCACAGACTAATCACCTGGGCTGAGGACGACCCAGCTCTTCAGTCATCTTTCACAGATTTCATTGGCTTTTAAATTTTTTACCATTCATTGGCAATTTATGTGAATGTAGGTAGGATAACAGAGAAAGGATGAAATCATACCTTTATTCTTTCAATCCAATTCCTTTGCCTGTGGAAGGAATTGGACTTGGCCACCACAGTTTCTGTTTGTCCCCTCTGTGCTAGGTTCTTGGCTTGGCATCACTTCAGAAGTCAGCTAGGAAGCCAAGGTAAATTGTGACTGTTGCCTCTGTCACCACCTTACACACACACACACACACACACACACACACACACACACACAGATCATGATAATGCAAATCAAACCGATAAGCACTATAGCAGAGGAATTCACACAAAATTAGCAATCGTAGGAAAAGAAAGGAGATGGGAGTGGCATGGTAACATAGAAAACTAATGATTTCTGAACACTGTTTCAGACGTTTAATTTGTGTAATTTTATCTAATATTTGGCATAATTGTATGATGGATATTACCTTGTACTAATTTATGGTTGAGTGATGGACTGGCTTGCTCAAAAGCCCATGGCTTGTAAGTGAAAACGCTAGAATAAGAGCCCACATCATTGACCTCTATGTCTATTATCTTTCCACTCCAGAAGATCTGTTTCTCTTCTGATCCTGAGGAGGTCTTAGGGAGAAGGTGAAAATTGTGCGAGTCCTTCAAAGATAGGTTGAGCTTGAACAGGCAGAGGAAGACTATGGCTATTTCAAGATAAATAATTTATTCAAAGGATAAGGATATGGGGGAAGCGTGGTATACAGCTCAAAGTATAGATTGATGTCAGACTTTGGAAGGCCTCAAATAACTGTTTTTGAAATATCTATATAATACAATTCTGCATGGCCAAACAAACAAACAAATGAAACAAAAAATCCCCTACATATTTGGAGATATAGACTTTACAGAAATAACTAAGTCAAAATAAGATGTCCTTCAACAGAGAAATGGATAAAGAAGATGTGGTATATATAAGCAACAGAATGTTACTCAGCCAAAAAAAAAAAAAGAACAACAAAATAATGCCATTTGGAGCAACATGGACAGACCTAGAAATTGCCATACTGAGTGAAGCGAGTCAGGGACAGAAAGACAAATATGATATTTCATATATGTGGCATTTAAAAAGAAGGGTATAAACGAACTTACAAAAGAGAATTAGAATCACAGCTGTAGAAAAAACTGGTGGTTACCAGGAGGATAAGTGGTGGAAGGGATAAACTGGAAGATTGGGACTGACATATACACACTATTATATATAAAATAGATAACTAATAAGAACCTGGTGTATAACACAGGGAACTTTACTCAATATTCTATAATGGCTTATCTGGAAAAAGAATCTAAAAGAAAAAAATAGAATGGATATATGTATACACAACAGATTTATCTTGCTGTACACCTCAAACCAATACATTACAAATCAAAATACTTCAATTTAAAAAATATTTTAAATTAAAAAAATAAGATGATGGGGGTGAGTTCAATTCAATATGATTCTATTCTTATAAGAAGAGGAAATGTGGATCCTGTTGTAGACTGAAGGAAGAAGACATGAAGAAACAGAGCGAAGATGGCTGTCTACAAGTCAAGGGACAAGACGTAGAACAGGTCGTTCCCTCAGAAGGAAACAACTCTGCTGACACCTTGATCATAGACTTCTCGCCTCCAGAAGTGTGAGAAGGTAAAGTTCTGCAGTTTAAGCCACATACTCCGAGACACTTCAGTACAGCAGTCCTGACAAACTAACACAAAGGGCAGGTTCCTAACCTCATTGGTCTCAGTATCATTAAAGAAATACGTTTCGACTAGAGTTCAACCAGTTCATGCTGTATGCGAATGACCTAGCCTCACCATTCATACTTACTACTTTAAAACGCTTTCCTACAACTTCATATCAAAACACCCATTCTATCAAAAATGGAAAGACATCATATTGGGTCTCTTCAACATTTTATATAAAATTAATCCCTTTCCTCTTTTTGCTTTCTTCCATATTTTCTCCTTCCTTTCATCTCAACCCCACCCACTCTGCTTCAACTTGCTCTTCCCCAAATCAAGAAGATATTTCTATTAACTCCATGTAGTACATAGAGATGGCTCAAACATAGCTTATGAGGGATAATTACAATATATTTTTGGCAAGTCCAGAGTCCCAGATGTCACTCTCTTTAATGTCACTGATGTGAAGTAGCTACAGAACTGCAGAACTGTGCAATGAAAAATAAAACCCATCAATTTGTGTCTTTTAAAAGGTCCTGAGCTCTCCATTGACAATAAATTTGGATCAGCTTCACACAGTTCATCAATTAAGTGTATTTTTCGGTAATGTGTGTCAAGAAATTAAGTTCACCTTCCTTTATTTTTATATTGCTCTATTGTAAATGAAATGTTTATTGCCTCTCTTCTTCCATTAAAATGGAAGCTGCAAAACTGTTGGGCTCTTGTAATGGTTGTTCACAGTGGTATTTCCTGATCTGTAAGTAGTTCCCAGCAAATAGAAAATATCCTATAAATTTCAGTTGAATGAAAAAAAAAATTTCCTATCACTTAAAATGGTAGAAATCTAATGATGCTGATTCATAGAAATAGATTAACTGGATGGGATTTGGGGTTACCTTTAGAGATGTATTGGGTTAGCCAAAGAGTTCATTCAGCCCTAAAGTAACATTTTATGGAAAGAAATGTTACTTGTAATTTGCAAAATATGTGCTTGTAATTTGTCTAGAGTAAAACCATTTGAATCATTGGAGTTGGGAGTAAATACTAGCACTTTAGAACATCAAAATATGCAGATGTATTAGGCTGAAGCCTCAAGGGAGAATAAGTCAAATAATTCTATTTGACTCAATAAAAAAATAATGAATTTTACTGATTTAAATCTTATTAAAAACAAGACAACTGGCAAAGATGTAGTCATTTATGATAGGCCCCACAACAGCAAGCTGAGACATAATAATGGTTTTCAGTTCAGTTCAGTTCAGTCCCTCAGTCGTGTCCGACTCTTTGCGATCCCATGAATTGCAGCACTCCAGGCTTCCCTGTCCATCACCAACTCCCGGAGTTCATTCAAACTCACGTCCATTGACTCGGTGATGCCATCCAGCCATCTCATCCTCTGTCGTCCCCTCCTCCTCCTGCCCCCAATCCCTCCCAGCATCCGAATCTTTTCCAATGAGTCAACTCTTCGCACGAGGTGGCCAAAGTACTGGAGTTTCAGCTTTAGCATCATTCCTTCCAAAGAAATCCCAGGGCTGATCTCCTTTAGAATGGACTGGTTGGATCTCCTTGCAGTCCAAGGGACTCTCAAGAGTCTTCTCCAACATCACAGTTCAAAAGCATCAATTCTTCGGCGCTCAGCTTTCTTCACAGTCCAACTCTCTTCACAGTCCAACTCTCACATCCATAAATGACCACTGGAAAAACCATAGCCTTGAGTAAATGGACCTTTGTTGGCAAAGTAGTTTCAGCTCTCCCCAAACAGAAACTTAAACCAGTTCATCAGGAACCACCTGATCAACACTAGTCAGAGAATCTGCCTGCCAAAGACCCTGGCCATCCCCTAAAAGAAAGTTACCTTATAATAATTAACTTGCTTTTTTGCCTAATATAACTTTCCTATCCTGTTCTACCTCTAAAGGTCTTTCATTCTGTCAATAGCTTTCCAGAGCTCCTTTCTAGCTGCTAGATGGGATGCCATGAATCATTGAATAAAGCCAATAAGATCTTTACAATTTATTCATCTGAATTTCTGTTTTCAGCAGTTTAAATAAAAGTGCAATAGCTTGTCCTCCTGGAAAGCCCAGTGTGAGTTGATATAGTGAGTTTCCACCCATTAATAATTTTGTCCCTATTACACTGGGACTTTAAAACAGATGGTTTTCATTGAATCACTGAATGATATGCATTTAACATGTTTCTTACAAAAGTAGTGGGAGTAGTCAAAATATATAAATGTCTTGGAACACTCATGAGGCAGGAGGTTCTTATATGTATCCAAAGAAATGAATGGGTGGTATACTAGAGCTATCAAAGACATGAAAAGCAATGCCCACGTAAAGGGACACAGAGAAGTCCATAACCCCAGATGCTGAAATGGCTATATTCTGAAGCATGCTCACAAACCTGCCATGGGTAATTCGGTCAAGGGTGAGAACAGAACCAAAGGTAACCTCATTTTAGTTTTGCTCATGACATGGTGTGAGAGAGACATGAACCGATTCGTTTCCCTCTTCTGAGCACCTAATCTAGAAAATACCAAGCAAATGAGGCTGATAACAGTGAGACCAAGGCCCAAAGTTCTTTCTGGAGATATCAAAGACTGGGTATGAGCCAAAAGTATTTAGGAGCAGATAAAATCAGAAAGCAACAATGTTGAGATGGAAAAAAGAAATATTTGCAGACTTCCAAGACTGGCCTTTCTTGAGCCTTCAACCTATGGTGTCTACATGTTTTGATTTTCTAAATTTCTGGCACTTACACCTGCCTCTAAAAGGCATAAACCAGGCTGCCATTAGACCCTGAGTTCTCTGGATTCCTGATAACTTACAGTTCCAGATTCTACTTAGGTCTAAGCTCACAATAAAGTCCATCATCTCTGGAGAGACACGAGTGAGTTTCTCTCAGCAATCAAAAGACCTTAAGTACAGCAGTGTATGCGGTCTAAGTGGCTTCCTTCTCTACCACAGTCATAAGTGTGTCTGAACAGCTACTATAAGATAACAAAATCTACCTGTGAGCAGAGTTTCTCAAATCATTGCTTTTCCATACTCTGGATAAAGACCCCCACTGTGTCCTCCCGTGCCCTGTAACTGTTCTATTTTCCTATTTATGGCATAACTTTTATTCATACCCTTGACTGGTAAGTTGTTTATTTCTTTCCTGTCTTAAGCAGATAGGTCACAGGCCCCAGACAGAAGAAGCCCTAAGAATTTATAGCCAGACAAAAATATGCTACAGGGATGCCAAAATAAATAACAGCAAGAGAACTTGCTTGACTATTTTGGAAACTCAATACTTTATTTATTCTCAATGGTTCCTTTGTTTGGGTGGACAAGGTACTTTCTGTCTTTTCCAGAGTCTCCTCAATAAATAGCCCTATGAATGCAACATAGGCTTGGGGAATGGAATACACAAATGAGAGAAAGAGAAAGTAAAAATCTCCCCTTTGCTCTTACATCTATTCCTGTTTGTTGTCTATCACTACTCAGTTGCTGATGAATTACTCTATGGATATTTGCCTCATGGCAAAAGTAAAGAAAATATAATAGATTCTTTTTAAAAAGGGGAAACTAATAGCCTTTTCCTGTTAATTCAGATGCAGCATTAATGGCTGCATTCTAATTTCATATCAGGCAGGAAGTGGGGAGGGAGTGCTGCCATTTCATGGAAAACATTATTGATTCTGCTGCTTATTTAGCTTTTATTATTGTTTATAAAGTTAGCAATTTAAAAAAAATTTAAATCACTTTATATGTACAATTCCTGTGGAAAGAAAACCAGACAATTTAAATTACATTCCTATTTGAGAGAGGAAATCTAAATGAGTATTTGGAGACTCTCTACAGTTAGATCATTGATTTTGTGTGCTTGGAGGCAAAGTTAAGTTACAGCATCTTAAAATTATTATTCCAGCTATGAAAAACTGAAGAGAAGGGGCTTCATGAACAATGCCACAGTCACATTTGTCAGTCAGCTCACCCTGACTTGGGCATACCCTGATTAGACACATGCCTGGGTTTTGGATTTAATCAACTGCCTAGCACCCAACCCCACCTGCCCCCAAGCATTCATTGTATTTCAGTGGAGGGACAAAGCTCACTTTGTTTTTTTTGTCAGGTATTTTGGTATAAGCAGGAGAAAGAAAACATTTTTTATTTTTGTCTTGTTTGTTTGGATTTTGTTTAAGTTTCTCAGTGCAGGGGCTCCTGGGTAAGATGGAAATGGTGATAAGAAGCATATTATGAACTGGTTGTCTCTTATCCGGCAGTCCCTTCTGATGGACATATTTTGAGCCCTAGTGGGAAAAGAGACTATGGGCAGAGGTGTCAAGAGGCAAGTTCATGAAAGTCTGTAAGATTCGAGACACCAGCAGGGTTTCTTCAGGTTCCAAGTGATCAAGGTCAATGAAGAGTGGGAAGAAGGGTATTTCACCCATTTCTCAGTGAGTGCCCAGCAGCAGCCCCAGGGCAGCACAGTGGAACAGCAGGAGAGCAGCCTCAGTGCCCACTGAGCCAGGCAGACTGGCCCAGGAGTGGTGTGTGTGTTCAGCTCCCCAGCACCCATGGCCTCCAGACACACAGTGCCAGCCAGATTGTACTGGTTGGAAGTGCGTGCATGGATTTCCTGAGTATGATAGACAACTTTAAGGTTATAGAGAGCCCAAGTCCTCCAGTCGAAAGGGAAGCAGCTCAGCTCTGGGGACATTCAGGACAGATGTGGATGTGACCCCAGTTGTACTCAGGCTGTTCTTGTCTTTGGGTTATTTAAGCCTATGTAAAAACCCCAACCGGAGAAAAACCCCAAACTTGCAACTCACCTTGGGGATAACTGTGCACTAGAAGAGAGAGTTCACAGATCAACCTGCCCCCCTGACCTCTGTGACCATTTTGGTGCCTTTTTCTCTTTGTTTAGTAGTTTGTCACCTTTTAGATCTCACTGAGTAACACCCAGACCCTTGGCTCTGGTAATCTGGACAGCTCTGCTGATAGTTTTGCTAGACTTTTCCAGTTCCTTCTCACTCCATCCCTCAAAACTTATTGTTCTAAGTCAATGGAATAAAAGTCAGACTCTAGAATTAGACCCAAATGTATATTGTAAATTGATTGTAGAGTTTGATAAAGTGAGTGTAGTATGTCAGGGAGGGGAGATGGAGATCCTCAGATATAACAGTTGTATCTCTAAGTTACTGGATTTAATTAGATAAATTTCAGAAGGATCATTAATTATACATGAAAAAACACAAGCATCTTCTAGAATAAAAATGGTGAAGTATTTAACACAAGAAATTGGTTATATCTGGCTTCAAAATAATATTTTACATAGGAAAAATGACTAATGAAATCCAATGATACTTTTAGTAAATAGTATTTGCAATATAAATCACTAAACAAAGTTTCAATTTTTCTTCACATAAAAATAAATATTGCAAATCAAAAATTAAAGTTAACAACCCAACAGAAAAAAAAATTTTTGCCTAAGACATGAAACAAAAATTCAAAGATGAAGAAAACTGACATTTAAACATACATTTTTAGAAAGCTCATATCACTCAAGGCAATCTACAGATTCAATACAATCCCTATCAAGTTACCAATGGTATTTTTTAAGGAACTAGTGCAAAAAGTTTTTAAATTTGTGTGGAAACACAAAAGACTTTTAATAGCAAAAGGAATCCTGAGAAAGAAAAACAACTGGAGGAATCAGGCTTCCTGACCTTGGATTTTACTACAAATCTTTGGTCATCAAAATAGTATGATACTGGTGCAAAAACAGAAATATACTTCAATGGGACAGGATAGAAAGCCCAGAAATAAACCCAAGCACCTATGGTCAATTTATCTATGACAACGGAGACAAGAACATACAACGGAGAAAAGACAGTTTCTTCAATAGGTGGTGCTGGGAAAACTGAACAGCTACGCTTAACAGAAAGAAATTACAATATTTTCTAACATCATACACAAAAATAAACTCAAAATGGGTCAACGATCTAAATGTAAGGCTGGACGCCATAAAATTCTTACAGAAAAACATAAGCAGAACACATTTCGACATAAATCACAGCAACACTTTTTTGGATTCACCTCTGATTCAAGAATAGCCATGACATGAAAGCAACCTAAATGTCCATCAGCAGAGGTATGGATAAGGAAGACAAGGTACATATATACAATGAAATATTGTTGCTGTTGTTATTTAGTTGATAATTGTGTCTGACTCTTTGTGACCCCATGGATTGCAGCACACCAGGCCCCTCTGTCCATAGGATTTCCCAGGCAAGAATACTGGAGTGGGTTGCCATTTTTCTCTCCAGGGGGTCTTCCTGACCCATGGATCAAACTCACATCTAGTACTTGGCAGGCAGGTTCTTTACCAGTGAGCCACCAGAAAGTGAAAGTGAAAGTTGCTCAGTCATGTCAGACTCTTTGTGACCCCATGGATCCCATGGAATTCTCCATGCCAGAATACTGGAGTGGATAGACTTGCCCTTCTCCAGGGGATCTTCCCCACCCAGGGATAGAACCCAGGTTTTCCACACTGCAGGGTGAGCCACAGGGAAGCCTGAGCCACCAGGGGAGCCCATAATGGGATATTACTCAACAATAAAAAAATAACCAAATAATGCCATCTGCAACAACATGGATGGACCTACAGTTTGTCATACTAAAAGTGATATAAGTCAGAGAAAGACAAATATTATATGAAGTCATTCATAATTTTAAATATAATTTTAAAATGATATAAATGAACTTATTTACAAAACAGAAACAGACTCACAGATTTCAGAAACAAATTTACAGTTATCAAAGAGAAAACATGAGGTGGGGATAAATTAGGAATTTGGGATGATATATACACACTGCTGCTGCTGCTGCTAAGTCGCTTCAGTCATGTCTGTCTCTGTGCGATCCCATAGATGGCAGCCCACCAGGCTCTGCCACCCCTGGGATTCTCCAGGGAAGAACACTGGAGTGGGTTGCTATTTCCTTCTCCAATGCATGAAAGTGAAAAGTGAAAGTGAAGTTCCTCAGTCATGTCCGACTCTTTGCGACTGCATGGTCTGCAGCCTACCAGGTTCCTCCATCCATGGGATTTTCCAGGCAAGAGTACTGGAGTAGGGGTGCCATTGTCTTCTCCGATATACACACTACTATGTATAAAATAGATAACCAACAAGGACCTACTATATAGCACAGGGGAACTCTACTCAATATTCTGTAATAACCTATGTGGGTAAGGGATCTGGAAAACAGTGAATACATGCATATGTATAACTGAATCACTTTGTTGTACGCCCGAAATACAACATTATAGATCAACTGTCATAATGTTTTTTTTAAGTAAAAAAGTTCAACTTTACTTATAAGAAAAATCAAATACAAATTAAAATAACTGTCACTTAGATGGAGACAATAGCTGGTGAGTTGTATCAACAAAGATAATCTCATGAAGTTTTGATGAGAATGTCAATTGGCACAATCCGTACTGAGGACAATTTGTGAATATCTTTTAAGATCACAAATGCTTATATCCTTTGATCCAACAATTCCACTTCAAAGAATGTATTTTCTGGATAGTTTCAGATGTCTTAAAAGATGACTAGGCAAGAAAATTCCTTGCAAAAGTATCATGGCAAATGACTGCAAACAACCTAGCCATCTTTTTCCCCTATCCATTTTTCAATGTGGATCTCATTAAATAAGTTATGGTACAGCCAAGATCCATTATGTGTACAGGATGTGGAAAAATGTCCAGTACATATTACCAAACTAAAAGAAAGCCAGATTTAATGTAACATGCACAGAATGCCACTATTTGTGGAACTACCTGCCTCCCCCCAAAAACCACATACCCCGAGATCTGCTTTTAGGATCTCTTGAAGAGCCCTCAGGAAACATGTAACTAGTTGCTTTTACAGGAGGGAACTGGGTTGCTGTGAGATAGGAGAAAAGAAATTTGTTTTCGGTGTTGACCTGTATACCTTTTGAATATTGTACTTTTCACCTTTTTAACCCATTCAAAGGGAATAAATTACTTTAAACACTATCTTACTAGTTTTATTTCTATACTCGGAAGGCCCTGTCTTTTACAAGGGAACTGACTTCACCATGTTTCACCCAGCACCTGGTAGGTCATCATTATTTGCTGAATGGATGAGTAGTTAGCCTTTCTCCAACAGTTTTCTGAATGACTAGCTTACCCAAAGAAGGCATGCATTCTCAGGGTCAAACAAGTGCATAAGACTTCTCTCACCCTAGTCCTGGCACTGCCAGTAAAACCACCTCCATGATCATATTTATTTCCCTCGTGGCACTTATTACTCTATAATGACCCATTCATACGTTTACTTGTCATTGTCTACCTCTGCCATTAGACTACAAACTTCATGAGGGCAGGGACCTCTTCTGTCTTGGTCCTGTGCCTCCAGTGTCCAAAAATTATTCATTTCCATTTGTCTGGCAAATGGAAGACATCAAATAATAATTATGGGAAAAATGACTGTGTGGAAATATACATAAATTGTTAGCTATTTTTCCTCATATATATGGTTAACAGAATTCACAAGATTCATTTTTTTCAGTTAATTATTTCTTCTCTACATGCTCTAGGTCTATCAAAACCAGCAGGGAAATGCATGCACAACAAACAGGGGCTCTAAATCATAACAATATATCAGACTCTCAACTATCTAGAATTTTGATACCCAAGTCCCACCTCGGACCTACTGAAGGATCCTAAACAGTAAGGCGTCAATATCTCTGTATTTTTCTAAAGCATTTAGATGACTTGGATGGATCACCAAGTTTGAGAACAGCCTATAAATATACAATCACATAACACATCCTTACCCATCATTCAAGAGGAAATAAGGTGCCTTTGAGAAAAAGGCAAATAGCTAGGAAATAAATAAGGTACTTAAATTTGAACTGCATCAAGGCTTCTCCCTTAGTGGTAGTAATGTTTGTGTGATACCCAGAGTAGAAAGAAACTTGTGAAAAGCAGAATGAACAGATGCCTCAGTGGCAAATCTTTGGGTTGAAAGGGAGTCCTATTAAACTGACTCAAACAATGAAGGATATTTACTTTCTTAAAATTAAAAGGTAGTCCAGCTTTCAGGCAAGATTTGATCCAGCCATTCAGATAATGATACTAAGGGTGCTCCTTTCTGTCTCTCTTCTTTCCTTCATGGTAACAATTCAATTCTCAGGATTTAAACAGTGAATGTCCCTGTAAAAGCATCATGGTTGCAAATAGTTCCCACTGTTCCAGGATTCGTAACACACTCCTATATTTACCTAACGGAACCAAAAGAAGATGCTTTCTTTTGGTTGCTTTCGTGGAATAAATCTTACTTTCTATAGGCTTGACTAAACATAAATATTTTCATGAATCTCTTCTCCTGCATTGGGTCATTTCCCTATGTTCTAAACTCATAAAAATCTTTAAGGTTTTTGAATATGCTGGTTACCTCAGTCACTGAGAGACCACACCTCAAGCAGGTATAAATTCAGTGATGAGCTAGCACTGGTTTGTACTGGTTCACAAGGGTAAATTGTTAAATTAGGAGAAAATTTTCCAAATGGAGGTTCAATAAGACATAATTCAGTATTAAATACATAAACTTGCAATTAAATAAATAATATGAAAAACAAAGGCAGCAGATACTCAAAACCCATCACTTAATTGCTTAACTACACTTGACCATTATCTGTGCCAACAGTAAACTATAGCCCTCGTGTCAAAACCAATCTGTAGCTGATTTTTTTAAATAGTATTATTAGAACACATTCATTTACATATTATCTAAGGCAGCTTTCACACCACATTGACAGAATAGAATAGTTGTGACTGAGACCTTATCCCTGGCAAACCTAGAGTATTTGCTATCCAGCTTTTCACAGAAAAAATGTGTTTACTCCTGATAGATACTCTTGAGATTATTTATGTTGAGTGTTTCTTTATGATGAAAATATTATGAAATATTATGTCATTGCATGTTTCAAACACTACATTCAGTGACTTGTAACTTGAAATTAACTATAGGAATATTTACACCATAGGCATCAGCAAGCATTACCAATTGGGGCTTTTGTTTTTCCCTTACACACAAAAGCACTGGTTCAAGCATTGGTTCATCTGCAACGTAGTGTAAAAGCTCCCTTCGATAATATGTAAATGAATGTGCCCCCAAAGCATTGATTCAATGTTTACCACTACATAATTGCATGCAGTTAACTTCATCTAAAATATACAGCTGTGAAGGGGTAAGAATGGCTTCCTGGAGGGCAAATGGATATAGGATGGTGGAGGACAAATAAGTGTCCTCTGAAGTTAGTGTCTCCAGGCTTATGGTTGATTGCATTTAGTCAAATGACCCAACAAAATACCAAGGGAAGATACTCCAGTGTTAGGTTATGTGCACGTGTGCTTAGCTGTGTCCAACTCTTTGCCACCCCATGGCCTATAGATCAACAGGCCCCTCTGTCCATAGCATTTTCCAGGCAAGAATACAGGAACGGCTTGCCATTACCTACATTAGGGGATCCTCCTGACCCAGGAATAGTACCCATGTCTTCTGCATTGGCAGGAGGATTCTTTACCACTGTGCCACCTGTCAAGCTGATGGAAGTTAAAGAACATGGATATAGAATTAGAAATTATAAACGGGAGTAGGAAATGTGGTGACTGCAGCCATGAAATTAAAAGACGCTTGCTCCTTGGAAGAAAAGTTATCACCAACCTAGACAGCATATTAAACAGCAGAGACATTACTTTGCCAACAAAGATCTGTCTAGTTAAAGCTATGGTTTTTCCAGGATTCATGTATGGATGTGAGATTTGGACTATAAAGAATGCTGAGTGCCAAAGAATGGATGCTTTTGAACTGTGGTGTTGGAGAAGACTCTTGAGAGTCCCTGGGACTGCAAGGAGATCCAACCAGTCCAACCTAAAGGAAATCAGTCCTGAATATTCATTGGAAGGACTGATGCTAAAGCTGAAACTCTAATACTTTGGGCACCTGATGCAAAGAACTAGCTCATTGGAAAAGACCCTGATGCTCAGAAAGATAGAACACAGAGGGAGAAGGGGATGACAGAGGATGAGATGGTTGGATGGCATCATCGACTCAATGGACATGAGTTTGAGTTAACTCTGGGAGTTGGTGATGGACAGGGAGGCCTAGCATGCTGCAGTCCATGGGGTAACAGAGTCAGACATGACAGTGACTGAACTGAACTGAACTGAGAAAATGTGAAGTCTATGTCCTTGATATCAAAAGCGGGAGAAACAAAACCAAATTTGTTCGCAGTAGAGTTATGCACAATGGGGAACCTAGGGGACATAGGCACCAACATATCGAAGGTTTGTCTTAATTATCTTTTCAAATACAACAGAGCTGTGCTTAATGGCTTCCTGTGATAGTTATGTTCTTTAGAACAAAGGTATGGAAATCATGTTCTCAACAAGTGAACTGGGATCTAATTTAGTAAAGTGAAAGAAATAATTCTAATATACAGATGGGAGGATTTATATTATCTCTATAACCTACAAATATTGGTATTACTGAAAAGCAATTAAAAAGTGTTTTAGAGGTCCCTTGTATTACAGAGTTTGTTATAAGGCCAAATCAGCACTTATCATGAGCTAGGGTTACTACTTCTGCTTTTGACAAAGATTCTTTGTTTGACCAAACTTTTATCAAATTCCCGAACATTCTCCTAGGCCTGTGCGCTTCCTTATAAAATTCAGTTTCATCAGGAAGCCAGCTAAGTCAGTTTAATCAGAACCTCCCACCCTTGATATCCCCTCACTTTTCATATCAGATTAGGTTCCTCATCCCCCACCAACTCCCAGGTGATATCTGATCACTCTGGCCTGTCATCAGCAAGAATCCTATTGTTATCTCTGAGGTGTCCATGTAATAATTATTCCTCCACCCTACTCCATGGCTATAAATTCACATTTTTCCTATGATGTATTTGGAATTGACTTCTGTTATATGAGAGTGAAAGTGTTAGTAACTCAGTTGTGTCCAACTGTTTGCGACCCTGTGGACTGTAGCCCACCAGGCTCCTCTGTCCATGGGATTCACCAGACAAGAATACTGGAGTAGGTTGCCATTCCCTTCTCGAAGGAATCTTCCCAACCCAGGGATCAAACCCAGGTCTTCTGCATTGCAGGTGGATTGTTTACTATCTAAGCCACTAGGGAAGCCCCCAATTGCAATTGTCCTGAATAAAATTTGTTTTTACCATTTCAATTACTGGTCAGCTCTGGCGTTTGACACTTTTCACACTCTGCTTTATCTTCTTACATCAAAATGAGCACAGATTTTGAAGTATGCATCGACTTTGTGTATATATCTGCTTTGGATTTAGGAAGTCTCCTCTGGTTTACAGCAGCACACTTTATAGTTAGCCCCATGTCTGATATCAAGTTCAAACTCAGGAATCCACAGACTGAACTTGTTTCATCTTATAGCTACTTAGTCAATTTGTCAAAGAACAAATGAATGCATACACACACACACACACACACCCCAGACTGGAAGTTGGTACACAGATTTCTATCAGATGAATTTAATCAATAAATATTTATTATGCTTTTGCTTTGAGACTGGCTGGGCTCTGAGATAAAATTGAGAATTTACTGTCTAGTGTTAAGAGAGGCCAGAAGAAAATTTAAGTAATAATTAATTATAGTTTGTGATAAAAGTGATCATAAAATAAACAGGGTGCTAGAGAATAATGAAAGGAGAACTCATAAATTCATGTAGTTGTATAAATGACTGGCAATGGGAATAATAATCATTCCCACTGATGTTTCCTTAGCAATTGGGCTAAAAGCCCAAATATGAAATAATGATATTTTATAGTTTAGTGGTTTCAAAAGTTATTCATGTGTTGGACCACCTGGAAGATGTTGAGCTTAATTAAATAACACTACATGTAGTTATCTACATCATGAATGTTTTAGCACACACATGTCATTTGGTTAAGTTCATGGCATTTTTAGGGATTTCAAATTTAATTAAATATACATGATACAAAACAATGCCTAAAAAAGTCACAATGATAAACATTGCCCTAAAATCAAAACCTCTGCTGTACATTAGGCTCAGCAATTTCAAATTCTTCCATCAATACTGATTTGCTAAACTTAAATCATAGATAGATGCGTGAGATCTAATGAAATTTGTGGAAGGAAAAACAGCAACTTTAGAGTCTATCCATTTGTCTTAATATTAGTGGTCTGTTCTATATATCCACAGGCTGAGACTATTTCCCACCCAACAAAGATTTTTTTAGTACAGTGACATTTGTTTGAATCTCAGTTATGAAACATGAATTTTCGTACACCTGAAATAACAAACATCACCCAATTACAACAATAGCTAAATTTCACCAGTGAGAAATAAAATATTGCCTGCCAGAGAAGTAAACAAAGGATGTTAATAGCCATCAAACCATGACATTACATCTGCCCAGATGGTGAGCCCTGATGGAACTCGTGATGGAGACAAAGGGGCCACCCAGTGTTAAGTTCATCTAGTAGTCAGCCACTGTTACCACCCCCACAATGCTGCCTGGGCAAACTCAGGATGAGTAAACATAGGATACTGGCCCCAGATAGCTGAAGTGCATATCAAAGGTAGGTATGATTCAGTGAGCCTAAACTCTTGGATCTAAACTCAGATGATCATTATATCTACTACTGTGGGCAGGAATCCCTCAGAAGAAATGGAGTAGCCATCATAGTCAACAAGAGAGTCCAAAATGCAGTATTTGGGTGCAGTCTCAAAAATGAGAGAATGACCTTGGTTCGTTTCCAAGGCAAACCATTCAATATCACAGTAATCCAAGTCTATGCCCCAACCAGTAATGCTGAAGAAGCTGAAGTTGGATGGTTTTATGAAGACCTACAAGACCATCTAGAACTAACAACCCCAAAAGATGTCCTTTTCATCATAGGGGACTGGAATGCAAAAGTAGGAAGTCAAGAGATACCTGGAGTAACAGGCAAATTTGGCCTTGGAGTACAAAGTGAAGCAGGGCAAGGGCTAATATAGTTTTGCCAAGAGAATGCACTGGTCATAGCAACACCCTTTTCCAACAACACAAGAGAAGACTCTACATGTGGACATCATTGAATGGTCAATACCAAAATCAGACTGACTATATTCTTTGCAGTCAAAGATGAAGAAGCTCTATACAGTCAGCAAACAAGACCAGGAGCTGACTGCAGCTCAGATCATGAATCCCTTATTGCAAAATTCAGGCTTAAATTGAAGAAAGCAGGGAAAACCACTAGACCATTCAGGCATAACCTAAATCAAATCCCTTATGACTATACAGTGGAAGTGACAAACAAATTCAAGGGATTAGATCTGATAGACAGAGTGCCTGAAGAACTATGGAGAGAGGTTCATGACACTGTATAGGAGGCAGTGACCAAGACCATCCTCAAGAAAAAGAAATGCAAAAAGGCAAAAGGGTTGTCTAAGGAGACCTTACAAACTGTTGAGAAAAGAGAAGTGAAAGGCAAAGGAGAGAGGAAAGATACACCCATTTGAATGCAGAGACCCAAAGAATAGCAAGAAGAGATAAAAAAGCCTTCCTCTGATCAATGCAAGAAATAGAGGAAAACAACAGAATGGGAAAGACTAGAGATCTCTTCAAGAAACTTGAGATACTAAGGGAACATTTCATTCAAAGATGGGCTCAATAAAGGACAGAAATGGTCTGGACCTAACAGAGGCAGAAGATATTAAGAAGAGGTAGCAACAATACACAGAAGAACTGTACGAAAATGATCATGACCCAGACAACCATGATGGTGTGATCACTTACCTAGAGCTGATATCCTAAAATGCAAAGGCAAGTGGCTGTCATCACTAAGAACAAAGTGGAGGTGATGGAATTTCAGTTGAGCTGTTTCAAATCCTAAAAGATGATGCTCTGAAAGTGCTGCACTAAATATGCCAGCAAATTTGGAAAACTGAGCAGTGGCCACAGGACTGGAAAAGGTCAGTTTTCATTCCAATTCCAAAGAAAGACAATGCCAAAAAATGTTAAAACTACTATGCAATTGCACTCATCTCACACACTAGCAAAGTAATGCTCAAAATTCTCCAAGCCAGGCTTCAACAGTATGCGAACCACGAAACTCCAGATGTTCAAGCTGGATTTAGAAAAGGAGGAGGAACAAGAGATCAAACTTCCCACATCCATTGGATCATCAAAAAAGCAAGAGAATTCCAGAAAATCCTCTACTTCTGCTTTATTGACTATATCAAAGCCTTTGACTGTGTGGATTAGCAAACTGCAGAAAATTCATCAAGAGCCAGGAATACCAGGCCACCTGACCTGCCTCCTGAGAAATCTATATGAAGGTCAAGAAGCAACAGTTCCACTGGACATGGAACAACAGACAGGTTCCAAATTGGGAAAGGAGTACATCGAGGCTGTATATTGTCACCTGCTTATTTAACTTATATGCAGAATACATCATGTGAAATGCTCGGCTGGATGGAGCAAAAGCTAGAATTTCTGGGAGAAATATCAATAACTTCAGCTATGCAAATGGTACCACCCTTATGGTAGAAAGCAAAGAATAACTACAGAAACTTGAAGAAAGTGAAAGAAGAGGGTGAAAATGTTGGCTTAAAACTCAACATTCAGAAAAGAAGCTCATGACATCTGGTCCCATCACTTCATGGCAAATAGATGGGGAAACAGAGGAAACAGTGACAGACTTTATTTTGAGGGGCTCCAAAATCACTGATGATGGTGACTGCAGTCATGAAATTAAAAAATGCTTGCTCCTTGGAAGAAAAGCTATGACCAACATAGACAGCTTATTAAAAAGTAGAGACATTACTTTGCCAACAAAGGTCACTCTAGTCAAAGCTATGATTTTTCCAGTAGTGATGTATGGATGTGAAAGTTGGACATAAAAAAAGCTGAGTGCTGAAGAACAGAGGCTTTTGAACTGTGGTGTTGGAAAAGACTCTTGAGAGTTTCTTGAACTGTGAGGAGATTCAACCAGTCTATCCTAAAGGAAATCAGTCCTGAATATTCATTGGAAGGACTGATGCTGAAGCTGAAACTTCAGTACTTTGACCACCTGATGCAAAGAATTGACTCATTTGAAAAGACCCTGATGCTGGGAAAGACTGAAGGCAGTAGAAGAAGGGGTCGATAGAGGATGAGATGGTTGGATGGCATCACCAATACAACGGACAGGCGTTTGAGTAAACTCTGGGAGTTGGCAAATGGACAGGGAGGCCTGGCATGCTTCAGTCCATGGGGTCACAAAGAATTGGACATGACTGAGTGACTGAACTGAAACTCTTGCATCTACCCACATATACAAAAGCACTAAATTCCTTAACTTGAGAAATCTGGTTTTCTGTTATTAACAGTAATCTTTTGATGTTCTGACTACCAGGTCTTTTGTTGCAAAAACGCCTATATATCCCTGCTTACCCAACCCTTGCCTCTTTGAAACAGTTTTCTTAGAGTGATCTGAGATGTTGTGTCCCAGACTTGAAATATTCAGAAAGTCCTCCAAATAAAATATAACTCTCAACTTTTAGCTAGTACATTTTTTTTTCAGTTAACAATGGTGTGCAATCCATACTGTAGCATTGCTTTTCCTGTGTGTATACATTATAAATGTAGAGATTTAAGAAGGGCAATCATTAGAATGTGAACTCAGACATGTTTTTAAAAAGATGGAGACTTTTTGAGTTTGAATTGTAAAATATAAAAAAACATTTGACATGTATTTAAGCATCTAGGAATTTGATTATTACAGAATTTCATTCAAAACAGAGCCGAGGTGTTTGAACCTACCTTCCTTTGACATACATTGAAATGCTTCTAATAAGATGCCTCTTTCAATGAGTACCCTTTTAGAGCCTAGAAATGCTGCCTAAATGCCGCAGCATATTTTAATCATTTATGGACAGCCAAGTTCTACTAATTTGTTATCATTATAAATATATACAGGGAATTTACATTGGTTCTTTTCTTTGGGCATATGTTATATGCTAATAAAGCTTTACAAAGACCTTTCCAACTTTTCTTGAGTGTCACGTCTGAAGAATTTTAATGAAAAAAAAAATCAATTATCATGAGGCTACATAGAAAGCTTTCAGTTTGCAAATGGTGATCTCCCTCTTAACATCTTAACAGTAACAGATATGAGCTGATAATGAAATTCTCATAGGTCAGAACTGCTTGGAAACAGGAATACATCTTTCAACTCATTCTGCCATTTTTCCTCATGTATCTGCCCTGGAATCAGATGGCTTCTGCAGCCTCTGGTTTCTTGGTGATTAGGTTCAGATAATAGAAGGTGCTGCACACAACATTTCTGAAGCAGCTCTCTTTTACGTTAGCATTCAGTAAATTGACTTTTCATATGCTCACACCTAATTATCTTGGCTAAAGGTTTTTCATCATGCTCTGAGAACTACCTTCATTTATTAGAGAAATGTTTATGCACGTGTGCATGCTCAGTAGCTCCATCGCGTCTGATTCTTTGTAACTCCATGGACTGTAGCCCACCAGGCTCCTCTCTCCATGGGATTTCCAAGAAAGAATACTGGAGTGGGTTGCCATTTCTTCCTCCAAGGGATATTCTCCACCTGGGGAAAGAACCCAGATCTCCTGCATCTCCTGCATTGGCAGGCAGATTTTTAACCACTGAGCCACCAGGGAAGACCAGGAATGTTTATGATTTCTGTCAAATGAACAAGGAAGACCCTTAACACTAAAACACAATATTTGGATTATTATCATAGTGCTATGTAAGCAGACATCAAATCTATTGGCAAACATTTAAATTGCCAAGCAATTAGTAAGAAAGATTAATTGTTTATATTTGTTCATGTTAGTTTAGCTCTTCAAATACAGATACTTCAGGATTATGAGTTTCCAAAGAGTAAAGCACTCTAATCCTGGAAAATACTAATAAGTTCACCAGAATCCTAGAGTTATAAATGTAAAATGTACTATATATAGTACCATAAATTTCAAGATTAGACCTGATGTATTACTCGTCAAACATGCAATCATAAAATTTGTGCCTATATAAATATCAAACAAATATATGTCATGAAGTATATAACACTGCTTTCTTGGTTATACTTATAATTTCCCATAATTTTATAAAAAGTAAAATCTTTTTGCTATATTTTATGTAATTAAGTATTCCAAAACTGGAGCTTCTGTGGTGCTCATATGCTAAAGAATCTGCCTGCAATGCAGGAGACATGGGTTTGATCCCTGGGTCAGGAAGATCTCCTGGGGAAGGGAATGGCAACCCATCCCAGTGTTCTTGACAGGAGAATTCCATGGATAGAGGAGCCTGATGGACTATAGTCAATGGGGTTGCAAACAGTCTGACATGATTGATTAACATACACTCACATACACACACTCCACAATTATGTATTAAAAGCAAAGAGCTTCTGTTTTTAAACTTAGAGTCCTGGCCTCATTTCATAAGTAAATATAAAGATATATTAGAAACAATATTAATTAATTTATTTATTCAGGAGTTTTGTAGATAACATAATGTAAGTTAAGTAATTTCCTAGGTGCTATAAATATAATACTAGTAACAAGCCAAAAAAAAAAGACAATCAACCATTCAAAATATTTAAAATAAAGAAGAACTCTGTGTATACGGTTCTTATTTTAAATAACTGAATAAAAAATGATAAAAACTATAATGACAACTCCATTATACTGAAAAAATGAGAATTAGTAGGGGGAGGGGAACTTTTGAGAGCAAATTCAAGTAGCACTTACTGAGAACTTCCTTAGCAATGTGGTCTGAACTCATTATTATCACAAAAACTCATCTCCACTGACAGAATGTATTTTGTTGCAGTCGTCTAGTTTTTCCATATTTTTAGGAAAACTATTGTCATTAAGTTTTAGTCATTTTCAGGAGATGTAAAATGACTGCCTATTTTCACATGCACCTTCTTAACCTTGGTAGGCAGCAACAGCTTCTTTATATATATATGTGCTACATGCAAATAACTCTACAAGTTGGGGTTTGGTACTCACATGTGTAAGGCATTGTCTTAGTCTGCTTGGGCTGCCATAACAAAATGACATAATTTAAGTGACAGAAATTTATTCTTTACAGTTATAGAGGCCAGGAGGTCCAAATCGAGGTGTTGGCCAGTTCAGTTTCTGGTCAGAGTCCTCTTCCTGGCTTGCAGATACCAATCTCATTACGTGCTCATGTGACACTGAGACTGTGTTTCTTTCTTTCCTTAAAAGAGCACCAGTCCTATTGTATTAGTACCTTTTCCTATCAAATGATTTCATCAAAGCCTCCTCACAAGCCCTATCTCTGAATATAGTCATACTGAGGGAACTAACACCCCCAAAGATGTCCTTTTCATTATAAGGGACTGGAATGCAAAAGTAGGTAGTCAAGAAACACCTGGAGTAACAGGCAAACTTGGCCTTGGAATACAGAATGAAGCAGGGCAAAGGCTAATAGAGTTTTGCCAAGAGAACACACTGGTCATAGCAGACACCCTCTTCCAACAACACAAGAGAAGACTCTACACATGGACATCACCAGATGGTCAACACTGAAATCAGATTGATTATATTCTTTGCAGCCAAAGATGGAGAAGTTCTATACAGTCAGCAAAAACAAGACTGGGAGCAGACTGTAGCTCAGATCATGAACTCCTTATTGCCAAGTTCAGACTGAAATTGAAGAAAGTAGGGAAAACCACTAGACCATTCAGGTATGACCTAAATCAAATCCCTTATGATTATACAGTGGAAGTGAGAAATAGATTTAAGGGACTAGATCTGATATACAGAGTGCCTGATGAACTATTGCCTGAGGTTTGTGATATTACAGGAGACAGGGATCAAGACCATCACCATGGAAAAGAAATGCAAAAAAGGAAAATGGCTGTCTGGGGAGGCCTTACAAATAGCTGTGAAAAGAAGAGAAGCAGAAAGCAATGTAGAAAAGGAAAGATACTCCCATTTGAATGCAGACTTCCAAAGAATAGCAAGGAGAGATAAGAAAGCCTTCCTCAACGATCAATACAAAGAAATAGAGGAAAAGAACAGAATGGGAAAGACCAGAGACCTCTTCAAGAAAATTAGAGCTACTAAGGGAATATTTCATGCAAAGATGGGCTCAACAAAGGACAGAAGTGGTATGGACCTAACGGAAGCAGAAGATATTAAGAAGAGGTGGCAAGAATATACAGAAGAACTGTACAAAAAAAGATCTTCATGACCAAGATAATCACGATGGTGTGATCACTTACCTAGAGCCAGACATCCTGGAATGTGAAGTCAAGTGGGCCTTAGAAAGCATCACTAGGAACAAAGCTAGTGGAGGTGATGGAATTCCAGTTGAGCTATTTCAAATCCTGAAAGATGATGCTGTGAAAGTGCTGCACTCAATATGCCAGCAAATTTGGACAACTCAGCAGTGGCCACAGGACTGGAAAAGGTCAGTTTTCATTCCAATCCCAAAGAAAGGCAATGCAAAAGAATGCTCAAACTACCGCACAATTGCACTCATCTCACACGCTAGTAAAGTAATACTCAAAAATTCTCCAAGCCAGGTTTCAGCAGTACGTGAACCATGAACTTCCAGATGTTCAAGCTTGATTTAGAAAAGGTAGAGGAACCAGAGATCAAATTGCCAATATCTACTGGATCATCAAAAAAGCAAGAGAGTTCCAGGAAAACATCTATTTTTGCTTTATTGACTACGCTAAAGCCTTTGACTGTGTGGATCACAATAAACTGTGGAAAATTCTGAAAGAGATGGGAATACCAGACCATCTGACCTGACTCTTGAGAAACCTATATGCAGGTCAGGAAGTGACAATTAGAACTGGACATGGAACCATAGACTGGTTCCAAAAAGGAAAAGGAGTACATCGAGGCTGTATATCGTCACCCTGCTTATTTAACTCAGTAATCTGAAATATGCAGATGACACCACCCTTATGGCAGAAAGTGAAGAGGAACTAAAAACGCTCTTGATGAAAGTGAAAGAGGAGAGTGAAAAAGTTGGCTTAAAGCTCAACATTCAGAAAATGAAGATCATGGCATCTGGTCCCATAACTGCATGGGAAATAGATGAGGAAACAGTGGAAACAGTGTCAGACTTTATGTTTTTTTGGTTCCAAAATCACTGCAGATGGTGACTGCAGCCATGAAATTAAAAGACACTTACTTTTTGGAAGGAAAGTTATGACCAACCTAGATAACATATTGAAAAGCAGAGACATTACTTGCCAACAAAGGTCCGTCTAGTCAAGGCTATGGTTTTTCCAGTAGTCATGTGTGGATGTGAGAGTTGAACTGTGAAGAAAGCTGAGTGCCGAAAAATTGATGCTTTTGAACTGTGGTGTTGGAGAAGACTCTTGAGAGTCCCTTAGACTGCAAGGAGATCCAGCCATTCCATTCTAAAGGAGACCAGTCCTGGGTGTTCATTGAAAGGACTGATGCTGAGGCTGAAACTCCAATACTTTCACCACCTCATACGAAGAGTTGACTCATTGGAAAAGACTCTGATGCTGGGAGGGATTGGGGGCAGGAGGAGAAGGGGACGACAGAGGATGAGATGGCTGGATGGCATCACCAACTTGATGCACATGAGTTTGGGTTAACTCTGGGAGTTAGTGATGGACAGGGAGGCCTGGTGTGCTGCGATTCATGGGGTTGCGAAGAGTCAGACACGACTCAGCGACTGAATGAAACTGAACTGTGGGTTAAAGAGTCAACACACAAATTACAGGGAGACACTATTTAAATTGTAGCATAGGCGCAGTCTCTATTCTGAGCGGATTTATCACACGGTTAAGGAACAAAAGCCTTTGCATACACAATGCATCAATAGTATAATATTTGGTGAAGATGTTGAATAAGAAAGAATATGACACGAGATCAGGAGAGTTGAGGAAGTGTAGCATGTGTTGATGTGCACCAAAGGTACAGCCGAGTTGGGTCAGACACACTATGTGAATCTCAGTGCTGTCAAAGTGACTTGGGTAAGTTACCTAAATGCTGAGCCTGTTTCATGAGTTACACATGGAGATGATATAACACCCACTGGACATGTCACAGGCCAATAATGAAGACAATGGTTTTAAATGGCCTAGACATGATATCAATACATGGCTAAACAAGTGTTAGCCAACAAGTGGATTACTATTGATAACCAAGATAGGAACGTGGAGAGGAGGAAGGTGGGAAGGAGAAAAAAGATGGGGACAAAGGAAAAAGAGATTTTACCAGCCTACATATGTTTTCTCTAATGGAACTTCAATTTAAAAGTCATTCCTTATGGTTGTCTGATAGAAGCAAAAGACCTAAAACTGCCTGTTAATGGCCTATTACCAAAAAATAAATAAATAAATAAATAAATAAAAGGAAATCAGGCCCTAGGTATGATCTTCTTTTGGCCCAAGGATCTGCAATCCTGAGATTGGAAAGAGATGTAAGTGAACATTTATGAGATGGTATAAAATGGGATATATGCTGACCCTTGGGGCAAAGTGGGCATGTGCTAGTACTAATTAAGCCTTGTTTACCTTGCTAGAGCAACAGAGGTTCACATGCAAAGGAGAAAATAGATGTTTAAAAATCTCCACTTTCCTTCACTTGAACTTCAGCACTTTATCCATTAACCTGGTCTTTTGCAATATTATTTTGAAAAGCAATTCTCTCAGAAAGAACTCTTCATATGAATTAGAGATTAACACCAGTCAGTAAAAATCATGAGCATTTTTGCATTGAAATGCTTCTTCTATAGGAAATAACTTCCTAGTAATTTTTTTCACAGTAATTATTGTTTCAGGCAGCAGCAGTGAGGAAGTTTTCCCTGTGGCAAGGTTAAGATTGCTCCTAAATAATCCTCAGTGCCTGAAACCGTTGGTTGGTCCCTTTTGGGCAAGGGAGGGATGGGGAAAAGTATATGCAGAGGAGAATTGAACCTGAACAGCAGTTTTAATATCACAGACATACGCAGAAAGACAGGTTACATTCTTCTTCCTTGAAGTGGTTGCTTTGCAAAACCAAAGAAAAACTGAATTAGTTCTACAATCTCTACTAGCTGGCTGAAGAAAATTAATACATGGAGGGTGGTCATAAGATGACAGAGGAATAGGATGCAGAGACCACTTTCTCCTCCACAAATTCATCAGAAGAACATTTAAATGCTGAGTAAATTCCACAAAACAACTTCTGAATGTCAGCAGAGGACATCAGGCACCCAGAAAAGCAGTTCACTGTCTTCGAAAGGAGGTAGGAAAAAATATAAAAGACAAAAAAAGAGACAAAAGAGGTAGGGACGGAGCTCTGTTCTGGGAAGGGAGTCTTAAAAAGAGAGGTTTCCAAACACCAGGAAACACTCTCACTCTTGAGTCTGTGGCGAGCCTTGGAAGCACAGAGGGCAACATAACAGGGAGGAAAAATAAATAAATAATTAAAACCGACAGATTACGAGCCCAAAGGTGACTCCTCCAGCAGAGAAGCAGCGCAGATGCCTGCACCCGCCACTAGCAAGCGGGGGCTGGGCAGGGAGGCGCGGGCTGCATTGCTTAGAGTAAGAACCCAGCCTGAATGCCCCGAGGGCAATCTGAGGGAACTAACTTGGGCTAGCAAACCAGACTGTGGGATAGCTACCATGCAAAAAGTCCTAACCTAAGACACCGCCAGGCCCGCGCACAGAGCAAAGGTCTGAACTGAGCTAGCCAGCTGCAGAGCATCCCTCTCTGGTGACAGGCAGCCAGAGCTGGAAGGGGGCAGTCGCAGCCCCAGAGATACATTATCTACCAAACTGCAAGCAGGCTTCTTTGCTAAGACTTCTTGGGGTTCTGGATGGTCAACATCTGCCTGAGAAGGTGCACCAGTTGTACACCCAGAAAACCAAGCGGCAGGGATGGGGGAGGCGATAAGTCGCAGCGACTGTGCTCACCAAACACCTCATCACTGAGCTGCTCAGACCTGGGAAGGGCACAAAATGCAGGCCCAACTGAGTCTGAGCCTCTGAGGACTACCCGAGTGCCTGAACCTGAGTGGCTTAGACCTGGGAGGTGCATGCAGCCCAGGGCCTGCCCCAGACGGTTCCTGGCAGAGCAACCTACAGCCTGAGCAGTGTGGGCAGGGAGGGCACAGGCGCCGTGAGCAGGGGCAGGCCCACTGTGGCTAAGATGCTGCGAGCATATGCCAGTGTTATTGGTTTGCCATGTCCCTCCCTACCCACAGCACGACTGAACAAATGAGCCTTAAAAAAGTGTCCACCACCAGCCCACTTGTGTTAGGGTGGAAATCAGACACTGAAGAGACCAGTAACAGAAGAAGCTAAAACAGAGGGAACTGCCTTGGAAGTGACAGATGCAATAGATTAAAACTCTGTAGTTAGTACCGACTACATAGGAAGGGGCCTATAGATCTTGAGAAATATAAGCGGGACCAAGGAACTATCCGAAAATGAACTGACCCCACACTGCCCACAACAACAGAGAAAGTCCTAGATATACTTTTACTATTTTTACGATCATTCTTTTTTTAATTTTTTTTAAATTTTTAAATCCTCTATTACTCCTTTAATTTTCATTTTTATAACCTACTATTACTAAAACAGACCCTATTTTTTTTAAAAGCAAACTTCATATATACATATATTTTTTATAATTCTTGTGACTTTGGTTTTTTTTTTTTTTTTCCTTCTTCTTCTTTTCTATAATATTGTATTTTTGAAAATCCAACAACTACTCTAGATTTTTAATCTTTGCTTTTTGGTATTTGTTATCAATTTTGTATCTTTAATAACCCAATCTTCAGCACCCATTTTTACTTGGGAGTGAGATTACTGGGTTGACTGCTTTCTCCCCCTTTGGACTCTCCTTTTTCTCCACCAGGTCAACTCTATCTCCTTCCTCCCCCTTCTCTTCTTTACCCAACTCTGTGAATCACCAGTGTGTTCCAGACAGTGGAGAACACTTAGGGAACTGATTACTGGCTGGATTTGTCCCTCTCCTTTTGATTACCCCTTTTTATCCTCCTGGCTACCTCTGTCTCCTCCCTCCCTCTTCTCTTCTCTGTATAACTCCATGAATATCTCTAAGTGGTCCAGACTGTGGAGTGCACATAAGGAAGTGCTTACTGGCTAACTTGCTCTCTCCTCTTTTGATTCCACCTCATCTCATTTGGGTCACCTCTAACTCCCTCCACCCTCTTCTCTTCTCTTCTCCATGTAACTCTGTGAACCTCTCTGGGTGTCCCTCACTGTGGAGAAACTTTTAATCTTTAACCTAGATGTTTTATCAATGGTGCTGTATAGAAGAAGTCTTGAGACTAATGTAAAAATAAGACTGAAAACCAGAAGCAGGAGTCTTAAGTCCAAATCCTGAGAGCACCAGAGAACTCCTGACTCCAGGGAACATTAATCGATAGGAGCTCATCAAACACCTTCATACCTGTGCTGAAACCAAGCACCACCCAAGGGCCAACAAGTTTCAGAGCAAGACATACCACACAAACTCTCCAGAAATGCAGGAACACAGCCCTGAGCTTCACTATACAGGCTGCCCAAAGTTACTCCAAAACCACTGACACCTCATAACTCTTTACTGGACACTTCATTGCACTCCAGAGAGAAGAAATCTAGCTCCACCCACCAGAACACCGACACAAGCTTCCCTAACCAAGAAACCTCTTCAAGCCACCAGTACAACCCCACCCACAGCGAGGAAACTCCACAATAAATAGAACTCCACAAACTGCCAGAATACAGAAAGACCACCCCAAACTCAGAAATATAAATAAGGAAGAGACAGAGGAATACTCAGCAGATTAAGGAACAGGATAAATGCCCATCAAACCAAACAAAAGAGGAAGAGAAAGGGAGTCTACCTGATAAAGAATTCCGAATAATGATAGTGAAAATGATCCAAAATCTTGAAGTCAAAATGGAATCACAGATAAATAGCCTGGAGACAAGGATTGAGAAGATGCAAGAAAGGTTTAACAAGGACCTAGAAGAAATAAAAAAGAGTCAATATATAATGAATAATGCAATAAATGAGATCAGAAACACTCTGGAGGCAACAAATAGTAGAATAATGGAGGCAGAAGATAGGATTAGTGGAGTAGAAGATAGAATGGTAGAAATAAATGAATCAGAGAGGAAAAAAGAAAAACGAATTAAAAGAAATGAGGACAATCTCAGAGACCTCCAGGACAATATTAAACACTCCAACATTCGAATCATAGGAGTCCCAGAAGAAGAAGACAAAAAGAAAGACCATGAGAAAATACTTGAGGAGATAATAGTTGAAAACTTCCCTAAAATGGGGAAGGAAATAATCAACCAAGTCCAAGAAACCCAGAGAGTTCCAAACAGGATAAATCCAAGGAGAAACACCCCAAAATACATATTAATCAAATTAACAAAGATCAAACACAAAGAACAAATATTAAAAGCAGCAAGGGAAAAACAACAAATAACACACAAGGGGATTCCCATAAGGATAACAGCTGATCTTTCAATAGAAACTCTTCAGGCCAGGAGGGAATGGCAAGACATACTTAAAGTGATGAAAGAAAATAACGTACAGCCCAGATTACTGTACCCAGCAAGGATCTCATTCAAACATGAAGGAGAAATAAAAAGCTTTACAGACAAGCAACAGCTGAGAGAATTCAGCACCACCAAACCAGCTCTCCAACAAATGTTAAAAGGATATTCTCTAGACAGGAAACACAAAAAGGGTGTATAAACTCTAACCCAAAACAATAAAGTAAATGGCAATGGGATCATACTTATCAATAATTACCTTAAATGTAAATGGGTTGAATGGCCCAACCAAAAGACAAAGACTGGATGAATGGATACAAAAACAAGACCCCTATATATGCTGTCTACAAGAGACACACCTCAAAACAGGGGACACATACAGACTGAAAGTGAAGGGCTGGAAAAAGATATTCCATGCAAATAGAGACAAAAAGAAAGCAGGAGTAGCAATACTCATATCAGATAAAATAGACTTTAAAACAAAGGCTGTGAAAAGAGACAAAGAAGGACACCACATAATGATCAAAGGATCAATCCAAGAAGAAGATATAACAATTATAAATATATAGTCACCCAACATAGGAGCACCACAATATGTAAGACAAATGCTAACAAGTATGAAAGGGGAAATGAACAATAAAACAATAATAGGGGGAGACTTTAATACCCCACTCACACCTATGGATAGATCAACTAAACAGAAAATTAACAAGGAAACACAAACTTTTAATGATATGATAGACCAGTTAGACTTAATTGATATCTATAGGACATTTCACCCCAAAACAATGAACTTCACCTTTTTCTCAAGCACACACGGAACCTTCTCCAGGGTAGATCACATCCTGGCCCATAAATCTAGCCTTGGTAAATTCAAAAAAAAATGAAATCATTCCAAGCATCTTTTCTGACCACAATGCAATAAGATTAGATCTCAATTACAGGAGAAAACCTATTAAAAATTCCAAAATATGGAGGCTGAACAACACGCTGCTGAATAACCAACAAATCACAGAAGAAATAAAAAAAGAAATCAAAAAATGCATAGAAATGAATGAAAATGAAAACAACCCCAAACCTGTGTGACACTGTAAAAGCAGTGCTAAGGGGAAAGTCCATAGCAATACAGGCATACCTCAAGAAATAAGAAAAAAGTCAAATAAATAACCTAACTCTACACCTAAAGCAACTAGAAAAGGAAGAAATGAAGAACCCCAGGGTTAGTAGAAGGAAAGAAATCTTAACAATTAGCACAGAAATAAGTGAAAAAGAAACAAAAGAGACCATAGCAAAAATCAACAAAGCCAAAAGCTGGTTCTTTGAAAGGATAAATAAAATTGACAAACCATTAGCCAGACTCATCAAGAAACAAAGGGAGAAAAATCAAATCAATAAAATTAGAAACGAAAATGGAGAGATTACAACAGACAACACAGAAATACAAAGGATCATAAGAGACTACTATCAGCAATTATACACCAATAAAATGCACAATGTGGAAGAAATGGACAAATTCTTAGAAAAGTAAAACTTTCCAAAACTGAACCAGGAAGAAATAGAAAATCTTAACAGACCCATCACAAGCACGGAAATTGAAACTGTAATCAGAAATCTTCCAGCAAACAAAAGCCCAGGTCCAGACAGCTTCACAGCTGAATTCTACCAAAAATTTAGAGAAGAGCTAACAAACACTTATCCTACTCAAACTCTTCCAGAAAATTGCAGAGGAAGGTAAACTTCCAAACTCATTCTATGAGGCCACCATTACCCTAATACCAAAACCTGACAAAGATGCCACACAAAAAAGAAAACTACAGGCCAATATCACTGATGAACATAGATGCAAAAATCCTCAACAAAATTCTAGCAATCAGAATCCAACAACACATTAAAAAGATCATACACCATGACCAAGTGGGCTTTATCCCAGGGATGCAAGGATTCTTCAATATCCACAAATCAATCAATGTAATACACCACATTAGCAAACTGAAAAATAAAAGCCATATGATTATCTCAATAGATGCAGAGAAAGCTTTTGACAAAATCCAACATCCATTTATGATAAAAACTCTCCAGAAATAGGAATAGAAGGAACATACCTCAACATAATAAAAGTTATATATGACAAACCCAATGGGAAAAAATTGAAAGCATTTCCCCTAAAGTCAGGAGCAAGACAAGGGTGCCCACTCTCACCACTACTATTCAACATAGTTTAGGAAGTTTTGGCCACAGCAATCAGAGCAGAAAAAGAAATAAAAGGAATCCAAATTGGAAAAGAAGAAGTAAAACTCTCACTGTTTGCAGATGACATGATCCTCTACATAGAAAACCCTAAAGACACCACCAGAAAATTACTAGAGCTAATCAATGAATATAGTAAAGTTGCAGGATATAAAATCAACACACAGAAATCCCTTGCATTCTTATACACTAATAATGAGAAAATAGAAAGAGAAATTAAGGAAACAATTCCATTCACTATTGCAACGAAAAGAATAAAATACTCAGGAATATATCTATCTAAAGAAACTAAAGACCTATATATAGAAAACTATAAAACACTGGTGAAAGAAATCAAAGAGGACACTAATAGATGGAGAAATATACCATGTTCATGGATCAGAAGAATCGATATAGTGAAAATGAGTATACTACCCAAACTAATCTATAGATTCAATGCAATCCCTATCAAGCTACCAACGGTATTTTTCACAGAGCTAGAACAAATAATTTCACAATTTGTATGGAAATACAAAAAACCTTGAATAACCAAAGTAATCTTGAGAAAGAAGAATGGAACTGGAGGAATCAACCTGCCTGACTTCAGGCTCTACTACAAAGCCACAGTCATCAAGACAGTATGGTACTGGAACAAAGACAGAAATATAGATCAATGGAACAAAATAGCCCAGAGATCCACGCACCTATGGACACCTTATCTTTGACAAAGGAGGCAAGAATATACAATGGAGAAAAGACAATGTCTTTAACAAGTAGTGCTGGGAAAACTGGTCAACAACTTGTAAAAGAATGAAACTAGAACACTTTCTAACACCATTCACAAAAATAAACTCAAAATGATTAAAGATCTAAACATAAGACCAGAAACTATAAAACTCCTAGAGGAGAACATGGGCAAAACACTCTCTGACATAAATCACAGCAGGATCCTCCATGACCCACCTCCCAGAATACTGGAAATAAAAGCAAAAATAAGCAAATCAGTTCAGTTCAGTCGCTCAGTCATGTCCGACTCTTTGCGACCCCACAGCACGCCAAGCCTCCCTGTCCATCACCAACTCCTGGAGTTCACTCAGACTCGCGTCCATCGAGTCAGTGATGCCATCCAGCCATCTCATCCTCGGTCATCCCCTTCTTTTCCTGCCCCCAATCCCTCCCAGCATCAAAGTCTTTTCCAATGAGTCAACTCTTCACATGTGGTGGCCAAAGTACTGGAGTTTCAGCTTTAGCATCATTCCTTCCAAAGAAATCCCAGGGTTGATCTCCTTCAGAATGGACTGGTTGGATCTCCTTGCAGCCCAAGGGACTCTCAAGAGTCTTCTCCAACACCACAGTTCAAATGCATCAATTCTTTGGTGCTCAGCCTTCTTCCCAAATAAACAAATAGGACCTAGTTAAACTTAAAAGCTTCTGCACAACAAAGGAAACTATAAGCAAGGTGAAAAGACAGCCTTCGGAATGGGAGAAAATAATAGCAAATGATGCAACTGACAAACAACTAATCTCAAAAATATACAAGCAACTTATGCAGCTCAATTCCAGAAAAACAAACGACCCAATCAAAAAATGGGACAAAGAACTAAATAGACTTTCTCCAAAGAAGACATACAGATGGCTAACAAACACATGAAAAGATGCTCATCATCACTCATTATCAGAGAAATGCAAATCAAAATCACAGTGAGGTACCATTTCACACCAGTCAGAATGGCTGCGATCCAAAAGTCTACAAACAATAAATGCTGGAGAGGGTGTGGAGGAAAGGGAACCCTCTTACACTGTTGGTGGGAATGCAAACTAGTACAGCCACTATGGAGAACAGTGTGGAGATTCCTTAAAAAACTAGAAATAGAACTGCCTTATGACCCAGCAATCCCACTGCTGGACATACACACCAAGGAAACCAGAATTGAAACAGACACGTGTACCCCAATGTTCATCGCAGCACTGTTTATAATAGCCAGGACATGGAAGCAACCTAGATGTCCATCAGCAGATGAATGGATAAGAAAGCTGTGGTACATATACACAATGGAGTATTACTCAGCCATTAAAAAGAATACATTTGAATCAGTTCTAATGAGGTGGATGAACCTGGAGCCTATTATACAGAGTGAAGCAAGCCAGAAAGAAAAACACCAATACAGTATACTAACACATATATATAGAATTTAGAAAGATAGTAACAATAACCCTGTATGCAAGACAGCAAAAGAGACACAGATGTATAGAACAGTCTTTTCAACTCTGTGGGAGAGGGAGAGGGTGGGATGATTTGGGAGAATGGCATTGAAATATGTATAATATCATATAAGACACGAATCGCCAGTCCAGGTTCGATGCAGGATACAGGATGCTTGGGGCTGGTGTACTGGGATGACCCTGAGGGATGGTATGGGGAGGAAAGTGGGAGGGGGGTTCAGGATGGGGAGCACGTGTACACCCATGGCAGATTCATGCTGATGCATGGCAAAACGACTACAATATTGTAAATTAATTAGCCTCCAATTAAAATAAATAAAATAAATTCTAAAAAGAAAATTAATACATTACTCTTCAACATAGCTGCAAGTCTCATATATGAATGTGCGAATTTCTCATTAAGTTTCTTTGCTTTGCATTATATAGTTTTCCTGAATAAACATGAAATACCTTTTCTCAGCCAACAGATAGGCTTGATATTCTGTGTTTTGAGCTGATTTCATTATACTTCATTGTCTTTTTTCCCATAGGATGTCTCTCTTCCTCTGTTGTGTATTATCTTTGTTATCTTTATTATCTTTGTTTAAACATAAAAGAAGACTTCCTTTTCCAATTATGGGGTTTCCTTGATTTCTCAATGAAGAACGGTGTGTGAATGAATCAAACTATAGAGACTCCACATCAAAGCCACCAGCAACAGAGGTGCAAGGTCACAGAGATCCATGGAGAAGCCTTGTCTAAACCATGACATGTGGTGAGCACAAAAGAGAAATGAACCTAGAAGCTTGCCAGGGGAATATTTCCTACAAAAACAGAACAATTTAAGGCAACAAGGTTAGAGAACTACTCCTGAATGCTATAAAAGGACTTCTGAAAATCTTGAAATTTTATTCTAAAGACGAAGACTGAGAAATTTGATTTGCAAGTATTTTCTCCCATTCAGTGGGTTATTTTTCACTTTCTTGATGGTATACTTTTAAAATGCAAAAGGTTTTAATTTTGATAAAGTCAAACATCTTTTTGGGGGGACAGGTCATGATTTTGGAATCATACAAAGCAATTAAAGAAATCAAAGTATACAGTGAAAGAAATGGGAGGAAAAAAGAAACATATCACATTAGAGACTACTAACTCCATTCAGAGATCCTTGGACAGATAAAACATAGTAAACATAGCATAGTTTTCAGAGGATTTTATTTAACATCATCAAAAAATTTGAACTAAGTAACATATGCTTAATATGTTAATATTTTAATTTGAACTAACTGAAACATATTTTGTATTTAAAGAGCACACATCTTCATTTAATGCCTATAAACTTGATGACCAAAAAATCTCAAATTCTAGAAGGCAAAAATCATAAAAATCTCATTCTTTGACAAAAATATAATAAATGTAGAAATAAGTAAGAAAATAGTAGCAGAAAAGTAAATCAAGAAAGAAAAAATTAGTCTTTGGGTTTCAAAAGAACCCTCCTTTATGCAACTGTTAAACTAAAGAAGACAATAAAGCTGAAAACACTAAGTCTAAAGAATCATAATAAAAATATATCAAACATATGAATTATGCTATATTCAGAAGAAAAATTTTAGCATGAAACATGTAAATATGAAAGGAAATATAAAAATAAGTGAATTAAATATTTAACTCAAGAAATATAAAGGATTTATAAATCTTTTTTAAAAAGATGACAAGAAATAGAGATGAATGCAGAAACTAATGAAATAAAAAAGCAATAAAATAAAGTGATTAAAACATCAGTGGCTTATTATTTTCATACACAAATAAAATAATCAATGTCCAGTTACACTCATCAGGAATAAAAAAGGACAATTAAAAAACATGGAGATGATCACATATAAAGATGACTAATAGGAGCAATTTTTCAAAACTCTAGCAAAGCACACTTGAAAACCTGAATGAAGTTAATCTTTTGTAAATATGAGCTAACAATATGGATCCTGATATAGAAAAGAGAAAAATAAATCTGCAAACACTAGGAGCTCATTTCAGAGAGCCTGACACAATGTACTAATATCTTTTTAAGCATTTTCACATAACCTAAATCTTTCATTTCTTAAATGGTTTCAGAAAATGACAAAAGAAGATACAACTCCAAATTCTTTTTATAACACCGAATATGTTTTGAATATAACAAAGATCTTTTTCTTAGAATATGTTAGTTAGTTCTAGTTCATTAATGATATTATTCAAATCCTCTGCTAGATTTAGTATGTTTTACCTGCCATGGGCTCTCAGAACTGAGTCATTATCATATCAAGTGGCTTACAACAACATACATTTATTATCTCACAGTTTTAAAGCTCAGAAGTCTGACATGGGTCTCATGAGACCAAAATCAAGATGCTGGCAGGGCTTTGTTCCTTTCTGGAGGTTTTAGAAAGCAATTTGCTCCCTTGTTCCCTTGAGGTTGGCAGAATCAGTTCTTTGTCCCAGTGCTCCCTGTTTCCTCGCTGGCTGGGAACTGAGGGCTACTCTCAGCTTCTAGAAGCTGCCTACACCCCTTTGCTTGTGGATCTGTTCCTCTGTATGCAAATCTGGTAACTAGATCAAGTTTCTCTCATACTTCAAATCTCTCCCCTCTTTTAGTCCATCGCTCCTCTCTGAAATCAATTAAGGAAATGTCTCTGCTTTTAAGGATGTCTGCCTTTAGATATGACCCACACAAACAATCCAGAATAATCTCTCCATCTCAAGCCAAATAACCTCAAGTACATGTGCAAACTGTCTTCTGCACTGAAAAATAACACACTCATAGGGTTTGAAATTTGGGCATCTTTGTGGGAATTGAATCATCCTTTGAACCACCCCGTAACAGCAAAAAAAAGAAAAAGAAAAAAACAAAGAAAAAAGTTATAGATTAATTTCATCTTTGCGTATTGATACAATATGGGTAACCTTAAATAAACACAGTAACTAATAAAATTAATGGCATGTTAAAAGTAAAAGAATTACCTCTTTGGCTAAATGTGATTCATCCTGAAAATTTGAGACTGATATAAAAAATGCAACTTATAATAATATATCACATCATTCAATTTATGACAAATCAACACATGCTTTTGCATAACACTTAAACGTTTCTTTTCCATCTCATTAAACTATTAGGAAAAGGATAAGAAAGTGGGCTGGTAGAGGTAGCTTAATCTGGACCTTTCATTTAATGGCTCATAATATCAAATAAGTCAGAGTACTAATAACTGACTAACCACTCAATACAGAGAGAGGATAGGTAGTACTGTACCATTTTATGCAAGAAATCAGGCTTAATTCTTGAGATACCTTGCCTAAAAACCCTTGGCCTGAGGCTTTCCTTCCATTATCTTTTCTTCCCACTCCCTTAATGGGTCCTAATGGTCACCATATCTGCACATTGGCACTCGACTTCCAAAAGTCTTTCAGACACTGGATGTGGATGGAAAAATAAATGAATAGTTTAATTTCTTACAGTCAAAAAGGACCTTTTAAATTCTCTTCTTCAACTCTGTGCTTTTACAAAGTAGAAAATGATTTAAGATACAGGATCTTGCATTTATTTTGAAACATCATCTGGATCGGAATCCAGTCATCCAGTTCCTTCTGCTATTATGCTGCTCTGATCATCTTGGGTGAGGCAGAGGCAAGCACCACAGAAAACTTGCTTAGCTCTGAAATTAACTAAGTTCTAAACAAAGTGAGATCCTGACATTCTTGTGGTTGCTTTGGTGTTGTGGGGATTTAGAATGTCTGAACGTGCCTTCTTTCTTTCTTTCAGTGACTGGCTAGCCCAATCCCGCTTGACTCATCTCTACTTCCTGTTCTGCTCCTTGCCTCTTGGTCATTGTACTGTGTGTAAGATCACCATTAGAACTTGGGAAAGAAGGTAAAACTAAATTTGTGACTCTGACAATTGTTTTAATCATTAAGACATTTGATCTCTACCGAGAAGCCATCTTCTTCTTGGGTCTTCACATCACCTTCCCTCTGCACATAAGAATACAACCCAAGATTGACTCCTCAAATTCCAGTTTCACATCTTGACTTCCCAGCACACAATGACATATTCTCCCTCTAAACCCCATGGACTGAGTATCTATTACGGGCCACGAATCAAAGGCTTTAAAATATCTTCACTTATTTAATCTCAGAACATGTTGCTGAAGAAGAATTATAAGTTTTAAGATGAAGAGATAAGAAAATAAGAAAGCATCATAATATTAAGAGGACTACACCAAAGCCACTGCTTATTGAGACTGGACCATGGACCAAAATGTGCAATAGGTTTTCTGTGTATTAGCTTGTGAAATTCTTCAATAATTCTATAATACACTACTATGATTGTCCTCATTTCATAGATAATAAAACTGAGGCATAGGGGGTTCAAAAAATATCCCCTGGAAAAGACACTTAGTAGCAGCATTGCATCTTGAAGTCAGGCAGCTGAAAATAGAACCTAGGTCTTAATCACTATGATATTTGCCCAGGTTCACACAGTAGATAAATATAATCTTACAGAAACATGAAGCTAGGCTTCAACAGTACGTGAACCATGAACTTCCAGATTTTCAAGCTGGACTTAGAAAAGGCAGAGAAACCAGAGATCAAATTGCCAACACCCGATGGATCATAGAAAAAGGAAGGGGATTCCAGAAAAAAATTTCAATATCTCCTTCATTGACTACGCTAAACCATTTGACTGTGTGGATCACAACAAACTGTGGAAAATTCAAGAGATGGAATAACCAGACCACCTTATCTGCCTCCTGAGAAACCTGTATGCAGGTCAACAAGCAACAGTTAGAACCAGACAAGGAACAATGAACTGGTTCAAAATTGGGATAGGAGTATGTCAAGGCTGTATATTGTCACTCTGCTTATTTAACTTATATGCAGAGTACATCATGCGAAATGCCGAGCTGGATGAAGCACAAGACAGAATGAAGATCTCCAGGAGAAATATCAGTAACCTCAGATATGCAGATGATATCAACCAAATGGCAGAGAACGAAGGGGAACTAAAGAGCCTCTTGATGAAAGAGAAAGAAGAGAGTGAAAAAGCTGGTTAAAACTCAACATTCAAAAAACGAAGATCATGGCATCTAGTCCCATCACTTTATGGCAAATAGATGCGGAAACAATGGAAACAGTGACAGACTTTATTTTCTTGGGCTCCAAAATCACTGCGGATGGTGACTGCAGCCATGAAATTAAAAGACACTTGCTGCTTGGAAGAAAAGCTATGACAAACCCAGACAGTGTATTAAAAAGGAGAGACATCACTTTGCCAACAAAGGTCCATCTAGTCAAAGCTATGGTTTTTCCATTAGTCATGTATGGATGTGAGAGTTGGACCATAAAGAAGGCTGAGAGCCAGAGAACTGATGCTTTTGAAATGTGGTGCTCAAGAAGACTCTTGAGAGTCCTTTGGACTGCCAGGAGATCAAACCAGTCAATCCTAAAGGATATTGGTCCTGAACATTCATTGGAAAGCCTGATGCTGAAGCTGAAGCTCCAATACTTTGGCCACCTGATGCAAAAGGCTGACACACTGGAAATGACTCTGATGCTGGGAAAGACTGAAGGCAGGAGGAGAAGGAGACCACAGAGGGTGAGATGGTTGGATGGTATCACCAACTCGATGGACATGAGTTTGAGCAAGCTACGGGAGGTGGTGATCAACAGGGAAGCCTGGCGTGCTGTAGACAATGGGGTCGCAAAGAGCTGGACTCAACTGAGAGACTGAACAAAACAGTAACTAGAGAAACAACCCACATGTCCATATCCAACTGAGAATGGATAAACAAAATATGGACTATTTATACAGGGATATTATTCACAATAAAGAGAAATGAATTTCGGATACAGCCTACAACGTCTAAGTGATAGAAGCCAGACATAAAAGAATACACATTGACTGAACCCACTTATATGAAATGTCTCAAACAGGCAAATCTACAAATATAAAACCCTAAGGGGTAACTTTAGGTTAGGAAGAGAGGGAAAATAGTTGAAGGAAAATGCAGAGTGACTGCTAATGAGCATGGGATGCTTTTGTGGGGGAGGGCAATGAAATTATTCACAATTGATTATGGTTATCATTGCACAATTCTGTGAATATACTGAAAATCACTGAATTTTACAATTTAAATAGGCAAATTGTATAACATGTGAATTACATTTCAATAAATTTATTTTTTAAAATAGGGCTAGAACATTAACCCGAGAATTTTGGATTTAATTCTGTACTTTTTTGGGCTATACCTTGCAAGCCATCACTTATTAAGCCTCCCCTTGTATCACTAGTTAGCTCTCCTTATTGGTTCTTCTTCTCTTCCTAATCAGTGTAATAAACTACTGCTGGGCAAGAACGGCGTAGTGATTATCTTTGTTGCATCAGATCCCCAAATGCCAATTCTGGTATTGTTATTCCCAAAGTCAGCTCAATACATTTTTTGTTTGTTGAATGCTTAAAATAAAATGCTTCCAATTGAGGTGATTCTAGGCTTATAGAACAGGACTGTTTCTGAAAGGCAGAATAAGGTTTTAATGTGAATGTCTAAATATTCTTGTGCGCTCAGTATTTGGAAAAAATCATTATCACCATGTCACTCACTATCTCAGTCTTAGAGTGAACAGCCATCTGTCTATTTTTATTTTTGGAAATCTGATTTTTGGAAGTCATACTCATGGCCCCTTAAAGTAGGTACATTTTAAATCTTCTTCTCTTTTTCAAGTTGATTTGGTTCACTGGTACAACACGGGAGACTCTACATGGAAAAATGAAAATGCATTACAAGTGTTTTTGACATTTAGTGTCATAATATTCTGAGTGGGTTTAACTTTTACATTTCCATTAGCTGGTGGTAATAACATAATAAAAAGTAACAAATGATTGGAACATTCAAAAGGAGGATAAACAGCTAAAAAGATATGTGAGTGTAATTCTGCAACAGTTTCCATGAATTTGTGATATCAGAGAATCACATATAGTAGAATGCAGTAAAATACTATTTTTAAATGTTCCTATTTGTTCTTACCTTGCGTAGTCACTACTAAATCTTTTAATCATACAGTTAGGGCATTCCTTGCCCTTGTCTCTCCTCTCTGTCCCTCCCACTACACATGATTTCTCCCAAGAGGATCATGGGAATCATTTGTTGTTGTTATTGTTTAGTGGCTGTTTAGCTGTACCCAGTATTTTGCAACACCAAGAACTGTAGCCTACAAGTCTCCTCTGTCCATGGGATTCTCCAGGCAAGAATACTGGAGTGGGTTGCCATTTACTGTGATGTAAAACATTCTTAGGTATACTTGGAGACAAGAGATAAAAGAAAGATGGCTGAAAAAGAGAAGATAGAGGGAAGAACAGACCATTCTGTTTGAAGAAGAAAAGAACTTCCATTACTGTTACTGTCCGGATTACACAGTCCATCCACTCACTGGTGTGAATACTGAGTTTGACAAAAAGGGTCAAGTCCCTGTCCCCAGAGATTCTGCTCCAAGCATTCTTCCCCTCAATTCCCAGGGCAGGTGCACCTACAGAACCTGGTAATAAATATCAGAATGCTTTCTTTGTTTGCAGACAGCATTTTCCACAGCACAAACCATCTCACACAGCCTCATATTTTATGGAAAACTTAACTTGTGTTAAGTTTGAGTATTTGCATTCAATTTTAAGGGTAGAGAAAGAGTGAGTTAGTGGATGGAATATTTCAGAGGTGGATCATGGGACCTTATGGTCTTTCCAACATTCCCAAATCCCTTGCTTTTTTGGCACAAATATTACACTACATTAAATTATATATTTTGGTATAAAATGGCTTCCAAAAGCAATTAAACCTCATCCATACTCAATCAAGGAAAGAAAGACAGTTTCAATGCTGCTTGGAAAGACTAGCTGGATTGAACTGCCAAGAGACAATACATATTATTTTCTAAAGGTTGGTTCAAGAATAATATGTATTAGTTATGGCTACATTCCACACTGGCTATAGAATGAATAATCATCCTATCATCATAGTCTACTTCATTTTATTAAGTTGACCAAAATGTGTTCTCTGCATTTGCTTTTTTTGGGGTTTATAGAATTTATATTAATTCACTTCAGTTCAGTTGCTCAGTCATGTACATCTCTTTGTGACCTCATGGACTGCAGCAGGCCAGACTTCCCTGTCCATCACCAACACCCGGAGCTTACCCAAACTCCTGTCCATTGAATCAGTGATGCCATCCAACCATCGCATCCTCTGTCATCCCCTTCTCCTCCTGCCTTCAATCTTTCCCACCATCAAGGTCTTTTCAAATGAGTCAGTTCTTTGTATCAGGTGGCCAAAGTATTGGAGTTTCAACTTCAACATCAGTCCTTCAAATAAATATTCAGGACTGATTTCCTTTAGGATTTCCTTTAGGACTGGTCGGATCTCCGTGCTGTCCAAGGGACTCTCAAGAGTCTTCTCCAAAACCACAGTTCAAAAGCATCAGTTCTTTGGTGCTCAGCTTTCTTTATGTCCAGCTCTCACATCTGTACATGACTACTGGAAAAACTATAAAAAATATACTTAGTTATATTAACTATATATCTAAAATATCCTTTTAAAACATCAGCAAATAATATATCTCATAAAGAACTTGTATGTACATATACAAAGAATACTTAAAGCTCATTAATGATTTAAAAAGCAGCTTAAAAGTAAAACTTCATCTCTATGACATTCTATCACCAAACTCATAACCCTAGTCTAATTATGGGAAAAATCATGAGACAAACCCAGATTGGGAGAGAGTCAGGATAACTGGCCAACACTCTAAAACTTTCAAGGTCATGAAAACCAATGAAAGTCTTTGAAACTGTCAAAAACCAGAAGAGAAACATGACAACTAATGCAGTGTGGTATCCTAGGCTGAATACTGAATAGATAGGGGAAATGAATGGGGAAACTGATGAAATGCATATAAAATTCATACATCAGTTAATAGTAATTTATCAATGGCAGTTTCTTAGTTGTAACAAATACACCATGTTAACATAAAGTATTAAGAGGTATACAAGAACTCTCTGTTCCACCTTAGTATCTTCTTTGTCAATATAAATTACTCCAAAATGAAAAGCTTAGTTTTAATCAATGGGTAAAATATTTGAATAAGCACTTCACCAGAGCAAATATAATAGTGATTAATAGTGATTTAAGGCAAGGAAAGACATCCAACATCATTTAGCCATTACAAAAATGCAAATGAGAACCACAAGCAGATATCACTACAAACATAAATCAAAGAGCTAAAAAATAATGGGACTTCCCTGGTAGTCCAGTGGCTAAGACAGTTTCAATGCAGGGGTACTGGGTTTGATCCCTGGTCAGAGAACTAGATCCTGCATGCTACAACTAAGAGTTTGCATGCTGTAACTAAAGATTCCACATGTTGCAATGAAGCTTGATGAAAAACCAAGACACGGTGCAGCCAAACATAAATTTAAAAATAAATATTAAAAAATAAAAATAAAAAGTAGTGACAACACCTAATGCTCCTAAGGATACAGAGAAATTGGATCACTCCTACATTGCTAGTACAAATGTAACACAGTAAAACCCCTGCAGAAAACTGTTGCGTGGTTTCTAATAATATTAAGCACAAATTTACAATATGACTTAGCAACTCCACTCCTAATTATCCATCCAAGAGAAATAAAAATATATGTTCATGGCAGCATTATTCATAACAGCCAAAAAAAGTAGAAACAACCCAAATGACCACCAACTGGTGAACTGATACACAAAATATGGGTTGTCTATACAATGGGATATTATTTAGCCACACAACTGAAAGAGGTGATTCCTACTACAACATGGAGATATGTATACACACACTCACACACACACACACACACACAGACCTTAAAAAAATTATGCTGAGTAACAGACCTAAGGATGGACCACATACTGTGTGATTCCATTTATATGTACTGCCCCTAAAAGGGAAATATACATTGACAGAAAGTAAGTCACTGGTTCCTAGAAGTTAGGAGTGGGAACTGGGAGTAACTACAAATATACACAAGGCTTATTTGGGGAGTGAGAGAAATGCTCTAAAAATGACTGCAGAGATGATGGTAGGAAATTAGTAAATTTATTTTAAAATATTCAATTGTCTTCTTAAGTACATTTTGCTTTATATAACTTAATATATCAATAAAACTGAAAAACATTCATTCTGTATAAAATTGAAATTATGAAGGAAAGTATAAAGAGAAAGTACTTATTACTAATCTTTCCATCACTTAAAAATGTAATTTGGTACATATCCTTTCAGTTTTGCTGTTTCTTATTGATTTTAATTTTAAAGTCAGGGCAAGTCAAATTTATTTTTTCAGTTGATGTGCATTAACTTAAAAAGCTAACTAATTAGGGTTGATATCTTAGGAATTTTATTGACAGAACATGATCACCCCTTTCTATTATCTGGTTTAGTCCTTGGTGATATAATTGCTAGGTAGCACTGACTGCTGGCCCAACCAGCCTGGAAAATCTCATTGCATCTTTGCTCTCAAAGTACACACAAGCCACACCTGCACCTCTAATCCAATTAGAAACACAAAAGCTCTGTGTCCAAAAGAACAACACAGGAAATCAGGAAGTTTGCACACTTGACTTTGGCTTTTCCGCCCAGAATGCAGAGGGCACTTTTCTTGTCATAGGAATATATGAGGACGTCAGATCCTGTCTGTGACCTTTGGCAGTCATGCTGTGCAAGGAGCTGCCTGCAGTTCTAAGAAGGCTCAAAATGAAACATGTAAGGTTATTATGGAGGGTTTTTTTTTTTTCATTCCTTTGTTTCATTTTCCTTTTTTATTATGGTCATTTTTGGTTTTCCAAGTAGAAAGGGAAAGTTCAGACATTTCTGAGATGAATAGCAACATCCCCTAGCCCAGACTCATCCAGAAAATTTTTTAGCTGATCCTAAATGAGATTTTTAGCACATGCCAGAGATGCAATTCATCTTAACCTGTGTCTAGACGATACAGGCAAAGACAAGTTTGCAGAACAAAAGGCACTGTAGGCCAGATACACACAAACACAAGTATGGCTTAAATTATTTCATTCAAATCACCTGCTGTCCTACACAGACTTTTTTCTCAGACAAGCAAAGGGTACGGACAAGTTCTTGTCTGTCGTAATGGATAAAGTGACTGAAAGCGGAATATCTCAACAAGTCTATATATTTTTGTTCTTTGCCAACTAAGAAGCACTATAAGATTTCTCATGCTGTCTGAGTCTTGATTTTTTTTTCCTCTGCTTGCTGTGAAACAATGGGAAGGCATCTTTCTAAGCACTTAACTTAATTCTAAACACCCTAATTAGAAGATGTCAAGCACCATTAGAAACATGCCCACAAGCACTAGAGGGCAATGCTGGACAAATATTACTGAGATTCAAGGAAACACTAGGAGTAGGGACTAGCACCTCAATCATTTTCAAATAAACTGTGCTTCAAATGCAACTTTGAATATTCTACCTCCCTGAGTAGGATGCAGCCTTCAGCTCTTTCCTTCCACCCTGATTACAGGAATGGACAAAGAGGGTGAGGTTTTCTTGGTAGCAATCAACTCTGCTTCCTGGCTTTATCAGGGCTTTTTGTGCAGATTGAGGCTGGGCCAGTTAAAGAGCAGGTTGGCAGAGTGAGGAGATAATGGCCAACATGAAAGCCAATAAAGTTTCTGGAACCAGAAATCAGAATCAAAGCCTGGCATCTGCAGTAGAAATAAAAAAAGGCTGTGTACTCAACTGGCTCTCATAATCTCAAAGGATGAAACAGGGCTCAAGGAGTTATGTGAGGGTGAGAATTATTTATACATATTCATAAAAACTAATTTGATTAAAATCTAGATAACAACTCACAAAACTGTAAGAAGATATTTTGTGACAGGTGTGGTGGTGGTGGTTGTAACAAAACAGGTTTCAACTCTGCTTTATTTTTCATTTCTCTCTCTAATGCAGTCTCCTTGGGCTATGGAATCATGGTGCTGCTGAATCAGTTCAGCTGCTGTCGTGTCTGACTCTTTGCGACCCCATGGACTGAAGCATGCCAAGCTTCCCTGTTCATCACCAACTCCCAGAATTTACTCAAACTCATTGCCATCATATTGGTGATGCTATCCAATCAACTCATCCTTGTCGCCTTCTCCTGCTGTCGTCCATCTTTCCCAGCAACAGGGTCTTTTCAAATGAGTCAGTTCTTCACATCAGGTGGCCAAAGTATTGGAGTTTCAGCCTCAGCAGCAGTCCTTCCAGTGAATATTCAGGACTGATTTCCTTTAGGATGGACTGGTTGGATCTCCTCACTGTTCAAGGGACTCTCAAGAGTGTTTTCCAACACCACAGTTCAGAAGCATCAATTCTTTGGCACTCAAATTTCTTTATAGTCCAACTCTCACATCTATACATGACTACTGGGAAAACCATAACTTTGACTAGACAGACCTTTGTCAGCGAAGTAATGTCTCTGCTTTTCAATATGCTGTCTAGGTTGGTCATAGCTTTTCTTCCAGGAGCAAGCATCTTTTAATTTCATGGCTGCAATCACCATCTGCAGTGATTTTGGAGCCCCCAAAAATAAAGTATCTGTTTCCATTGTTTCTACATCTATTTGACATGAAATGATGGGACCAGATGCCATGATCTTCGTTTTCTGAATGTTGAGCTTTAAGCCAACTTTTTCACTCTCCTCATTCACTTTCATCAAGAGGCTTTTTCGTTCTTCTTCGCTTTCTGGCATAAGGGTGATGCCACCTGCATTTCTCATGTTATTGATATTTTTCACAGCAATCTTGATTCCAGCATGTGTTTCATCCAGCCCAGCATTTTGTCTGATGTATTCTGCAAATAAGTTAAATAAGTAGGGTGACAATATACAGCCTTGATGTACTCCTTTCTCCATTTGGAACCAGTCTGTTCTTTCATGTCCAGTTCTAACTGTTGCTTCTTGACCTGCATACAGATTTCCCATGAGGTTGGTTGGGTGGTCTGATAGTTCCATCTCTTGAAGGATTTTCCAGTTTTCAGTGATCCACACAGTCAAAGGCTTTGGCATAGTCAATAAAGCAGAAGTAGAGGTTTTTCTGGAACTCTCTTGCTTTTTTGATGATCCAACAGATGTTGGCAATTTGATCGCTGGTTCCTTTGCCTTTTCGAAATCCAGCTTGAACATCTGGAAGTTCATGGTTCACATACTGTTGAAGCCTCACTTGGAGAATTTTGAGCATTACTTCGCTAGTGTGTGAGATGAGTGCAATTGTGCATTAGTGTGAACAATTTTTGGCATTGCCTTTCTTTGGGATTGGAATGAAGACTGACCTTTTCCAATCCTGTGGCTACTGCTGAGTTTTCCAAATTTGTTGGCATATTGAGTGCAGCACTTTCACAGCATCATCTTTCAGGATTTGAAATAGTTCAACTGGAATTCCATCACCTCCATTAGCTTTGTTTATAGTGATGCTTCCTAAGGCCCATTTGACTTCGTGTTCCAGGATGTCTGGCTCTAGGTGAGTGATCACAACCTCATGGTTATCTGGGTCATGAAGGTTTTTTCTGTATAGTTCTTCTGTGTATTCTTGCTAGCTCTTCTTAATATCTTCTGCTTCTGTTAGGTCCCTACCATTTTCTGTCCTTTATTGAGCCCATCTTTGCATGAAATGTTCCCTTGGTATCTCCAATTTTCTTGAAGAGATCTCGTCTTTCCCATTCTATTGTTTTACTCTATTTCTTTGCATTGATTGCTGAGGAAGACTTTCTTATCTCTCCTTGCTATTCTTTGGAACTCTGCAATCAAATGGGTATATTATTCCTTTTCTCCTTTGCCTTTCACTTCTCTTTTCTCAACTATTTGTAAGGCCTCTTTAGGCAACCATTTTCCCTTTTTGCATTTCTTTTTCTTGAGGATAGTCTTGATCACTGCCTCCTGTACAATGTCATGAACCTCCGTCCATAGTTCTTAATGCTCTCTGTCTATCAGATGTTATCCTTGAATCATGGAATCATGGTGCTGCTGAATACTTGAATAAAGTCCCCTAGTACATACTCAGCAGCATCAAGGAATTTGCTAAAAATTAATATTAATACTCAGACATGACCGCAGTCCTCCCAAGGCAGGATATCTGGCGGTGAGGCACAGAAATCTGAATTTTCACAGCATACATATGAAAGTTTGACAACCACTAGACTAGTGTGAGGGCGGAACAGGTTGTATTTAGGAAATAACTATTACATGGTATCATATGCATTACAATCATGCAGTATGTTATTAACTATCTTTTTACACTTGTTTTATCATATATAAACAAAAAAATCTTCACATGCTAAAACTTATTTTCCAGAACACATAAATTATTTTTATGCACCTGAAGATGTATTTTATTCATAGCATTGATTTAAATATTGATGGCTGGATTCTAAAACTAGCAGAAGAATGTTTACTACATTTCTAATAATAGTACTGATGGTAAAGCATACAAATGTATCAAGCTTAAGTTTACAAAAAAGACTTCAAATAGAAGATACAATAGATTCAGGAAACTTTCTTAAGGGCATAGAATTAGCACCGAGTAGGGAGTCAAGATTTGAATCCAGAACTTGGAACACAAAACCAGTGTTCTTCTCATGACATCAAAGCTCCTTATACTGTGAATGAAGTACTCTAAATATTCACCAACAACACAAGGAATATTGTCACCAGAATATGATTTAGACAGAATGGTACTTTCTTAAAATATTCTGGTGTTTGATGAAAATCAAGTTTAATTAGAAAGGAAGGAAGTAGACAGAATTTTCTGGAAGTGGAGGGAAACTGTGGACCATTTTTCAAGAATTAAAGAGGGACTCCAAGTTTGTAAAGGAGATTATGTGGGTGAATCTCATTGAGTTCTGAATTGGAAAATGGAAACCCTGGGGTCATGTGGTGAGCGCTCAGTGCCCCTGCAGGGGAAGAAAGGCAAGAGGGGCATGTGTTTGAGTTGGGGGTTGGGGGGCTACTTGCTATGAAAGCTGAAAGTCTTCGCACATCTTAGATTGAGCAAGACAAGGGAAATTGTGACTGGTTATGACCGATCCATCAACATTTATTGGGGCACCACCTAGGGCTAGGACAAGGGTGAGAGGGGTGAGGCTACTGCCTCTACTGCAAAATCAAAGGGGGCAAAACAACTAGACAGTAGTGGTTTAAAATGCAGCACTCTAAAACTTCACAATAAACTCATAGAGCACAGACTTGTGGTTGCCAAGTATGGGGAGATGGAGTGAGAGAATTTGAGACTGGCAGATGCAAGCTGGTCCTATTATATATAGGATGGATAAACAACAAGGTCCAGCTGTATAACACAGGGAACTATATTTAATATCTGGTGAGAAACCATAAAGGAAAAGAATACTAAAAAGAATATATATTTGTGTGTGTGTGTGTGTGTGTGTGTGTGTATACTGAACCACTTTGCTGTACATCTGCAACTAACACAACATTGTAAAACAACTATACTTCAATAAAAATTACAATAAATGTAAGAAATCCACAAGGAAGAAAATGGCAAAATTTTAAGTAAAGATTGGCTCCATTTCAGTTTTTCATTTGTTTCAGGCTCCAGTATACCACTATGACTGATCCTGTCTTTATTTACAATTTTGACGTAATTACTTGGGGTGTTTTTTGCATTAATTTTTATTTTGGAAAATATAGCAGGAAAATAATATTTACCTTGATCGTCAGCTACCTTGATTATTATCTAGTTAAAAACTCAACCTTACACAATGCACCCTAGTGTTGTGCTGAAAGCTTTACATCAAGTACCTGAAGGCATCATCACAACCCATTAAGCACACAAGTTGTTAGGTATGCATATTCTGGGCCTATTTGATGCAAGAAACAACTGTGTATTTGAAAATAAACACAAGTACATAAAAATACATGCATATATGCAAATATCCCAAATATTTGAGAGATAGCATATATCTGGAGAAGGCAATGGCACTCCACTCCAGTACTCTTGCCTGGAAAATCCCATGGGCGGAGGAGCCTGGAAGGCTGCAGTCCATGGGGTCGCTGATGGTCGGACACGACTGAGCGACTTCACTTTCAATTTTCACTTTCATGCACTGGAGAAGGAAATGGCAGCCCACTCCAGTGTTCTTGCCTGGAGAATCCCAGGGGCGGCGGAGCCTGGTGTGCTGCCATCTATGGGGTGACACAGAGTCGGACACGACTGAAGTGACTTAGCAGCAGCAGCAGCAGCATATATCCATTAAATCCCACATGCCGATTTCTCTTTGTAAAAGCAACAGAACACAAGACACAATTCCATGTGTTTGAATCACTTGTTTTCCTTTTTTGTATTGCTTTCCTAATTTTGTATGTGAAACATGCTTGGATTGTATTAGTCCTATAAAGTGTAGGAATCACTGGCGCACCACTGAAAGAAATGTTTCTCAAAATCTATACATCAGGATGTGAGCGGAGGATTTATTCTGGCTGCTTCCTGAGATGCAGCTATCATAACAGTGAAGGAACAGGTTGGGGGTGGAACTAGGTAACCGGAAAAAGAGAAAGATGAGGCAGAAGCACCAAAAAGAAACACAGTCCCCCCCACCCAAGGTAGTTCTTGACTTCCTTAGTCTCAGAATCACCTGAAGCTTGCGAATTTCTCCCGAGTTTTAGATTCAGCTTGATCCGAGCAAGTAGGCTTGAGAACCACTATACTAGGGGACACAGGAGGCCAGCCCGGACTGGGTCAGTGTAAATGGAACTCTCCAAGGTCCTGCTCAAACAATGGTAGATACTCAACGCTGGGCATCTCCTGCAGTTTTACTGGGCTGTGAATGGGCTGGTAAACAGCGAAATCTGAACTATCCTGGGGAATAGAGGAAATTTTTAAAGGAAGTGTGTGATTGCAGAAGGGGAGTGAAAGATGAGAAAATCGAGGATGAGATTTTCAATACCTTTACGGTGTACAGGGTAGTACATGAGTCCTTCTATGCATGTGCCCATGTGATCTTCAGTAAAACATTTATTTCTCATGATGGCCTCTGGCAAAGGCTGTCTGTGGGAGCTGATGTCAAACTGCTGAGGACTTTTTCAGAACGGAGAGTCAGAAGAACAGAAACTACCCACAGGAGATTGTGCTTCAGGTACGAAGTTTAGTAAGGAAGGGAGTCCTGGCAAATACAGGTCAGCAGATCCCAGCTTCTAGACACAGAGGGTGCCCTGTGCTGCTGCCATCCTCTGAATGAACTGGAATTTCACATGAATGGTGACTGGAAAGCATCTCATTTTTTCTGAAATCATAGTCAGAGCAGAATCTGTACTCTGAGTTTTTTGGTATTGGGCTGATACTACTTATTACATCCCTTTTTACAACCTCTTGTTGAAGAGATTTTTTACAAGTGAAAGTGGTGGTGTGTCAGTGTGTTATATTTTTCAAGTTGAGCTAAGTGGTATGAGTCATCACAACCCTTAAGAGGTACATACAGTCCCTGTGAGGGTTACACACATCTACTCCTGATCATTTTCTCTCATAAGCGGAGTTAAAAGCAAAGTGTTATAAAAGAATTTCATGAAATGCCAGCATCATGAAAGTGTTAAGCGTAAGAGCAGCAATTTCTATTTGAAGATGATGTAGCCCAGATATTTAGGGGTAGAGCTGACTCCTCACAGCTGTATCAGCTTCTCTTCTGACCTTGGATAAGAGACCTAGACTTCTGTGCTCAATTAACACCATCTTCCCAATTTTTCATGTTAAATAAAAAGAGAGATATGGTGGCGTTAAAAAAAATGGCCACAGCAATATCTCTGCTTGGCATGCTGCTTTCCAGAACCTTCTTACTTTATTTTTCTCTCCTTGACCTGGACATCCCTGGGACTATGTGGACAAGGCTGGCAGAGCTAATGCTCTGAGACTTCCTAGACTTGTCACACCCCATCCTTGGCTGATACATGGGATGGTCCATTGCCCTTAAGACACTGTGATAAAGAGACCGTATCATGCAAAGAGACCCCAGAAAGACAGAGAGCGGTGCCTTAGGAGCCCTGTTTATTCCAGAGTCTTCCCAGCTCAGGCATGCAGTACATGAACATATAAGTGAACTTTGTATGATCCCAGCCCCCATCTATGAGCTGTCCCAGATGACATAAAATGGAGCAAAGAGGACTCATGCCACAGAACGCTCCATGAATTGCAGATTCATGTGCAAAATAAACACTATCATCATTTTAAGACATCGAGTTTTAGGATGGTTTGTTACACAGCGTTAGATAAACAGACCAGAAACAGAATGTCTATCAGTAGCAGTAAATACTATTAATGAAAAGAATATTTCTCATCATCTAACATAAGAATAGCAACCTTTGCCAGCCACTTTCTCTACTCTTTATATATTTTACTGTTCTTTGTAGTAAATACCACCACCTACTATTATATATTTACTTGATTGCTTATTTATGTCTTTTTCTCTACACTAACAGAGGAAGTTCTACTAGGTCAGAAAGAGACTATTGTTGTTCACTTTTGAGAATCTTGATGCACTAAGTCATGACACTTCACGAGGGGCCTGTTACTATCAGAACAGTTAGGAAATAAATTTTAAATCTGTATTTCACACTGCTTATGAGGTCGGTTCAAACACTTGACTTGAATAAAAAATATTCTTCAACAAACTTCCTTTTATTTTAGCAGAATTGGCTGACCTAAGTTTTTGTTCAGTATTTTCCTACCACTTCAACACCATGAGAAGAGACAAATCCAACATTTGAAAGGTGTTTGCTTCCCTTACTGAAAGAAACTTGATGATTTATGAAATGTAGGTATGCCCAAACTTCTCATGAACCTTATGAGTGATATCTTCATAAAACAGTTAAAGAAATGAAAGTTAAGGTCAGATTTATAAAATCCTAATAAGGATTCTGGCTTCCTAGGTGGCATAGTGGCAAAAAGTCTGTCTGCCAATGCAAGAGATGAAGGTTCAATCCCTGGGTCAGGAAGAATCCTTGAAGAAGGAAATGGCAACCCCCTCCAGTGTTCTTCCCTGGGAAATCCCATGGACAGAGAAGCCTGGTGGGCTACAAAGGGGTTCATGGGGTTACAAAGAGTCGGACACAACTAAGCACATGTGCACACACACACACACACACACACACACACACACATCATGTAAGGAAGGGTTCTATGACATGACAGAATATTAATTACAGTAAATGGTTCAGGGCATTATTTAAGTCACAGATTCATGGACACAAATCACCATATCATTGTGGAATGACTGAAAAGAGTATTGAAATAACGTATGATCTTATTCACTGTGCCCACAAAGACAGTTCTGTTCAATTTTTCTTTTTATTCTAATTTTAAACTTCTCATGTTTAAACTCCACATCATCAAGTGTTTGCTGAAAAGACTCTGCTAAGCAAGGCTATCAAACAGGAATGGAAAGGTTATTTTGTGTGATCCAAATGAGTTGCTCTAAGCTCACCCAAACAGAGTTAATGAAAGGGTCAGAGCTTGATATAGATGGTCAGATTTTATAAACCAATGGCTCTAAAAAAGATCCAAAGTTTGGGAACATTTTAATAGGAACAGTTCAGAGATTTGAACAGTCAATGCAAGTCTTCCTGGGCATTTATGCATTAATGAAAACTTTTCCTTCCTTACTTTTTATCTAGCATTACTAAATAAAACAGTTACAGAAATTAAGTTAAAGAACACTGAACATCTCTAATCCTTGTAAACCTTGAGGAAACTAGAATCTTCCAATAGACACCATATTCCCATAGCAGAAAACAAATGGAATTAACTTTATTTTCTGACTATATAAACAAGACTCATTGTGCTTTCCAGGAGTAGATTTGAGTAACACAAAACATCCATTTCCTTAAATGCTGATACAGCAAACCCAGTTGTTCCATGTGGGGCATGAACAACAACACAATAAATGACAAAAAAAGCTTCAATGAGCAGTTAATTAAAAAAATAGATGTTTTTACATCGATTATTTTCTTAAGGGAAATATAATCATTGAATCGATTGAAATATAATCACTGAATGAAAGAGAAAGAGGAGAGTGAAAAAGATGGCTTAAAACTCAACATTCAAAAATGAAGATCATGGCCTCTGGTCCCAACACTTCATGGCAAATAGATGGGGAAACAATGGAAACAGTGATAGACTTAATTTTCTTGGGCTCCAAAATCACTGCAGATGGTGACTGCAGCCATGAAATTAAAAGATGCTTGCTCCTGGAAGAAAAGCTGTGACCAACCTAGACAGCATATTAAAAAGCAGAGACGTTACTGACAAAATTTCTTCTAGTCAAAGCTATGGTTTTTCCAGTAGCCATGTATGGATATGAGAGTTGGACCATAAAGAAAGCTGATGGCCAAAGAACTGATGCTTTTGAACTGTGGTGTTGGAGAAGACTCTTCAGAGTCCCTTGGACTGCAAAGAGATCCAACCAGTCCATCCTAAAGGAGGTCAGTGTTTAATATTCACTGAAAGGACTGATGTTGAAGCTGAAACTCCAATACTTTGGCCACCTGATGTGAAGAACTGACTCATTTGAAAAGACCCTGATGCTGGGAAAGATTGATGACAGGAGGAGAAGGGTATGACAGAGCATGAGATGGTTGTAATGGCATCCCTGACTTGATGGACATGAGATTGAGCAAGCTCCGGGAGTTGGTGATGGACAGGGAAGCCTGATATCCTGCAGTCCAGAGTTGCAGAGTCGGACACAACTGAGCAACAGAACTGAACTGAATCTTTGAATCAATAATTAACAATCTTAAATTCTCATGACACATGTCATATTTACTTCCAGAAATGCAATGTGAATTTACATTCCATTAACAGTGTGTTAGAGTGTTTATCTGAGGGCACTGTCATCAGTTTTGAGCATTATATTTTTTAAATCTTTGTCTACTTCCTAATTGAATAATTTCCATTTTTTTGCTAAACAGTAAGGTTCAGCATTTTTAACTTCCTGACTCATAATTACTTTTTTATTGTGGTAAAATACATATAACATAAAATGTAACATTTAACTCATTTTAAGTGTACAGGTCAATGACACTAAATATATTCACAGTGTAGGAGAGAAAGAAAAACAATGCACTAGCCAAAAAGTTTTGTTTGGGTTTTTCCAGAATGTGTTACAGAAAAATCCAAGTGGACTTTTCGGTCAATGAAATAATTTCCCTCTACCCTCCTGAGTTCTTGGTTGATACTTCTGTAATACAAAACAGATTAATAAGACAAAACATACAGAAATTGTTAACATGTATACCTCATGCATATATACATAACATTATATATATATTATATAACATATTATACATGCACACACAGGAGATACCCAGGGAAAATGAGTAACTCCCTTAAGTGGCTTAGAATGTAGCCTTAAACACTATCCTCATAGAAAAAGAGGGGGCCAGATTGGGGGACATATAGACCTTTTAGAGGAGCACAAATGATTTCTAGGAAAGATGAATGGGTGCTTAAAAGGACAAGCAGGAGGCATGACAGCTTGTAACAAAATTCGTCTGAGTGTAATGTCAACCTCTAGTCTCCTTTCCTGTTATAAAAGTCAAAGTTTCCTGGTTGATGAAACTGCCAGGGAGGGGATTAACACTTAAATCCTTTTGAAGGATCTGTCTTTAGACAGATAAGGGAAATTCAAAGAACGCGTCTCCTTGCATTTGCTATTTATTAAGTGCCTAGAGCTCAACAAAAATCAATATGGTAAAAGTGGCCTTTTTTAGGGTGACATACTCTGCTACCCCCCAGCAAGGCTGGGCAACCATCACCATTACCCAACCACAGAACTTTTCCACCACCTTCAGCAGGAACTCTGTACCTGTTAAATAATAACTCTCTATTCCTCCCTCCTCACAGATCCCTGTTATCCCCCTTCTATTCTCTGTCTCCAATGATCTGCTTACTCTAGGTACCTCATATTAGTGGAGCTATATAATATTTGTCCTTTCGGGACCAATATATTTCATAGCATAATGTTTTTAAGGTTCAGCCATATAGCATGTATCAGAATTTCATTCCTTTTTAAGGCTGAATACTACTCCACTGTGTGTAAAAGTTTATATAACACATTTTGTTTACCCCTAAGCAAAAGCAATGGGAGAAAGTTTAATCACATCTCATGAAAGGAGTAATGTTGCTTCTGAGAAAATAAAAAGGCGAAAACAGGCAAAACAGTCTTTGGGGACAGAAAAGGCTTGTACCAAAGTGTGGTTGAAGGACAAGGACAATGTCCTGGTTAAAAGATATCCAGTAGGCATTTTAAGAATGTGGATATCTAATGTTTATTTTTAACACGACTACTTGTAATAAAACTCCTCTTCCAACTTTGTAAAATCAACACATTACACTCAGAAGTGTATAGTCAGAGTGATGCTATTCATTTATTTGTCAGCATCAGTTGAGAATGAACTGATCTTTATGACTGGTTCGGAAGGAATCAGAATTGATCAAGTAAAGTCAAGTTCCCAGGAATCCACTGAAATACAGCAGAGGGCTTTAGACTCTCTTTGGGCAGGCATGAGGGCCAAGGCAGTGACATCAAAGTTCAAGGGCTTAGGTGTGCATTCTATGAGATACCTGGTCTAGGTATACTTCACTGCATTTTGCACTTGGGGAATTTTGAAAAATTATCCCACCAACCAAATCAAACAACTACCACCTTGTGATGCTGGGCAGTGGCAGCAAACTTCAGCTTCCAATTAGCCACTTAATCAGGAGGGTCAACAACTGACACACTTAAAGTGATTCAGTACCCAGAAAACAATTCTATTTTTCATTTTTCAGTTCAGTATCTCACAAATTATATGAGTTATTCAAGACTTTATCATGAAATAGCCCAATGGTTAGATGGTTTTGCCCAATGGAGGGCTAAAGTAAGTGTTCTGAGCATGCTTAAGAGAGGCTGGGATGAGTGATTATGTTTGGAAGGAAGGGATATTAAATGTATTTTTTGTTTAAGGTATTTTCAACTTTAGATATTTTCATCTTATGATGGGCTCATCTAGCTGTAACCCCATGTAAGTCAAGGAAGATCAGTATTTTAAAAGAACTTCCACCTTAACTATTAGAAAACTTTCTCCTGGTTGGTGTTGACAATCTTTCCATGGACACACAATGCTTTCTATTCAATTTCTCTTTGTGCATTTTAATCCCCACCCCACCCTGAACACACACATACACATACACATACACACACACACACACACACACACACACACACACACACACACACTTCATCATTCTTTAACTTTTTGGCTGCTTCTTGCCAAAGTTAGACATCTTTCTCATAACATCCCTCTTTTGAACAGGTAAGAAAATCTGTTAAGATATCGATTTGGACATCATTAAAAGGCAGTGTTGGCCTCTGTGACTGATATGTTTGCTATAGTATGTGAATCCTTATCAGCAATCAGCTTGATGAAGGAAAAAGTCACCAGGACAAATAAATGAAAGGCCTAACGATGCTATGAGGAAATGGGTTTTCAAGCTCTACTCCCAGCATGTTTATTACGGGGCCATGTTCCACATTATGCTCATCAGTCGCTCCTCTGGAATCACTGATGTGGGCTGATGTCAGTTCTGCCCTCTCAAGCATATCTCTGAATTACGAGAAAGATAAACGGATCAGATAGAGTAATCAAACTCTCTGTCGAGTGTAATTACTTGAACTCATTTTACAGGCATCCTTGTTCATATGACCTTGTTTAATTCCCAGAGCACAACTTGATGTTCACCCTTTCATGACACTGAAGAATTCTGGCACAGCGACCAGGGACTCCGGCACTCTGCAGGATACTGCCTCCTTACTTTCTGCACTGACTTCTGATACCACATGGACAAACTGGAGGCAAGTTTGGGAAGGCTCAGATCTAGATGGTGTACATGAAAATAAAAAAGTGAAACTAATGTGCAACTGTCAAGGGAATGGTTTAATTGTTCTTTTCCTTGTTCAACCCACAAATTAGCTATTCTAAAAAATACCAGCATATTCACTGCCCTTGAATATACTTTCCGTGAAAGACTGACATTGAAATTAATACAATAGCACAACATATGTGGATAAATGTTATGGCCAAAAGACTACATGAAATGCTTCCAAGGCTGGGAGTTGAAGCTGAGTCAAAGGGAAAAATTCTTAACTTTATACACTCATTTTGGGTATCTATTTATACGTGTCCTTCTTATTTACCTTTTTTCTTTTGTGGTTCTTTCTATGTACTGTAGACATGACTATGAATATGAGGTTGAACCAGAAAAACAAGGTTTTTCCATTCATGGAGTTTGTGATCCAAAGATTACAGTTCTTCGTCTTACAAGGACTTTTTGTTTACTAATAATTTCACCACCAAGAAAATAGCAATCTTTCATAATATTGACAGGTGATATTTCTTAGGCAATTGGTATGGGCCCTGGCACTTTGAACTGTGGTGTTGGAGAAGACTCTTGAGAGTCCCTTGGACTGCAAGGAGATCCAACCAGTCCTTCCTAAAGGAGATCAGTCCTGGGTGTTCATTGGAGGAACTGATGTTGAAGCTGAAACTCCAATACTTTGGCCACCTAATGTGAAGAGCTGACTCATTTGAAAAGACCCTGATGCTGGGAAAGACTGAGGGCAGGAGGAGAAGGGGATGGCAGAGGATGAGATGGTTGGATGGCATCACCGACTCAATGGACATGAGTTTGGGCAAACTTCAGTAGTTGGTGATGGACAGGGAGGCCTGTTGTGCTGCGATTCATGGGATCACAAATAGTCGGACACAACTGAGCGACTCAACTGAACTGAACTGTTCCAAGTGTCATTAAACATATTTAATTCTCACAGCAACGTTGATGTGAATATTCTTATGATTCTCCTTTTTACACATGAAAACACTAAAGAGCAAGGACATTAAATAATGTCTGTGGTCACATAAGTAGTAAATGGGAGAGTCACTCTGCGACTTGAGATGTCTTATACCAGATAGCATTCTGTACTCTCTTCTGAATGTTGGGTGCTAGTGCACCCCTTGAACCTAATTTTTCTCCAAGTTCTGTTCTGATGGAAGGAGAAGAAGGTCAAATGAAGCCTGCAAACAATCAATACACTGAGAGAACAGAATAGCCCAGGAAGACTAGAAGTGCTCAGTAGACAAAACAATGAAAACAATGGAAGAGGGAGAGGGGGAAGAAGTGCTAATTAGGAGAGATTTGAATTTAGATGAAAAAAATCTAAAGATATGCTGTTGTATCTTTAGCAGGTAATGAAGAATAGACACACTCTAAACTTTTCTCAATAAATCGGGAATATCATTATGAACAGCAACTAATTATCAAGGATAATCTCAGTAGTAACCTAAGAGTTGGAGGTCTTTCAGTTCCTAAAATAACTGAGTTGAGATCTTAAAACTATTCTAAGCACTTTCTAGGAGAAGGCACCCCACTCCAGTACTCTTGCCTGGAAAATCCCATGGACGGAGGAGCCTGGTGGGCTGCAGTCCATGGGGTCGCTAAGAGTTGGACATGACTGAGCGACTTCACTTTCACTTTTATGCATTGGAGAAGGAAATGGCAACCCAGTCCAGTGTTCTTGCCTGGAGAATCCCAGGGACGGGGAGCCTGGTGGGCTGCCGTCTATGGGGTCGCACAGAGTCGGGCATGACTGAAGTGACTTATCAGCAAGCACTTTCTATCAGTTCTTTTGATATGAGGCTCCATGTTATGTTTGTGTGCCTTGAAGAAAAACTTCTTCTAGCACTTACAAACATCTAAATTTTAGTAAACTGGTAACCAAATTTTTAGAATTCTATCTAAAATTCAGTGACTGGATGGGATTAGAGAGATGCTTTTCTCTAATGAGACCATTCTACTTTGGCTATCACTGATATCTGTATGGCCACAGGGTGCAATTGACACAGATCAAGATGAACGACCATCATTGGAGGAAACAATGAACCAACCATTCAGAAAAATAAATGATCTATTTTTGCCTATGAATGTGTTTTAAAATAGAAAGTAGGTGCTTTTTAAAATATGGGCCATTATTTTCCATTTCTGGGTGGTAAATTTGTTTCTTTTTATTAGCCAACTTTGATGCAAAGTTCAAAGGATTGTGGAGAGTGGAAAACAGAAGACAAAAATGTTCAAAAACCAATTTGTGATGTCTGCAATAGCTTTTAGAAGGGGAAGTGATTATGTGTGTGTGTGTGTATATGTATATATAATTTGCTAAGCCTATTCTGGATCATTATCTTAAAAGAAATGGTCAACCAAATGATGCTGCTTTATAGACATGGGAATTTGTACATGTTCTGTCCTGCGTCTGTGTTGTGGATATGAAAGCAGATGAAAAGAATCATTTCTCAAGATGTTTCAGCACTCACTCTCTGACATAAATCACAGCAGGATCCTCTGTGACCCATCCCCCCAAAGTAATAGAAATAAAAGCAAAAATAAACAAATGGGACCAAATTAAACTTAAAAGCTTGTGTATAATGAAGGAAACTATAAGCAAGGTGAAAAGACAGCCTTCAGAATGGGAGAAAATAATAGCAAAAGAAGCAACTGACAAAGAATTAATCTCAAAAATATACAAGCAGCTCATGCAACTCAATACCAGAAAAATAAATGACCCAATCAAAAAATGGGTCAAAGAACTACACAGACATTTCTCCAAAGAAGACATACAGATGGCTAACAAACATGAAAAGATGCTCAACATCACTCATTATCAGAGAAATTCAAATCAAAACCACAATGATGTACCTTCTCATGCTGGTCAGAAGGGCTGCTATCCAAAAGTCTACAAACAATAAATGCTGGAGAGGGTGTGGAGAAAAGGGAACCCTCTTACACTGTTGGTGAGAGTGCAAACTAGTACATCCACGATGGAGAACAGTGTGGAGATTCCTTAAAAAGCTGGAAATAGAACTGCCATATGACCCAGCAATCCCACTGCTGGGCATACACACTGAGGAAACCAGAATTGAAAGAGACACGTATACCCCAATATTCATCGCAGCACTGTTTATAATAGCCAGGACATGGAAGCAACCTAGATGCCCATCAGCAGATGAATGGATAAGAAAGCTGTATACATATACACAATGGAATATTACTCAGTTATTAAAAAGAACACATTTGAATCAGTTCTAATGAGGTGAATGAAACTGGAGCCTTTTATACAGAAAGAAATAAGTCAGAAAGAAAAATACCAATACAGTATATTAACACATATATATGGAATTTAGAAAGATGGTAACGATGACCCTACATGCAAGGCAGCAAAAGAGACACAGATATAAAGAGCAGACTTCTGGATTCTGTGTGAGAAGGCGAGGGTGGGATGACTTGAGCGAATAGCACTGAAACACGTATGTTACCATATGTGAAATAGATCACCAGTCCAAGTTCAGTGCATGAAGCAGGCACCCAAAGCCGGTGCACTAGGCCAACCCTGAGGGATGGGGTGGGGAGGGAGGGGGAGGGGTGGTTGGGATGGGGGACACATGAACACCCGTGGCTGATTCATGTCAATGTATGGCAAAAACCAGTACAATACTGTAAAGTAATCAGCCTCCAATTAATATGAATAAATTAAATTAAAAAAAAAAAAGATGTTTCAGGAGTTAGAAAATTTCAAAATGGCTTCCTTGTGCCCTTTCATATCTCTGAGTCTGAGTAAGCATGTGGTTTCTTGGTCCCTTATGCAGTCCCCACAGAAGTGGAAGGTAGTCTCTGTTTGCAAGTGGCAGCCTCATTAATAACTAGTATCTGTGAGTATTATAAATATTTTGTTCCTAGATTTTTAATATGAAATACATGCAGCAAGTTATTTCAGCTCCCTAAGGAGCCATGGAAAATACAGTCAAAGCATTAAAACAACTAAAATTTTCATAAGAAAGCCTGTATAACAAGTTCTTTAAAAAAAACAAATAGCAATACTGAAGCAGTGAAGATCTCTGAATTCTGTTTTGAGCTATTGGAGCATTAATGCAGAGAAATAAAGACCCACTTGATAGTGTGATTTGAAATGTTTCCATTTTATATCGCTTTACCCACTGAAAATTCATTTTCTTGAAAACTTTTGGCTTTAAAAATATGCTGACTTAACGCTGAGGTGAGAGTGACTGTGGGTGTAATTGGGACATTTCTCCACATCTTTGGCATTCTGTCCATTTATATATCATCACCATGGCTACTGTGATACCATTTAAAAGAATTCCGATGTAAATCTGACAGCACCTCATTAGGTTTTCTTAGAATCATGTAATTAGGTAAGAAAAGACCGCTGATTGAGAAGGTTAAAGCTGCCTGAGACTGGGTCACATTTCCAGATTAACAATCACAACATTCATCTCAAAAGTGCTCCCTAATTTAGTGGATGCTCCTTTCAGCTGGGAAACAGGAGATAGTTTTAAAACTTTAAGGTTTAACAAGAAAAAAGAACAACCATGAGGGATCATTTCCTGTCTTGGAGGTGTGGCCAGACAGAGATAGGGTTGCTTTTCTTCTTCCTTTTCAAAGGACTCACACATGCTTTGATGCTGGTTTCAGAAAAGCTTAGCACCCTGTGAAGGTTAAGTCCCTGGATTTCAATATTGTAATTTACCATCTTTATTTTGCTTAACAAATTGAATAAAATTAAGGACGGTAAAAATGCCATTAAATCAAGGTTCTCTCAGGATGAAAAGCCGCCTACCGACAGATACGGCACACATCTGATTCATTTCCTTAATAATCTTTAAATCTAAGGTGTATTCCTGGGTCCAGAGGTGAAGTTGAACTTAAGCATAATTTTTAAATAAACACACTCTGTATTCTGTAGAAGGGAGTGGCATGAAAGCTATTTAAGCCGCCACCACAGCCGCCTTGTTTGCAAAAAGGCATCATAAATGCTCAGTTTGACATTCTTTGGGGTTTCAACTGAAGGGAGAATGTTTACACACTTGAAATCTTCTATAATGAGGAAGAATTTACACTAATTGGCAAATCTAATAGGAGAGCTGATTAGCTCTTACAAATAGCTCAACTCCATTATTTGACACGACTGCACAACGGTGGCCTTAAGAGAGCTCTCTTCAATTTTATAACAGAGTGGAGAAAAAAAGGCAGGCAAAATCAATTTGCTATTGTTTTCAAAAAGTGTTGCTGTCCACCATGGAATTGACTTATAAAACTTATGCTTAGCATCAAATGATCCAATCTGAGAGAGGAACCTATGTAGACTCACCTACCATGCCAAGTAAGCGAGTGGAGTCAGTGGTCTAGAAGCAAACTGCAGAGCGGAGCACTTGCAGAATACTTGTTATCATGTGATGCTGGTGTAAAATGGGTGTTACATTAGAACAGATTTCTCAGTGATAATACGATGGTATGCCCTCTGCTTTTCCTCAAAATGATGCATTCCCAACTCTATACCAATCCAATGGTTAACAACTTGAGCTCTACCACTCCACCTGATTTTCAATCAGTGATGATCAATTGAGATGGGGATCATTTGAATTTCTTAAGACACATTTCATTGCCATAACACAGGGTTGTCACAGCAGAGGGTTATGCTTCTGGCATCTAGTGGGTTGCTTTCAAATTGTGGTGCTGGAGAAGACTCTTAAGAGTCCTCTTGGACTGCAAAGAGGTCAAACAAGTCAATCCTAAAGGAAAGCACCCTGAATTGGTGGGACTGTTGCTGAAGCTGAAGCTCCAATATTTTGGCCACCTGATGCCAAGAGCCAACTCATTGGAAAAAAACCCTGAAACTGGGAAAGATTGAAGGCAAAAAGGAAAAGGGGGTGGCAGAGGATGAGATGGTTAGAGAGTATCACCAACTCAGTGGACATGAGTTTGAGCAAACTCTGGAAGATAGCAGAGGATAGAGGGGTCTGGCGTACTGCAGTCCATGGAGTCGCAAAGAATCAGACATAACTGAACAACTGAACAAGAACAACATCTAGTGGGTGGAGACCAGGGATGCTGACAAACATCCTACAATGCTCCACATGGACCAAACATAAACAGTGCAAAATGTCAATGATGCTAAGGTTGAAAAAAACCCTTTACATAGATGCACTGATTTTTTTCTTAACTTAGTAAACAAGTAAATGTTTCTTTAAAAGTCATTCATTGCCTAGCCATTCATTGCCTAGCCTTCCAAATTTGTTCATTCCATCTTTTTATGAAAGAGAAGATTCTGATGGAGCTTCAATATGTAAAGAACCTCTAATCTTTCAAAGTCATTATCTCCAGAAACAGAGGAGATGACATTTTTTTTTCTGAAATCACAGGACAGAATCCCTTCACTTTGCTCTTTAAAACACATGTCCAAAGAAGGTGGCCTTCCGGTCTAAAATCCTGGGAGGAATCAGCAATCTTCCAGGCAAAGATTCTCCTTAGAAAAAGCAATTTGTGGCATGGTCAGCTTTACTGTTATCTTGAAAGAGAGCATGAGCAAAGGCCAGTTCTGGGCTAAAAGCCAGATGAGGTGAAAATCTTTTATAGTGACCAATGATGGACCCTTGGGTAAGCTCCAAAATGCCACTATTGATGAGAGGAACAACAAAAAAGTCAGTAAAAGTCCTTGTTTTTAGACCAAGTGAAAACATTGCTGAAAAGGCACATCTGAGCTGCCTGCACACCACTCCATTTTTAAGACAGACAGGACTCTGACTTAAAAACAGTCAGGGAAACTGATGGTATATGTTTCATGATAAACATTAAGTCAGAACAAACATTCTTTACATAGCAACTTCTGTAATGGAGATTATGTCTGTTGCCACATAATACAAATATGCAAGTATTAAATTATTGCAAACAGCAAAGCAGAAACTTTTCTAAAAATGGGCTCAAGTATCATATATCTACCTATCCCACCTAACTCTGTGACAAAATGGTTTGGAGTCCACAGAAATTACTGCTCCATAGAGAGAAAGCTTATGAAGTAGGTATTTTAAATTCAAGACTGCAATTAAGTTAGCTCAAGTTAATGTTTCAGGATTTATACCAACACAGAATTCTGGAAAAAGCTGAGATCAGACTGCAGACTGCATTTATTATTCTCTATATGGGGACAGTAATCCTAAAAAGACAAAGCACTCCTCTTCAAGCTGTAATCAAAAGGGGATGAATGGCATGAATCTAGTTGAATTTTGGCAAGATGATGAGATGACATTTTGCTGTAAGTTCTGCAAAGATCAAGTGTCTGTTAAACTAAAAATGAAACCAGCAGTTTCTGCTTACTCTTAAAAAATTAATGGAAAGCCAAAGCTTAGAAATTAGCAAAAGTTTCATGTTTAGCAAAAGTTTATGTTTCCACAAGAAGTATTCTATCTTCTTAACTTCTCTACTTGCTTCTCTTGCCAAGGTTTTTTTTTTTTTTACAACCTATGACCTTTCTGACCAAAAAAAAAAAAAAAAAGGTTTGAATTTCATTGGAAAGATTTCATTTGGTTTAAAAAATTTCATTCCAGTTTTTTAACACAGTATGATTAACAATTTTCTTTACTCATTTATCTGACAGTTTCTGGAAATACAAGGCAGGTGCCACAGTATACCACCTATACCATACAGAAGTAACAAGAGAGAAAAAAAGGTCTTAAGAAAAGAGGGGAGGAGGAGGTTTAAAAAGCTCTTATAAACTGTATGACCATGCTCCTGCTGCTGCTAAGTCTTTTCAGTCGTGTCTGACTCTGTGCGACCCCATAGATGGCAGCCCACCAGGCTCCCCCGTCCCTGGGATTCTCCAGGCAAGAGTACTGGAGTGGATTGCTATGTCCTCCTCCAATGCATGAAGGTGAAAAGTGAAAGTGAAGTCGCTTTAGTCGTGTCCGACTCTGTGTGACCCCATAGACGGCAGCCCACCAGGCTTCCCAGTCCCTGGGATTCTCCAGGCAAGAACACTGGAATGGGTTGCCATGTCCTTCTCCAATGCATGAAGGTGAAAAGTGAAAGTGAAGTCGCTCAGTCGTGTCTAACTCTTAGCGACCCCATGGACTGCAGCCTACCAGGCTCCTCCGTCCATGGGATTTTCCAGGCAAGAGTACTGGAGTGGGGTGCCATTGCCTTCTCCGGTATTACCATGACGAAAGCCAAAATTTACTTTTTCTCATCTTATGCCAGAGATACAGAGGAGATTAGACATCCGAATACACCTCAGATAGCTTATTAATTTGTGCTGTACGGTGCTTGTTAGACATTTTTAATTGAATTCGTCATTTCACAGGAAAAAAGGAAAATAGTTAGAAATTGACCAAAAACATTACAGTCTTTCCCTGCCCCCTCCTCAGAATATTGCCTAGACTGTCTGACTCCATGGGATCGCTGGGCATTTCATTGTCTTTGAGCTATTTTTAGCCCTGTAAGCTGTAAAATACTGATAACAACACAAATGATTCTTGTCCATAGAAATGCAAATTGCTCCTAGTGCAGTTATAGGAATTGATTATTGCCCTATGGAAATTGCCCAAATTTCCATGAAGTAAGCAAATTTATTTCAGTAATCCTGGTTGCCTATATATGTGTCTGCTATTCCAATGCTTCTTTCAACCAGTTGTAACATCTGACTCTTTCTATTATTAATTCATTAGTTAGGCAAAATATTTGATACATATTCATTTCCCACACAAATGAAAATCATGATTATACTCTTTCTTAAATTATACTTTAAAGTAACCAATGTTTTAAAATTGGAAGATAATACTCAAAAGTCAAGTTCAACATCTTTTTTTAAATAACATATTCCAGCAATCAAAGGTTGTTGTGTTTTACAGGGATCAGTTAGTTTTAACAGAGAATTAAGTTGCTTATATTTATCAAATCAATCAAATCACGGTATAACAGTGACCACTTCTCTCTCTTTTGTTTTATCCAACGTATGCACGTCTCCACCCCCAATTCCCTCCCCTTAATATCCACTCTCTAGTGGATTTAAAAATGCTCTCCCAATCCACATTTTATAGATTTATCTAGATATATGGCTCTTTAGAAACATTTATTTAGGTCTATGGATCCTTGAAAATATATAGTGTTGTTCTGTATGTTTAAGTTACACAACCAGGAGTTTAAGACATATCTCACTCTGCTTCTTTTTTTTTTTTACACAATATTGTTTTTGAGATTCATATAGCTACGGATAAATAAAGTTCATTACTCAGGATGGCTGCAGATAATTCTATCGTATGTACTTAAGACCAGTCCTCATCCTTTCTCCTGTTAATGGAATCAAAGTAATCTCCAACTGTCTGTTACCCCACAGCACAGCAATGACCATCTTAGCACACTATCTCCTGTGGATCTGGGAGCTAGATGTGAACTTCTGGGTCTGACAATATTCACATGCTTGGTTAGGCTCAGCAGTGCCACATGGACCCCCATTAAATAGGGACTCCTCTCCCACCATCACTGCATGAGTGTTCCAGATCCCCAGTACTTCAATATTAACACAACTTTTCCATTATTGCCAGAAGTACAGATTGTGCAATGGTATCTTTTTTCTATATTTGACATAAATCACAGAAGGATCTTTTTGATATACCTCCGAGAGTAATGAAAATACACAAAAATGAACAAATGGAACCTAATTAAACTTAAAAGCTTTTGCACAGTGAAGGAAACCATAAACAAGATGAAAAGACAACCCTCAGAATGGGAGAAAATATTTACAAATGAAGCAACTGACAAAGGCTTACTTTCCAAAATATACAAACAGCTAGTAAAACTCAATATTAAAAAAGCAAACAACTAAATCAAAAAATGGGCAGAAGACGTAAATAGATATTTCTCTGAAGAAGACATACAAATGGGCAAGAGGCAGATGAAAAGACTCTCTTTGTTGTTGCTTTTTTTTTTGCTTGTTTTTTTTAATCACGAAGTCATGTCTAACTCTTTTGTGACCCCCAAGGACTATTTACTTGCCAGGCTCCTCTGTCCCTAGGATTTCCCAGGCAAGAATACTGGAGTGGCTTATCATTTCCATCTCCAGAGGATCTTCCCCATCCAGGAATTGAACCTACATTTCCTGCATTGGCAGGAGGCTTCTTTACCACTGAGTCAACAGGAAAGTTCACAAAGATGTTCAATGTTGTTGATTATTAGAGAAATGCAAATCCAAACTACAAAGAGGCATCACCTTGCACCAGTTAGAATGACCATCATCAAAAATTCTGTGAATAATAAATGCTGGAGAGGATGTGGAGAAAAGGGAACTCTCTAAACCACTGGTGGGAATGTAAATTGATACAGCCACTAAGGAGGACAGTATGGAGTTTCCTTAAAAAACTAACAACAACAACAAAAAGAACTACTACGAAGTGTGTGTTAGTCACTCAGTCGTGTCCAACTTTTTGAGACTCCATGGACTGTAGCTCACCAGGCTGCTCTGTCCATGGGATTTCCCAGGCAAGAATACTGGAGTGGGTTGCCATTCCTTTCTCTAGGGCATCTCCCAGACCCAGGGATCGAACCCAGGTCCCCTGCACTGCATGCGGATTCTTTACCTACTGAGCCACTATTGGGCATATACCCTGAGAAAACCAGAATTCTGTCTTAATCTGCATTTTCTTCCTTATGACTTATTTTCTTTCTGAGGGTGCCCTTGATGTTGAAAGAATAGCAGCTACAGGAGAAGAGAGCCAATACATAAAGAGATCTAAAAGAATTCCATTCAGTTAACTCCTTTATTTCCAGTCCACAAAGAAAGAAAGAATTATTGATTGATTCAACCTTTTTAAGATTAGATCTTAGGCCTCCCTGGTGGCTCAGAGAGTAAAGAATCTGCCTACAGGGCAGGAGACCCAGGTTCTATTCCTGGTTTGGGAAGATCTCCTGAAGGAGGAAATGGCAGTCCACTCCACTACTCTTGCCGGGAAAATTCCATGGACAGAAGAGCCTGGCTGGCTACAGTCCACAGGATTACAAAGAGTCAGACATGACTGAGTGACTAATCCATACACAAGATTAGATCCTACACAATGTAGGTTGTATGATTCACACATTGAAAAACAGGAAAACACATGCAAATTCTAAAAAAAGAGAAACAAATTGATCAAATATTTAACTAAATTTTCTACATCTAGCAATTAAAAGTTACATATGGTTCCAGTGCATACACTGTGCACACTTATGTATGACACAGATTATTTATTTTCATTTCACACATGGCTAACTTCATCAATTCTAGTGGATATGGTACTAAAGGCTTACAACGCTGTTAGTGGCACACAAAACTTTTTTATTATTACTATTATCTATTATTCTGACATCAGTTAACATATGTTACATAATTGTGCTGTGTAGTCCTGGATATGTTAAAAACAACAGCTTATCCCTTAAAACCTTAAAGAAAGAACACAGATAATCTTGTCTTTTATGCTTCCTCTTTTGGCTGTGACTACAAAATAAATGAAACAGGAGCTCTTTTGCAGTCCAATGAGAGAATAAGGACATGCACAAAAAATAGATGGCAAATGCACACTGTCATGATGGAGCATATGAGGGTCCCTTGGAGTAACACTAAATCCATTCTAAGAATCACCTTGGGGTGGAGGTGAAGCTGAGGGAGAAGATTTCAACACTCTCTCTTTACCTGCCTGTCCTTTATCTTCTTTATCTTTCCTTCTTCTTCCCTTTCTCAGTATGATGACCAAACCTCTTCCGTCTTAAATGAGATCCTACAACCTCCTCCCATTACTGCTCTTTATTGAGCTTTTCTTCTTAAATCTCTTAAACGAGCTGTTTATATCCTCTGCCTCCACTGGACACCCCATTGTCTCTCTTATCCTTCTTATGCCTCTTCTATCTAGATTTTCCCCCCTCACTCTACTACTAATACTATTAGATAAAAGAACTACAACAAATTGTTTAAGAATCCCTTTACTTTCAGACATTTATTTCCCATCTTTGGCCATAAAAAATGCTGCTGCTATGAAGATGTTTGTTGACTCTCTCTGTGCACAGGTAGGGCATCTTTTTTCTGAGATGAATTTCTAGAAATGGAATGAACAGGTCCAAAGAACGAGAGATTTAATAGCTATTGCTGAAGTTTCTTCTGAAAGGACTGAATTCACCACCTGATATCCCTCTAATGGATTTCTCTGTAGCAACTGGTATTAGATTGTTCTTTTGTGTGTGTGTGTGAAACTCCCAACCCTATTGATTCTCAAATTCTAGTGGAGATGAGCAGAATTAGGGGAGTTGGTTAAAATGTGGGGTCCTGGACCCCCACCCTTGACCAGAACTTTCAACAAGCTTTCCTGATGATTCTGAAGCACTGAATAAGAGTTTAAAGAAATTGCTCTTGCCCCTTGGCCTGCCTCCTGCCTCTGTCTGTCCCATAGAGCTTTTCTTTTTATGCTCAGCCCTTCGACTGTGGTTACCTCAGGCTTATCTCCTCTCACTCTGCATAACGTCCTGAAGTATTAGTAATGTTACTCACTCACATAGTGAGTGAGTTTTAATTACCACTGATATGCTGATGGATTCCAGAAATATATCTCCAGCTCTGACCTCTCCCAAGAATATCACACCACATGTCCAGCTATGGGCTCTATCCAAACGGAGAGTCCGCAAATTCAAAGTGACCAAATTCAGATGGCATCACCTTTCCCCACAAATCTACTCTTTCCATATCTTGTTGTCAACCACGTTAGAAATCTCTCTCTGCTGCTTCTCATTCACTCCCCATTTCCCATCTAGTATCAATATTAAATCCTATTGATTACATCACCTAGATAATTTTCCAGTTCTTTTGCACCTTCTCATTCCTGTCATCTACACTCTTACAGAGGCTTCCTAAATGGTCTCCAGCTCTTCCTCCTTTCATCTTTCTCTTTTTCATCTACTCTTCTCAGAGCCAGAATGAGCTGTCACAAAGGCAATGTGGCCAAGTAAGTCCCTTCCCTCAAACCTCTGCAAGCCTCCATAAAGTAAGCTATGCCAGGGCTTCTCTAGCCCCTCCTCTCTCACCAGCTTTCCCCACCCAGCTCTTCTCATCCTGCACATCATTCCACCATAACACAAAATTGGATCTATTTTCCTGACACAATATGCTGCTCACGACGACAAGCTAATGCCATTTCCTTTGCCTAGAAAGACTGCCTGCCTTTTATTTTACTGTGTCCAGTAAATTTTTATTCATAGTTTAAGACTTAATTTAGGCATAATCCCTTCTAGGGGGCAGTCTTGGAATTCAGCTCAGATAAAAGACGTACCTTTTGTGTTCCAGGATCACATATTCATATTTTCACCCTCCCTTTCTGCAACAAATACTAACAGAGGAATTCTTATCCACAGGGGTCATCATAATAAGCATTTGGGGGCACAGTGGAGAATAAAATGGAAGGGCCCACTGAAACATTATAGGATTTACTGTATCACAGTAAAGTGTGGTTTTGCATCTGCCTGCTCAAATAGACTGTCCCCTCCTTAAACTTAATGACAATGTCTTACTGATCATCTTTGTATCCTGTTTCTTTGGAATAGGTCCTCAATTAATACTTTGGTCAAAAATGGACAGTTTTCAACCAAATGAGACAAAGATGACTTACAAATTAAGTGAAAGTTTCAACTAGTATTTGAGATGAGTCTTAAGCTCAGTTTTCTAGAAGAGTGTTTTAATCTGAGACAGGAACAAGTTATTTTTCACAAAATTATTATAGAGATAAACATTCTAATGAATTCCAGGGAATCCAAATCACCTTATTTTTCACCATGTAGTTCAACAGACACTTGGACTTAAAAAATTTCCCTGTGGAAAAGAAAGCTTTAATTAAAATGGACCAGAGGAGATCTGTTTTACTGGTCTGTAAAATATGGTGGCTTATCAGAGATACCCACAAACATCTCAGATGAAAGTGAAAGGGCACAAACAAGCTCTATTTGAGTGTCAGCAACTCCCTGGACAATGGAAAGGCCTGGTACTTTCATAGGATTCTGATTACAGGCTTGGGAAGGGTTTGTAAACTCAGCACACAAGTTTATCAGAAATACCAGATGTTTCCTGACTAGGAAGAGTGTTCAGTGTCTGTGAAAGAACATTTTGCTGAATTAGACTTCTATTACATGAAATTTCAGGAGTATGAATTTGGGTGCAGGAAAGCAGCATTTGGCTCTCTTTAGGTTTAATTTTTTAAGCATAGGTATTGCCTAAATGGTAAGGCCTACATGGTGTTTTAAAAGTGCCTACATTCCATTTCAGAGCTATGGCAGAATATATATCATGTCCATGAGTCAGAACACTGCCTCACACCTTTTCAGCAGGGAAGTTTTCGAGAGTCCTCTAGACAGTGAGAGTGATGTAGCAGATGTTAACACAAAGGAAAGAGCAAATGAGATGTGAATTACAGGGTGACAAGCCTTGTAAGAATCTCATTTGTTTAACCATCTGAATGGCACACTCCAGGTACTAAATGAGCTAGAGAGTACGGAACACAATTTTCTGAATAGCCAAGAAGGTGGTTTAATGAACTATGCCCACTTGAATATGCTCATAGCCTCTTGCCTTTTCAACCAGCTATAGCTTACTTAGCTTTTCTCTCCCAGTCTTTTAAAGGAACACTTTGGATGATGATGACCTTGTCATTCCATTTTCTAGGTAATGTAACATCAGAGATTATTACATGATTAGTAATTTAATTACCAGGTGTATTAGCAGATATTCTTTTGCAAATTAAGAACTTACTCTTAATATCTTAATAACCATTCGACTTCAGAGTTGGCAGTTTGAGGTGTGCACACATTTAATGGCTCTATTTCTTCATTCCCACCCTGGCTGCTTGGAGGTGTGAAATCCCCAAATTTCCAAAATGTTACTTGTCTGAAAACAACTCTGCTGTTTCCCCGCTGTCTTCAGTGGCTTCACAATGTGATCAGATTCGTGATGCAAAGGTACTGGCCCAGGAAAGCTTCTCTTTTCCTGTCACCTCTCAAAGCAGGTGAAATCATTTATTCTTGAGTTGAGAGTAGAGACTATAATTTAATTTGCCAACAATAATGGAGAATCCTACTGCTTATTTCTCATTTGCTGGATGTGTTTCCCTGTTCACAGATGAGAATTTCAGTGAGCTGGGAGGATAAGTTAATTTTAAAGCTCACCCACAGACCTGCTATCTTCCACCTACTCTGGGAAATAATTGGATAGGGAATGTTTAAAACAGAGAATAGTTCTGTGGCTGCAAAGTCAACATTTCTAGGAAGCTTTTCTGACTTGTAGACAGTGTGGGTAGGCTTGTTTTAATGTTCTAGAGAAAAGTAACTTGATGGCACTGTATATGTCAGTATAGTAAACAGGATTTCATTTATCCATTTTGTTAACAACTACACCAGTTCAGGAATATATAAAACTAATACAACTGATGTTAAGGATAGAAAACATTTTTTTTAAATATTAATATTAAAATATACTATAAGTGTTATGTCCTAAAACTTAAAGATATCCTCTGCAGGTGTCTTATATTTCTGATAACTCAGAAACAAAGAAAGACAAAAAAGACAGGAATTTCTTTAAAGGTAAGTTGAAGGGTCACAAGAGGTAAAATGGGGGAATTTCATGATCCAGCATCCAGGGTTAAAATAGACACCCTCTCAAAGAAGTTAATAAAGTAGGGAAATCACAGGAAGCAGCCACACTTATCTCCTGCACCAGTGGTGTGCTGGAACCAGCTCCAACAAGGATGAAATTATTCCCATTACTTCTTGACTCTGAGTTAAGTGGTATCTTGTTGGTTGCTTAAAATTGGCCACGATAGAATTATTTATATCATCAGTTCAGTTCAGTTCAGTTCATTCGCTCAGTCATGTCCTACTCTTAGCAACCCCATGAATCATAGCACGCCAGGCCTCCCTGTCCATCACCAACTCCCGGAGTTCACTCAAACTTACGTCCATCGAGTCGGCGATGCCATCCAGGCATCTCATCCTCTGTCATCCCCTTCTCCTCCTGCCCCCAATCCCTCCCAGCATCAGAGTCTTTTTCAGTGAGTTAGCTCTTTGCATGAGGTGGCCAAAGTACTGGAGTTTCAGCTTCAGCATCATTCCTTCCAAAGAAATCCCAGGGCTGATCTCCTTCAGAATGGACTGGTTGGATCTCCTGGCAGTCCAAGGGACTCTCAAGAGTCTTCTCCAACACCACACTTCAAAAGCATCAATTGTTCAGTGCTCAGCCTTCTTCACAGTCCAACTCTCACATCCACACATGACCACAGGTAAAACCATAGCCTTGACTAGACAGACCTTAGTGGGCAAAGTAATGTCTCTGCTTTTGAATATGCTATCTAGGTTGGTCATAACTTTTCTTCCAAGGAGTAAGCGTCTTTTAATTTCATGGCTGCAGTCACCATCTTCAGTGATTTTGGAGCCCCTCAAAATAAAGTCTGACACTGTTTCCACTGTTTCCCCATCTATTTCCCATGAAGTGATGGGACCAGATGCCATGATCCTTGTTTTCTGACTGTTGAGCTTTAAGCCAACTTTTTCACTCTCCTCTTTCACTTTCATCAAGAAGCTTTTTAGTTCCTCTTCACTTTCTGCCATAAGGGTGGTGTCATGGGAATCAGCAAAGGCTGTGGATCTATTTTTTTGCTTTTGTTTTTCCCGGCATACCACTATATTTTGACCTTTGGCAGTTGGGTCTCATAAGGGATGGAACCTGAAATAGAGAAGAATCAACCAAGATGATTCTCTCTATAACCCTAAGAATTTCAGAGCCTCTTGTGACTTCTCTTGCTGTTTTCATTCTCTTCCTGTTGACCTTTTTGTGAATTGACATGGTTTCCAAGTTGAAATAGCCTAAGGAGAAATAGAATGAAACTAGAACCCCTTGCATCATCAGAGTCCTTAGTATCAGCAAAGAGAAAATGAGTGGTCTGTAAAGAGAATCTTGAGTCTTCCATGGCAATGCAGCTTCCACCCTTGCCCCCATAGAGTATAATCCATATTCACCAATTAGAATGACCTTTTCTATCTGATAGTCAGTGCATATAATTCTCTGCTCAAATCCTCTAATGGATTCCATCACGTTTGAAGCAAAGTTGGCATTCTCTCCATGACTTAAAGGACCTGTTGTCTGACTCCTTCCCTCTTCAAGACCCAAGCATGCACAGTTCTCTCCATTTGGTCCCCTATCTTCTGGCTATACCCTTCTTTTGCTGTTTCTCAGACATGCTGGGCATCCTACCACCTGAGCCTTCTATAAATTGTGGTAAATGTCAACTAGAAAGGTGAAAGGTGAAGTTACATGGACAACAGGGGAATGATTGCATCGGGACAGGTGTTAACCAACATTAGTAGTTTTATTAAACATATTCCTTGAACAGGAGGTGCAAGCAATATCTAGATAGTGAATGAGATTCTTGAACAGATGAGATCAAAGGAAACTAAGAGAAAATGGAGAAATGCTAAGGAGAAAGAAAATACTCGCATGCAAAGTTACAACAAGGCTTTCAAGTGACCACAAGACAGATAAGAGCAAACTGATCACTAATGATGAGATTTCTTTTCTTTTAAGCAATGCATGGTGTTTGGAGAGAGTCAATCAACTGTGAGCTAAATCAAGCACAAAACTGAACACAGACAAGATTGGCAAGTGTTAAAAAATGTGAGTCAATGGAAGCATATACTATAGTTTTCTTCTGATAAACAAGGATTATTGCTTTTTCATCCCTACTACAAATCACTTTGTAAATAAAAATATTTTGCAAAAGCTAGGCAGTAGGGAGGATTATCACTGAGATATTGATCCCTGTAGTAAGCAAACAATAACCATTAACTATGAGCCAACTCTAGAGAATTAAATTATATAGAGAGAATTTAGATAGATATAATTATGTATATAAGTTAGGTATGCATAATTATCTGTATATAACTATATATATAATATATAGTTATATATAATATAAAAATATATATAATTCAGTTCAGTTCAGTTCAGTCGCTCAGTCGTGTCCGACTCTGCGACGCCATGAATCGCAGCACGCCAGGCCTCCCTGTCCATCACCATCTCCTGGAGTTCACTCAGACTCATGTCCGTCGAGTCTGTGATGTCATCCAGCCATCTCATTCTCTGTCGTCCCCTTCTCCTCCTGCCCCCAATCCCTCCCAGCATCAGAGTCTTTTTCAGTGAGTCAACTCTTCGCATGAGGTGGCCAAAGTACTGGAGTTTCAGCTTCAGCATCATTCCCTCCAAAGAAATCCCAGGGTTGATCTCCTTCAGAACGGACTGGTTGGATCTCCTGGCAGTCCAAGGGACTCTCAAGAGTCTTCTCCAACACCACAGTTCAAAAGCATCAATTCTTCAGCGCTCAGCCTTCTTCACAGTCCAACTTTCACATCCATACATGACCACAGGAAAAACCATAGCCTTGACTAGACGGACCTTAGTTGGCAAAGTAATGTCTCTGCTTTTGAATATGCTATCTAGGTTGGTCATAACTTTTCTTCCAAGGAGTAAGTGTCTTTTAATTTCGTGGCTGCAGTCACCATCTGTTGTGATTTTGGAGCCCCCCAAAATAAAATAAAGTCTGACACTGTTTCCACTGTTTCCCCATCTATTTCCCATGAAGTGATGGGACCAGATGCCATGATCCTTGTTTTCTGACTGTTGAGCTTTAAGCCAACTTTTTCACTCTCCTCTTTCACTTTCATCAAGAGGCTTTTTAGCTCCTCTTCACTTTCTGCCATAAGGGTGGTGTCATCTGCATATCTGAGGTTATTGATATTTCTCCCGGCAATCTGGATTCCAGCTTGTGTTCTTCCAGTCCAGCGCTTCTCATGATGTACTCTGCATATAAGTTAAATAAGCAGGGTAACAATATACAGCCTTGACGTACACCTTTTCCTATTCGGAGCCAGTCTGTTGTTCCATGTCCAGTTCTAACTGTTGCTTCCTGACCTGCATACAGATTTCTCAAGAGGCAGGTTAGGTGGTCCGATATTCCCATCTCTTTCAGAATTTTCCACAGTTTATTGTGATCCACACAGTCAAAGGCTTTGGCATAGTCAATAAAGCAGAAATAGATGTTTTTATGAAGAAGACAATGGCACCCCACTCCAGTACTCTTGCCTGGAATGTTCCATGGATGAAGTAGCCTGGTAGGCTGCAGTCCATGGGGTCGCTGAGAGTTGGACACGACTCAGTGACTTCCCTTTCACTTTTCACTTTCATGCATTGGAGAAGGAAATGGCAACCCACTCCAGTGTTCTTGCCTGGAATCCCAGGGACGGGGAGCCTGGTGGGCTGCCGTCTATGGGGTCACACAGAGTCGGACACGACTGAAGCGATTTAGCAGCAGCAGCAGCAGCAAGTACCAGTCCATGTATGTACAATTTTTCTTATATCCCAACAACTCAGTGTGAGGGATGGTATTAGGAATTCTGTATTGTTGATGAAGAAACCAAAGTAGGGAGTGGTTAAGTAACTAGGCTGTGGTTTGATTAATCCCAAAAGTTGCTTATGCATAGGCAGTTTACAGCCAAAGGCTACTCTCTTAGCCATTTAGATTCAGATTTTCAAAAATTATTTCTTAAACATTCATAATTTCTTAAGCTTGTAAGGTTAAGACTTCCTTCAGGGAGAAACTTGCATGTTAGCTGTTTCCTTAGTCTTTACGTCTGAGTCACAAGCTCTCCTGCTCTCTGCCCATCCTTATCACCTGGCTCTTGTATTACCACCCAGACTCAGCTCCAGTCTTTTCCATTTCAATCCACTGTGCCAGGATAAAGGTGCTCACCCTCACTCTTCCTTCTCAGTCTGCACAATCAGCCTCTCATTCCTGTGTGGTCTGTGTCCCAAGGCCTGTCTCTAAATGGCTGGTTACTGTTCCACAGAAAGGGAAACACAGACATGGAAAGCATGCATTCAGTCACTTATAGCTATGCATCAGAGTTATTTACATCTTTGGAACTCAGTGATGAAAGTTTGAATTTGGATTTTTTTCTATGTTCCTTTTACTTTCACTTTTACAGTAATTTTTTAAATCACATTTTATGCAAGTATGGATATGCAATAGATTAGAAATGAAATGGGGCTTTTGCCAGAGACAAATTTAGCAACACTTCTGTCTTGGAAGGTGATCAACCATCCCACTTGCCCAGGACTCAGGGAGTTCCCAGGACCCGGGGCTTTCACTTTTTACAACCGAGAAAGTCCCAGGTACGCTGGATGTGTTGGCCAACTTAGTCTCCAGTTCCTAATCTACAGTCTAAATGCCTCTGCTTGTCTTTTATAGTTTCTTTTTAATTTGGTCTCATCTTATCAGCCACCCTTGCTTTCTCCTTTGCCCCAACATATATCATTTTATTTTCTGAAATTGAGACTTGTCATTGGAAATGCTCAGGGCTGGAGGACATGACCCACCTTGAATGCCAACTCGGATCACATATCGTTACCATCCAAAGTGCTGTGCTGAGTCCTTGTCTGAGAAAGTCAGAGGATGCAGGGCAGAGGGAAGAACAGGGCCTTCAGAGTAAGATGGCAGGACCCATTCTACCATGCTCCATGCCTGTCCTATGACGATGACCTTCCTCTTCAATCCAGTTCACTCAACATTTGGGTTAATTTTATGCATCGTGACTGGGCCACAGGGTGCCAAGATAATAGGCTAAATATTATTCTGAGTGTGCGTGTGTGAGGATGTTTCTGAGTGAGATTAACATTTGAATCAGTAAACTGAGTAAAGCAGAAGACCGTCTCTGTGGGTGGGCCTCATCCAGTCCCTTGGAGGACGGAAGAGAACAAAAAGAAGTTAGGGAGAATTCGCTTTCTCTGCTAAATCTGTTTTTAAGGTGAGACACTGGTCTTCTGCACTCAGACTAGAATTTATCATTGGCTGGACCGCCAGCTCTCCTGGTTCTCCGACCTTGCAGACTAGGCATAGAATCCAACCACTGGCTCACCTGGGCCTCCAGTTTGCTATTGGCAGATTGTGGGACTTCTCAGTCTCCATCAACATGTAACCTGTGAGTCAATTCTTTATAATAAATAGAGAGATGATATAGACATAGCCATAGACACAGATACTGCTGCTGCTAAGTCACTTCAGTCATGTCCAATTTTGTGCGACCCGTAGACGGCAGCCCACCAGGCTCCCCTATCCCTGGGATTCTCCAGGCAAGAACACTGGAGTGGGTTGCCATTTCCTTCTCCAAGGTGTGAAAGTGAAGTCGCTCAGTCATGCCCAACTCTTAGCGACCTGATGGACTACAGCTTACCAGGATCCTCTGTCCATGGGATTCTCCAGGCAAGAGTACTGGAGTGGGGTGCTATTGCTTCCCTGGAGAACCATGGTTAATACACTCGAGCATAAACTAGGGTTGGTGTCATGGGACTCCTGGGCAGATTACAGGACACAATGAGTAAAACACTGAGCATATTACTTGGCATATTACTTGGCACAATTATATTATTACTACTATTTCAATAGCGAGTAATGACAGTGTCCATGGGTTGGAGGGCACATGGAGGTAAGTGAGAGAGGAATGTGTAGATGGCATGTATTTGTCTCTCTTTATTCAATTTGACAAAAACACATGTGGATCACTGTGTGGAAGTTTTCCAATTTACTGTCCAAATCAGATCCATATTAATTTTGAGTCTCAAAACTCCATACTGTTAAAAAGAGGTAGATGATGTCTGATCATATCTCTAATGTACGTATTATATTATAATGCATCATATTAAGTACACAACATTGATAAATATATTTTAAATAAATAAAGGACACTCCTCAACTCATTGCTGTTCCAAAACAAAACTGCCTACTTTTTACACACCAGATATCACATTATTTTTTCATGACTTTGTATTTACTTGATTTAGTTGATATTGGTCTTAAGTTTGTTGTGCTTAAATCTATACACCCTAATTTACAATGGAGTATTTGTTAACAGTATGTAAATATTTTTGGAAGGGTGAAAACCATTCCAATCAAACTGTGAAACTTTGCACTGTATATAAATCTCACTTTCAAAGCCAGACTTTTGTATAAGACTTTATGCCACAATTTTTGTCTTCTTGCTTTGTATCAGCATATCTCGTAGGTCGTTAGGATGGTAGCTGCAATTGTCACCAATCTAGTCAAGTGTGAATCTTACATGTGGCGCTTTCTACTGTTGGCTGTAAAAATGCCGTAAAAAGTTGAAGGTCATTCTTACCGTCTGTTCATCTCTAACTGCAGAAAAATACAAGCATTCCTTTGAAAACAAGGCTTGCATTCTTTAGAAATTAAGTACTGATAGGCTGGCAGTCAACTAACTTAGAATAAAGTTACCTGATTTCTAACAATATCAATGCTTAATATTACCAATTACAATATTCATTTTAGGAATAATCAAACTGCTGTAGAAGTCTGGTCAGTTTGCTTAGACTTCACATTTTTTGCTCCAATCAACACTGAACTTGGTCATTTCCACCGAGTTCTGCCTTCTTTCAGTGGCACAAGTGAGCTCTTTGGTCACAAGTAGACATGAATTTAAAACTTTTTGTACCACTGCATGATTATTTATCTTCCAAGCTATTCGTTTGATTCCTATAAAATGGGAAACTAATACCTACTGAAAAGGGACTTCGTGAGGCTTGAATGGGAGAATTATTCCTTTATTTACTCAACAAATATTTATCAAGTATCTACTGATTGAAAGCACCCTTCTAGATGCTGAGGGTACAGCAGTTAAGAAACAGCCCCATTTCAAGTGTAAAATATGTGACATGGTGTTAGCATCAAATGGATCATTAGTGTTGAGTTCTTTCTCTTTTAAAGTCCAAATTATTGTGTTCTATGCTCTCATGTGCACCAGATTATATATAATATTTTATTAGCTTTTCAAGTGTTTCTCTCCCAGAACCAACTAGGCTCTTTGAGGACCGGGATAATATCTTACAATTTTTTCTGTTTTATATAATGCCTGGCAGTACTAGGTGGGAATCAGGCAACTCATTGATGGAATCACCAATGAATGATTGGTATTTTGTCTGGAGAAGCTGGAGGGGAGAGATGGTTTGAAGACCAATAGCATCAATTTAGTTCTTAACTTCAAAGGCACATTCTTTGATGACTAGACTCAATTCCCACATTTTACTGGATATCCCAAAGTGTGATTGCTGAAAGAATATTATTATTTTTCAGGCAGGAACAGTAGAGGAATACACTCTGTGTCACTGGCATTTCTCTGCACACTCTAACATCAAATATTAATGTTTGATTTCAGAAAAATAATGTAAAGCCTTGAGCAGCACAACTATTTTTAAATGTCATGTATCTCAACATATTTCATCACCAGAGAACTATTAATAATTTTTAAAAATACTTAATTATAAAATTAATATCCCTTAGATAAGAACTGGGGTTTTACAATATTCCTTCCACCCTTTCATATTAATACATGCATGCACATGCTTGTACACACACACACACACACACACACACACACAAGCACTTTCCCTGAATTCAAAAACTGAAAACTTATTCTCACTCTGTTTTTAGTCTAAAATAAATAGAAATGACTTTTGCTCAGTATTGTATGAACTTTTGTTTCTAGTATTTTTTGAGTAGGGCATATAGATTTTCAATATATTATGACTGAATTAGCATTTTGGTAGATATGTAAGACTGTCCTCAAGAATGTTTTTAACTGTTCTTATAAATGAAAAATAATTAATCCTCTATTTCTAAGTGTCCCAAAAATAAGTCCAGGAGAGAATAAAAATGGTTTGAAGGAGAGAATATATAGAGTCTTCAAAACTATACTTTCACTTAAACAAAATTGTGACATTCATTTTATTTAAACTCTGTCCATTATGACTACAGAAATCTAATTCCCTATAATTAAAATATTACTGGACACAGGAATTTTATTCATTTCTGTAGGTTGAGATCAACACATTTTTTCTGAATAATTTTAGAGGGCAGAAGACCTTGTTCAATTACAGGACCAGCAAATAGAACTATAAAACACATATATAATCATATCCAAAATTACTTTCTTTGAATTACCACATTTTTTGGATTTTCTTTTGTGTAATAACCACAAGAAACTAACGTTACATAGTTACAAATTGGGTCTTGTAGAGTCACACTTGTTCTTGGATGATAGCCTCTATTGTTGATTGACACTTCCAGGTGCCAAAGAGACCTTGCCAATTGGAATTTGATTTATCATCAACTCTTTACCGTTGTACCTCATCATCTTTTTATTCAAGTCTCTCTGACTGTATAAACTACAGAAAACATTTTCGAATCTTTACTGTTTTTCCCAAATGCATTTCACTGCCCAACTATTGATTTTTCCTTCATGGAATTCTTGGATTCTGAATCAGACACTTCTTCTTGCCAGTGTCTGATTCAGAAACATGACACCAGATGCCTGTGTGACGGCCAAAATTGTATAATTGGTCTCACTGGTTTGTATATTTTTGTTCAAATCCTTCAATGATTTATACTCTCTGTTTTACTGGTTTATACCCTTCCTTCCAATCCATTCTACACACTGTCACAAAGACCAATCTTCCTTAACAACACTGTGAAAATACCTCATCTTTACAATCCTTCCTTGACCTCACAAGGCACAGAAATGCTCTACAACTGTGCCTATGTTTTGCTAAGTCCTGATTCTAGTATCTCTCTGCCTTGAGTATATTGAAACAATAAATTAACATCAAATGAATGGTAACTACTTACGCCAGCACTATTACAAACATTAGCTGCTTCTACAAATGAAATATCTTTTTACTGATGTATACATAGAGAGCAGGGTGTGTAATTATACAGCTTGATGAATTTTCATGTACAAAACACCCCTCTATAACCTGCTCCCAAATTTCATTATTTGCTTTAATCATCACAATTATTTTATGTGATATTTTGATCTGTCTAAAAGAGGTCAGTTATAAAACGATGAGCTTAAATTTAAACTGATCCATCAAAATCCAGAGCCTATGCTCTTCATGACATTTGCAAGCATTATCTGATTTTGCTCCAGACAAATCTGTATAATCGTTGTCCACTAAACCCATTTTGCACTTTTTGGCCTCCATTCTTGTTATTTTTATAACTTCTAACTGTTACTTCTCTTTTTTTTCCCCTCCCTTCTTAACTCTCCTTCTAACTCTGACTTCTGTTTTACTCATCAAATCAAGTCCTACTTCTCACTGCTTGGTACATTTTAGCCGCACTGGGTAGCAAACAGAATCCAAGATTCAGAGAGAGAAAATTCTGGGTTCAAGTTCCACATGACCCCTTACTGGCATTTACCAACAGTCCCTGCGCATTGTCCTCATGGACTGGGTGGGCCAAAAAGTAGATTTAAAAATAAGCTTAGAGTTTTCCTAAAGTGAAAAACATCTAACATAGACTGCCTAGCACAATGCCTGGTGAGCAATAGACAGTCTTTAGAAGATAATCTTTATCCTTAACAACTCTTCAGCATCTCTTTCTCTTCCTCTAATAACCCTGTTAGTCTTTACCCATTATTCAACTTATTTACGCACAGCTGGTGATTCTCTTCATTTTTGTCCTAGATTATTACTGACTCCTTCCCTTCTACTTCATTTGTATATATTTGTTGTGTTTCCAAACACTTGGTAAGCTTCTTGCAGGGAGAGAAGGCATTCCGTGCTTATGTGCACTGTTCATTACAGACACACTCTGAAGCCACTCTGTATATATTTGTTGTTTCATAAACAAACCAGCTCATGGTAACCAATGGATGAAAAATTCTGACATGACAGATAAAAATAACATCTAACAACAATCTGAACCAAATTTAATATTTTCATTAAAATTATTTCCCCAGTTGCACTGATAAGAGGAAAACAACTGACATGAATTGTGCTTCTTAGTTTAATTAAATTACCTATGCCACCATGGTTCTGGGGAGAAAAAAAGAAAAACACGCATAATCCCATTAAAAGAAAGAAGAATACAACTCTCTGTGAAATTAAACTTCTGTTTTGAAAAATCCACAGGATTTGATACTGTTGTCTTTAAATGAATGATCTAACCCCTTGGCTATAAGAAGCATTGATTGTACTGGTGTAAAAAGAAACAAAAGCAGCCATGCAGAGGAGAAATAACTGCATTCTTGGAATAGAAAGCATTCAGGTTGGAAATGTAAGAAATCGAGTGGGAAATGAATGAGAGTCTTAACAAATCATCAATACACCAATTCTTGCCAATGGTTCCACCTCTTAAGACAGGTAGTGATTGTTATAATTTGGAAAATAATTTCCTTTGAGATTTGTAAAGGATGAGTTGTTTGAAAATTGTTTACGTCCTAGAGTTGAAAGTTGCTTAGACCTAGAGTCTAGATTTTCACAAGCTGCTCCACTGTTTATTGCTAATATTTATATGTCAGTGATACAACGAAAAGATACTAAATGGTAAGTGTTTGAAATATCAAGATGTTTCTGAGAAGGAATTATTTTTGCTCACCTGGTCAGATCCTGAACACTTCTGAAAGGATAAAGTCCAGGGAAGGGGAAATAAAAATAAGAAGGGAATTAGCAAGGATATGTGGGTCTTATAATAAAGAGCTTATCTAGAGAGCAGAGAGAAGAGGCTGCAAGGGAAACTAAGAAGGAGAGGTTGGGGGTGTTGGAATGAGGACAGGAGAAGATTTTAGAGCAACATATTTGAGTTTGACAGATTGTGAAAATAAGAAGGATGATGAGAATATTAATGGCTAAAAGATATGAATACATGCTTCCTCTGCCATTTTTGTGAGAGGCAAATATTATACCAGAGCTTCCCTAGTGGCTCAGTGGTAAAGAATCCACCTGCAATGCAGGAAACAAAGGTTTGATCCCTGGGTCAGGAAGATTCCCTGAAGGAGGAAATGGCAACCCACTTCAGTATTCTTGCCTGGAGAATCCCATGGACAGAAGAGCCTGGCGGGCTATCGTCCATGGGGTTGCAAGAGTTGGACACAACTTAGTGATGAAACCACCACTACCACCACATTATACCAGGGCAACAGTCAACACAAATTTGATGAGCTGAGAGCCTTACTCTACTTTAGCAAGCTTAAGAAACAAAATAATGCCCTCCTGCTCTCAACATCCCCCCAGTGTTTCTTAGGAGATGCATCTTAGGTACCTATTTGGGGGTAACTTACTATAAAAGCAGCAGCAGCAGCCATAACAGCTGTTAATATTCACTGAACACTTACTATGTGCCAGTGGGAATCGAATAAGAATGAATCTCTGGGTCATTCTACTGTATTATCACAAGTATATTTTATGGTAATTGTTTTATTATCCCCAAATGACAAATAAGGAAACTGAGGATCATAGTAGCTCAGCAATTTTCCACAGCACATATACTAGCTCAGTTGTAGGACTACCCCAGACTCCAAATACAGAGTCATAATTACTACAATGCCTTATAAAACAGATAAAAAACCAAACTGTGACATGCATTTATTGAGTGCTTAGTCAGTGCATCAGAAAGTACATTTGGAGTTTTACATACTTTGTCTCTCTTAATCTTCAGGAAAAAGGTTTTAATATTGCATAAAGTATCTCTAAGCCCCAATCATTAATGCAATTTGATACCTAGAATCTATAGTATTGATTAAATGTTCCTCAAAACCTAAACTGTTTAGTGACAAGAATGCTACTAACTTAAAGTAAACAGATTGGGAGTTTGAGGTTGACATGCACACACTGCTTTATTTTAAATAGATAACCAATGAGGAACTACAATATAGCTAGCAAGGGAACTCTGCTCATTAGTCTATAATAATCTAAATAGGAAAAGTACTTGAAAAATAATAGATATATGTATAACTGAATCACTTTGCTATACACCTAAAACTAACAGAGCATTGTTAAGTACCTATGTGTATGTGTTCAGTTGTTTCAGTCATGTCCAGCTCTTTGTGAGCCTATGGACTGAAGCCCACTTAGGTTCCTCTGTCCATGGGATTCTATAGGCAAGACTACTGGAGTGGGTTACCATGCCCTCCTCCAGGGGATCTTCTTGACCCCAATGCATCTCCTGGATTGTAGGCACTGAGCCACAGGGGAAACACTCCAATATAAAATAAAAATTTAAAAATCTAAAGTAAATAGAGCTCTGCGTGCATGATATGTTGCTGCAGGTGGGTCTGCCTCTTTGTGATCCTATGGACTGTAGCCCACCAGGCTCCGCTCTCCATGGGATTCTTCAGGCAAGAATACTGGATTGGTTTGACTTTTCCTTCTGCAGGGATCTTCCCGACCCAGGTATAGAACCCACATCTCCTGTTTCTTGCATTGGCAGGTGGGTTCTTTAGCACTAGCACCACCTGGGACGCCCAAATAGAGCTCCAACTACAACCAAAAATAGACTACTTTCACTTTTGAGAAGATGGAGTAGAGGTGTTTTCACCACCAAGGACAACTCAAAACCCTAAAAATTATATACTAAGTAGATATAAAGTAAACAAATCTTTGAGCTTATTGTGATACTCAGGGCCCAAGGAATGACAGGGTGATTGGTTTCCTGGGTTTTCTATGTATGCCTGATAGCCTACTGCCATGCCAAAGGGCAAAGGCAAAATATCCTAACAAAAGCCTGGTATCTTCAACGTAAGGACAAGGAAAAGATAGCCAACTGAGACAAAAAAAAACAAAAACAAAAACAATTTTTAGACAATCAACAGTACTCTAGCCAACCATCACAGAAAAACACTGTGGAATCTCCTCCACCCATGTGATGGACAGGGAGGCCAGGTGTGCTGGGGTTCATGGGGTCACAAAGAGTCGGACACGACTGAATGACTGAACTGGACTGATGCCAATAAATGTGAAGACAGACCCTCTGGTCTACCCTCTCCAGGCTGTAATAGGCTCCAACCGCCCCTCCAGCCTGGTGTCAGAAAAGGCTGAATAGGGAGTTTGGACATTAATTCTATGAAAGTGAAAGTTGCTCAGTTGTGTAGGACATTGTGCAACCCCATGGACTGTAGCCTGCCAGGCTCCTCTGTCCATGGAATTCTCCAGGCAAGAATACTGGAGTGGGTAGCCATTCCCTTCTCCAGGGATCTTTCCAACCCAGGAATTGAATCTAGGTCTCCCACATTGCAGGCAGATTCTTTACCGTCTTGAGCCACCAGAGAAACCCTTTAATCCTATGCAACAGTAATAAACCCATTTTTCTCCTCCCTGTAATGTCAATGAAGACCACATAAGAAACTTAGACTTCCACCTCCATGTGGCAGGAATGGAGATACACTCCTGCTCTTCACTGGGATGATGTCAAAGGAGACCTGGTGGAGAGTCAGGAATTTTACCACCACCCAGTGTGGGTAATAAGGCCCCTGTCCCTCCTCATGATGCCAATAGAAAAAACAAGGGAGTAGTCAAAAGACTTTCTTACCCCTCCCAGCCAGGTAATTATCTTATCATTGGAGCTTACTGAGATCAACTTAGCAGTAAGGAGTTCACCCCAATGAAATAAGTGTTAATGGAGAAAGAGTGGAAAATATAGACATCTCTCTTTACCTAGCAATAACATAAGAGCAGACGTCCTTCCTGCCATAGCAATGTGAAAAGAAGTAACAATATTTAAGATATAAAGATCTGGAGTCTGAAAGTATAATACTCAGGATACCTAAGTTTTAATTAAAAAAATTATTGTATAAGGAACCAGGAAGATCTTAAGCTTAATGAAAAAAGACAATAACAGTCAATCCCATATTGACACAGATGATTGAAAGCAGTCATCATAAAAAAGCTTCAATAAGGAATTAATTATGCATTTGAAACAAATAAACAGAATGTCTTAGGAAATAAATAGAACATTTCAGTAAAGAAATGGGAGAAATACAGGAAACCAACTGGAAATTTTATAACTAAGTATATATATGAATGGGGAATTTTTTTTTTAAAGTCAATGTCGGACTTTATTTTTGGGGGCTCCAAAATCACTACAGATGGTGACTGCAGCCATGAAATTAAAAGATGCTTACTCCTTGGAAAGAAAGTCATGACCAACCTAGATAGCATGTTGAAAAGCAGAGACATTACTTTGCCAACAAAGGTCTGTCCAGTCAAGGCTATGGTTTTTCCTGTGGTCATGTATGGATGTGAGAGTTGGACTGTGAAGAAAGCTGAGTGCTGAAGAACTGATGCTTTTGAATTGTGGTGTTAGAGAAAACTCTTGAGAGACCCTTGGACTGCAAGGAGATCCAACCAGTCCATTCTAAAGGAGATCAGCCTTGGGTTCTTTGGAACGAATGATGCTAAAGCAGAAACTCCAGTACTTTGGCCACCTCATGTGAAGAATTGACTCATTGGAAAAGACTCTGATGCTGGGAGGGACTGGGGGCAGGAGGAGAAGGGGACGACAGAGGATGAGATGGTTGGATGGCATCACTGACTCGATGGACGTGAGTCTGAGTGAACTCCGGGAGATGGTGATGGACAGGGAGGCCTGGCGTGCTGCGATTCATGGGGTCGCAAAGAGTGAGACGTGACTGAGCAACTGAACTGAACTGAACTGAACAATCTTATCAACAGAATGGAGGGGAAAGAGCAAAGAATTAGTAAACTTGAAGGTAGAACAATAGAAATTAGCCAACCTGGGCAACAAAGGAAAAAAAATTCAACAGCAACAAAAAAACAAGCAAAGCTTTTAGATCCTGTAGGACTATAACAATCTCACCATGGGAGTCCCTAAAGAAGAGAAGAAAGCAGCAGAAATGAAAAGATAGTGAGAGAACTAATGGATGAAAACTTGCCAAATTTGATTAAAAAAAAAAAACAAACTTAAAGACTGTTGAAGCTGAACAAATTCCAAATGGGTTAAAACCAAAAATGTTCACACAAGCATTATAATTATACTTCTGAAAACTAAAACCAAAGAAAAACCATAAATGACAAAAGCTAGAAAGAAATAAATGCATTACATACAGAGAAAACAATTTTATTGATAGCAGATTTCTCATGTGAAATCAGAGACATCTGAAGGAAGTGGCACATTTTTTTAACTGCAGAGAGAAAAAGATCAACCCAGAATGCTAAGTACCTTGAGAAATGGAGAAAAAAATCAAGATATTCTAAAGATGAAAGAAAATTCAGAGAATGTGTCACTTGCAGACCTACCCTAGAAGAATGATTACCAGAAATTCTCTAAACAGAAACTAAAAGGAAATTAAGAAAGAAGGAAGCTTGGAACCTCAGGTAGAAAGAATATGATAATCCAAAAGATCTATAAATATTCTAGACTTTCTTTCTTTCTTGAATTTTCTAAGTCATGTTTGATGTTATAACAACAAAAAATTATAACAACCATCTGCTGTTGTTTGGAACATATTTAGAAGGAATATTCAAGACAATTATGTAATAGTTGTGAGAAATTAAAGGAAGATAAATAAAATGTCTTTGATTTGTTCTAAATAATAAATTAAGGATACAAGTAGACTTCCATTAGTTACATGTGTATAACAACGTACTACCTAGAGTAACCACTTAATACTATGCAAATAAATATGCTGAAAAGTACTACATATAAAATATGACTATAAAATACTCAAGTAATTCATGGGAAGATATGAAAAAGAAGACAACAAACAAGTAGTATATTTAAGCTGCAATATATCAATAATTACATTAAGTGTAAAACCAAATAGTTTGAATTCACCCATTAAAAAGCAGAGATTGGCAGACTGAATTTGTAAACATGACCCAACTCACTTCAAAAATAGTAACGCAGGTTGTTGAAAGTAAGAAAATGCAAAAGGTTAAGCAAAAGAATGCAGGAGTGGCTACATTAAAATCAGATGTATAACATTTCAGAGCCATAATATGGCAAGATTCAGAAAAGGGCATTGTCTAATGTTAGAAGTGTCCCATAAGATAAACCAACACTAAATAAGTATGCAGCAAACAAGAGGTGCAAAATATGTGAAGCAAATATTACCAGAACTGAAAGGAGAAAGGGGCAAATCTATAAGGATAGTTAGAGACTTAAATGATCATCCTTAATGATTCATGAAATAGCAAGTCTAAGTATTAGCAGGAATATAGAAGAACTCAACACCATCAACCAATAGAACCTAATCAACAATACAGAATAGTCTGCAGAAGAACAGTGGACTACACATGCTTTGCAAGTGCCCATGGACATATACCAGGACAGGCCACATCATGGACCTCAGACTTAAAGAACTGCCATATGTAAGTATGTTCTCTGACTGTGATGATATGATATAGTAACAGACAAATAATAGGGAAAAAAATCTCCAAATATTTGGAAACTAAGTAACACACCTCTAATAATCCACCAACCAAAGATAAAGTCTCAAATGAAATAAAAAACATTAAATTGAATGAAACTGAAAATATAATATTTCAATATATATGGGCTACAGACAAAGCAAGTGTTGAGACAAATATTTATTGCACTAACTCTGTACAATGGAAAAGAAAAAAAGTACCTTAAATTAATACTCCAAGATCCTATCAAAAAACCCTTAAAAAGAATAGCAAAATAATTCCAAATCAAGTAGAAGCAGGAAATTAATAAAAAGAAAAGCAAAACTCAATGAAATTGGAAACAGGAAAATAACAGAAAAAAACTGATGAAATAAACAACTGGTTGGTTTCAAAAATCAATAAAATTGGCAAACTAACCAGATTAGCAATGAAAAAAATTAAGAGGACAAAAATTTCAGTATCAGGAGAAAAACTAGTCATCACTACAGATCAAAAATCAAAATCAAAATCAAAAAAGGAAACAGTACAAAACACTATGCACACATACAAATTTGATCATTTATGTGAGATAGATCAATTCCTCTAAAAAATCAGTGTACCACATCACATGCAATATGAAATAGATAATTTTAATAATTCTATACTTATTAAGTAAACTGAATTCTTTCATTATTAAAAATGTCCCAAGAAAACTCCTTGCCTAGGTGGTTTAACTGGAGAATTCTACAAAACGTTTAAGGAATTAGTACCAATTCTAAGACTTCCCAGGTGGTGCTAGTGGTAAAGAACCTGCCTGCAGTGCAGGAGGCTTAAGACATGTGGGTTCAGTCCCTGGGTTGGGAAGATCCCCTGGAGGAAGGCATAGCAACCCACTCCAGTATTCTTGCCTGGAGAATGCCATGGACAGAGGAGCCTGGCAGCCTACAGTCCATGGGGTTGCAAAGAGTCGGACATGACTGAAGTGACTTAGCACACATGTACACACCAATTCTAAATAACCTCTTCCAGGACGTGTAAGAGAAAGAAACCCTTCCCAGTTCATTTTATGAAGCTAGTATTATCCTGATACTGAAACCAGTCTAAAACAGCACAATAAAGGAAAATGACCTGTCAACATCTTCATCAATATAGACAAAAATAATCCTTTAAAAAGTTAGCAAAGAGAATTCAACAATGTATGAGAAGGATAATACAACATGTTAAGTGGCATTTATTCTCCAGATGCAAGCCTGCTTCAAAACTAGAAAGATAATCAGTATAATCCACTATATTACTAAAGAAGAAATTTTTTCAGATAGTATGAATCATTACAGAGAAAGGATCTGACATAATGCAATACACATTCATGATACAAGCTCTCAGAAAAAGGAGAAACAGAGGGGGGACTATAACGAGTCAATAAAAGACATCTGCAAAAACGTTCAACTAACATTTTTAACAAATTCTTTACATCTAAGATTGCTTCCCTGATGGCTCAGTTGGTAAAGAATCCACCTGCAATGCGGGAGACCTGGGTTCGATCCCTGGGTTGGGAAGATCCCCTGGAGAAGGGAAAGGCTACCCACTCCAGTATTCTGGCCTGGAGAATTCCATGGGCTGTATAGTCGATGGGGTCTCAAAGAGTCGGACAAGACTGAGCGACTTTCGCGTTCACTGTCACTTTTCACTTACCTCTATGATTGGGAACAATGTAATTCGGTTCGCTTTCACCGCATTGATTCATCACAGTGTTGAAAATTCTAGCCAGCAAGGCAAGGAAAGAGTAAGAAAAGGAAGTAAAAGCACACAAATTAGAAACGAGATGTGAAACTATCCCTTTATGTTTACTTACAGTTGATATAACTGTCTATATAGAATTTTTCAAGAAAATCTCAAAAAAAAAGGTAAAATTAATGAGAACTCCACTCCAGTATTCTCGCCTGGAAAATCCCATGGACGGAGGAGCCTGGTGGGCTGCAGTCCATGGGGTCGCTAAGAGTCAGACAGGACTGAGCGACGTCACTTTCACTTTTCACTTTCATGCATTGGAGAAGGAAATGGCAACCCACTCCAGTATTCTTGCCTGGAGAATCCCAGGGACGGCAGAGCCTGGTGGGCTGCTGTCTATGGGGTCGCACAGAATCGGACATGACTGAAGCGACTTAGCAGCAGCAGCAGCAGCAGCAGCAGCAGCAGCAGCAGCGAGGTTACAGGATATAGAATAAGATAACAGTGAACACTCGGGAACCATATTTTAAAAAGTGTAATACCATTTACAATGGCTCAAAGAAACAGAATGCTTAGGTGTAAATCTAATAAAGCTTATATGCTGAAAATTATAACACTAATGAAGGAAATCAAAGATTTAGATAAACTGAGATATTACATTTCTTGGATCGGAAGATTCAACATACCAGAGATGTCAATTTTCCCCAATTTATATACAATAATGAAATTCCTATAAAAAATACAGCATGTTCTTTTTTTTAATAAATATAAGGCTATTCTTAAATTTATACTTAAAGACAGTGGCACTAAATTAACATCCTCCCACAAAAAACAGAACAAAAATTGAAGGCAGTGCTTTTTAATCTACTAGATACAGAAGATTTTTACAACTGACTCCAGAAATTTTAAAAGGTGACTCAAAAAATCATTTGATGTACAGAATGGGGGAAAATCTTAGCAAACCACATATCTTGTCATGGGTTAGTAACTAACATTTATTTTTTTTAAAAAAAACTCTTAAAACCCAACAGTAAAAGAACACACACAACTCAATTCAAAAACGGATGAAATATATGGAAAGGTATTTCACCAAAGAGGACACAGAGATGGCAGATAAACACCTAACATTGAAAAGATGCTCAATACTATTAGCTATTAGGGGAAGGAAAATTAAAACCACAATGACATAACTGTAGTCCTATGAGAAAGGCTAAACAGTAGTGAGGACAGCAAAGGCTGGTGAGGATGAGGAAGAACCAAGTAACTAATGAATTGCTAAAGACCATGCGGCCAAAGCCACTATGGAAAACTGTTTACTTGCTTCTTAAAAAACTAACCTAGCAACTGCACTATGACTCAGTAATTGCACTCTTCAGCATTTATCCCAGGAAAATGAAAACTTACATTTATACAAATGCTGTACATGAATGTTTACAGCAGCTTTATTCATAAAAGCCCCAAACTGGAAAAATCCAGAAGTCTTTCAATAATGAATGGTTAAACAAACACTGATAGACCTATATCCTGAAATGTTACTCAGCAGTAAAAAAGAATGAAATATTGATGGATGTAGCAACTTGGATAAATTTCCAGAGAATTACGCTGAGTGAAAAAAGCCAATCCAAACAAAGTATTCATTGTATAATTCCATTTAAAGTTCTTGAAATGAAAAAAAAAATATATATATATAGAAATGAAGAACAGACTTTCAGCTACCAGAGATTAAGAAGCAAATGGGCTTGAGAGGAAAGCAGTATTGTTACAAAAGTCTACATGGGGAATTTTATTTTAATCACTCCCTCTTTACCCCATTAGTGAAGGACAGATTCCTGCCTTGGGGTTATGGGAATGGCCAAGCACCTAACATCCAATCCTGGACAAGTGAGCTCAAAAGAAGCTTATCAGTCTCATGCAGTCAGAGCCCAGAGAAGGAAGACACTGCACCACACTCGCCCACACAGCTGTTGCACTGGAAAACGGAGTGAACAACCTAAGGTTGTAGGAGGCTTTTGTGGTATCGAGAGTTTTGGATGACACTTCGTTCCAATGTAGAGATGTGATTGGCTTATTTGAATAAATCCACGGGTGCCAGGGAACCAAAGCTCACTGCTCAAGGCTAAGCAGGAACAGGGACTGCAGCCCACCAGGTTCCTCCATCCATGGGATTTTCCAGGCAAGAGTAATGGAGTGGGGTGCCATTGCCTTCTCTGAAATAACACCATATCAGGCCTTAAACTGAGGACCTATACTGTAAATCCTTTGGCAAAGGAAATGTTCTGCATTTCAACTGCATCAAAGCTAATAACCTTGTTGAGGTGATGTACTATAGCTCTGTTAGTCATGACTAGTGGAGGAAAACAGTGCAATCAGAATGGTGGCTTAAGAAGATGAAGGAGTATTTGGCATAACCAGGACTTATTCCAGGAAGAGAAGAGTTGCTTCTGAAGAGACAGGACTTCAATAGACAGCCTCCAGAACAATGTAAGCCTGCAAGTCTCAAAAGACTATTACATAATTCAACTAGTATTCTTTCTATGTATTTGCATGCTGTCTATAGTCCATTGTTTTGGGTTTTTTTCAGTGTATATTAGGATGTGCAAAAGAGGGAGAAGAATGGCCTTCCCTCCTGGGGAAGATGTAGCATATCAGCTTTCAAACATATGAATGGATCAGAGAACATACAAGCTAACACAATCCAGTATGGTTCTGGTCAGTACAATACAAAAGTGCTCAGTGAATACAAGGGAGTTTAGATTTGAGTGTACTTATACAGCAGGAAATGGAAAATACACAAAATCACAATAATATAATTTGGAGATGTAAAGAGAAAGAGAACAGGATAGGCTTTGAGGAGTACACAAAAGGTACAGAAATATATTCAGTCTATTCAGTGACAACAATTAGCCCAGCCCGAAGAGAAATTTCTTTGTGGAGTATTTCTCAGTGGTTAAAACATCACATTCTGATACTGGACTGCCTAGTTCCAGCCATTTCATATAGGGCTAGTTATCTAACCTCTTTGAGCCTCATTTCCTCATCCATAAAAAGACATGATGAAAATAGCACTTTTTAATAACATGGTTGTGATGTCAAAATGTGAAAATGGGTACAAAGAGTTTGTCATAGTGCCTGCCATACAATACATACTTGGTAATTATCAATGATGATTTAAAAGCTTCAGTCATACATAGCCAGATAGTCAGGAGGTTCAAAATTTCATGATTCAGAATCAGAACCTGGTGGGTCTAGGAAGTAATGGGGTGCCATGGAAGGCTTTTCTAAAAGGATCTAAAATCATTAAATAATCATCTTGACTGGAATATTTATTGATGTTAAAACTCTTTCATTTGCTGTTCCTCGCAGTTATTTTGTGATATTATAGTTATTATGACTGTTTTACAGATAAGGAAAGTAAGGCAGAAAGACAGTGAGTTACTGAAGTTCATACAGCAAGAAAGATTAGGACCAGGCTTTCTAACTCTTGGTCCAAAGCTCTGTCTGTCTGTCAGTGGTACCAGTGGAGACCTGCTGGTACTCCTGCAGAAGGGATAAGTTCCACATCCATAGAGAGAGGATGAGGTGTACACATGGAAGCAAGGAAGTACAATATAGAAGTTCATTATTACATACCAGGAAAGCAATCATTTAGACAAATTCATCTTTTAGTAGAGTAAAAGTTGGGTGGGGACAGGTTCAAGCTGAGGCACCAAGTTATCACAATAATCCAAGAATATGAAGAAAACATCTCCCTTGCTTGTGGTAATTGGAATGGACAGGGCAGCTGGAACATCTAAAGGAGGAGTCTACACGGAAATCAACGTAGATTTTGAGACAGATGTTTTAAATCTTAGAGCACTGACCTCTATCCTTTGATATCTTTTCTACTCATCAATTAACCTGTCTTCTTCCAAAATGTCCCCCCAAACTACTAATAAAACCCTCTTCATTATGATTACAAGGGGTCAAAGATCTTTGTCTTTTTAAAATTATAATGATTATTGTGAAATGCTGCTATTATTTCCTCTTTGGACAGAGGTTTTTGACACATATAATTTTTTGAGAGTTTCTTTGTCTAATTTTCTAACCACAAATTTACTAGGAGAATGGTAATTATATGGTAAACATCTGGCTTGGCCATTATTGCCCACAGTATTATAATTTTCTAACAATAAACCTGAAATTTTTTATGAATTATAAACACAATCAGCTGTCAAAGCCCCTTTTTAATTCATAAAGAATTAGAGAGACAGTATTCTTGAGTTTTTCTCAAGAACCAAATTTAGCATTATGATAGCTATGCTTCTTTTCAAAATTTTAATGAATATTGTCTGTAATTCTCAACTCTGAGTATTATTGAGTGATCACATTTTTCTTCTCTTTTAATTTGTAGGTGAATTCTTTTGTTTGACAATTAGAAACATAATTAACTGTAATTTCAAAGCTTAGCTTTGATTTCTAAGAAAAGGAGCTGCACTAAGATTTAGAATAGCATATGAAGTGAAAGTAAAAACAATATGATAAAATCTCAAGCAGACTGGGAAACAATCTAAGCCCAAAGACCTAATTTAGCTGTCTAACAATCATAGAACTAGTTTCTCATTTTGACAAAACTTATTTTACTTTTAAATTTCACTGACATTTATACAAAAGATGTTGATATCTTAGAAATGAAAAATCTAGTCCCACGGACAAGTATTAGAGTTTCTGTGTATGCAATGGGACACAAATTAATTGGGGAATATTCACAGTCTTTCCACCCTCTCCCTTCCTCCTCTGAGAGTCTCATAATTAGCACAACTATCTTCTCCCTTCTTCTCCTTTCTAAAGAGCAAACATCTCATTCCACTAGAGAAAAGCTAGGTCAACCTATAGCATACAGGAGTGGACTGAGAGGGAGCAATGGAAAGATCTAGAAAGGACTAAATGTTCTAGGGATGGGAAATTCTGAAAACCTATCTAGCACATGTGACAGAATTGAGTATAAGAGAAAAGGAGATATTAGATGCTCCATGGAAAATAGTCCTAGATTCCTTTTTTGTATGGTTATCAAAAAATACAAGGGCTGTTGCTGGATAACAGAAAAGGAGTTCACCCCCCTGGAATGAGTGTTTTCTCTTTTTCTGATATGAGGTCTTTGACCCCACCCTTAACAAAAGGCTCCCCCAAATCCTGTAGATTCCCAAGTGGTAACAACACTAGGAACAACTTTTGTTCTAATGAGGCAACTCTGGGTGGGCTTCTGGATGGCCCCTAGATGCAAACTGGTCACCAGAGACATAAAGCCACGACTACAAGCTTAGAGTTTTCACCCATTCTCCAGAGAGGGGAGAGGAGTTGGAAACAGGCTTAATGGTTGATCATGCCCACATGAGGAAGTCTCCATAAAATGCCCACAGTACAAGGTTCAGAGAACTCGCATGTAGGTGAACACAATCTGAGAGGGTAACACCCCCGAATTTCACAGGGACAGAAGCTCTTGTGCTCATGACCCTCCCACACCATTGCCTGCTTATTTCTTCATCTGGCTGTTCATCTGTGCCCTTCTCACATCCTTTAATAAACTGGTAAACATTAGTGTTTCTCTGAGTTCTGCAAGAATCTCAAGCAAATTAAATGAACCTAAGGAGGAAGTCATGGCACCCTGAGGCTAACAGAAGCACAAGTGACAACCCAGAATTGCAACTGTCACCTCAAGTCGGGTAGGAGAGGTCTCATACAACTGAGCCCGTAGCCAGCAGGATCTGATGCTATCTGCAGGCTGGCAGTGTCACAACAGAGCTGAACTGAAGAACATTCAGTCGGTGTCATGAAAATTACTTGGTGGGGGAAATCACTCCCTCCCATTTGGTGACCACAAAGATCAGAAGTTCAGTGTTCTGTAATAAGCATTAAGTAGACACAGGAGGGAAAACTGGGTTTTTCCTAATACTGATGTTCAGTTAAATGTGACTTTCGAACAACAAATAATTTTTAATGTAAGGATGTCCCAAATGTTGGGTCATTTGGTACTTACCCTGCACTCAAATCTGTCAGTCCTTCTTTATATTATCTATTAAGGAATGGATTCTTTTAAAATTACTTTAGCTGTTGGACTAAGTATCTTTGATGAGGCCCTATTCTGAGATAGGACTAAGAGGATTTATGCTTTAAGGAGTCACATTTCTAACAAAAGTCATCAAAGTGATGTCTTGGGAACTTTGTTAAAGTGAGGTAGAACCTGTGTCTTGAATATCCTGAATGTGCTGCAACAGACTCAGCATTGAAAGATCTGAGTGTGTAAGCATGAACAAAAGAATAATAATATAACTTAACAAAACCTCAGAAGCTCACAGAATGTTATGATATAATCTGTTTCAATAAATTTTTTCTGTTTCCTCAGGATTTCACTCCATAATTAAAGCAATCATGGAAAGAACCAGATGTACACCGTAAGGTCAGGTTTACTGTAATTATTCACTATCACATTTTTGGCTGAAATTTTTAAACACAAAATTCATTCCCATAGCAGAAGAGAGAAGAACTGTGCTATTGCAATTTCACTCACTTATTTTAAAATTTAAATATGGGGAAGAAATTATATACACAAAGCTGTTATTTGGCTGTCTCTTTGAGTATGCAGAAGAGAGATAGAACTCTTCATGCGATATGGGGCATGACTGCATTGAAGTACGTACTATAATTAGTCACAATAACTTTTTTCACACTGCTGGAAAATGTGGAATATCCGTATGATAAGCTCTGAGCCTCAGCTGGCTGTATTTTATTACGCTAGTAAATGGGTATCTGATTAAAATAAAAGTTAAAGGGCTTTCTCTTTTGCAAGTTTTCCTAATAAATTTCTTTTCTCATCCCCACCCTTAAGGTTTCTGTGGTTCCAACGTTTTGCATACAAACTTTCAACAGTCCTTGACTAAACTCTGCATAAAATTCATGTGTGCTTTTTATGTCTGATGATGCTCTTTGTCATGTGGCCCCAGGGACTCTCCAGCCCCAAACTCCATAATCGTGACATGGTGGGCAATTTTTCTGATACAACTCTATGCTCCCTCTTAGGTAAGGAACTTGGCACATGGTGGCCATCCTGGGTGGAAAACACTCGTCTCTATACTCCCACTTCTACCTGAATGCCTCCTACTTATTTTCCTGTTATCGGTCAGCTTAGATGCCACTTCTCCTGAGAAGTCCTCCTTAACCAAGATTCACTGGGTGAACCTGTAGTTAGCTCCCATTCATCTACACTTTATGTTATGATAGCAATTATTACACTATGAGCAATTACATTAGAGCAATATTACAGTCAGTTGTACATGTTCACTTATTTACATGTGTGGTAAAGAATCCATCTGCAATGCAGGAGATCTGGGTTCAATCCCTGTTGAGGGGGAGATCCACTGGAGAAGGGAATGGCTACCCTCTCTAGTATTCTTGCTTTAGGAAACCCATGGGCAGAGGAGCCTGGTGGGTTACAGTCCATGGGGTCGCAAAAGAGTTGGATACAACTGAGTGACTAAGCATGCAGATGGAGAAGTTCTTTTAGGATCGAGTCTTATTTACGTTTTTGTCCCCAGTACCTACCACACTGTTCTTACATAATGGGTCCTCAATAATTGCTGTTGAATGAATGAACACATAAATGTTTGTGCTGCTGGGAATTTAATCTGTTATGGCAGATTTTCCATTGGCAAACTGATTGTATCAGCAAAGCAAATAGCCATTCCAGTGAGAAACCGCAGAAAATTGCTGCAATTAGCAAAAACAGGTGGGATTTTGCAGGCATCTGCTTTTAGTACAATTCATTCTCTTTGAAAAATACTCAGAGAAAAGTGGTTTACTTTAGGTGCAACCAACTGTGCTCCAGTCTTGCATCACACATCACGTCTTGAAACCGTAATAATCACTAGCATGAGTGAATGAAAAGTGATACTTTTGTTGTTGTTGTTTAGTTGCTGAGTTGTGTCTGACTTTTTATGATCCCTGGACTGTAGCCTGCCAAGCTTTTCTGTCATGGGATTTTCTAGGCAAGAATACTGGAGTGGGTTGCCATTTCCTTCTCCAGGGGATCTCTCTACCCAGGGGTTGAACCCAAGTCTCCTGCATTCCAAGTGGATTCTTTAGCACTGAGCCACAAGGGAAGAAGAAGTAGGAGGAGATACTACTCTCTCTTAAACACCCCCACCCTTCAGGAAGTCATGTGAATGGCATGGACTTCCATGAAATCCATCAATCAATGAATGATTCAGTCCATTTTTAATTTCAAGTTCTACTCTAACAAAGCCCATCGTTGCACAGTCAATACTTGACTACTTGAAGCTCTATTTCCCAGGTTGATAACTGTTTAATTGGCCAATTGCTCAGAAGATAATCCAATTGACTGTCTAAATAATTGGTATACTAGAAAATATATTGTATTTTAGAATTTCTTAAAAGTCTTTTGAAGGCTGAATCAAATTAGCCAATTAAAATCTGCTCATCTGCTCAGCCATCAACCTACCAGCATCTGCTTTAAGTAACCATACAGATTCAGACAACGGCGGTGAGTGAAGATGAACAATTTGATGATTTATGTGGTTTTCTAAATATGGTGGCTCAGATGGTAAAGTGTCTGCCTATAATGTGGGAGACCTGGGTTCATTCCCTAGGTTGAGAAGATCTCCTGGAGAAGGAAATGGCAACCCACTCCGGTATTCTTGTCTGGAAAATCCCATGGACGGAGGGACCTAGTAGGCTACCGTCCATGGGGGTAGCAAAGAATCAGACATGACTGAGTGACTTCACTTTCACTTTCTGCATACAGGAAGACAGTAGAAGAGGAAATGAGAAGTCCCCAGTGTTTGAATCTGATTTCTATAAGAACAAAATATAAAATTCCAAAAAGCATCTCCAAACTAGCTTTTTAAAGTAAGAGTATTATTTCTACCCTGCTCCCAATTATTAATAGCTAGAATACCAGGATAAGCTTAAGTAATTATACATAATGGCTACAAGTATTCCAAGAGGCAGGAGTTACCCTACAATGCTTCAGTTTAGTGTCAAGCATTATAAACAAATCTGTCATTTACTGACAACTTAATATTGAACTATTTCAGCAGTTTGTATAATTTACTATTATTGGGGGGGGGGCAGCAAAATGTAATAACTTAGTGATTACCTTGTATTATTGCTTCTTGGGTGATCTGGGATATAATGGCAGAATGAGTTTAAATATCAAATAGCTACCTTAAAAGTGTTGGGAGTTGGAGTAGCTACATCTCTGAGCATCTGCACCAAAGAGGAGCAACCTACTAGATTTGATATAAGCTTTCCAATTTATCCATTTTGTTCTGAGTGCTACCCATTTGAAAGCTTTGCAGTGTGATTTTTACAGCCAGTTATGAGAAATTTATTAGACACTGATGGAAAGTGTTGGGCCAGATATAATGGGAAAAAATACCTAGGCTCTACCCAGGCTATTTTCTTGGGCTTCATAAAAGAAATATAGAATAGTTAATGTTGCCTTGGGATTTATTGTCTCAGTTTGGGGACCCTTGGACATACTCAATCTTTACATCTTCATTTGATTTACACTGTCTGCTATAGACTGATGGGTCTTTTGAGAAAATACCAAGTACTAATTATAAATAACCTTAATGAAGTTATAAATATGGCCTCTGGGCCTTCAAATTTTCATCCGTTTTGCTTTCATGAAACAAAAAGCTTTCAACCTGCACTGAGTCACAGTGTCATTTTTTAAAACATTTAAACTGTCTCAGAATCTGACAGATGTATAACACAGAGCATTTAAAGGAGAGTGTTTTACTTAAGTAAGTTACAATGCTAGAAAACACTGTCAAAACCCTGCAAAAACATTTCACTTCAAAAAAGTGACTCAAGAAAATGCTAGAATAGATGACTTCCTAAAACATCAACTAATTTTTATTTTGGGTCTGTTGGTAATAGACTAGGACACAGTTTTCTTTGGGAATGATAAAATCCAAAACTGGCTGGAGATGATCCATTAACATCCGTTTTTATTGCTAGTGCAATACTCACCTGAAGCATGTGGAATGGGAAACTCTCTTGGTTACATCAGGTTGGGAACAACGCTATGAATTCAAGAACTCTACTCTGGACATCTTAACTCTCACTTCCATGATCTTGATTTGAAGCAAAGCAGTCAATTCTAAAAAAAAAGCAGGCTTTCTTACTCAACTGGAGCATCACTTATGCTCAGTTCAGTTCAGTCACTCAGTCATGTCAGACTTTGCAATCCCATGAACTGCAGAATGCCAGGCCTCCCTGTCCATCCCCAACTCCCAGTTTACCCAAACTCATGTCCATTGAGTTGGTGATGCCATCCAACCATCTATCTCATCCTCTGTCGTCCCCTTCTCCTCCTGCCCTCAATCTTTCCCAACATCAGGGCCTTTTCTAATGAGTCAGCTCTTCATGTCAGGTGGCCTAAGTATTGGAGTTTCAGCTTCAACATCAGTCCTTCCAATGAACACCCAAGACTGACCTCCTTTAGGATGGACTGGTTGGATCTCCTTGCAGTTCAAGGGACTCTTAAGAGTCATCTCCAACACCACAGTTCAAAAGCATCGATTCTTCGGTGCTCAGCTTTCTTTATAGTCCAACTCTCACATCCATACATGACTACTGGAAAAACCATAGCCTTGACTAGGCGGACCTTTGTTGACAAAGTAATGTCTCTGCTTTTTAGTATGCTATCTAGGTTGGTCATAACTTTCCTTCCAAGGAATGAGCATCTTTTAATTTCATGGCTGCGATCACCATCTGCAGTGATTTTGGAGGCCAAAAAAAAAAAAGTCTGACACTGTTTCCACGGTTGCCCCACCTATTTCCCATGAAGGGATGGGACCAGATGCCATGATCTTCGTTTTCTGAATGTTGAGCTTTAAGCCAACTTTTTCACTCTCCTCTTTCACTTTCAACAAGAGGCTTTTTAGTTCTTCATTTTCTGCCATAAGGGTTATTGATATTTCTCCTGGCAATCTTGATTCCAGCTTGTGCTTCTTCCAGCCCAGCATTTCTCATGATGTACTCTGCATATAAGTTAAATAAGTAGGGTGACAATATACAGCCTTGATGTACTCCTTTTCCTATTTGGAACCAGTCTGTTGTTCAGAAACCTCAATAATTACCATTTATAAACTTGAGATTTAGAGACCCAAACTCTCCACTTTCTTCCTGCTCTGAAATGCAGAAATAACCTAAATGCATCTCCAATCACTTTGCTTAAGAATGTAATCTTCCCAACCCATCTCTCTCTTGATAGATTTAATTTTCTCTATAGCATGAAGTACCATCCTCTTATTTTTGTTTTGTGTGGTTTTTTTTAAGAATAATTAGACAAAGGTTAATTCACAAGGGGACTATTTAAACATGTGGGTGGGTATAGAGGAAGACAAGAGATAGTTCAGGAACCTATCTGGGCTGTTAACAACACTTGACCTGAATGGGTGGGGAGAAAGGGGAGAAATTACGGTATCTGAAGAGTCCTATTCATCAAGCCATCTTGAGAGGGGAATTACCTTCAAAGGAGGTTCATAGCTAGTCCAAGGCAAACTTTCTGGGAGGTAGCCAGGGAATTACTACCTGTATTCTCTTGCCTCCCTTTCACCAATCTCCTGGTAGGGTGTTGGCCCACACTTAAACTGAATTCGGTGAGCAAAGGAGCCCACTGACTTACTCTGCACAGTTTCAGTATACTGGGCAGACAGTGGGTGGACAGTGGATCTAAAGGAATAAACAGAAGGTATTCAGCACACAAACTCAACCACTCTCTTTGTTAAATGTGTCACTTATTTATCTGTCTCTCTAAACTAGAATGCAAGCTGTAACAGAAAAGGGACTATGTTTTTTTGTTGTTATTGTTTGCTGCTTTATCCCCAGGAATGCACACAGAGGACAGATTGAATAAATGGTTGTTGAATATAAATGAATAAGCACATAAACTGACAATAATAAGCTACTGATTAATAAAGGTTATCAAGTGGAGAATGAATCTGGAATTAGATAAGGAGAGAATTGATTCAAAAATACTATTGCCAGGTGCAGAAGGAGCATATTGCAACTGGGGAACAGAAGCTGGTGTTCTAGAGAAAAGACTCTGAATGTAAGGTCTGTATCTCAAAGGACATGTAGAAAGATTAGTCTGGTATAGGAAGGGGTAAACAAGGTTAGAAAGAACTAGGGGGTGTGCGTGTGCGTGTGTGTGTGTAGTTGGATAGTTGCATAGTTCATCAGGAATGTTCTTCCCTGAGGTTAGTCTGTTTTCAGTAGGAACCATTCAGGAGGGGCTGTTCTGCTTTCCAAGGCTTGTTTTGATTAGTTTATTCAAGTCAAGTTAGCATGTATTTTGTCCAGATTGGATAGTGGGGGCAAAAAGTCATCTAATCATTAATAAGAGAAAGAATGAGAATTTGGGAGGTCTGTCTTTGGCCTTGTAAACAAGAAGGGGGAAGAACAAGGCATCTGAAAATCTTATCTAAGTCACATGGGGATGGGTAGTTCTTTGCAGTAAGCTATTTCCCGTAACACAAAAGTGCAAAGCAATTTCTTGACCACTGTGATTTTCCAGAAGCACAGGCCTCGGAGAAATTTTGACATTGTCAAGGGATTTATGTCAAGGGACTACCAAACGAATAACATTGTAAATATAAAATATAGTCAAACAAGGGTTAGAGATAGTAGTGTACATCAAGTACATCTCATTGTATTTTTTCCTACTTCTAGCTGTGTCATTCTAGTAAGAGGTCGCTTCATTTACACATTTATCACAATAACATTACAAAGCGAACAAGGGTGGAAATAGTCTTTGCAATCCTGCCTGCCATCCATGGGTTAGAGACAATGGGAAGCATGATATGATTCTTTCCTCCTTTGTTTGGCAGTACTAATTGTGATGCTACTATTTAAAGTTTTTTTTTATGTTGTTGTTTTTTAATGATAATGAACCTCACAAACAAACCGACTACTTTCATGTGGTTTCTCCATCTCAGTAAACGGCAGATTCATACTTTCTGTTGTTTACGTCTCAAATCTGGAGTCATTCTTACTCCTATCTTGCATTCACAGCACATATTCAACTGAGCCACAAAATGTCATCAAAACACAGGTATAATACAACCCCTTCCTGCCACCTCCACTATTGCCTGGTCCAAAGACATCACCTGGAATTCTACACTCATCACCATCAGGTCAGACACACTCCCACTTCAGTGGTCCTGGCTCCCTGTTTCTGTTCCCTCTGTACAGAATGCTCTTCTTCCTTCATGCTCTCTTTGTACATTTTTTGGTTCTTGGCTTAAATGTCACCCGATCAGAGAGGTTTTTCACATCCGCCCTGTACAGTTACACCTTCATCCCTCAGAACCCCTTTCTCTGCTTTATGTACTTTATGACCCTCATCACCATGATTCATTCATTCATTACTTCCATCACTCGACCATAGAATGCTTTATTCACTATTGTGTCTCTGGCACCTAAAACAGCATCTGGAATAGCTTAGGCATTCAAAACCTATTTGTGGATGAATAAATGATTTCTCTTCTCATGAAATTTCAAATTTTCTGTATAACTACCTCGCTCCGGAATAGAGGAAGAAAAGAGAAAAGTGCTTATCAGCACTACTGAAGAATTTTTCAGATTGTCACAATTATTTCCCCTTAGGAAAAAAGAAAAGTTATACTGACTACATTCGAGTGCATTTTTTTTTTTTATATATAAACTCTCCTGTGAATTTAAGTTACATACTATAAATATAAACTTATACTTTAAGTTCCATTCAGACGGATGTCATTTTGGGTCTTACTCATCCTTATACACACAGCATCTGCCACATGAATATAGGTTGGCATAACTTGATCAGAAAACAGTTTTTTTTTTTTTTTTTTCTTTCAGTTTTTCTGAATTTGTGTTTATAATCGGCTGGGTCAGTACTTTGTAGACCTCGACTCATTAGAGTAGGTTTAGGGAAGATATGGTAATGACAGATATGGGCCAACTTCTAATGGAAAAGTCTCGTGAAAGTTGGACCAATCAAAAGGCAGCCCTGGGCTTCCCTGGTGGCTCCTGGTAAAGGATCTGCCTGCCAGTGCAGGAGACACAGGTTTGATCCCTGATCCAGGAAGAGCCCACAGGCCATGGAGCAAATGAGCCCATGCTCCGCAACTACTGAGCCTGTGCTCTAGAGCCTGAGAGCTCCAACTGCTGAAGCCCCCGTGCCCTATGGCCCACGCTCCAAAGTAAGAGACGCCACTGTGGTGAGAAGCCTGCGCACCGCCACTGGAGAGCAGCCCCTCCTCTCCGCAGCTGGACAAAAGCCCGCGCAGCCACAAAGACCCAGTACATCCAAAGAAAAAGCCAGCTCTGCTTTAACGGAAAGGACATGAAGAGAAAGCTTTGCAAAAGCTCTGAGACCTGAATCTAAATTGAAAATGGTAGAATTGGCACAAAAATCTGTACTCTTTGCAAGATATTCCAAGACTGAGCTTACATCTCACTCTTCTTTAAGAGGAACATTGGCCAGACCACACAGTGTAGCAATCCATCAATGGGATTTCATCCTGAGCCCCAACCATTGCTGGGAGAAGGAAGCCAGGGACATGAACTTGCTCAGGAGCTAGGGGTGGAAGAATAAATATAAGAACATAGATATGAGTTTCTTTCATTGATAAAATTTAATTTTCTCCTTTTCTGTGGAAGTTCAAAAAATACTTGGATATAAAATATTCTTCAAGATTGATTAAATCAGACAGCGACATGTGAAAGAAGGAAAACAAACTATTATCTTACACCAGGAACAAACACTAACTTAAAATGGATTCAAGTTTTGAATGTAAGACCTGAAGCCAGGAACTCCTAGAAAAGAAAACAGTAGGCTCTGTGACATGTCTCTTGATGATGAATTTTTGGATTTGATATCAAAAGCAAGGGCAACAAAAGCAAAAATATGTACATCATATTTTTACATCAAACTATAAAGCTTCTATACAGCAAGCCATGAATAAAATGAAAAGGCAAACTACAAAACAGGAGAAAATATTTGTAAATCATATATCTGCAAAGGGATTAATACCCAAAATATGTAAAAAGCTCATACAACTCAACAGCAAAAAATAAATAAATAAATAAATAATAATAATAATCTGATTTTAAAATAAGCAGAGGATCTGAATAGACATTTTTCCAAAGAAGGCATGTATTTGGCCAACAGGCACATAAAAGAAGCTCAACATACTAACCATTAAGGAACTAGAAATTAAACCATAATGAGATATGACCTCACATCTGTTAGCATGGCTATTATTAAAAAGACAAGACATAACATATGTCTTTAAGGATGTAGAGAAAAGGGAACCCTTCTACACTGTTGGTGGGAATGTAAATTGGTACAACCACTACAGAAAACAGTGTATAAATTCCTCAAGAAGTTAAAAATAGAGCTACACATGATTCAGCAATTTTACTTCCGGAAATTTTGTAAGGGCTAGGAGGGCAGGCAGGACGGACTCTAGATGCAGTTCTGGTCCATGGCTGGCTCTGGTCTTCACCTTCTAGTGACAGGATTTTGGATCATACTGAGGGTCCTGGGAGAGGATCCAAGGCAACACAAGAGCACCTAGGGAATGGAGCACTTGGGAGCACAGGGCTGTCTATTTTGTTCTTATAAGCCACCCACCCCCCCTCCCAAAAAAAGGGCAAGTGTATGGGATAACACAAAATGTACTGGTGTCTGTCCTGAGTCCTGGCCCACATCTCCTAAAATCTGTGCAAGTTCTTCAGTGATAGGAGTGTTTTTCATCCTAATGGGGGTGCCTCTGAGTTGGCTCCTCGATTAGAGCTCATCATCAGAAAGATAAGCCACAGTGAGAAGTATGGCATTTTTAGCCCTGCTTGCCATTCCCTTGAGTAGAGAGAAGGGCTGGAAATGGCAATAATAACCCATCATGCCAATGTGAGGAAGCCCTGGGAAAATTCATAAAGAACAGGGGTTTGGTACGTTGCCAAGTGGGTGAGTATGTGGAGGTGCTGGGACAGAGCATGGAAATTACATACCCACCCACCCACCCACCCACACACACACACACACACACCCCTCATACCTATGAGGTTCTGTGCTCCTTCACTATGTGGATGCTCATCGGTACACTTTATTCTATCCTTTAACAAACAGGTAAACATGAGTGTTTCCCTGAGTTGTGTGAATCACTCTTTTAAATTAATCCAACCCTAGGAGGGGATCATGAAACCTCCAACCTAGAGCTGGTTGGTCAGAAGCACAAATGATAACCTAGGCTTTTGTGTGTTATCTGAGGTATGTGTTGCTGAGGAATGCAGTGGAGGGGGGTAAGGATTCGGGGAGGGGTAGTCTCTTGAGACTGAGAGAAGGCAATGGCACTCCACTCCAGTACTCTTGCCTGGAAAATCCCATGGATGGAGGAGCCTGGTAGGCTGCAGTCCATGGGGTTGCTAAGAGTCAGACATGACTGAGCGACTTCACTTTCACATTTGACTTTCATGCATTGGAGAAGGAAATGGCAACCCACTCCAGTGTTATTCCCTGGAGAATCCCAGGGACGGGGGAGCCTGGTGGGCTGCCGTCTATGAGGTCGCACAGAGTCGGACACGACTGAAGCGACTTAGCAGCAGCAGCAGCAGCAGTCTTTTGAGACTGAGCCCTCAACCTGTGGGCTCTGAAGCTATCTCCTGGTCAACAGTGTCAGACATGAGTTGCCTTAGAAGACACCCACCTCATGTCACAGAGGACTGCTTGGTGTGGGGAAAACGTCCACATATCTAGTGATCCAAAATGGAATATTTTGTGGGAGTAGAAAAGTAGACTCACAAGGAAGAAACACACAAGAAGGGAAGAACTGGGTTTTTCTCTACACAAGTAGGAAAAAACTGAGCTTTCAATTCCAAACATAGAAAAACAGTCTTGCTCAAGCCCCCAAGATTCTGAATCTAGTAAACTTTCCATTTCCTCATTCAACCAGAGGAAAGAGGTCTGAACATCATTAAGGCATTTGAACGCTAGAAAGATCTTAAAGGATGACCTGCAGACAGGAAACAGAATGACTGTGCTGATCTGGGTGTCCAGGGAATGCAGAAGCCTGGGGAAATCAACAAAGGTCAAAGGCTGAGAAATGAGGGATGAGTGTCTCAGCTACTGCTGGTGGAGAAGTTTCTAGACACGAGAGGAGGCAGCTGCATGTTTTGTTTTGTTTTGTTTTTAATGGCTGAGTTTTGCACATCAAGGTACCTTCCAAGATGACAGAGTGAAAGGACATGCATTCATCTTCTCCTGCAAGAACTCCAAAATTACAACTCACTGCTGAACAACCATCCACTGGAGAATGTTGGATCCCACCAAAAAAAAGATACCCCATGTCCAAGGACAAAGGAGAAGCCCAGCAAGACGGTAGGAGGGACGAAATTGTGTTTAGAATTAAACCCCATACCCACCAGAGATGCTCAGAGAAATGCAAAAAGACAAAAGGGTTGTCTGAGGAGGCGTTCCAAATAGCTGAGAAAAGAAGAGACAATAAAGGCAAAGGAAAAAAGGAAAGATATACCCATGTGAATGCAGAGTTCCAAAGAATAGCAAGGCAAGATAAGAAAGACTTCCTCAGCCATCAGTGCAAAGAAATAGAGAAAAATAATAGAATGGGAAAGACTAGAGATCTCTACAAGAAAATTAGAGATACCAAGGGAAATTGTCATGCAAAGATGGGCTCAATAAAGGACAGAAATGGTATGGACCTAAAAGAAGCAGAAAATATTAGAAGAGGTGGGAAGAATACACAGAAGAACTATACAAAAAAGACCTTCATGACCCAGATAACAATGATAGTGTATTCACTCACCTAGAGCCAGACATCCTAGAATGCAAAGTCAAAGGGTCCTTAGGAAGCATCACTAAAAAACAAAGCTAGTGGAGATGATGGAATTCCAGTGGAGCTATTTCAAGTCCTAAAAGATGATGCTGTGAAAGTTCTGCACTCAATATGCCAGCAAATTTGGAAAACTCAGCAGTGGCCACAGGACTGGAAAAGGTCAGTGTTCATTCCAATCCCAAAGAAAGGCAATGCCAAAGAATGCTCAAATTACCACACAATTGCACTCATCTCACATGCTAGCAAAGTAATGCTCAAAATTCTCCAAGTCAGGCTTCAACAGTACGTGAACTATGAACTTCCAGATGTTCAAGCTGGATTTAGAAAAGGCAAAGGAACCAGGATGTTGTCAAATTGCCAACATCTGTTGGATCATCGAAAAAGCAAGAGAGTTTCCTATTTCTGCTTCATTGACAACGCCAAAGCCTCTGACTGTGTGGATCACACCAAACTGTGGAAAATTCTTAAAGAGATGGGAATATTAGACTACCTGATCTGCCTCCTGAGAAATCTGTATGCAGGTCAAGAAGCAAGAGTTAGAACTGGACATGGAACATCAGACTGATTCCACATAAAGAAAGCAGTACATCAAGGCTGTATATTGTCACCCTGCTTATTTAACTTATATGCAGAATACACCATGCGAAATGCTGGGCTGGATGAAGCACAAGCTGGAATCAAGATTGCTGGGAGAAATATCAATAACATGAGATATGCCAATGACACCCATATGGCAGAACGCGATGAAGAACTAAAGAGCCTCTCGATGAAAGTGGCTAAGATCAAGGCATCTAGTCCCATCACTTCTTGGCAAATAGATGGGAGACAATGGAAACAGTAACAGACTTCATTTATTTGCGGGGGTGGGGGGGGGTGGGGAGAGGGGGGAGCACAAAATTCACTGCAGATGGTGACTGCAGCCATGAAATTAAAAGATGCCTGCTCCTTGGAAGAAAAGCTATGACCAACCTAGACAGCATATTAAAAAGCAGAGATATTAGTTTGCCAACGAAGGTCCATCTAGTCAAAGCTATGGTTTTTCCAGCGGTCATGTATGGATGTGAGAGCTGGACTATACAGAAAGCTGAGTGCCGAAGAATGGATGCTTTTGAACTGTGGTGTTGGAGAAGACTCTTGAGAGTCCCTTGGACTGCAAGGAGATCCAACCAGTCAGTCCTAAAGGAAATCAACCCTGAATATTCACTGGAAGGACTGATGTTGAAGCTGAAACTCCAATACTTTGGTCACCTGATGTGAAGGACTGACTCATTGGGAAAGACCACGATGCTGGAAAAGATTGAAGGCAGGAGGAGAAAGGGATGACAGAGGATGAGATGCTGGGATGGCATCACTGACTCGATGGACATGAGTTGTAGTAAGCTCTGGGGGTTGGTGATAGACAGGGAAGCCTGGTGTGCTGCAGTCCATGGGGTCACAAAGAGTGGGACAGGACTGAGCGGCTGAACTGAACTTTGTACTTCGAAAACAAACATCCTTTTGCAGATCAGCATTCAAAGAAATTCTGCTTCTTCCTTTTCTTGGTTCACTGACCTTAACAGGTTTTCATTTACTTTGTGCTCTTGCTTTCATCTTTAAATACTGTTTTATCTCTCTACAATAAAGGATAAGGATGGTAGAAACTATGTTTCAAAAAAACTTCTAAGCACTGCATTTAAACAGTTATGATTTCTCTAAAAGTAACATATTCTACTCTCCTATTAAATCCCACAGCAATTCAATTAGTTTTCAAAGTGCCAGAACTTTATTCAAATTACAAGCATCTCGGAAAGGGGGCCATGCTCAGAAGCCTTGCCAGAATCAGACTTTAACTAGACATTTTAAATCTGTAATTCAGTATAATTCTGGCACTCTGACTGCAATGACTGGCTCAGAAATGGATGCAGAACATTCCGTGGTTACCTGGATACAGCTGGGAAACTTTTACTAGAACTGGATAGGAAGAGAAACTTTCTCCATGACCTTTGTGAGATTTCTTTCCCACATAATACATAAGAAAGCCTGATATAAAGTGCTGATAAGTCTATTACCAATTTGTCTCTTCAGTCAACAAAAAAGAGTCCTAATATGATTTGATTTTCTGGATGCAACATGCCTGAAGCTCTCATACTTCCATTAACCTTATTTTTGGACTATGGCCAGCATGAATTTACATTTGTAGCAACTGACTAGTACTGACTTTTAAACTTCATGAAGACATATATTGTTATCAACTCCTCAGGATGGGTATGGATACATGGCCCATGTATTTAACCTATAATTTCAAAATGCTGAAAAGAGTTAACAGAAACTGCCACCAAAAAAAGGGTGGGGTAGATTTTTATATTAGGAGTTTCTTATAGAAAATTGTATCTGTCCATAAGCATCAAAAGAACTGATCTTTGAAGAACTTCCAATTATGGCAGGATAATAAAGATATTTCACTCATTTCTCTTGTACCTAATACTTGTTACAGTCACCTATCTCTACTGGCACTTTCATTTTTTTATGTTCATATATGAATATTTTAAGTTGGCAGTTGATGTAGAGAAATCACTGAATTGTTTTCTTTCTTTTATGAGCCTTCATGGAGGCTTCCTAGGTGGCTCAGATGGTAAAGAATTTGCCTGTAGTGTGGGAGACCCGGGTTTAATACCTGGGTTGGGAAGATGCCCTGGAGAAGAGAATGTCTACTCACTCCAGTATTTTTGCCTGGAGAATTCCACAGACAGAGGAGCCTGGTGGGCTATAGTCGATGAGGGTGCAAAGAGTCAGACACAGCTGAGTACCTAAGCATGTACACATGCAAGATGCTCTGGGGGTTAAAATTCCTCCACTGAGAATACAGTTCAGTTCAGTCACTCAGTTGTGTCCAACTCTTTGTGAACCCATGAACTGCAGCATGCCAGGCTTCCCTGTCCATCACCAACTCCTGGAGTTTACCCAAATTCATGTCCATTGAGTTGATGATGCCATCTAACCATGTCATCCTCTGTCATCCCCTTCTCCTCCTGCCCTCAATCTTCCCCAGCATCAGGGTCTTTTCAAACGAGTCAGCTCTTTGCATCAGGTGGTCAAAATATTGGACTTTCTGCTTCAACATCAGTCCTTCCAATGAAAACCCAGGATTGATATCATTTAGGACGGACTGGTTAGATCTCCTTGCAGTCCCAGGGACTCTCAAGAGTCTTCTCCAACAGCACAGTTCAAAAGCATCAATTCATCTGCGCCCAGCTTTCTTTATAGTCCAACTCTCACATCCATACATGACCACTGGAAAAACCATAGTCTTGACTAGACGGACTTTTGTTGGCAAAGTAATGTGTCTGCTTTTTAATATGCTGTCTAATTTGGTCATAATTTTCCTTCCAAGGAGTAAGCGTCTTTTCATCTTATAGCTGCAATCACCATCTGCAGTGATTTTGGAGCCCAAAAAAATAAAGTCTGACATTGTTTCCCCATCTATTTCCAATAAAGTGATGGGACCAGATGCCATGATCTTCGTTTTCTGAATGTTGAGCTTTAAGCCAAGTTCTTCACTCTCCTCTTTCACTTTCATCAAGAGGCTCTTTACTTCTTCTTCCTTTTCTGCCAGAAGGGTAGTGTCATCTGCATACCTGAAGTTATTGATATTTCTCCTGGCGAGCTTGATTCTAGCTTGTGCTTCCTCCAGCCCAGCATTTCTCATGATGTACTCTGTGTATAAGTTAAATAAGCAGGGTGACAATATACAGCCTTGATATACTCCTTTCCCTATTTGGAACCAGTCTGTTGTTCCATGTCCAGTTCTAACTGTTGCTTCCTGACCTGCATACAGGTTTCTCAAGAGGCAGGTCAGGTGGTCTGTTATTCCCATCTCTTTCAGAATTTTCCAGTTTATTGTGATCCACACAGTCAAAGGCTTTGGCATAGTCAATAAAACAGAAGTAGATGCTTTTCTGGAACTCCCTTGCTTTTTCGATGATCCAGCGACTGTTGGCAATTTGATCTCTGGTTCCTCTGCCTTTTCTGAAACCAGCTTGAACATCTGGAAGTTCACAGTTCACGTATTGCTGAAACCTGGCTTGGAGAAATTTGAGCATTACTTTACTAGTGTGTGAGATGAGTGCAATTGTGTTGTAGCTTGAGCATTCATTGGCATTGCCTTTCTTTGGGATTGGAACGAATACAAGCCCTAGGTTATAGGTTCCTTAGAAGAATGGGCAGTGTCTCTTTCATCCCTGTCTTTTCTGCTAAGATCTTTATCTTGTTCTGCAGTTTGTATATGGGTCACTTGGCTACATTTATTGCCTTGAATGAGTGAGCAGTTTCACCTCCAAAGGAGAATAAATTCCACAGTACATTTGGTCAACAGTACATTTTCAGCAAAATATTGGAAAACAGCCCTGCCCAGTTTTCCCTCTTTCCGACAAGTGTAAAAAGTTGACATTTTTAATTTAAAGCTATGATCTACCAAAAGAATTGCCAACGGAGAGCTTTAAAACTTCCTTTCTGAGAACCCTTAATTCAGCCCTATTTTCTGAAGAAAAAAATATATTTCCCTTTTTGATGCTGAAATACCATCTAAAGATTCTCCAAATAACTTGAATTGGGTTTTCACAGATTTTTAAGAGAGTTTTTTTCCCACAGCCTCTAGAGAAAATTGCCTCCCATTTCTTTAAGTAAAAGGAAACAGTTAGAGGGGAGAAGAGTAATTTTTTCTATTCAGATTTTTTTCTGCTGTGATGTTACTTGGTACCCCTGTGAGAAAACAGCTGCTGCTATCTTATTTCTACCTTTGTATCTGTTTCTAAATTAATTTATGATCGATGCTGCCTTTGTTTTATGACTACCACTGGAAGATGAATTATGAATTAATGGGGAACTGCTAATTTCAGTACAATCAAGAACATCTTTAACAAGTAAGGACTGCCCATAAAGAACCAATAGATCATTATGGTAAAAGCATCAATAACTTACACTAAACTCAATGTGGCCAATATATAAAAGAAACTTATTATAAGTATCTGGAAATAAACTTATGCTCACCTTAGATATGAGTTATACTTGTTGACTTGAATCAATATGATAATGAGAGGTATTTTCAAGGCCTTGGGAGCAGGTTTTTATGTCAGAGACTAGAGAGTAAATTTAATTGACACTTCCCTGATATTCAGACTTGCCTTATCTGTGTAGCCTTCACATGAATTTTCAATTCGATTTTGACTTCAAATGGGAGTTCCCGCAAATCCAAACACCTTGTTGAAGCAGCAAAAAATGAGTTATGTGGATAACAATATTTCATCAAGCTCGAAACTCCACTGTGTTATGTCCAAAGCAGTAAAACTGTGTAAATAAACTGCTAAGTCACAGTGAAATTGATGACTTGTATCTCATGTTTTAAAACCAAGATGACTAGTTAAACAGAGAGAGAGAAGGAAAATCATTCCTTTGACTTGGCACATTTTATTGTTATTTTCAAGTTCAAATGAATGTTGGAGCCAAAAGCTATCCTATTAGACCTAAATACCTTCAAATTAAGTTCTGTGACTCACTCACTCTGTGTGTGTGTGTGTGTGTGTGTGTGTGTGTGTGTGTGTGTGTGTGCGCATGTGTGCATTTTCTTGGCTGCTTTTTTTTAAACTGAGATTTTCCTACTCAAAGATTAAAAAAAAAAAACTATGTGATTGCAGTATTACTGTGTAGGAGAGTAAAGTTTGCCATGACGCCCCCTCCCAGCATGTTCATTAGGCATGAGGATTAATTTAGACTGAGTATTTTTAAGAAACAGAAGATTCATAAAAAGTCTCCTTTTGTCTACCCCTTCACTTTCTGAAAGAACTTAGATGGAGGGCCTGTTGCCAGAATAGAGCTACCACTAGAGATATATGCCAAGCATACTGGCTCAATGAGGTGAGTAAATTCGCAGGGCCTAGGGCTCAGAGACCACTGTGTGTCCCAGCAGCTCTGCCTGGCCCAGCAAACATTTGTAAGCCGTTTGCTTTTCCATCTCCAGGTCAAATGCCTTTTTTTGCTTTGAAGTCTCAAATCCCTATCCCCAACATCCTCCTCTATCTTTAGCTGAAGATGGTATTCAGGGTGAAGGTTTCACTCATTTTGTTGAGTTCCTAAGCTGTTTAGTTCTCTGTCATGCATGCATGTTATGCAATGTTTCATTTTCTCCTGTTAGTCTGTCTGGCATCAACTTGATTCTTTGACCAGCTACCCAAGTTGTGTGGTAGATTGTTCTGAACATCATCTCAGCTTATCATCAATAAAACTTTAAAAAATGTACATGGCTGGAACATCAATTTTGGTACAAAGGATAACCCAGGTAAGTTAAGCTCTCTACCACTTGTCACACATTTTAAGCATCACCACCTAGTCAAACTCAAATACCATTAAAAAGTTCCTCACAAAGGGCCAAAGTCAGAGACCCACCTGGATTTTTTTTATCAGGTGGGTCTCTAACAAGCTACTGAAAAACAAACAAAGATATTAAACCAGGGGTAACGGCAACACCACCTCCTTCTCAAAAGACTATTTGAAGATATTTTTGAACTCTGGTCTGAATCAGAAAGATCAGTAGGGAGAGCTACTGCTAGAAGAAATCTATTCTGGGGAAAAAAAAATTTCTTAGGTAGATGTGAGTAGAAAAGAAGGAAAACAAACAGCCTGAAAATCAACAGAGAAGTAAGGAAAAACGTGGTGGTTCCCAACAATCTAGAATTATCAATGCAGCTACAGCTAGAGCGTTAGGATCTGCACTAGACCTCCGGCACCTAGAAAGTAGGGTGAGTGCATTACATACTAGAAGTCCCATTCCATTGGCTAAAGCACTTTATTTTAAAGGCTCCCTTACCAGAAGAAAGTAGGGAAAATCACTAGGTAAGACCTAAATCAAATCCCTTATGATTGTACAGTGGAAGTGAGAAATAGATTTAAGGGACTAGATCTCACAGACAGAGTGCCTGAGGTACTATGGATGGAGGTTCGTGACATTGTACAGGAGACAGGGATCAAGACCATCCCCATGGAAAAGAAATGCAAAAAAGCAAAATGGCTGTCTAGGGGGCCTTACAAATAGCTGTGAAAAGAAGAGAAGTGAAAAGCAAAGGAGAAAAGGAAAGATATAAGCATCTGAATGCAGAGTTCCAGAGAATAGCAAGGAGAGATAAGAAAGCCTTCCTCAGCGATCAATGCAAAGAAATAGAGGAAAACAACAGAATGGAAAAGACTAGAGATCTCATCAAGAAAATTAGACATACCAAGGGAACATTTCATGCAAAGATGGGCTCGATAAGGGACAGAAATGGTATGGACCTAACAGAAGCAGAAGATATTAAGAAGAGGAGGCAAGAATACACAGGAGAACTGTACAAAAAAAAAAAAGCATCATGACCCAGATAATCTTGATGGTGTGATCATTCACCTAGAGCTAAACATCTTGGAATGTGAAGTCAAGTGGGCCTTAGAAAGCATCACTATGAAAAAAACTAGTGGAGATGATGGAATTCCAGTTGAGTTATTTCAAATCCTGAAAGATGATGCTGTGAAAGTGCTGCACTCAATATGCCAGAAAATTTGGAAAACTCAGCAGTGGCCACAGGACTGGAAAAGGTCAGTTTTCATTCCAATCCCAAAGAAAGGCAATGCCAAAGAATGCTCAAACTACCGCACAGTTCACTCATCTCACACACTAGTAAAGAAATACTCAAAATTCTCCAAGCCAGGTTTCAGCAATACGTGAACTGTGAACTTCCAGATGTTCAAGCTGGTTTTAGAAAAGGCAGAGGAACCAGAGATCAAATTGCCAACAGTCGCTGGATCATGGAAAAAGCAACAGAGTTCCAGAAAACATCTATTTCTGCTTTATTGACTATGCCAAAGCCTTTGATGTGTGGATCACAATAAACTGTGGGAAATTCTGAAAGAGATGGGAATAACAGACCACCTGACCTGTCTCTTGAGAAACCTGTATGCAGGTCAGGAAGCAACAGTTAGAACTGGACATGGAACAACAGACTGGTTCCAAATAGGAAAAGGAGTATATCAAGGCTGTATATTGTCACCCTGCTTATTTAATTTATACACAGATTACATGATGAGAAATGCTGCGCTGGAAGAAACACAAGCTGGAATCAAGCTCGCCAGGAGAAACATGAATAACCTCAGGTATGCAGATGACACCACCCTTATGGAAGAAAGTGAAGAGGAACTAAAAAGCCTCTTGATGAAAGTGAAAGAGGAGAGTGAAGAACTTGGCTTAAAGCTCAACATTCAGAAAACAAAGATCATGGCATCTGGTTCCATCACTTCATGGGAAATAGATGGGGAAACAGTGGAAACAGTGTCAGACTTTATTTTTTTGGGCTCCAAAATCACTGCAGATGGTGACTGCAGCCATGAAATTAAAAGACACTTACTCCTTGGAAGAAAAGTTATGACCAACCTAGATAGCATATTCAAAAGCAGAGATATTACTTTGCCAACAAAAGTCCATCTAGTCAAGGCTATGGTTTTTCCAGTGATCATGTATGGATGTGAGAGTTGGACTGAGAAGGAAGCTGAGCACCAAAGAATTGATGCTTTTGAATTGTGGTGTTGGAGAAGACTCTTGAGAGTCCCTTGGACTGCAAGGAAGTCCAACCAGTCCATACTAAAGGAGATAAGTCCTGAGTGTTCATTGGAAGAACCGATGCTAAAGCTGAAACTCCAGTACTTTGGCCACCTCATGCGAAGAGTTGACTCATTGGAAAAGACCCTGATGCTGGGAAGGACTTGGGGCAGGAGGAGAAGTGGATGACAGAGGATGAGATGGCTGGATGGCATCATTGACTTGATGGACAGGAGTTTGAATAAACTCTGGGAGTTGGTGATGGACAGGGAGGGCCTGGCATGATGCGATTCATGGGGTTGCAAAGAGCTGGACATGACTGAGCGACTGAACTTAACTGAACTGAACTTACCAGATTCCAACATTCCCAGAAGAGAGAGTTTATCTGTTTATAGACTACTTTCCCTTGCAGACTACAAAGAGAGCTGGCCTGAGCAGCTAAGAGGTCTCAGAAGGATGCTGAGATCTCAAAGGGGAGGGAGAGTAACTTCTGTTGAAGATAAAAGAAGGGAGAACAGGTCTTGTCAGAAACAGCATAGGAAATAATTGTCATTCCTAAAGGCTGCAAAGATAGCAACGGTGGCAAATGAACTGGAGGGAGTTGTTTACCATGCTGTTGTAGCAGATTCCATTGAAAGCAACCCATCTGTTGCAGCTTCAATGCTGGTCTTCCTCTAGGCAGCCATTCAGGCTGGGTTGCTTTGCTCGTCAGTGGTGGAGGAAAGATTTTTACACTGAGTGGTGCCCGGACCTGCTGATGATCCCACTGATTCTTCTGTCGACTGCACCTAACTAGCCCCTAACCCTCTTATTTTGGAGAGGAAATAGGAGCCTGGTGGGCTACTCATGCGGTCATTAGACATCCCATAAAATTGGGGGTGTGGGCTGAAAACCAATGTATTTTCTAACATGCTTGTCTTTATTATTTTCATGAGTTCATTGAGAATTAGGGATGGTAAAGTGAGAGTGTGTGGGTAGGAAAGGTTTTAATTGACTGTGTTCATTTTACCGTCTTTACCCAGAAAAGTGTTTGCTATTGATTATTTGAAATTGATTCTATTCTATTACAGAATTTATTCCTCTTTTAACTTTTAGAGAGAAGCTGGGAAGGCAAGATAGGTAATGTTTTCAGAGATGTGACCTGGCTCTATTTCATTTGGGGATATAGGAATAACAGACTGCATTTATTGTTTAATATGTGTCAGGCACTGTTCTCAGCTTTAAATATGCATGAATGTAACTTTACAATAGCCTCGTAAGATAGGTATACTATTATTATCCCAAGATTATAGCTGGGATACCCACCTGAGAAATTTGGTTCCTTGGGACACACTTGTATCACTAAAATACACTGCTGGGGGAAGTGTTTGCTGGGGGAAGCTATGACCAGACTCTCCATGCTTACAGATAAATTTACACATAATTCTTTCTTGTCTACATTCTGTCCATTTGAATAGTAAGTGGAAATAAAGACAAAAGAAAACCTAGGCCTCCACACTGGCCTTGTATCCTTCACTGAAGTTACACAGACTTCATGTTTTCTGAATCATGCCTATTAAGAGTCCTTTTCCTTGCACATCAAAAAACAAAACTGGCAGTTTCCATATGCTGCGTATCAAGGGCAGAGAAGGCAAAACACAGGAACTCTAATCAGAGCATATATAAAATTTCTACTCTAAAAATCAAATTTCTCATTTGCAATGATTTCCCTTGTTTAACCTTTCACTAAGTTGGAATCCAATAGTTTTTTCTCCTCCAGGAGATCACACCTTGGCATCACAGTGGAAGGAAATTGCTAGTCCTCATGTCAAAGTTCTTTTAACAATTATGTGCATTTAGTTTATATTTTGATCAAATTTTCTTCATGTACATATTATGTTTATTGTCAAAGTACTGAGTTTAAACCGAAGAGCAAGGTACTTCCTGTGATTAGCATAGTCAGTATTCAGACAGCAGAGACAAATCTCTCAAAGTCCTTTGCTTGTTCCAGTTGGTCCATTGTTACAGAATCAAAAGTCTCTCTACAGATTTATTTTTCCTGGTCTCTAGAATGCTTGCAAAATGTTATCTCTCTCACCATTCTACCATGTTGGCACCTCCTGGCTGCCGTGAGGCTGACATTATTGCTGTACTGCTTTGCCATCAACTGATCATGACTAAATGTCTTCATTCTATATCATCTTTTGATGTCTTATTGATACTTTATGGGATATTTTGTTTCTGTCAGAAATCCCACATTTTAGAAGCTCTTTAGGTAATGGCTCAAATGGTAAAGCATCTACCTACAATACAGGAGACCCAGGTTCAATCCCTGGGTCAGGAAGATCTCCTGGAGAAGGAAATGGCAACCCACATCAGTATTCTTGCCTGGAAAATCCCATGGACAGTGGAACCTGGTAGGCTATAGTCCATGGGGTCACAAAGAGTCGGACGCAACTGAGCGACTTCACTTTCACTTTAGGTAATAATACGTTTGATGACCACATTGGGGGAATCACATATTTTTTATGGAGAATGTATTCCAATGTCCTTCCACAAGTCAAAACTTGCATAATTTAAGTCTTATTCTGACAAATGAAGTAATGCTCCTGCATGGCAACAACACTGGCCCAGTCAAGAGGTCACTTAACATGGACATTTGCAAGTCTGAGAAACTTAAAAATTTTAGACTCATCTTTCTTCTATTTTTAAAATACAGACTTTATTCACACATTCATGTTGTATGCATTTAAATTTCATAATCAAGATTAAAACAAATAGAGCCACACTGTGTTCTATCCTCTCATCTAAGTTTATGGAGGAAAATACATCTTAAAAAACTGAATTTAGTTTTTGGTTGTACTTCAGTTCAGTCACTCAGTCATGTCCAACTCTTTGCGACCCCATGGACTGCAGCACGCCAAGCCTTCCTGTCCATCAACACCTCCCAGAGATTACTCAAACTCATGTCCATTGAGTCGGTGATGCCATCCAACCCCCTCATCCTGTCGTCCCCTTCTCCCACCTTCAATCTTTCCCAGCATCATGGTGTTTGAAAATGAATCAGCTCTTCGCATCAGGTGGCCAAAGTTTTGGAGCTTCAGCTTCAGCATCAGCCCTTCCAGTCAATATTCAGGACTGATTTCCTTTAGGATTGACTGGTTTGATCTCCTTGCTGTCCAAGGGACTTTCAAGAGTATTCTCCAACACCACAGTTCAAAAGCATCAATTCTTTGGCGCTCAGCTTTCTTTATAGTCCAACTCTCACATCCAATACTTGACTACCGGAAAAACCATAGCTTTGACTAGATGGACCTTTGTTGGCAGTGTCTCTGCTTTTCAATATGCAGTCTAGGTTGGTCATAACTTTTATTCCAAGGAGCAAGCATCTTTTAATTTCATGGCTGCAGTCACCATCTGCAGTGATTTTGAAGCCCCCCAAAATAAAGTTTGTCACTGTTTCCACTGCTTCCCCATCTATTTGTCATGAAGTGATGGGACCAGATGCCATGATCTTAGTTTTCTGAATGCTGAGTTTTAAGACAATTTTTTCACTCTCCTCTTTCACTTTCATCAAGAGGCTCTTTAGTTCTTCTTTGCTTTCTGCCATAAGTGTGGTATCATCTGCATATCTGAGGTTATTGATATTTCTCCCAGGAATCTTGATCCAGCTTGTATTCTTCATCCAGCCCAGTATTTTCATGATGTACTCTAAATATACAGAGAAGGAAATGGCAACCCACTCCAGTATTCTTGCCTGGAGAATCCCAGGGACAGAGGAACCTGGTGGGCTGCTGTCTATGGGGTTGCACAGAGTTGGACATGACTGAAGCAACTTAGCAGCAGCACTCTGAATGTAAGTTAAATAAGCAGGGTAACAATATACAGCCTTGATGTATTCCTTTCCTGATTTGGAACCAGTCTGTTGTTCTATGTCCAGTTCTAACTGTTGCTCCCTGACCTGCATCCAGATTTCTCAGGAGGCAGGTCAAGTGGTCTGCTATTCCCATCTCTTGAAGAATTTTCCACAGTTTTTGTGATCCACACAGTCAAAGGCTTTGGCATAGTCAATAAAGCAGAAGAAGATTTTTTTTCTGGAACTCTCTTGCTTTTTTGATGATCCAGTGGATATTGGTAATTTGATTTTTGGTTCCTCTGCCTTTCCTAAATTCAGCTTGAACATCTAAAGTGCCTGGTTCACATAATGTTGAAGCCTGGCTTCGAGAATTTTGAGCATTATTTTGCTAGCATGTGAGCTGAGTGCAATTGTGCAGTAGTTAGAACATTTTTTGGCATTGCCTTTCTTTGGGATAGGAATGAAAGCTGACTTTTCCAGGCCTGTAGCCACTGCTGAGTTTTCCAGATTTGCTGGCATATTGAGTGCAGAACTTTAACAGCATCATCGTTTAGGATTTGAATTAGCTCCGCTGGAATTCTATTACCTCCACTAGATTTGTTTATAGTGATGCTTCCTAAGGCCCACTTGACTTTGCATTCTAGGATGTCTGGCTCTAGGTGAATGATCACACCATCATGATTATCTGGGTCATGAAGATCTTTTTTGTATAGTTCTGTGTATTCTTGCCACCTCTTCTTAATATCTTCTGCTTCTGTTAGGTTCATACAATTTCTGTCCTTTATCGTGCTCATCTTTGCATGGAAAGTTCCCTTGGTATCTCTAATTTTCCTGAAGAGATCTCTAGTCTTTCCCATTCTATTGTTTTCTTCCATTGCTTTGCACTGATCACTGAGGAAAAGTTCTTATCTCTCCTTGCTATTCTTTGGAACTCTGCATTCAGATGGGTATATCTTTCCTTTTTTCATGTGCCTTCCCCTTCTCTTCTTTTCACAGCTGTTTCTAAGGCCTCCTCACCATTTTGCCTTTTTGCATTTCTTTTTCTTGGGGATGGTCTTGATCCCTGTCTCCTGTACAATGTCATGAACCTCCACCCATAGTTTTTTAGGCACTCTGTCTATCAGATCTAATCCCTTGATTTCCACTGGATTTGATTTAGGTCATACCAGAATCAGTTCAGTTCAGTTCAGTTGCTCAGTTGTGTCCGACTCTTTGCGACCCCATAAATCGCAGCATGCCAGGCCTCCCTGTCCATCACCATCTGCCGGAGTTCACTCAGACTCATGTCCATCGAGTTCGTGATGCCATCTAGCCATCTCATCCTCTGTCGTCCCCTTCTCCTCCTGCCCCCAATCCCTCCTAGCATCAGAGTTTTTTCCAATGAGTCAACTCTTCTCATGAGGTGGCCAAAGTACTGGAGTTTCAGCTTTAGCATCATTCCTTCCAAAGAAATCCCAGGGTCGATCTCCTTCAGAATGGACTGGTTGGATCTCCTTGCAGTCCAAGGGACTCTCAAGAGTCTTCTCCAACACCACAGTTCAAACACGTCAATTCTTTGGCGCTCAGCCTTCTTCACAGTCCAACTCTCACATCCATACATGACCACAGGAAAAACCATAGCCTTGACTAGACGGACCTTAGTCAGCAAAGTAATGTCTAGTGGTTTTCCCTACTTTCTTCAATTTCAGTCTGAATTTGGTAATAAGGAGTTCATGATCTGAGCCACAGTCAGTTCCCAGTCTTGTTTTTGCTGACTGTATAGAGCTTCTCCATCTTTGGCTGCAAAGAATATAATCAATCTGATTTCAGTGTTGATCATCTGGTGATGTCCATGTGCAGAGTCTTCTCTTATGTTGGAAGAGGGTATTTGCTATGACCAGTGTATTCTCTTGGTGAAACTCTATTAGCGTTTGCCCTGCTTCATTCTGTACTCCAAGGCCAAATTTGCCTTTTTCTCCTGGTATTTCTTGACTTTGTATTTTGCATTCCAGTCCCCTATAATGAAAAAGACATCTTTTGGGGGTATTAGTTCTAAAAGGCCTTATAGGTCTTCACAGAACCATTCAACTACAGCTTCTTCAGCATTACTGTTTAGGGCATAGACTTGCATTACTGTGATATTGAATGGTTTGCCTTGGCAATGAACGGAGATCATTCTGTTGTTTTTGACATTTCATCCAAGGACTGCATTTTGGACTCTTTTGTTGACCATGATGGCTACTCCATTTCTTCTCAGGGATTTTTGCCCACAGTAGTAGATATAATGGTCACCTGAGTTAAATTCACCCATTCCAGTCCATTTTAGTTTGCTGATTCCTAAAATGTTGATGTTCACTCTTGCCATCTCTTGTTTGACCACTTCCAATTTGCCTTGATTCATGGACTTAACATTCCAGGTTCCTATGCAATACTGCTCTTTACAGCATCAGACGTTACTTACATCACCAGTCACATCCACAACTGAGTGTTATTTTTCCTTTGGCTCTGTCTCTTCATTCTTTCTGGAGTTATTTCTCTACTGATCTCCAGTAGCATATTGGGCACCTACAGACCTGGGGAGTTTTACTTACCACTACCAAAAATATAATAGTGAGGGAAGTGAGGAAAGATATTCTTTCCTAGCCTGATGAATGGAATACAGTTGTGATTAAATAAATATCAATGAAAAAGTGAATGAATGAATGAATGTGCTCTTACTGGCCTCTAAATTACTTTCTTAACATGTGATTTCCCTGTATGTAGAGTAAAATTAATTTTTTAATATATGAAGTCTTTTCAACTTTTTAGTGGAATCTCTATTTATTCTCTTGGCATTTGTAATGCTTCATTAGGAACATGTTACTTATATCCTTAGTGTTATTGATTCTAAATGGAGTGAGTGTGAGTTGACTGATTTAGACATCAGCAAAATTCCATTCTATCTAAGACTACAGAGGCAAAACTACAGTTTCCAGAACAAAGGGGACATCATTGATCTAGCTTTGCCCTGCCCCTTACCCCCATCAGGCTCCATCTGGCAGGCTGGGGTCCTGTTAGGGAAATTTAAAAAAATATATTCTTGTTTAAGTATCAGAGACAAAGCAGAGCAGGCCTCTGACCTTGCTTCTAACCTGCCTGGACACTGCCCTGACTTGAGTGACTAAGTGACTGCCTGCTGGGAGTGAAAGACTTGCAGCACCTTAGATAAGATGGGGGAGGAATCTTGTTGTTGAATTGTTGAACCCCTGAAGGGGGCCTGGCCAACCAAGCCCCAGGCTTAGCAACATTCCAAGTTTTATAAAATAAACAGCATTAACCTGCAACCAGGTTTGTAATTGGGTCACAGATTGATGGTGATATGTTTGCGTCTGTTTTAGGATTGTAAGCAGGAACCCTGAACTGCAATCTCTGAAGTCTTACCTGTGGACTCCATATGTGCTGTGACACAGGACTCCTCAGCGCTGTTTAAGTCTGGATGTTGGTCAAAATCCAACTTGGTGACGTATTCTTTGCTCTTTCTATCTCTCTCTCTCTTTTTTTTTAATGTTAGTATACTGAAAATAAGCTAGATAATTCTCTAATAAATATTTGTATTGTTTATATGTATATGACAAGTGGCTTATTTTGTTAACAAATCCTTTGAACCTGAGGTGAAAGTGAAAACTTTCAGCAAAACAGCTCCCCAACTGCAAACCCCCATTTCCAGAGCAACAGCCGTAGGCCAGGCACTGTGATAAGCACACAGAAGGCACCCTCCTCTTGATTCCCCCAACCAGTGCACGGAAGACCTTTCATTAACATCCATTTTATAGAAACATTTAGAGACATCTACCCCAAGTTCTCAGCTAACAAAGGAGAGCTTAGACTGAAGAGATTCAAACATTAGTTGCATCTTCAACCACTGCCTCACAAGATAGACTTGCCCAGAGAAACGATCGGGATGAGAAAGAAATCAAAATACTATTTTTTGAATGATCAATATTACTCTGGGAAATTAGTCCGGATGATTAAAAGCAGGGAAAGACAGGGTAACTATTCTCAACTTTCTGAAAGGTTCAGTTCAGTTCAGTTCAGTTGCTCAGTCGTGTCTGACTCTTTGCGACCCCATGAATCACAGCACGTCAGGTCTCCCTGTCCATCACCAACTCCCGGAGTTCACTCAGACTCATGTCCATCGAGTCAGTGATGCCATCCAGCCATCTCATCCTCGGTCGTCCCCTTCTCCTCCTGCCCCCAATCCCTCCCAGCATCACAGTCTTTTCCAATGAGTCAACTCTTCTCATGGGGTGGCCAAAGTACCGGAGTTTCAGCTTTAGCATCAGTCCTTCCAAAGAAATCCCAGGGCTGATCTCCGTCAGAATGGACTGATTGGCTCTCCTTGCAGTCCAAGGGACTCTCAAGAGTCTTCTCCAACACCACAGTTCAAAAGCATCAATTCTTTGGCGCTCAGCCTTCTTCACAGTCCAACTCTCACATCCATACATGACCACAGGAAAAACCATAGCCTTGACTAGACGGACCTTAGTCGGCAAAGTAATATCTCTGCTTTTGAATATGCTATCTAGGTTGGTCATAACTTTTCTTCCAAGGAGTAGGTGTCTTTTAATTTCATGGCTGCAGTCACCATCTGCAGTGATTTTGGAGTCCAAAAAAATAAAGTATGACACTGTTTCCACTGTCTCCCCATCTATTTCCCATGAAGTGATGGGACCGGATGCCATGATCTTCGTTTTCTGAATGTTGAGCTTTAAGCCAACTTTTTCACTCTCCTCTTTCACTTTCATCAAGAGGCTTTTTAGCTCCTCTTCACTTTCTGCCATAAGGGTGGTGTCATCTGCATATCTGAGGTTATTGATATTTCTCCCGGCAATCTTGATTCCAGCTTGTGTTTCTTCCAGTCCAGCATTTCTCATGATGTACTCTGCATAGAAGCTAAATAAGCAGGGTGACAATAAACAGCCTTGATGTACTCCTTTTCCTATTTGGAACCAGTCTGTTGTTCCATGTCCAGTTCTAACTGTTGCTTCCTGACCTGCATACAGATTTCTCAAGAGGCAGGTCAGGTGGTCTGGTATTCCCATCTCTCTCAGAATCTTCCACAGTACCATGAAGTAAAAGTTAGATTTGTCTATAGAACATCCAACATTAGGTGTTAGGGTTAAAAATGGAAGTTTTAGGGTGAGCAGTTCAATCTCAATACACAAGAAACCCTAACAATGTCTACACCGGAAAGATTACAGACTGTCTTGACAGGAAACAAAAGTTTCAACCAGAGATGATAGTGACTTTCAAAGATGATAAAGAATAGATTTGTAGATAAATAGGTGCATCAAGTGCCCTTAATATCTCTTTCAAAGTAAAGGTTTAATGATTTAACGGAAGCTAGTAAAAGGAAGGAGAAGAAAGGGGGAAAATATTAAAATTTGTTGGCCACCCAGTTAAGAACACTATTTATGCATCATCTCACTATTCACCATAAGGTCAAGATTGCCCATAAGGTTAAAATCTCCATTTCTATCTTATATACAAGGAACAAAAACCTGATATTACATGCCCATCTTGCAGACATGAAAACTGAAGTTTAGAGTATATATGTGTGTATGAGTGAATGAGTGAGTGAAGTCGCTCAGTCGTGTCCAACTCTTTGCGACCCCATGGACTGTAGCCTACCGCGCTTCTCTGTCCATGTGATTTTCCAGGCAAGGGTACTGGAGTGGGTTGCCATTTCCTTCTTCAGGGAATCTTCCTGACCCAGGAATCGAACCTGGGTCTCCTGCATTGCAGGCAGACGCTTTACCCTCTGGGCCACCAGTAGGAATACATGTGTGTATATATACACACATATTTATAAGTATATATAATATGTATATGTGTGCATGTGTGTGTTAGTCATTCAGTCATGTCCAACCCTTTGTGACCCCATGGACTGTAGCCCACCAGGCTCCTTTGTCCTTGGGATTCTCCAGGCAAGATTACTGGAATGGGTTGCCATTTCCTTCTCCAGGGGATCTTCCAGATCCACGGATCGAATCAGGTCTCCTGCATTGCAGGCAGATTCTGTACCATCTTGTGACCAGGGAAGCCATAAGACACAAATAGTATGTCTAACACCACACAGTCATATAATAGCAGACCCTCAGCTGAACCTCTGATCTTTTTGACTCTAAGCAAAGGTCCTGAGCAGAAGGATCTTTTTGACTCTAAGCAAAGGTCCTGAGCAGAAGGAGAAACAGTGGATGTAGAGCTAATGGAAAAGAGACAGGGAAGCTGTTAAAGAAAAAGGATATTCAATGACGCTTGTTATAGTTGGCAAGGCAGACTAAATTCATTCAGGATCATCCCAGCAGGTGGGGCTTCCCAGGTGGCTCAGTGGTAAAGAATCCACCTGCAATTGCAGGAGCTGTGGGAGATGCAGGTTTGACCCTGGATCAGGAAGATTCCCCCACAGGAGGAAATGGCAACCTCTTCCAACATTGTTACTGGGATAATCCCATGAACAGAAGAGCCTGGCAGGCTACAGTCCATGGGGTCACAGAGTCATACCCAATTGAGTAACTGAGCATGCACACATACACCATAGAAGGTACATGAACTACTGCAAAGGAATTTTACAGTGTGGGAAAGAGATTGGGCTCAACACTGAATACAGACAGGCAAGTGGGGACTGACACTCAAGAAGTAAGCATGGAGGTCAGTGGATGGGAAATTACTAAAAGGAAATGCCAGATTAGGAGAGATTTGGGCTCAACCAACTGAAAAGGAATCTTGCTGAAGACCAACCAGCTTAATGACACACCACTGGTGGAAGATGAGGAGACCAATCAGGAATCGAGGGTGAGGAGTTCTGATTCAACTGATTCAGTATGTTTCTGCTAAAACTTGGTTTTCCAAGGAAGCACAGAGATGGACCTAGGAGAAGGTTCAGGAAACTGACTCAAGCTAGGTCAAGCAAAGAATCTTTGTCAAGGCCAAATGTAGGACGAATTCAAAGAGATAAATAAGGAGAAGTCAGAAGCTGGTGCTTGGCTGAAGAGGCAGGAGCTGCAGATTCTACCTTTGAGGTAAGGGCTGGCAGTCCATGGGAGTTGTGGGGACAAAAGGGAGAGAGTATGGGTGCAGCATAAACACCTGCCAGGGGAGCCTCACATTTGCACTAAGGACTTAATGTTACTGCTCCAAGTAAATCCATTCTAAAACTGAATATAGAGAAACTGGGTGATGCAAAAGAGATTAGAACTGGGGTGGGAAGATTATGGAGGAATAATGCACGTATTTCCACCTAGTTAATTTATTAGCCACTGACTGGAAGCATGAAATTAAAAGATGCTTACTCCTTGGAAGGAAAGTTATGACCAACCTAGACAGCATATTGAAAAGCAGAGACATTACTTTGTCAACAAAGCTTGGTCTAGTGAAGGCTATGGGTTTTCCAGTGGTCATGTATGGATGTGAGAGTTGGACTATAAAGAAAGCTGAGCATCAAAGAATTGATGCTTTTGAATTGTGGTGTTGGAGAAGACTCTTGAGAGTCCCTTGGACTGAAAGGAGATCCAACCAGTCCATCCTAAAGGAAATCAGTCCCAAATATTCATTGGAAGGACTGATGCTAAAGCTGAAACTCCAATACTTTGGCCACCTGATGCAAAGAGCTGACTCACTGGAAAAGACCCTGATGCTGGGAAAGATTGAGGGCAGGAGGAGAAGGGGACGACAGAGGATGAGATGGTTGGATGGCATCACAGACTCGATGGACATGGGTTTGGGTGGACTCCAGGAGTTGGTGATGGACAGGGAGGCCTGGCGTGCTGTGGTTCATGGGGTCACAAAGAGTCGACACGACTGAGTGACTGAACTGAACTGAGAAGCCCCATGACACGTAGTGTCCAAGTAATTTGGTTATGAGTAACTTCTTACGGGCAACTTGGAAGTCTAATGGGCATTTCTCTACATTCATTTCTTCAGTGAGTAGGTGCCAGATGCTGACTCTCTGTCACCAGAAAAAAGACATGAACCCCTATCTTCATGGTGCTTACATTTGGGAGCAGAGACTAAAATAACGAATAAATACATTCTTGAGCACACCAAGAGAAGTGCTGTGAAAGAAAGAGCATAATAAACGGCTGGAAGGCTGGGAGGGAGGTTTCCATTTTAAATTCAGCTGCTGAGAAAGACGCATTTGAGGAAAGGCTGGCAGCAGGGGGAGAAATGACCCCTGTAGATATTCTAGACCCGTCCTTCTAGAGGGAAGAATGGCAAAGGCCACAAGGAAGGAAACATAGCCACATGTTCTAAGAAGAGTGAGATATGGACTGGAGAGAAAAGAGGAGAGATCTGGAAGAACCAGAAGATGAGCTCATGTCAGACCTTCTGGATCACTGCAAAGCCATCAACTTGCACTCTGCATGCAACGGAGAGCTACTAGAAAGTTCTGAGTGTAGTGTAGCATGATCTAACTTGTATTTTAAAGTTACAAAATAGATACCAAATATCCCAATGTGTTCATGAAAAATGGATAGTCTGCTAGAGGCACCATAAGGAAACAAGAAGAGGATTCCTACTGCCTATCCCATGGAGGAAATGTATTAAAATTCCCTTCCATGACAATGTCTCCACTTGCCCTTAAAAAAAAAAAAAAAAAAAAATTCTTACTGCTAGTAACACCATCTCCTTCCCCTCTTCCTGATTGAGCTGCCAAAATTCTTGTCTATTGTTTTCAGCTCTTGTTTGCAACTTCTGTGCCTCATTTGGCAAAACAAGTGTTCTCTATTTAACTCTAGAGTATACTACTTATTTTCTCAAGCATGCCCCTGGAAAGGCTCCATCCCTTATTTGACCCAAACTGATCAAAATGTCCACCCAAGGAAACCAGGCCCTTCCCTTGGGATAGTTTTTCTGCAAAAAATAAATAAATAAAAATTACCCTATATATGCTGATATTCAAAAATACACTTAAAAAGATTTGAAATTAGGGTTTTTGAGAGTTAGAGATCAGGGTCTTTTTTGATGTTAGTTCCTTGGACTAAGGTGTGTTTGCTCTCACACCTTACTTCAGAAGAGGAGGTATTTCATCGCACTGCGGGAAGTGATGAAATATCAGCAGAACACTGAACAGAAGGTGAAGAAAGAAGGTTTCATTTCACTTCCAAACTGAAGTGGAAATTTCAGTTTGTGGAACTGGAAACTTCCACTTCCAAATTATCCAGAAACAGGCCTGTCAACCAAGGACTCATTAAAAGGCTCATGCTGTGGTATGACTAGAGGAAGAGAGTTCGAGACATGGTTTATTCAAAACCGTGTTCTTCATCAGTTAAAGCCAAAGCCCCAGAAGCAGAGGCAGCCTGCAGGGAGTAGGAGGATGACTGGGCCAGCTGACCACAAGGAGGAGACAGACGGAAGTGCTGAGAGAGTGGGTGGAGGTGTGAAAGTCAAGCTTTGCCATTCTGCCCAAGGCTTAACCAAAACAGAGACCAGAGGCTGTGAAAAGCAGGAGACTCAAGTACACCCAGTTCCTTCTCCCACTCTTTGCAAAGGTGGTACCACCGCAGGAATAACAACTCTTCACTAGTCTTCATTATAATAATAGAACGTCCTCCACAGTTCAAACTGGATTGCCAGAAACATCCACAGTACAAGAGATTCCCAGTTTTCATTCCAGATGGGCAGTGGGTAACACTAGAAAATTTCCTTATTCACAGTTACTCCAAAAATACAACCCATGCTTTAGAGCCCTGCTACTCAGTGTGAAACTTAACCAGCAACATCTGAAAAGTTCAAAATGCAGATTTTGAACTGAGCCCCCCACCAATCCTAATGCATCATAAGCTAATTTAAACATCCTTAGGGGCTTCCCTGGCAGCTTAGATGGTAAAGAATCTGCCTGCAGTTTAGGGAACACAGGAGACACAGGTTCCATCTCTGGGTTGGAAAGGCCCCTTCAAGGAAGAAATGGCAACCCACTCCAGTATTCTTGTCTGGGAAATCCCAAGGACAGGGGAGTCTAGTGGCCTACAGTCCAGGGGGTCACAAAGAGAAAGGACTGAGTGACTAATAGTTTCATTTTCAGTGATTTACATGACCATTAAAATGATAGAAGTAGTGTCTTACAACAATGATTCTTGAACTTTGCACATTAGACTCACCTAGAGAGGCTTTTAAACATCCCTATGTAAAATTGGTACTTCAATATCATATATTTCTGTTACCAGTACTTTTAAAATTCTCAGGAGATTCCAATAAACAGACACATTTGATGATCAGAGCCTTGAAGATGATAACCACATGCATTCAAACGGGAACATGTCCCCAGACTTTGCATTACTGATTGCCACTGAGGTTTTCCTGGTAACTTAGGTATTGAAAATCTCAATAAATCCTACCCCAAAAAATTCATGGTTAAATTTCCAAATTCTGATGACATTAAACAATTTCTAAAATTCCAATGATACTCATTTTAATTTGCAACAGATCTGTAACTGACAAATGGTCTGAGAAATCCAGAAAGACTGCTAAGTCTCTTCACCCAGAAATGTCAACAATTCTTTGTTCTTAAATACTGTTTATTGTTCAAGTTTGTTTTTTAGATGCAATAATTTCTTGTTTCTTATTTCTCAAATCATTACTCAATAAGGGAAATAAAGAATCTTAACTATGCTCAATATTTCTAGGCATGATGAGTACAAATGTTTTGTAAGTTAGCTCCAGGAGCTGAAAAGATTTCTCAGTGGCAGGTGATATTTTTGTTGAATCAACAATATAGACTGGTCTTGTGGTTGGTGTTTAGTAAGTCAATCATTTTCACTACACAATGGGTAGCACTGAAATGAATTTTTCTTTTATTCATTGGAAGGCTATTTCATGATATTAAGAACAAAGAAAATCAACTCTCCAGGGAACCAGAGTCAATCTTTCAAAATGTAACACATCCATTAGCAGAGAAAAAAAAATGTGTCAGATGAGAAATAAATTGGCTAAATTGGTTGAAACATCTCTTTAAAATTGTTTACATACTAAAGGGAAGATAAAAGAAATAAGATCATCATTTTCGAACACACAAGTATCTACTGATTTTCCACTGTTTCACATTTCAGTTTTTTCTCTTCTTACACTTTAGCACTTTTGGTTATGAGCAGCAGAAAATAAAATCAAACTAACTTTAAAAGAAAAGAGGACAAATTTATTGGTACACATAGCTAAAATATTCAGGTGTGTCTGGCTTCAAGCATGGCTGTATCCAGATGCCCAGATTATGTAAGAAATGGTCTTCCTCCTTTCCAGGCCAAACGTTTTCTCTTGCTGCCTTAATTTTTAGCTAAATTTTCACTTCATAATGGGCCATTATAATCAATACATTTCCTGTATATGTTTCACTGACTTGTCTTGTTTCAGTTGCCTTAATCAAATTCCTTGCTGAAGAAGATGTTTGTTGGAAAATCAACAAACATCTGGGTTCCAGTGGAAGATGGAGCCACTTTGCTAAAACTACATACAGTGAGAAGAGAGGAATGGGATTTCCCCAAAGGATAAACAACGGTTTGACATCAGAGAAGAAAATACAAATTCGGTAGAGGCAAAATAATACTCCATAAAGGCTCCTAAATTATTTGTTTTGAAAACAAATGTATGATATTACAATTATCTTTGAGAAGTTCAGGAGAAACCAGTTTGGAGCATCATCAATTTTCTTTCTTTCTTTCTTTCTTTCTTTTTTTAATCTTGTGTGGGCTATCAACACATAGACATTGTATCAATTCCATTTGAGAAAACAGAAACTGTCTGATGTTCTCAATCACAAATCTCAAAAGTATGGTTCTTAAAGAGGAAACTAGGGTCAAGGAAGGGTTAGGTGTTCAGGCACACTGTGGGAAGCCTTACTTGTTAAGTGTTTATTTTGCTGGATGCATTGTTTCATTGTGAAATCCATCTCTTCTGAGCATGGCCAAGTGCTAATTTTTTTAAGTACTATCTCCTTTATCCACCTATTGTTGACATAAAGATGCTTACACTCACTGTTTCCAAGTAACTAGAACAATGAAAAGAAGCTCTCTAAGGATAAAGACTGTTTTCCAAAATGGAATGCATTCAGGATTTCAAGGTGGATTTCTGAGATTAATAGCTATCTGTGGGGGGCGGGGGCCAAGAGGAGCAACCCCATGTAAAGGAGCAGGGGCTGAGAGGGTGCAGGAGGGCTGAGAGGAGCTACTCCACCTTCAAGGTCAGGAGGGGCGACCTCGTCCAAGGTAAGGAGCAGCAGCTGCACTTTGCTGAAACAGCCGTGAAGAGATACCCCACGTCCAAGGTAAGAGAAATCGAAGTAAGATGATAGGTGTTGTGAGAGGGCATCAGAGAGCAGACACACTGAAACCATAATCACAGAAAACTAGCCAATCTGATCACACGGACCACAGCCTTGTCTAACTCAATGAAACTAAGCCGTGCCATGTGGGGCCACCCAATATTGACAGGTCATGGTGGAGAGGTCTGACAGAATGTGGTTGACTGGAGAAGGGAGTGGAAAACCACTTCAGTATTCTTGGCTTGAGGACCCCATGAAGTATGAAAAGGAAAAAAGATAGGACACTGAAAGATGAACTTCCCAGGTCGGTAGGTGCCCAATATGCTACTGGAGATCAGTGGAGAAATAACTCCAGAATGAAGAGATGGAGCCAAAGCAAAAGCAATGCCCAGTTGTGGATGTGACTGGAGATAGAAGCAAGGTCCAATGCTATAAAGAGAAATATTGCACAGGAACCTGGAATGCGAGGTCCATGAATCAAGGCAAAATGGAAGTTGTCAAACAGGAGATGGCAAAAGTGAATGTCGGCATTCTAGGAATCAGTGAACTAAAATGGACTGGAATGGGTGAATTTAACTCAGATGACCATTATATCTACTACTGTGGGCAGGAATCCCTTAGATGAAACGGAGTAGCCATCATGGTCAACAAAACTGTCCGAAATACAGTACTTGGATGCGATCTCAAAAATGACAGAATGATCTCTGTTCATTTCCAAGGCAAACCATTCAATATTATGGTGATCCTAGCCTATGGCCCAACCAGTAATTCTGAAGAAGCTGAAGTTGAATGGTTCTGTGAAGACCTACAAGACCTTTTAGAACTAACACCCAAAAAAGATGTCCTTTTCATTATAGGGGGCTGGAATGCAAAAGTAGGAAGTCAAGAAACAACTGGGGTAACAGGCGAATTTGGCCTTGAAATGCCGAATGAAGCAGGACAAAGACTAATAGTTTTGCCAAGAAAATGCACTGGTCATAGCAAACACCCTCTTCCAGCAACACAAGAGAAGACTCTACACATGAACATCACCAGATGGTCAATACCGAAATCAAACTGATTATATTCTTTGCAACCAAAGCTGGAGAAGATCTACACAGTCAACAAAAACAAGACCAGGAGCTGACTGTGGCTCAGATCATGAACTCCTTATTGCATAATTCAGACTCAAATAGAAGAAAGTGGGGAAAACCACTAGATTATTCAGGTATGACCTAAATCAAATCCCTTATGATTATACAGTGGAAGTGAGAAATAGAATTAAGGGCCTAGATCTGATAGATAGAGTGCCTGACGAGCTATGGACAGAGGTTTTAACATTGTACAGGAGACAGGGATCAAGACCATCCCCATAGAAAAGAAATGCAAAAAAGCAAATGGCTGTTTGAAGAGGGCTTACAAAAGCTGTGAAAAGAAGAGAAGTGAAAAGCAAAGGAGAAAAGGAAAGATATAAGCATCTGAATACAGAGTTCCAAAGAATAGCAAGCAGAGATTAAAAAAAAAAAAAAGCCTTCTTCAGTGATCAATGCAAAGAATTAGAGGAAAAGAACAGAATGGGAAAGACTAGAGATCTCTTCAAGAAAATCAGAGATACCAAGGGAACATTTCATGTAATGATGGGCTTGATAAAGGACAGAAATGGTATGGACCTAACAGAAGCAGAAGATATTAAGAAGAGGTGGCAAGAATACATATAAGAACTGTACAAAAAAGATCTTTATGACCAAGATAATCACAATGGTGTGATCACTCACCTAGAACCAGACATCCTGGAATGTGAAGTCAAGTGGGCCTTAGAAAACATCACTATGAACAAAGCTAGTGGAGGTGATGGAATTCCAGTTGAGCTATTTCAAATCCTGAAAGATGATGCTGTGAAAGTGTTGCGCTCAATATGCCAGCAAATTTGGAAAACACAGCAGCGACCACAGGACTGGAAAAGGTCAGTTTTCATTCCAATCCCAAAGAAAGGCAATGCCAAAGAATGCTCAAACCACCGCATAATTGCACTCATCTCGACTTCCCTGGTGGCTCAGATGGTAAAGCGTCTGTCTACAATGTGGGAGACCTGGGTTCAATCCCTGGGTTGGGAAGATCCCCTGGAGAAGGAAATGGCAATCCACTCCAGTACTATTGCCTGGAAAATCCCATGGACAGAGGAGCTTGGTAGGCTACAGTCCATGGGGTCGTAAAGAGTCGGACACGACTGAGCAACTTCACTAGTGACACACGCTACTAAAGTAATGCTCAAAATTCTCCAAGCCAGGCTTCAGCAATATGTGAACTGTGAAATTCCAGATGTTCAAGCTGGACCTAGAAAAGGCAGAGGATCCAGAGATCAAACTGCCAATATCCGCTGGATCATGGAAAAAGCAAGAGAGTTCCAGAAAAACATCTATTTCTGCTTTATTGACTATGCCAAAGCCTTTGATGTGTGGATCACAATAAACTGTGGAAAATTCTGAAAGAGATGGGAATACCAGACCACCTGACCTGCCTCTTGAGAAACCTGTATGCAGGTCAGGAAGCAACAGTTAGAACTGGACATGGAACAACAGACTGGTTCCAAATAGGAAAAGGAGTACGTTAAGGCTGTATATTGTCACCCTGCTTATTTAACTTGTATGCAGAGTACATCATGAGAAACGCTGGACTGGAAGAAGCACAATCTGGAATCAGGATTGCCAGGAGAAATATCAATAACCTCAGTTATGCAGATGACACCACTCTTATGGCAGAAAGTGAAGAGGAGCTAAAAAGCCTCTTGATGAAAGTGAAAGAGGAGAGTGAAAAAGTTGGCTTAAAGCTCAACATTCAGAAAACGAAGATCATGGCATCCAGTTCCATCATTTCATGGGAAATAGATGGGGAAATAGTGGAAACAGGGTCAGATTTTATTTTGGGGCACTCCCAAATCACTGCAGATGGTGACTGCAGCTATGAAATTAAGATGCTTACTCCTTGGAAGGAAATTATGAACAAGCTAGATAATATATTCAATAGCAGAGATATTACTTTGCCAACAAAGGTCTGTCTAGTCAAGGCTTTGGTTTTCCAGTGGTCATGTATGGATGTGAGAGTTGGACTGTGAAGAAAGCTGAGCATCGAAGAATTAATGCTTTTGAACTGTGGTGTTGGAGAAGACTCCTGAGAGTCCCTTGGACTGCAAGGAGATCCAACCAGTCCATTCTAAAGGAGACCAGTTCTGGGATTTCTTTGGAAGCACTAATGCTAAAGCTGAAACTCCAATACTTTGGCAACCTCATGCGAATATCTGACTCACTGGAAAAGACCCTGATGCTGGGAGGGATTGGGGGCCAGAGGAGAAGGGAATGACAGAGGATGAGATGGCTGGATGGCATCACCAACTCAATGCACATGAGTTTGGGTGAACTCTGGGAGTTGGTGATGGACAGTGAGGCCTGGCACGCTGTGATTCATGGGTTGCAGAGTCGGACACGACTGAGTGACTGAACTGAACTGTTCTGTATTAGCATAACCGCTAACTGCCAGAAATTCAGGGTGGATCCTGTCAAACAGTAGCTAGTGTCAAGGCTACAAGGAACAAAGAGCATTATTTGGGGACTTAGGGATGGCAATTCTAGAGACAAATTCAAAAACTAAAAGGATGTTCTGGAGACCAGAAGGGGTCAGGGACTTGTGAAGGCAAAGCCACGAAGTTGTTAAAGCTATCTTGCAAGAATTAGGATTGTCTCTGAAGCACAAATGAATATTTGTCCTTAGGGGGCAGGCTGTCATGAGTTATTTAGGGTAGGGACCCAATAAACAGCTTGAGTTTCTGGAACATTGTGCAGATGTCCTGAGCACCTGCACTAAGACAGTAAGTGGTCAGAACTCATATTCCATCAGCAGGAGGCTTGCTTAAGTCTTACTTTCACAGTGGCCCCCAGCTCCATTCTAGAGAGCTCTCTTGACAACACTGCTTCCAATTTCATTTTCTTTTCACATCCTAGAGACAGCAGTCACATGACTAAAAGTGGAATCTCATCTATTTTTCAGTCTTGTATTGGATTTTTATTAAGTAAAGAAAAAACATTTAAAAGACTACATGAATTAAAGAAAGAGAATTGATGAATGAAATAGTTAAATGCTCAAATATTTTTGTGGAAGCTGTGTCTTTCAGTAAATTATGGGTATACAGAGAAATATGCTAGATAGCTGCCTCAGCATCTTGTCTATCTTCTGCCCATCCCACACCAAGAATTAGAGTTTCAGCCCTTATTCAGACTTGTCAATGTGTCAACCTAGAAGGTTCACAGTGTGGTATCATTTTTAAAAGTGAACACAGTTGCTTTAAAGTACTATCTCACAATCTCAGCGCTATTAATATATTGAGCCAAACAATTCGCAGCTGTAGAGGACACTCTTCTGCGCTACAGTATGTTCAACAACTGCGCTAGATTGTACCCACTAGATGCCAGTACCCAGCCCCCCATTTTGTAAGAAACAAAAATGTCTCTGACATTTCCAAATATCCCCTGGGGCACAAAATCCATTCTGGCTGAGAACCACTGCTTTAAAATCTAAAATAAAAAACAGTGAAATATGTGGAACACATTTTACCAACATAATGTGAAAACTGAAAGCCAGTGGGGGCGGGGGCAAAATCTGCCACGCCTAAATGTGTCTCCTTGGCATGAGGGTTATTTTAGGCTATTTTTAAGAAACAGAAGACTCGAGAATTTGTTCTTTTTACCTCCCCCTTAACTGCCTAAAACATTTTAGTTGAAGACCCTGGTCTAGGAAAGCACTATCACTAGAGATGTCTACAAAGAATGTGGGCTAAGCATGGGAGAGCAAGCATAGAAGGGGTGGGAGACCACATGCTTCTCTGTGTTCCTGTTTGTCTCTGTGTCACAGCAAACACCTGTTTACCAAACATCTAGTTTCCCATCTCCATGTGAATTACCTTCCTCCTTTTGGAAGTCTCAAAACCCTACCCCTCTCTCTCTCTTTCAAATGACATATAAGCTTCAACTGCCTAACTTTTCCTTGGGCTCATTTCTCTTACGGGGGGCCTGTAGTCATAAGATTAAACTTGTTCTTAGGTTAATTTAACTCTTAGAACAGCCAAAAGAACCTAGACAGGGCAGGGGGAAATATTTTCCTTCCCCAAACTCCATAATATAAATATCTTGCCTTGTCTCATTCCTTAAATTCTGGCATTGTTACAATAATCTTGTTGGAATTACCCACGAACCTATTTTTTAACAGTTGTGAGAATAAAATCTGAAACTGCAAAATAGGGCTCCCCTGGCCACATTAACCTTGAAAGTTACAGTAGAGAGAATTGCTGTTTAAAGCGATGCCAGATGGACATGCTTGTTTAAATGAAGATTCCTCTTTCCCACTTTGCTTCTGATGTCTGCTGGTCACTATAGCAACAAGAACAGGGGAGATTCAGAACCAGCACATATGCACTCCAGCATGACAAGTTCAATTTAAATCTAGACCAGCAATGTAACCCCCAAAAATAGAAAAAAGAAAGAAACCCCTCAAAACTCAGAAACATAATGAGTACACATACACCATCAGAACATTACCATACTTTGCTGTGGCATTCCAAGAGTGACACTGGTTTAAAAAACAAACGAACAGAAAAAACCCAAAACTTTGGGATTAAGAGTAGGAAAAACTCCAAACATTTTCATTAAGGCATCACTTTTTCAAATCCCTCCTGGGCGTTTTGGAACCTTCAAATCTCAGGCAGGTTTAACATAGTGTTCTTTTTTAGCACTTGGATATTTTTTTGCCCATAAGATAGAGTGGTGATGTCACCAATAATAGTAAGTGAACAGAATTTTGAGTATTTAAATCATGTAAGAATACTCATATATTCCAAGTAAGGAATGCGCACAGAATCACCAAAGAGGGTGGAGGGGGAAATCTATTCTCCAATGGAATTTTTAAATTTTATGTCCTATCAAAGTTTTAAAAATAAAGTTAGAATAATGTTTACAGCCAGAGATTTATTTCCAAATCGAAATTGCAAAGTGCCGAAGAGAAACAATGAGTTATTTCCTAGTGGGATTAAGAGTCATTATTTAGGATATGTTATTTCCTGATTTTTATCACTGCAAATTCTTAAAATGATGTTTAGAGCTTTCTTTTCTTAGACACTGCTATAGCAATACTTCAGTTTAAGGAGCTTGGGGACTGAATTTCTTACTCTCATAAACTCAAACTTCTAAAGGTGACTTCAATATATCTTACTATGGATTAGTTTTTGTGTAGAACCAAATTTAAGATATTTTTAAAAACCCATGCTATAATTTTAATAAATCTCCTAGAAAAAATTAGAAAAAATTTATAACTCAATCATTCCTTTCAAGAAGGCAGTTTATACTTATACTCAATTTAATTCCTCATATGCATCTAAACGGCTTTCCAGGTGGCTCAGTGGCAAATAATCCACCTGCCAATGCAGGAAATGCAAGAGAACCACGTTTAATCCCTGGGTTGGGAAGATACCCTGGAGGAGGAATGGCAACCCACTCCAGTATTCTTGCCTGGGAAATTCCTTAGGCAGAAGGAGCCTGTTGAGCTACAGTCCATGGGGTCACAAAGAGTCAGACACAACTGAACGCCACATTCACGCCTCTAAACACCACTCTTTCCCAGCAACTGACAGAATTTATAACTGTGCCTGCCCTGCTGTGTGGTTGCCCTTCAAACATTCTTGAGACGTATTGGAGTTATATTTCTATTTCTTATTCTCTAGGTTAGCTTTTCTAACCCTAAAAGTCGTTCTTGGAATTGGTTTTCAGCTTTAATTTTTTAACCACTTTGGGTCTCTCTTTTGATTCAGAGTAACTTTGTAAATGAGGCTGTACCTACGTACTGAAAAAGAATGGGGTTTAGTAAAATGCCGAGCAAATAAAACCTTTAAAATCCCTATTCATATAATCTTGGTATTTTATTACTTAAGGGCATATATGTATATACATATATAAGATATAGTCCATATATATACATAATATATAATACACATATGAAAATGTGTATACTAAAATACATATGTATTTAAAAACTAGCCATGGTTTAAGTGATGAAAGACTGGCTATTTTCTTAATGAGCTTAGAGTCTTTGGAATTTAATCCATAGTTTTTCTTTAAATTATCTTCTCTACTCTCAGATAAATGGCAAATTAGTTATCCTTCATATGTGATAAAAATGACAAACCCTACCAGGCCCAAGACTAACAATGATATAGGGAATTTGCTAGAGTTCAGTTTCTGAGGTTTAAATGTGATGATGGATAATCACACTGGACCATAAGATATTAAAGAAAGGTCCTTGACAAAGAGTAAGAAACGTGCAGCATTAACCACAGGACATCAATCTGTTCCCATGAGGGCTTGGTAAAGATAAATTTATAGAAGTTTCAAGTTAATTTGTCCATGTAGAGAATGAAAACAAATGAGAAAAATAGAAGAGTACTCGAGTTTGCTAATATATTCCCTTTTATATAAAATTTAGTCATGTAGATAATAAAATTTCTGAACATTAAGTTAAATGGAAAATGATATTTTCTTGTCAAATTCCAAGACATATTTAGATGATTTTTTAAAGCCAAATATATATTTTATGTACATCTGGCTTCCTATTAACTTTAACTGTGGAAGTGACAATAAATCCAAAAAACTAACAATTGGCTTAAATGCACATATTCTGAAGATTTAGAGGTTTTCAACAGCTTAAAGTGATAATACAATTAAAAAGGAAACAAACACAATTCTAGGGTCCTACAAAGCATGTAAGGTCAAAACAACTTATTTTGAAAACAACTGAAATTAGTGATCCAGAATATGCAGACACACCCTTATTTCAGAGAAAACTACATGCTAGGTCAAATGCCCTGTTTCTAAAATTCCTCCGTGAAAACTATTGCATCATTTGTGGGAAAGATAATTTTTAATCAGAGATTAGCTAATTTATTTTATCTTATAAGATAAAGAACTAATTTGATATTGACATACAGGGTCAGGCATGAGGCCCAGGTTGAAGCTATTAGGTAAAATGCCATTAGGTGTTTATTGGTGGATAAATGACTTTCCCTCAAGGTTAAGTCAGGAAGAGTCATCTCGTCTATAAGGCAAGTGAGGAACCTGCCTCAAGCAGAAAGTTTGAGACGCCAAAATTATCAGTGATAAGACAAACAATACTTTAAATGCACTAATTCTAAAGATTAAAATGAATACAGAAATACACAGAACCACAAATACCACATTTTTTAAAAAGAAAGAATTTGTATTGATTCCAATTTATTACTGGAAACAACAGCTAGCCATTTGCTATGTGAAAATTTTTTGTTTTTAAATATTTTCAAGATTCACTCTTTTCTGTTCCACATTTTGAGAAAAGGAAAATGACTATTCCTTTTTTATTTGGTCTTTATGCTATTATTTCATGGTTAACTAAGAAATATTTTCACTTCATGCTCATCATTATCACAATATTCAGCTGAGTATGTTGCCTTATAAATATACTGCTCCCTGATAGTTCGTTTTAGATGTTAGGAGTGGGAGTCACCCCGAGCACCCACTCTTCCCTGAACATATACTCAAGACCCAGTACTGTAATTATGCCTTACACACTAGGTGCCCAATCAGCACTAGGTGCTGATTCAACTGAAAGTTAAGATAACAGCTTGGGCTGTGTCCACTTTCAATCTTTTTCTTTGATAATCCCAGTTGTATACTTAAAGATTATCCTCTTTCCATTTTCTTGAAGTTGGCTACAGAGCATTTTTTAAAAATATATAGCTGAATATGTTAACAATGGTGGTCTACAACTAATTGGATGGTAAAAAATTTATTATTTATTCCTTCTCCTTTTGTTTTGCTGTTGTTTTTGTTGTTCAGTTGCTCAGTAGTGTCCAACATTTTGCGACCCCAAGGACTGCAGCATGCCAGGCTTCCCTGTCCTTCATCATCTCCCAGAATTTGCTCAAATTCATGTCCATTGAGTCGGTGATGCCATCCAAACATCTCATCCTCTGTTGTCCCTTCTTCTCCTGCCCTCAGTCCTTCCCAGCATCAGGGTCTTTTCCAATGAGTCAGTTCTACGTGTCAGGTGGCCAAAATATTGGAGCTTCAGTTTCAGCATCAGTCCTTCCAAAGAATATTCAGGACTGATTTCTTTTAGGATTGACTGGTTTGATCTCTTTACAGTCCAGGGACTCAAAAGAGTCTTTTCCAACACCATAGTTCGAAAGCATCAGTTCTTTGGCACTCAGCATTTTTTACTGTCCAGTTCTCACATCTGTACACGATTACTGGAAAAACCAGTATTTGGACTGGTTTTTTTTATTATACAGACCTTTGTAGGCAAAATAATGTCTCTGTTTTTGAATATAGTCTCTAGGTTTGTTTTAATGGTTATTTAATAAATGTGAATTATAGGCATGCTTTTTTAAAAATTCAAAAGGAAGGTACTTTGAAAGAAATTGAGAATATATACATGCCCAGTTTTTAATTTTAATTTACCACTATATTTACCTAAGCCAAAATGTAACATCCTCATCATATTTCTAAGTGACTTAGCTTAAATGGATCATCGAAAAAGCAATAGAGTTCCAGAAAAACATCTATTTCTGCTTTATTGACTGTGCCAAAGCCTTTGACTGTGTGGATCACAATAAACTGTGGAAAATTCTGAAAGAGATGGGAATACCAGACCACCTGACCTGCCTCTTGAGAAACCTGTATGCAGGTCAGGAAGCAACAGTTAGAACTTGACATGGGACAACAGACTGGTTCCAAATAGGAAAAGGAGTACTTCAAGGCTGTATATTGTCACCCTGCTTATTTAACTTATATGCAGACTACATCATGAGAAATGCTGGACTGGAAGAAGCACAAGCTGGAATCAAGATTGCCAGGAGAAATATCAATAACCTCAGATATGCAGATGACACCACCCTTATGGCAGAAAGTGAAGAGGAGCTAAAAAGCCTCTTGATGAAAGTGAAAGAGCAGAGTGAAAAAGTTGGCTTAAAGCTCAACATTCAGAAAACGAAGATCATGGCATCCGGTCCCATCACTTCATGGGAAACAGATGTGGAAAGAGTGTCAGACTTTATTTGGGGGGGCTCCCAAATCACTGCAGATGGTGACTGCAGCCATGAAATTAAAAGACGCCTACTCCTTGGAAGAAAAGTTATGACCAATCTAGTTAGCATATTCAAAACCAGAGACATTACTTTGCCAACTAAGGTCCATCTAGTCAAGGCTATGGTTTTTCCTGTGGTCATGTATGAATGTGAGAGTTGGACTGTGAAGAAGGCTGAGCGCCAAAGAATTGATGCTTTTGAACTGTGGTGTTGGAGAAGACTCTTGAGAGTCCCTTGGACTGCAAGGAGATCCAACCAATCCATTCTGAAGGAGATCAGCCCTGGGATTTCTTTGGAAGGAATGATGCTAAAGCTGAAACTCCAGTACTTTGGCCACCTCACGCAAGGAGTTGACTCATTGGAAAAGACTCTGATGCTGGGAGGGATTGGGGGCCTGAGGAGAAGGGGACGACAGAGGATGAGATGGCTGGATGCCATCACTGACTCGATGGACATGAGTCTGAGTGAACTCTGGGAGATGGTGATGGACAGGGAGGCCTGGCGTGCTGCGATTCATGGGGTCGCAGAGTCGGACATGACTGAGCGACTGAACTGAACTGAAAATGTTTCTTAAGATTCTCAAAAGCAAAAAATACTTATCCTACAGTAGAGGTCTTCCTGATTTTCTTTTTTTTTTTAATTATTTTTTGTTTATATATAGAAACTAAGAAGAAATAAATTATATATCCAATTCATGGAAAGATATGTTCTACCTTAGCAATTTATACTTTTCCAAAGACATTGCCTCTGCTTGCCACTTGGGAAAAAATATTATTAAAGTTTATATATATATATATATATATTTATACTGTATACACCCATTTCTCCCATCCCCCAACCCCCATCTCTGGCAACTACCAATATGGACTATCCATGAGCAAGCTATGTTTTTTCTTTCCCAGATTATACATATAAGAGAAATCATATAGTATTTGTCTTTCTCTGACTTATTTCTCTCAGCACAATGCCCTTGAGGTCCATCCATATTGTCACTAATAACAAGATTTCATTATTTTTTTATGGCTAATATATATATATTAGCCATATATATATATGTGTGTATCTATATATACACATACACATATATGTATTTGTTATATTTAATACATTTATGAATATATATATTAAATAATTATATATGTATATATAATTCAGCCATTATATGGGGGGCAGTTAACACAGTTTTTTATTCATTCATCCATCAATGGATACTTATTCCATATCTTGCCTATTACAAAGAATGTGTCAATGAACATGGGGGGTGCCTATATCATTGGAGGTTAGTATTTTCATTTTCTTTGAGTAAAAACCCAAATGCACTGCTGGGTCATACAGTAGCTCTATTTCCAATTTTTCAAGACACTTCATCCTATTTTCCATAGTGTTTATACCAAAGCACATTCTCACCAACAGTGTACGAGGGTTTGCTTTTCCCCACATGTTCACCAACACTTGGTATCTCTCATCTTTTTGAGGATAGCCATTCTCACAGGTGTGAGGTAACATGTCATTATGGCTCTGATTTGCGGTTCCCTGATAATTAATGATGCTAATCATTTTTTTCACATGTCTGCTGGCCATCTGAATGTCTTCCTGGAAAAATGTTTATTCAGATCTCTTGCCCAATTTTTAACTGGGTAGCTTGTTTCTTGACTACTGAGTTTTATGAGTTTTTATATTTGTGAGTTTTTAAAGTGTATTTTGGATATTAGCCTAAGTAATTCAGGGCTGCAGGGGTAGCACCTCGGTCCTGGGGGTCGAATTGGCTTCTTTTTGCATTGAGAACGTCGAGGGATGGCTTCCGTTTTGTGTTCTGAAATGGTTGCCCAGGTCCTTGTTCCAAGTTCACTTCTGTGGTATTTCAAGAAGTGGCCGTGTTTCTGTGCTGTGAGGTCATGGCTGAGAAGTCGCACCGATCACTTTCTTTCTCAGCCCACTTTGGCTGCTATAAAACATACCGCAGGCTGGGAGCTCATCAACAACAGAAACTTTTATCTCACAGGTCTGGAGGCTGCAAAGTCCAAGATCAAGGTGGTCAGGATCTGGTGAGGCGCTTCTTCCTGGTTGATCCTTCCCGTTGTGTTCTCACATTGTGGAAAGGACCAGGGACCTCTCTGGGGTGTCTTCTGCAAGAACGTTAATCCTAGTCATGAAGTCTCCACTCTCATGACCTAAGCACCTCCCAAAGGCCCCACCTCCTAGAATACCACCATCTTCGGGTGTTAGGATTTCAATATAGAAATTTTAGGAGGACACAAACATTCAGAGCACTTTCCTCTGCAGGCCAGAGGGAGTATTTCTTTGCATGACCATGTCAGTTTGAAAGAGCACAGCTAGTGGATACAATTTTTAACTTTTGGCCACGTGCCCAATAACAACTGAGAAGACCTGTTACTAAAGAAGAAAGGAAAGGATACGAGAGGTAACCAACAGTTTCTGGCACAAACATTAATGGAGGTGGAAAAGTGAATTTTGTACCAATTGACTGTCTGATATTTCTCCATTATCTTTCTTTCCAGATCACTGAGCCATAAAATTACATGCATATGCTGAGAACTGTATCACCCATGAGATAGTTAAGATGTAAAATCCCCATGAGGACAGCCAAAGGCAGATGTACTCATCTTCCAGGGCATGTGGCAAGGCTGTAATATAAAAATTAATCATTAAATGGTTCCAGCAGAAACTGGTAAATATGAAACAACTAAGCCAACAATTGTTGATTCAAAGAGTATGGGCAGAGTCAAAGAAGACTGGTATGAGGACACAGGATAGAGAATGTACACTCTTCCAGTCAGGCCAGGGTGTGGGGCTCCAAAAAGAAATTTGGGGATTAGGGGAGGGTACAAAAAGACTGCCTAGTGTTGTAGTAACACAGTATGACTCAGGAACATAGAAAATACCATCAGGAATTTGGATTGGCATCTTGGCAGATGCAGAGAAAAATACGTTTTCTGTTCTTGAAAAAATATACAGTCTCATTGTCATTCACAGAATTAACTCTGGTAAAAGAATTAAACAATAATGTGGGAGGGAGCAGGGCTGAACTAAAATGAGCAGAACTTAAAATATAAGAAATGTTTAAAGAGTGTCTCTGGATGATTGATTTGTAAAACTTGAGCTAGATAGAAGATCATAAAATATATACTGATCCATATACTATGCACTTGTTTTAATGCTATTTTTAAAATTCTTCCTCCAAAATACAGAATCTGGGTTTCCATCCTTCAAAGTTCTTTTTCCAACCTTTTGACAAAAATCAATTGATGAAATATTTATTGAATACTAAGTAATACGATCTGCTGCCTAGTGTGACCAAGATAGAGCTGTGGCATTTCAGATGCTTACAAGTAGGGCAGAAGGAGGAGGTAGGCTCCCACACAGATGGCAATGTGACACTGTAACATAATGCTAACCCTAAGATGCAGCAAATAGCAGAGCCTACTGGACTGACTTACCTCTAAGAGCAGATTTCATGGGAAAAAAGGTAGCATTTGAAAAAACTCTTCAAGGAGGCAAAGATTTAAGAATCATTACTAGTGGTACAGAAAGGCAAGAGCATGCAATGAACTCTCTGTATCAAAGAGAAGGAAACAGAGAATGCGGGAAACAGACACACCCGTTACATTCTGTAAAATGGTCTGTCTTACATTTATTCCACCACTAGTAACATGCTCCAAACCATGTCTCTTTTCTGCCTCATATTCCGTCTACAATGCCAGTACCTCCAGCTAAGCATCCAAGACTGTCTTCTATCCAGCAACTGTCACGGCTTCCTGTTGCATTGCACTCTGATGCCTGCAACTCATTCTCCATAAAGCAGCCAGATGTCTTTTTAAAAGGCAAAGCCTATCCAATCTTTTTCCAGCTTAACGCCTTGCGGCAACTTCCTAATGTCAACAGGGGGAATATTTTATTTTTTTAACTCACCCTATGAGGGCTGCAAGACTTGGCCTTGTCTAGACTCCCAACAAATCCATCCACACTCTCCTCCGTGTGTAACGTAATGCTCCGTTCACACTGCTCCACTTTGATTTCCTGCCTTACAACTCCTGAGCATTCTGTTCCTGCCTCTAGAAATAATTTTATTGGGCAAATGCTCACTCATCCTTTAGATGACATCTTAGATGTCACTTCCTCAGAAAAATATCCCCTTCAATCTCAGTTGTGAGTCTTTGTTAAAATGCCTCACTAGTTCCTTATGATTCATAGGCTGTCTCCTGATTTCCAGCATGTGTGATCAATGTGTAATATCTGTCTCCATTCAGTTCAGTTCAGTTGCTCAGTCGTGTCCGACTTTTTGCGACCTCATGAATCGCAGCACGCCAGGCCTCCCGTCCATCACCAACTCCCGGAGTTTACCTAAACTCATGTCCATCGAGTTGGTGATGCCATCCAGCCATCTCATCCTCTGTCGTTCCCTTCTCCTGCCCCCAATCCCTTCCAGCATCAGGGTCTTTTCCAATGAGTCAACTCTTCACATGAGGTGGCCAAAGTACTAGAATTTCAGCTTTAGCATCATTCCTTCCAAAGAACACCCAGGACTGATCTCCTTTAGAATGGACTGGTTGGATCTTCTTGCAGTCCAAGGGACTCTCAAGAGTCTTCTCCAACACCACAGTTCAAAAGCATCAATTCTTCGGCACTTAGCTTTCTTCACAGTCCAACTCTCACATCCATACATGACCACTGGAAAAATCATAGCCTTGATTAGATGGACCTTTGTTGGCAAAGTAATGTCTCTGCTTTTGGGATATTAAACTCTATGAGGTAGAAACCATGCTGATCTTATGAAATACCTTGTCTTTGGTGAATGTCACTCAAAAGGTCTTCATTGAATAAGTGAATTAATGTATGCATGAATGAACAAATAATTAAGGACTTTCAGCAAAGATGCAATCTAACATGATTTTAAAATCCTTTTTGATGTTTCATCTTCACAAGATGAAGACATCTTTGTACCAAGGTACACTGAAACAGCTTACATTTCTACGGTAGAGTTTTTGACTGCTACTGCTAAGTTGCTTCAGTCGTGTCTGACTCTGTGCGATCCCATAGACGGCAGCCCACCAGGCTCCCCCATCCCTGGGATTTTCCAGGCAAGAACACTGGAGTGGGTTGCTATTTCCTTCTCCAATGCATGAAAGTGAAAAGTGAAGGTGAAGTCGCTCAGTCGTGTCCCACTCTTCTCGACCCCATGGACTGCAGCCTACCAGCCTCCTCCATCCATGGGATTTTCCAGGCAAGAGTACTGGAGTGTGGTGCCATTGCCTTCTCCAGTAGGGTTTTTGAAGACCAAAGTAAATAAAATTCAGACAAGGAAATGAAAATATCAATCTTGAAGATTCTGCATAGCTGATAAAAAAGATAATTACAGATATCAAAGCACATACTTGAAATGATATCTAAATAAATTATGCATTATCTAATTTATGTTTATACAAAGGTGACCATTACCATCCCCATTTGGTAGTCAGGAAAAGTGAGGCAAAGAACTTTGAGGGGATTTCCTTTGGATTGACCAGCTGTTAGGATGGAAAAGTCTGGAAACCACAAAGAGTGACTCTTGGTCATAATACCTCTTGGTTAGTTTGTCCTTTAAGCAAATATATTGAGTTCATAGTGGTTTCTCTGAAATTTTAGACTTTTGCTGCTTGAAGTAATGTTTCCTTTACTATAGTTAAAATATGATCTAGTCCAGGGGTCCCCAACCTCTGGGATCCAATGTCTGATGATCAGAGTTTGAACTGATATTGAAAAAAAAAAAAAAGCACACAATAAATGTAATGCAGCTGCTGCTGCTGCTAAGTTGCTTCAGTCGTGTCTGACTCTGTGCAACCTCATAGATGGCAGCCCACCAGGCTCCCCC